>NC_059391.1:14566785-15177142 GCF_019703515.2 Myxocyprinus asiaticus
ACATTACTCAGTCACATTTATCAAAAAGATGGATCTAAACTAAGGGAACTTCCTAGACCTGGCTGGTTTAGGACTTGATCACCTTGCTTTTCTACTGCATGTGATATTACAAGCTTGTCCATTAGGGTTTAGAGTGCACAAATCTAAAGTGGACTATAGCATCAAATGTATTGGCATTTTTCTATTGCTGCTCGCTATTTTGACATTTTCCTTTCTAACGCACACATCATATATTTTTGCCTGCCCAGTCTAATGATAATTTGAAGAGGAAGAATAATGCAACAAGTGAATAGATAATATATTGTACTGTATGGAATTTACCTCCGGGCATGGTTCTCTAATAAAGAAAGCCAGAAAATCCAATGCATTCTGCCACTGTTTGTTTATTCAAGTTCTTTGAAATAGGCAAAGACAAAAAAAACAAACAAACCTGAATACATTGCTTGACCTAAAAAGGGTTATATTTTTTATAGTTTTAATCTTGAAGCTGTTAGAGATACATTGCATTTGTGAAAACTGGAGACACAAATGGTGTTCCTTGTTCCATCACTCTGAATCTGACATTGCCTGAAGTCCCCATGGAGGAAGTCATCTCCTTTAATAAACATTTTGAGATATTTTCTGTGTCTGCAGTGTCATTATAATGTAATGTATTTGAAGTGTGCCTCTAACATATTTTTACATGTCTCGCCTGAACTGCATAGCTCAAGTTGTTTCTGCCCTAAATATAGAGCTGGCTTTTTCCTACAACAAATGTAACTTGATTCTGTACAGTATGTCAAGTCACAGAATGTCAGTTGCTGGCTGACCAGCTGAGCTCCTCTCACTCTTTCTTACATTGCCTGATGGAGTCTGTGGGAGCCCTGGGCAGCCCCACTGGGGCCAGCTCCAACCTACTGAGCTTGCCGGCACCCTTCCCTTGGGATGAGGATGAGTCGTCGCTGGATCTGGGAGGCATCAAGCCCATATCTTCACACATACTGAGGTGGCGGAGTTCAGTGTCCTCTGATGACTCCCAGCCATCCCCTTCTAGTAGCCGAAGAGTGTTCTTTGCTGACGCTTTTGGTTTAAGTCTTGTCTCAGTGAAACAATTTGATGTTGGGCAGCAACTGTATCATCAGGCCCTCTGGAGAGCGACTAGAGTGAAGCTGAGTATTACATGGTTCTTCCCTTTACTCTTCCACAGACTACTGAGGAGATGGACTTGCGGATTAATGAGCAGAAGCTAGAACTAGAGAGTCTGGAGCTGCTTCCTCGGACCACAACCCTCAGAGGAACAATTTGGGTGCTAAACCTGTGTTTTGATAAGATGGTCCATGTACATACCTCTTTAGATTCACGGAGAAGTCATTTTGATCAGTTGGCTGAGTATGTACATGGATTAAGCAATGGGGAGATGGATTGTTTTTCCTTCAGTTTTACACTGTTTCCTCCATTTGGAGAAGAAAGCACAAGGGTTCACTTCTGTTTGCGATATGAAATATCTTTGGGGACCTTTTGGGCAAACAATAATTAATAGAACTATGCTCTGTTTTGTTATGAAAAAGCAAAGGAGAAACCCCCAAATGTCAGTGAAAACAGAAGGAAAAGCTGTCTGAAAATAACCAGGTAAGAGATTGCAGAGAGTCAACAATAAATCAAATAAAATATAAATTTACATTTCACGAACAAAATTTTTTATTAGATTTTTACAGCACTCATTATTTTTAATTGAATCTATTATTGTGCATTCAAAATATAACAACTGACAATACTTTCTTAGATTAGAAATTGAGATGTTTAAGTTAAAATCTGTAACATGCCAGAGTTAATTCATGCATAAAACTAGAATACTACAAAGGCCATCAGTGTTCAGTTATTTCATTAAACAGTCTTTTTTCTAAATCTTTTTAAGCACAAATTATTTGTCATTTTTTTTCAGCCCAAATGTCTCTGCTTTGGCTGATGCTACAAAAAATAACGAGGATTTTTCTGGTAATTTACAGCACATTCTGAAAATTACTTGCTACTTACAACTAGATTTAATAATAGCATCAAATTCTGATGTATACATATTTTGTTTTCTCAGATATAAATATCAAATCTGGAATGGCCACTGACACTGCACATCCAAAATGCTAATTCTGAGACAATTCAAAAGGAAAGCAAGGAATTTGTGGTAAGTTGAAAATTGTAGTTACCATCATATTTTAATAAAGAGTGATAGAGTGTAACTTAAATGTGTTTTAATAAAAGACTGATTTATAAACTAATAGTATAAACTTACAGTATATTACAGTATAGCGACAATGAGGATGAACAGGTACTCCTGCAGTATGCTGTGATACTGGTTGTTTTTTTTCTGGATAGCAAGTGATCAATTAGGAAAGGCTCTGACAAGTATGAGTACAACAATATGTACTCACTGAAGCAATACACAGGTCATGCTTCTTAGGGTGGCTCTGAGGTCATTAAGTTATGTTGTTAAACAGAAGTAAATTTTTTAGTCTTTCAATTCTAAAGTTAAATAGGTTATTTTATTTAAGACTTTAAGATTTTATTTAATTAACTAGTTTATTGAAAACTGTATACATCATAGTATTTTTCAGAAATGTTTAACTTTTTGTAAAAAGGAGGAAATAAGCAGAAATCACAATGGAAGGAACAGAAGGAGGGCTGCACGGTTAGCAAAAGTCAAGGAGCACTTTGCACAGAGAGAAGAAAGAAGGGATCAAGGTAAAAGAGAGTGAAGTGACAGAAGAGACCAATGTGCAGGAACATTCATCAGTTCTGGTGAAGACACCATGCACCCCTTTATCACAACAAAAATTGCAGGACCACCGACATGCAACAAAACATTGCTCTCCCCAGCTGAGTGCCTCAAATTTGCTAAGTACAGTGGAGATTCCACTGATATTTTCAGCCAACAAGCTCAAGCACAACCTGAGAAAGACACCATAACCCACTCCGAGACAGATCTGGCCAGAGCTCATGCAAATTCATCTCTGGAAGACTCGGGTTGTGCATGCTCTGCTTTGGAAGTTCTGGAAGATATCAAAAACATTGAGAACTTCAGTGACCAAACAGTTTCAATCAATCAGCCTGTTCCTGGATGCCAAAATTCTGACTTGCCAATTAGCATGGGAGCACTTTGAGCAGGGTAGCAGAAGTTTGGCACAAAGCTCTAAGTTAGATAAGGATTTAAATATCAGTGATGAGAAACCAGCAAATCGAGAAAATTTGACTTAACTAGCAACTCAGATCCTCAGCTGTTTTCTGATGGCTTAACATTTGGGACCATTGTAGCCCCACTTTATCATCAGGTTTTTTAAAAATGGAATCCGAGAGGAAAGACTTCATTCAATGAGCATTTCAAGATGACCAGTCATTTAGGAAACTGAGGGATGAGAGTCAAAGAGCGGTCACGCCCCCTGAGAGCAATTATGCTTCCATGAGACACACTGCAGAAAACATATCTACAAAAACAGGCAGTACATGGTGTTACAGTTGGCATCTGCAGTGAATCAACAGCACAAAACACAATAAACAAAGTAAAGCCAACTAAAAATCCTATTTTTGAGCCAAAGAAAGGAAAACTTGTTGAGAAAATAGATGATTCTACAAGTGGTATAAAGAGTACCAAACAGACATTAGGCCTACATTTACTGAAACAAACCTTCTTCCAAAAGTAACAGCCAGACTGTTCTTTAGACAGTACACATCCTCAAGGAGAAATTTCATCAGTATGCACACTTGCTCTGACAGAATTATCACTCCAGGATGATTATTGCCATAGTCCGTGTTTAATTCCCTTACAATTACCAGATCTTTTTGATGCAATATTTCAAACAATGGACTCTGGTATTCACAGCCTACCTGAACAAGCCCCTCTGTCACCACCCACAATGGTTCTGAAACCTTCAATATCCCTGAATAACCAGAGCTTTGCCACCAAAACTGCAGTGTTACAAAACCAGGAGGACCCTACAAATACCCAAACCAAACACAAGGACATATCTTTACAAACCCAGATGCCCACTGTCAATGACAAAAACCTGCCTCTGAACATATTCAACCAGTATCTTGAGGAAAGCCACATCCCTATATTCGAAAATATTACCTTTGTTGTGCCACAAAATCAGTCTGATCTGAACCCTTCCCTAACTCAAACTCATCCACACATTACATCTATTCCGAACCAAAGTCAAGAGAAAAGGGAAGTCTATTGAGATCCCAAAACTCTCCACCACTTCAACAGTGCAAACTGAGCATTCAAACAGCAATTCTTTCATTCTACCCCAATCTCCTGAAGATCCCCAAATGCTCCAGACTTTAAGCATCAACTTAGATTCCTCTGATGATAAATTAGAGCCTGTATGCTGTGAGATGAGATTAAACAATGAAAAACTTGAAGAATTTTCTTACCTTACATTAGAAACAGCCATAGTAACAGAACCATATACAGAATCAGAGAACTTGTAGATTAATATGTGCATTGCTTTGGAGAGATGCCAAATGAATAAAAAAAATCATGAATTTTTCTACACTGACCCCAGAGACTGAGATATCTAGTGTAATTGATGGCACAAATGTCTTTGATGGAAAACATAATGAAACATCAGTACTTAAAGTGATGGAGGAAATTGACGGCATACAGAAAAGGGAACTTTGTCAGATTTCAGAGGGACTGGAAGTGGGGAAAAAAAAAAAAATAAAGCAGACAGGGAACCAGGGACAAGAAGAAGAGGAAGATGAGGATGAAGAAGGGGAACAAGAAGAAGAAGATACAGAAGTGTAAGAATAGGAGGGCATAAATAACATTAATAGATGAGATCAAATACATAGATGATGAAGAGGACGTGGATACGGATGAATTTGGAGCTAAGAGAGAGCAAAATCAACAGATCGATGCTGCTGATCAACTATCTCTTGAAAATGAGTTTGAGGAGCAGAAGCTGGTCATTAGAACCAGTATTGTTGAATCATTATCACTCATTCATATTGACTTAGATGAGATTGAAGAGCAGCAATGCACAGGTGAAAGTCAAGGTGTAAGTGAGTAAGGGAGTAGAGACCTATGGCGAAATGGGTACAGCCTGGCAAGCATCAACAGAAAATAGTGCAACTGCACTTAGTGGAAGTATGGAAGCTAAGGAGATTGATTGGGACCTCCTAGAATTTATTGATAAAGATTATGTGTACACTGAAAGTGAGAAACTTCAGCATGAGCAGGAGACTCAGATGACGTGAACAATATGTTAGAAAACATGGAGCGTGAGGCAAAAGATCCTATGAACAGAGATATTGAGGTGGATTTTGAGGACAATGCCTCCACAGAATCTCTGATCGATGATGAGATGGAGCTGTACCTTCACAGTCTGAGGAATTCACAACACTCAGTATTCAGAGAGGGCATGATGAATGGAAGCTACTGCAAAAGATCCTCCATGAGCAGAGGAAGGTCTATGTCATTAGCTATGCCTTCAGTATCAGAGTCTGTGGACGAGGATCAGCTAAATAGTTCCCTTGAAGATATGACAAATATTGAATACATAATGGTGCTGGAGAGAGCTACGCTGCCCCTTGTGGATGGGAATGAACATGTTATTGGGCGTTATGTCTTGAGGTGGAAAGAGTACCTCTCCTATGATAACATGTCAAGGGTCATTGGGTACACTTTTTTGTTGATAGTGTTTTTGGTACTTTTCATAGCATGTTTTGCTCTCTATCTGGTTACGATGTATTGGCTTTTCTGTCAAGGGGAGGTGGAACTTTTTAAAAGCTCTCGGAAAGGTGAGAGGACTGCAGTAGATATTCTCAGTTTGTGAATATTTAGTAGAAGTAGATCTATGGAGGTAGGTCTGAATACATTTTTCTATGACAAAGTTGGATTACTTGGGAGTCTTTATCTAAATTTTTATAATGGTTCTTTACAAAGAGTTGATCTTACAGCGAGGGATTATATGAGGTCTATACATGTAGTAATGGTTAGGTTATGTGCTAATGGTCCTGGTACAGTGATGTTTGAAGGACCGTTGGGTAAACTGAATAATTGAAGTTTAATAGATTTTTGAGGATTAGTCTTTAAAAAGGATTATACGACTATAACACTAAAGTACTGTTGCTTTAACTTTCATGGTAAGTAGCTGACATGTGGTTTACTGATTGGATTATAAAATTATAAAAATAAATTTGTTTCTACAGGTAAAAGATTAACATTCACACCAATATAAGAACCCTTTCTTTATAATGAAAATGTTTACACACATGTCTATGTGCAGTTGTTGATAAATTTAGGCAAAAATGGCATAATGATGAATGACCCATAATATCTCTGATGATAACTATAAGCTTTATTATGCAATTTTGTTGCAAATATTTTAAATTTTTTCATACATGGCCATACAAGTTTATCAATTATAAATGGTTAAAAAAGTATTACTTGTTTCTTGCCATGTTATCTTGTTTGTTAAATGGCACAAACTATTGTGTAAAATATATATATATATATATATACAATGTATAATTCGTTTTTTAGTTATAAAGTTTGCCACTATATAAGACCAATAATTGTCCTAATAAGACATTAAGGGTCACTATCCACCTTTGTGTTTTAAAATACCAAATATTATGATTTACTCATCTCTGAACTGAACACCTTTTGTTCCGCAAAGACATTTTCATTTTTTGGTGAACTAACCCTTTAATAAATAGGCTAGTTATGATGACTTAATGCTCGAATGCCTCCTGCACCAACATGTCCCTGGACTGAGATATTTTGCTTTAAGCCATAGCTGACTATTAACAGAAAGTGGAGCTGGTCAATTATGTTTCCATTTTCTAAATGACTAAGTACATTTTCCAGGATGTCATATTGCCACACAATAACACTTTAATAATTATACTAATTCCTTAATAAAACTTGCAAGAATTAAATGAAGTAAATCTGAGCAGCTATTAATTAATTAGTAATTCACTGTTAATTAATATTACATTGTAGGCTTCCCCATATTTTAGTGTTAAACTGAATTTATTATAGGTGGCATATGATGGATATAAAGTTGAACCAGACCTGGGCTGGTTCAACTGGGCTGTTTGGGCATAGCAATATGGTGGCGCAGTGGCTTCACTGATATGACATCATGAGTAATCCAGTTCTATATTATATATCAGTGGGTCAGAACCTGCAGGGTGAAACGTGACACAACTCATGTTCATGCAATACTGCCAAGGATTCTGTGTCTGAGTGAGTGAGAATGTGATTCTCATGAACAAATGTAAGAATTAGGGTTCCCTACCTTACATGTAATATTTTTAGAAGCAGGTTTGTATGTAGGCTTAGGTCTCCTCACTTTGACCAAATCATAATTATAAGTAAAAAGGCCTGTCCCACTGCAAGTCAAGAGTTGTTAGGTGTGTTCGACCTCATGCAGCGCTGCGCAGACCAATCGGCGCTGGACTTGAAGCAGTGCATGTCGGATATAAATTTTGTCCGACTTGAACCGGCGCCACCTCCACGTCACTGTTACGTATGCCATGAAAGTGCTGCGAGAGCTATTCGAGAGCAGCTGGCTGGTGCAGCCTCTGTAGTTGCTCCAGAGGAGCTGCACAAGCTCTGAATGACGGTTCCGGCAAGATGGCGAACTGAGTGCATGTGATTTTGTGAGTTAGTTTAATAGTCCCAAGTTTTTCGTTTTTTTACCCATCCTTCTGGTGAAATTTACTTAAGTATTTGATAGATTAATGTGCAACGGACCTTAAAAGTGTTGTTTGATACAATCCTTGCTGATGTATTAAATATGCCGAAATGTAAAAGTGCTTTGTCAAGCGGTGCAACTCCCGAGGTAAATGCAATGTGTACTCATGATTATGCTGCATCTGCTCCTGATGATGCAATGGACTTTTCTACACCGAATGCAACGTGACCTCAGGAGATGGCCCCCACCAAAATTCCTGCTAGTGTTCTCCAAAAGAAAATGAAGAAAAACCCCTTTCAGAGGTATCCAACCTCATTCTTGAGGCTATTAACAATCTCACTGCCATGATGGAAAACTTCGGGATGCAGTTAAAACAGAACACTGTTATGATTGCAGAGCTGTCTAAAAGCATAGAATTCAATGCAAAAGAGATAAAAGACTGCAAGACCACGTTACTACACCTGGTAAAGAAGCAACCAAACTTGAGAAAGAAAATGCAGAGTTAAAGGAGAGAGTACAGGAACTGGAGCATTATGAATGCCGTTGGAACCTGAAGATTTGCAGGTTGAAAGAGGAAAATGACGAAAAAACATGGGACAAGGTGCTTGGGATCATGAAGAGGATTGCTCCACAATGGGACATGAAAATGGAAGAGATTGTGGACTCTGCGCATCGACTGGGAAAAAAGGAGGAGGGAAGAAATCGTCATGTGCTTATGCAGATCACTAAGAGACACTACAGAGATGAAACATGGCGTCTAATGAAGAATTCTGCCATATGCAAGGAACTGAACATCAGCTTCGCCGAACACATCTCACCGTCTGACAGGGAGGCGAGAACACTGATATGGCCACAAATTAAGCATGCGAAGGAAGTAGGTCTTCGAATATACTTTAGAGGTGTCTTTGGTTTTATCAACGGGAAAAGGATTTTTGCGACTTGATGGGAAATGTATGCTTTGTGTCTTTTGACTCAGCATTATTAAGTGGCACTAGTTACAGAAGGACGTTAATAATGCACTTTTAAAAGGGACAATGTCTAAGTTCTGTTAACACAACAGGTAGGTGGTTAAGGTTAGTTATTTGCTTTAAGTACTTTGTTCTTCTTCAAATGTTCTCTTTAAAGACTGTTCTTCGTTTTGTTTCTTTAAATGTAAGGGGTCTTCGTGACAATGTTAAATGAAAAGCACTATTTTTATTTTGCAAAGCCAAAAAGCCACACTATGTTATGTTGCAGGAAATGCATTCAAATTAATAGGATGAAAAATTCTGGAACAATCAGTGGGAAGACAGGATTTTGTTTGATCATGGAATGAACCGTTCTGCAGGCACTGCTATTTTATTTCATAATTGTCCTGGAAAATTAGTTATATTTAAAACCAGTACAGATGGTCATTGGATTATTTGCATTTTATCCATGGATGATGCATGGGTTACTGTAGGCAATATATGTGGCTATAATAACGCTAGTCAGAATAAGAATCTGTTATTTGATATTGGGGATGTAAAAGACCCTGAAATGTACTTATCCCACCGACAATGTGATACTGGGAGGAGATTTTAACATGGTACAGGATGATTGGTTGGACCATTCCCCCTCTAAATATTGCACGCATCATTATAATCCCATGGTGGTTAATTTTTGTAGTATCCATGTCCTGTTGGACCCCTGGCGAGAATCCCACTGTAAGGGGGTTCGATGGAAAGGAGGAGGCGAGAACCGGCTTGACAACTTAAATAATAATTTAATAAACAACTTAAACAAAAACACAGCCTGTAATTCTCTTTCTCTCGAACTGTCGTCCCCGGCCGCCTTTATCCCTCGCGCACCCCATCAAGCTGATTGGGGACCGGGCGTGCATCATTCCAGCCCGGCCCCGCCCTCCTCGGCTCTACACCCACCCATTTCATAATCAATACTCATGGTTTAAACCGGATGGGTCGAGCAGATCTAGATTGGACTTCTGGCTAATTTCTGATCACATTCAAGGAAATGTTTCTGACTGTTACATTTCACCTGCTCCCATCTCTGATTGTTGCATTATTGATATAACTTTAAAGCCTCTTGATGTTCAACCACATAACAAGGGATATTGGAGCCTTTTTTTCCTAACTAAATGTTGTAGTATAACCAACAGGAGACCATTGATGTGTGAAGTGATTTTGGTGAAACTACACTTTGTAGTGAAGTTATTGAATATGTTTGAAGTATCGCTTTTTGGTGTTACAATTTGTAAACGGTCCTTGCGCACTCATCCCACAGCACGTATAGACTAATATTATTTGTCCAGCTCGGAGGACAGCTCGTTTTGATGAAAATGAGGTTGTAGCTTGTTGTCTACCTTACTATGGTTAGAAAGAGGCGTCGTTTGTATTTTAACAACGCTTTGCTTATGAATTATTGATACGGGAAGTTCGAATCTGGGAATATACACTGGTGGCCAAAAGTTTGGAAAAATGTACAGATTTTGCTCTTATGGAAAGAAATTGGTACTTTTATTCACCAAAGTGCCATTCAACTGATCACAATGTATAGTCAGGACATTATTAACATGAAAAATTACTATAACAATTAAAAAAAAAAAAAACTACTTAAACTACTTAAGAGTTCTCATCAAAAAATCCTCCATGTGCAGCAATAACAGCTTTGAAGATCCTTGGTATTCTAGCTGTCAGTTTGTCCAGATACTCAGACATTTCACCCCATGCTTCCTGTAGCACTTAATAGATGTGGCTGTCTTGTCGGGCACTTCACATGCACCTTACTAGCTGATCCCACAAAAGCTCAGTGGGGTTAAGATCCATAACACTCATTTCCAATTCTGTTGTCCAATGTCTGTGTTTCTTTGCCCAATCTAAACTTTTCTTTTTGATTTTCTGTTCCAAAAGTGGCTTTTTCTGGAATTAGCAAATTAGCATGATTACTCAAGGATAAGGTGTTGGAGTGATGGCTGCTGGAAATGGGGCCTGTCTAGATTTGATCAAAAATGACTTTTTTCAAATAGTGATGGTGCTGTTTTTTACATCAGTAATGTCCTGACTATACTTTGTGATAGTTGAATGCCACTTTGGTGAATTGAAGTACCAGTTTCCTTCCGAAACATCAAAATCTGTACATTATTCCAAACTTTTGTCTGCCAGTGTATGTCCAACTTTACCTAACTGGCAAAGTTCGAGAGCAAAATGGACAGAGGAGGGGGAGAGGAATTAGTCTCATTTTTGTCGATTAGAAAGAAACAGACAGGAGAAAACAGTATAAAATCTTTAATCATTAATGGCATAGAGTCTTTTAACCCACAGGACATTGCCAAGAATGTGTACAATTTCTATAGTAAACTTTATAATTCAACATTTGCTAAAACGAATATGGATGCGTTTTTTGATGGCATCAAACCATTCATCCCTCAGAAAAACTACGAATTTAAAGAAATATGTGATGCAAAGTTTTCTCAACAGGAATTGGATCAGGCTGTGCAGTGTTTATCCCTTGACAAATCGCCCAGTTCTGATGAACTACCAACTAATTTGTACAGATTTTTGGGGATTTCATAAGGATTCATTTATTTAATGCTTTGACAGAAATAACAGAACATTTTTCACTCTCACACAATGAAACAAGGGGTTATAATCCTTATTCCCAAACCAGGCATGGATATTAAATTATTAGACAACCTGCACCCTATTACACTCTTAAATAATGATTACAAATTGTTAATGCATATTTATTCTAATCGTTTAAAAATAGGACTTTTATAAAGCGTTTAACACAATTGAACACCTTTATAGTAGTATCCAAGACGGATTAGAGCGCAACAAGTATATTTGTAATATTTTTATTTTTTATGAGTGCGTGGTTAAGTGCTAATGCAAATATGTGTTTTTAGATGTTTTTTGAAGACAGTGAGTAAGCCTGCTTCACGGATAGAGTTGGGAAATTCATTCCACCAACGTGGTACAGTGCAACCAAAAGTCCGGCAAAATGTTTTAGTGCCTCTTTGTATTGGCGCAACAAGGCACCGCTCATTAGCCAACCGCAGGATTCTGGTGGGAACGTAGCTCTGCAGAAATTATTTTAGGTATGCTGGAGCAGACCCAGCAACTGTTCCGTATGCCATCATCAGAGCCTTGAATTTGATACGTGCATCAACCGGCAGCCAGTGAAGAGAGACAAGGAGTGGTGTAACATGCGCTCTCTTTGGTTCATTAAAGACCAGACATGCTGCTGTATTCTGGACAATTTGCAGAGGCCTTATTGCACATGCAGGGAGGCCTGCAATGAGAGCGTTACAGTAGTCCAGTCTAGTTATGACAAATGACTGAACAAGAAGATATGTGTCATGCTCAGAGAGGAAGTGTCTGTTGAATCCAGCTGAATGATGATGTTGTATTCAACAGCAGGGTTGGCTGGAAAGACGAGGAGCTCAGTCTTCGCTGGGTTAAGTTGCAGGTGGTGTGCCTTCATTCAGGCCGAGATGTCTGCCAAACAGGCAGAGATTCGAGCAGTCACAGTGGCGTCGTTGGGCTGGAAAGATGCTGGATCTTTAGATTTCTGCCATCTCCTCTCAGCCGCCCTGCGGTCAGTCCGATGTTCACGAAGAACGTCAGAGAGCCAGGGGCTAGGCGGTGTCATACGTGCTGGCCTAGAGGAGAGAGGACAAATGCTGTCTAGACACGTTGTTAAAGTAGATCCTAGTGTGTCTGTGGCAGTGTTTACATCCAGGGTGGAAAATAAGTTTTGTGTGGGAGAGATGTAGAGACAGTAGTGGAAAGGCGTGTGGGTGACGATGAAAGAAAACCAAAGGTGGAGTCTGTTTTAATATAGATGGGAGAGTCATGTTGAATTGAACAAAGTAGTGATCAGAGACATGTAAAGGAGTAACAAGAATATTTGAGTTGGTACAGTTACATGTAAAAATGAGGTCCAGCTGGTTGCCCAATCTGTGAGTTGCTGTAGTGCTTAGTCTTTCCAAGCCAGAAGAGCATGAAGTTCAGTGACCTGGGGCTTATCTTGGTGTATGTTGAAATCTCCTTTTCTCTTGCATTGTGTCTTCTCTGTACAAAAACTTCACTTACCAATTTTTCATCAGCAAGTCCTGTTATACTGGAAGATACTATACAAACATAATTTCATCCACATAATACGCCAACTTGGAATAATCGCTATATCTTGTTTAGAAATAAGTCACTTTTTAAAAAAAAAAGTTTGTATGGAGAAAGGTATATGGCCTATTGTTAATAATTATTGGTATAATAATGGAAGATGGTCGTACTCAGTTTGTATTAAATACCTTCTTTATTTTAGGGAAGTTGTATATTCATAAATGCAAGTGCCTTAAATGTAAACCACTGTTATATGTGTTTCAAAAATAATTTTGGTATTTGTGTAAATCCCTGAAACGTAAAAAAAAAAATGGCCAGAAGATTTTTCAATTTGATTCAGGATCTTAATTTCCTAGACCCTGCATTATAGTTTCATTTATTTATTTATTTCTCTTAATTTTCTTGTATATTTTTATGTTATATATTTAAGACTTTTGTTAATATGTACTGCCTTATTAGGACTGTTTTTGAATTGCAAGAATAATAATAAAAAAAAAAGGTCTGAATGACAACACAGCTTATTCACGATTGGCCAGACTCACATGTGACAATGGTTACACGTGTTTCATGGACTGCGGCCGCAATTCCATACTTCACATACTACTCTTACTACTTCTGCTATGTCAGTCTATGGCAGAAATAAGAGTAGTATGCCGTTACCATGGTGTTTATTCTGACACGTCCAGTTCAGCGAAAACTCTCACAGCTCCGTGATTTTATAACAGTACATCATGTTTATATAATGTTATATTATGTTTTTCATAGTAATATTATGTGTATTCATTAAAAACATTAAAAATTACAAATACTGACTCCTTTATTGGTATTAAAATGGCTCTTTATTGTACTTTCTTCTTGCACACCCAATATTAAGCAGCATATAAATTACCCTAACTTTCAATTGAATAATGTTTCTGATTATTTTGTGTAAAATTCAAGCATCTGTCTATCTGAATCACAATTCGTCTCCAAACATCGCGTGATCTTCCGTGACTGGTGTTTCAGCGGACGACGGGAAGAGCAAAGTGTCCGGCTTGACAGCTCTTATTTCAACTCTTACCCCAACTGCAAATGGCAAATCTCGTCGAACACACCTGTTGCCCCCCCCCCCCCCCCCAATTTAGGCGCGAAAGTTCAGGTGGGACACTCACGTGCAGCAAATCTCGAAGCGTTCTTGCATAAAAGGGAATTTATTTTTATATTTTATTTATTTATTTACTTATTTATTTAGCTGGAATTGCTATTTTAATTAAGCCTAAAAGTCCTTTCCAAAAGTCCATTTTGGAGGCCCACCAAAAAAGGCCAACCTTTTGATAATTTATTCCAAAGATTTCATAAAGTAATAAAGTAAAACAATGTCTAATGAAGTATTGCGCTACATTATTTTTATTATTATTATTATTATGGTATTTTTTTTAGCAACGTCAACAATAATAATAATAATAATGATAATGTACAAACAATTTCACAACAAATCAAACATTTGCAAAATAAAAATAAAAATTAATAATCAAAACGAATCACAAATTCAGACGATCTTAGAGGCGTTTCAATTCTGGCGTTCTCAGATTGGCCGTCTCACTTCCGGCACGTTCGCTAGCGAGGCGCAATCAGGCTGCGCGTTGTTACCGTGTGAGACGTGCGGACGAACGGGGAGCCGGTGCGTCGGTAGCCTAGTGCTGTACTATGGACCTGCGGAGCATCGCTGAGACAGATCCCGATCTGCCCGAATACCACCCCGGCTCCGCCACAGAGGAGCTGCAGTCCAGGAATAAGGAGCAGGAGAAGCTGTCGGGTGTAGTGAAAAGCGTCCACCGACAACTCCGCAGGAAATATATCGAAGGTATTTGGGTGAGATAGCTGTTTAGCCTAGCCGAGATCATTGTAGTCTGGCCTGATCAGAGATGCGAATATTTAAACTCTGTATTACTCAATGCTTCGGATAATGAGCTGACGCATCGAGAAAAAAAAAAAAAAAATACAGTTAACCAGTGCAGACTCTTAAATTGAACCTTGTAATGCAATCTTGTTCACTTGACTTGTACAGATTTCATAATTTGTCTCGTTTTTGGAGATCAGTGAGCTGTTGATGTCTGGTTATGCTCAGCAGCATTTTTCAACATTCAGACAGAACAAATAGAACGTTTATGATCTAATAAAAAGCTCACTCATTTTTGCAAAACAGCCTTTGTCTGTCTTTGCAGCTTCACATCAGTTCCTGTTTTGCTCTTGATTGATCAGATGGCTTTGTTTGCAACATAAAGCAACTTTTAAGTCATCTCTGGGGATCTAAAAGTCTATTCATCAAGAATTCTGAGTCTGGGCCCTCTGCATAGTGTGTCCTGACCATGTACCAGTGACAACTGTGTTACTCTGGAAGCTATATCATACTTTGTTGCCAGTTACTTATCCACTTATTGCACAATACTTTCCTTACCTAATGATTTAATACACATACTTACAGTTTGTTGGTTTATCTTTCAGAGTTTGTCTGACAGTGGAAGATCTGATCAGTGTTGTGTCTGTGTTTTCTTAAAGGAATATTCCGGGTTCAATACAAGTTAAGCCCAATCGACAGCATTTGTGGCATAATGTTGATTACCGCAAAAAGTAATTTTGACTTTCCCCTTCTTTCCTTTAAAAAAAAGCAAGAATCTGGGTTACATTGAGGCACTTACAATGGAAGTGAATGGGGCCAATATTTTAATGTTAAAATACTCACTTTTTCAAAAGTATAGCCACAAGACAAGAACAATATGCATGTAAACAGGATTTTTGTGTAATAAAATCGCTTACCTTTTTTGTGTAAAGTTATAGCCAATTTTACAACTTCGTTGCCATGACGATGTAATGTCATCAAACCCTAAAATGATTGTAAAAACAATGATTTAAACAACTTTACAGTTCAAATAATACATGAGTTTTAACAGAAGAATTAATGTAAGTGCTTTAATAAAACTATAAGCTTCACATTTCTGCCTTTCAACCCTCCATAAATTGGCCCCATTCACTTCCATTGTAAGTGCCTCACTATAACCTCCATTTTTTTTGCTTTTTTTTTTTTTTAAAGAAAAAGTGGGACGAGTCGAAATTATTTTGTGGTAATCAACGTTATGCCACAAATGCTGTCGATTGAGCTTAACTTGTATTGAACCCCGAATATTCATTTAGGAAAAGCTGTTAATTTGTAACACTTGGTTGTAGGATGACAATAATATTACATGCTTTTCTTGTAAGTAGAATAGCTGAACTTAAACAATGCTGTTCACTTAAATGGACCAGGTTTTGCACCGACAAATGAATTGCAATTAGGGAGAGCTAGATTAATGTTTATTGACAAATAAGGTTGTCCGAGTTGGAAAAAAATGAGAAACCTTTAAAAAACATAACTTTTTAAAACAAGCGTCTCAAGTTCGTAGAAATTTAATCTTTGTGTCTAATTTGTTTTCATACATTTTTAAAAAACACTTATAGCATTTTCTGGCAAAAATTTATTTAATGGCTTTAAAAATGCCATGTGGTGTTCAAGTCAACCATCAAGTTAAAGGTATTAAATATTTTCTTTGTACCTTGAATACATAAGTTTAGACAACTTGGTCATTCATTTAATGCTGTTTCTACAAGATGCAGTTGAAATTTTATTTAAGCACCAAAAAAAAAAAAAAAAATAAAAAATTTCAAGTAGAATTATCCGTTATTTTAGTGGAGTATCTGAGCTTTAGATGTGTGTGCTTCTCATCTGTGTCTCTGCATGTTGATCTCAGACACAGTTAAAAAGTTCTCGTACTTGTGTGTGTATTTGCTTTTTTATATTATTTTCCAATCAGACGGTTATTTCCTTTTTAAAGCCGCTTGTTTTTGAGCAGCAGTTGATTGACAGGTGACGGTTGGTGCTTCATTGCTCTCCTGGATGCATCAGGATGGATTAGCATTTACACCTTAAATGCGATGTGGTCACTACCCTCGTATGTAGTTTTTGTGATCTGATTCTGATCACAAAATGTTTTAGACCCCGTTTAGACCTGTATTTAGCATTGACCACATGTGATCGGATCACCCGAACGCATCTAAATACCAGGTGTAAACGGGGTCTAAGGTGTGAACAGTAATCCATCCTGTGTGCGTCCTGGACAGCAGCAAAGCGCCACCCCTCACCTGCCAATCAACCACGGCACTAAAACAAGGTTATGAGTGACTTTAAAAGGAAATAACCCTCAGATCGGAAAATGTGTATAAAGCAGATGCATAAAAAAGCACGAGAACTCTACAATGTGTCTGATATCAACACAGTTGAGAAGCAGTAATTTATAAAAGGTCAGATGTGAATGGCTCTGTGAGGATGTCCATGCATTTCCTGTTGTAGTCCTGCACTACGATGAGCGTCAGAGATTCTTTGATATATTGAGATAACAACCTCCGCGGCTCTACAATAGGAGAGAGCATAACGGTCAACTAGAGTGTTACGACAGAAAGTCACCGTTTGCGTATACCATACAAATGAATGGGGAGAGCCGTAAAGTGACAACTACATGTCACAAAATCGTCTGTGAATTCTCTTATAAAACATCAATTTATCATAGTAAACTCCACACATAGTTTATTCCAAAAGCATTAAGTGTTAAACTTGTTGAAGTTTAGTTGAAAGGCAGTCTATTAATTAAAGGTGCTGTAAGCGATTTTAGCGTTCTGAAGCTTTCATGAGACTGAGCTGTTGAATTAGCCACTCCCCCTCATTCCAAAACCTGCCCTCCAAAGATAATATTGAGACCAAAACAGAGCAAAAGAGCAGCATTGTTTGTTCCTGTGGCTGTCAAATTCAGCAGTGGCACAATAGCGCCTTCAACTGACAAACATTATAGCATAGCCTCAGTGATCCGCTTCAAATACAACACTATGAGAACGAGCAAAATGATTGACAGGTGAAAAGCGTTAATGTCTGTGGTCCGTGGACACATTTTTGTTTGCTGTTTACAAAGTCGACAGCTGGCACAGAGACCGGTGAGATATCTCAGGACACTTATTTCATTAATATCTTTAAGGGAGTAGGAAAAGTTTTGCATAATTTTCCATGAAAAAAATCGCTTACAGCACCTTTAAGTGATGAGCTGTTTCCTCAAAAAAGCAGTTTATTCAGCACACTGAGGCATCTCCTCCATAGACATTCATTGAAAAAGAATGGCCTCTTGTCTTCTCGCCAGTGTACCACCATAGAATGTCTATGGGAGTGCCGTGTTATGCTAATTTAGGCTAAGCTTGTAGGCTCCACTATTAGAAGGGTTCCCTGAGCGTCATCCAAAAAGGATATTATGACCACTGACATAAAGTGACAAAGAGTAGGAGTTTATGAAATATATTTATACTTAAACAAAAATATTGGTCTATATTTTTTCCTACCCACATCATCGAATTGATTCTGTCTCTGGTTTGTATTTTGAAGCCGAAAAATTATAACCTAGTGGTTCTCAATTGGTAGGTTGGGAAAAAAACCATGCTAAACACAAAATAATAAAATGTAGCTAACCCATTATCATGCAAAAAAAAAAAAAAAAAAAAAAAAAGGCTAAATAAGTAGGCTTACAATCTTTTGTAAGGCAGGAGAATATACTTCCCATATATTTTGCTGTTGATATTAAAGGATGTGCATCAGTCAAACTCAACTGTATTTTGGTATTAATTCTTCTGTCATTTAGTATTAGCTTGCCAAATCAGGCAGATGCCAACATGAACAGGATGCATGGCATGCCCTCATCCTTAAAAAACATAGTATTAAAAAAAAAAATGTTTACTTCAGACGTTCAACAGTTTTGGCATTGTGAGTTTCCACTTGATGTCAAATGTAAATTTGGATCTCAGAACCACTTGAGAACCACTGATACAACACTTTAGGCATCTGGATTTAGCTAGTTTTCAAAGTGTTGTTATTGACTTTGTCATGGCTTAAAGTATCTCTAATATTCCTCTCTTTCCCCAAGAGGAATGAGTGGATAAATCCCACACAGTAGTCTATTCACTAGACCCCGTGATGGGTTAATAAGGAAGGCGTGATCTAGTCTTCTTGGCATTGTGAAACAGTATTCATATGTATAACGGCACTGCAGTCTCTCCCCTTCTTGTCTTATTCTCTGTAAATCTGATAAGGCCAGTGTTTTCCACTCTGTCATGGGACAGTTCACTTTTTTGTCAGTTCTTGCCTTCCCAAGCAGTCTGTAAGGTAGTTGTCTAAGGGATATTTGTGGTCGCCTACTGGTGTCATCGGCATTATCAGCAAGTTTTAGAACTGTGTGTGAATCAGTACAAATACTTTGATGGTGTGATAGTTTTGCGCTTGAAGATGGAGTTTCACTGATTTGTTGAGAGAATTGGACAGTCTTTTGCAAGCTGTTGGAGACACGGATGTCTATAGCTTCAGAATCTAAGTTTAGAGGAACCACGAAAAGTATGTAAAATTTATCATTATTCAGTGCTCAACAAAAATTAAGGCATAACGACAAGGGGCCAGTGTGAAAGAGTTTCAGGCCAGTTGCCCCATTGAACCAGTGCTGCGTTCTCACTACATCTTTCGTTCGTTGATCATATACATTTGTTTTTATGCGTTGCAAACTTAAGGCTTGGTCACATTTTCTTTACTTAGCAAAATTCCATGGGTGAAATACAGTCATTTCAGAAGGAACCCGCACGATCAGGAATTTGACCTGATGGACTTCCAATGACAAAGAAATGTCCCAATGCGAATTTCGCATTTGGTCCAAATTTGGTGAACTTCAACATTTGCGTTGACCAATAGGAAGTTGCTTGGTTTGGCAGTGACCTCTGTGTGGGCAGGGCTTCATATATAGTACCCACACTGAATATTCAAAGTGGACGAGAAAAGAATTTAAGTGGTGAGTTTCTATATAACTTCACTCTCCCAGAGTATGAAGTGCAGCTTAAAAAATAGGCTGCTTAATAGACCTTATTCACCACAGTGGCATCTTTGATTTTTGACGGGAATGACAACAAGGCTGAGGATAGATGTGCAGTCTCTCCAAAGGGCTGCAGTGCAGTTTAAAGTGTTTTTGGATTGTTCCGCAGACAAAACATTGAAAAATATCTTTCCAAGAACATTCAGTAGACAACATGAGTTGTGGAAAATCAAACAATTCTGCTAACAATTTTTGTGGTGGGGCCATTGAAAACATCGGCAGCGGAAGTACAAATCATCTTTATTCTTGAACCTTGCCCTTTGTGATGTAATTTATTGCTTGCTGTGTTAAGAGATCAGTCCTCACATATGAAGTGACCGTATATTCCTCTGTCTTGTCTCCTCGGCTGCAGTGGGAGATTTTGAGAAAATATGGCGTGAGCACTGTGAAGACGAGCAGACTCTCAGTGAGTATGCCATGGCCATGAAGAACCTAGCCGACAACCACTGGGCAAATAAATGTGAGGGAGAGGGACGCATCGAGTGGTGCCGCAGGTACGACCATCAATGGTGTTTGGTATGAAGCCAATATTTTGTTATATGAAGTTAAATATATGGTGCCTTTTAAAAAAATATATATCTTTTTTTAAGACTGGTAGAGCATGGCGCTAGCAACACCAAGGTCATGTGTTCGATTCCTTGGGAGTGCAGATACTGATTAAAATGTTTAGCTTGAATGCATTGTAAGTTGCTTTGGAAGAACGCATGTGACAAATGCATAAATGAATATGTAAATCTGTCTTTCCACAGTGTTTGTCAGGAGTACTTTCAGGATGGAGGGATGAGGCGAGTGTTGGAGAAGGATGAGAAGAGTGCAAGGCATGCCGCAGCTGGCAATAATACATCTGTATACACTCCACCACAACCTTCCTCTCCCAGGTGCTCTTCAATGACAGTGTTTATTTGTGTGCATTTATTTGAACAACACTGCAAATAGGTTTTTGTTTTGGGAGGGGCGTATTTTGGCTATTTTGACATGACAACTATTTTACTGTCTAAATAATGAAAATTTTTCTCTATTGGTTATAGCTCAATGTTCCAGCTTGAAAGGATACGACTCCTGGATGTGGGCAGTTGTTTCAATCCCTTCCTGAAATTTGACGAGTTTCTTACTGTTGGTATCGACATTGTGCCAGCAGTCGAGGTTTGTGTTTCTTGAGGTTATGGATCAGTGGTTCTTAACTGGTGGGTCGAGACTCGAGACCCAAAAATGTGCTGTAAACGGTAGGGAAAGTACAATGCAAAAGATAAATGATTCTAAGTTCAGTCATGAAACTCTACATGGTGCAAGCTTAAAGGTCCTTTGAACATGTAATCTGTTAGCCAGTCGGCTCGCATACTCGGTGATTTAAAGGAAAATTCTGAGTTCAAATGTTAAGCTCAATCAACAGCATTTGTGGCATTATATTGATTACCACACAAACTAATTTTGACTTCCTCCTTTTCTTTCAAAAAATGCAAATATCGGGGCCTGGGTAGCTCAGCGAGTATTGACGCTGACTGCCACACCTGGAGTCGCGAGTTCGAATCCAGGGTGTGCTGAGTGACTCCAGCCAGGTCTCCTAAGCAACCAAATTGGCCCGTTTGCTAGGGAGGGTTGAGTCACATGGGGTAACCTCCTCGTGGTCGCGATTAGTGGTTCTCGCTCTCAGTGGGGCGTGTGGTAAGTTGTGCGTGAATCGTGGAGGAATAGCATGAGAGAAAAGGGAGATAAAAAAAAAATTAAAAAAAAAATAGAAATCTGTTACAGTGAGGCACTTACAATAGAAGTGAATGTGGTCAATCAATGTGGTTTCAAAAGTATAGCCACAAGACGTAAACAATGTGTGTTAACATGATTTTAGTGTGATAAAATAGCTTGCTAACCTTTTCTGTGTAAAGTTATAGCCAATTATACAACTTTGTTGCCATGACGATGTAATGTCAACAAACCCTAAAATGACTGTAAAAATGACAATTTAAACAAAGGTCAAATATCACATGAGTTTTAACAGAAGAATTAATGTAAGTGCTTTTATAAAATTATAAGCTTCACATTTCTGCCTTTAAACCCTCCAAAAATGAGCCCCAGTCGCTTCCATTGTAAGTGCCTCACTGTAACCTCGTTGCGTAATGATTCGCCTCAGTCCGGGTGGCGGAGGATGAATCCCAGTCGCCTCCACATCTGAGACCGTCAACCTGCACATCTTACCACGTGGCCTGTTGAGCACGTTGACCACGGAGACATAGCGCATGTGGAGACTTCACGCCATCCACCGCGGCAACTACGCTCAACTCACCATGCGCCCCACCGAGAAAGAACCACATTATAGTGACCACGAGGAGGTTACCCCATGTGACTCTACCCTCCCTAGCAACTGGGCCAATTTGGTTGCTTAGGAAACCTGGCTGCATTTTTGCTTTTTTTTTAAAGAAAAGGAGGGATGAGTCATAATCAACATTATGCCACAAATGCTGTCAATTGAGCTTAATTTGAAATGAAACCTGGAATATTCCTTTAAGGTGATAGGAGCTTTGACATGTAATTTGTTAGCCAATCAACTAGTGTACTCTCTCTTTGTCTAACATTTAAATTGCCTCAGTTGTTTGCAGGCAAGATAGTTTCACTGCAGTTCTCTCTCTGAAACCCTCCTCCTCCCCAGCACAACTTGTCTAGAGCTTCTTCAAGGGGATATGTCTAATTGTGCAGACGCAAGTCCTACATGCTTGATACAGCATGTCTTATGTATGTCTAATTGTGCAGCAGCATGTCCTACATACTCAACATAGCATGCCTGTGTATGTTCTATTAATAGCAAATCTTCGTACTTGCTCTTCAGAAGCAGCAGCGTAAGCTGATCTAGTCCACCAAGACCAAACCTACAAACTTGTCATATCCATTATCATAACACCTTAAATATATTTCATCAGTTGTCATGATTGACCTTATGATTGTGTATGATTAGGATAGCAAAATAAATAGGCTTATGGACTTTTAAAAGGGACAAGAAAACGCTTTCCATATCTTTTGTTCAAAGGCTGTGTGTCCAGACAAACTGTACAATATTTTGGCAAAAATAACCTGTTACTTGGTCGAAGCTAGCCAAATTAGGTAGATGCCAACATGGATAGGTTGTGTGACATGAACCTTTCCTTGAAAACCATAAACCAAACTATGCAAGGTAAAAAAACAACAACTCAGACTACATTATATACAGGTTCACTTGCAATGAGTTTAAACATGGTTTGGGCCGACCACAATGTATTTTGTGTGGTAAATGATTGGCTGCCGAGAGCTTGAAACCATCAAGTGAATGCATCTAAATTTAATAGACTTCTGTTCACTTTTGACAAAAAACTGTTGCCACTGTGTTGGGTCACCACTCTGTGGTTCCTTAATCAAAACTAGTTGAAAACCACTGTTATGGATTATGTTGTGTTGTACCTACTTTTATCTCTGTTGTGGAGTCAAGGTAAATGTTGATGCTTATTCTCCATTTGCCTGTCCTTTTTACACCTACAGAGCGTCTTCAAGTGCGACTTTCTCAACCTGCAGCTGCAGCAGCCATTGCAGCTGGCCAGTGATGCACTAGATACCTTTCTGCAGCAGCTACACAGCCCCATCGAAGCTTTACCTGGCCAGCTCTTTCACGTGGTGGTGTTCTCCCTGCTTCTCTCTTATTTTCCCTCGCCCTACCAGCGTTGGCTCTGCTGCAAGAAAGCCCATGAACTATTGACCCTGAATGGCCTTCTCCTCATCATCACCCCTGACTCCTCCCATCAGGGCCGCCATGCACTAATGATGCGTAGCTGGCGAGTTGCAGTCGAGTCGCTGGGCTTCAAGCGCTACAAGTACGTGAAGTACTCCCATATGCACCTCATTGCTTTCCGCAAGGTGTCATCCACCACCAGCAGCGACCTGGTCAGCCGTAACTACCCGGAGATGCTCTACATACCGCAGGACTTTCACACGTTCGAGGATGAGGGGTTCACAGATTCCTACGAGCCTCCACATTCCGAATTCGAGGACGACCAGTTGGCGTGGAGCTTTGCGGAGTTGCCGGACACGCCATATGATTCGGACTCTGGCGAGAGCCAAAGTAGCACGGCACCCTTACATGAGCTGGAAGACCCCATTTTGCTGCACAGCTGAACTGCCTGTCTTAAGGGGAAAGTTACTCAAAAATTTAAATTCTGTCATTTACTCAACATCACGTTGTTTCAAACCTTTCAAACCGAGATCATGGGCAAAATGTTTGCCTCAGTCATCACCATTTGCTTTCCTTGTATGGAAAAAGATGCAATGAAAGTGAATGGTGACTGAGACCGTCATTCTGCTTGACATTTCCTTTTGTGTTCCAAGGAAGGAAGAAGGTCATACAGGTTTGGAAATACAAGTAAATGATGACAGAATTTTCATTTTTGCGTGAACTATCCTTTTTACATGTACTACCCTATTGACGCGCTGCCAAATGGTTTTGCTGCAATCACATACTCCCCTTTTTAAGCAGCAAAAAGTTTGCACAGAGTGAATGAGGCCAGATGTTGAAGTGGGTGTTTATTTTTAAGAGAGTGCTAGACATCCTTTTCAACACAAACACACTAATCAACAATCTAAACAAAGAAATAACGGTTTTGCAATAGAAGCGATATGGTCTTGTATCAGAAGCAGCTGTGTGATCTCAGGTTGAAAATTTTGCTCACCCATTTTGGCTGTTTTTTCAATCATCACGACTAAAATGGACAAGATTTGTCAAACCTTTTTGGGCTGGCATAAGTTAGACCTTAGTCTAACTAGTCATTGTCAGTGTAAAAAAAAATGCTATCTTTTGCCTGCAGTTTCTATACATATTGTGTTGAGCGCCTTTCAAATATAATTTCTAAATGGTTTGATTCTCAGCAAGTTAGCACTGGACATTATAGATAGTGACTTTCAAATTACAACCAAGCATTTTTGCAATATTAGTGATATTTTGTAGCATATTAAGTGTCTGGTTTGGTAACGTAACATTGTAACTGTGAATGTGTGTTTTTCGCTTCAACATGGTACAAATCATGCAAAGTAGTCGTAGTTTTCGAGAACAAAGTCTTACAGGTGACCAGATTGGATGCATGCTTTGCCTCATCGTGGTAACATGTTTCTAATCTTGTTAAAAAAGCCTGAAAGTAAATGAGTGACTCTCTGCCTTCGTTTTCATTTAAACCTCTAATATAACCTGTAATAGCCAATTACTTCTCTGTAGTATGTAGTACGGAACAGGTTAGATTTCTCTGCATTTTGCCATAATGTGACTTTATTGAATAGGATGATTGTTTACTCTTGACTGTTTACCTTTGGTCGGTCTAATTTCTGTATCGTTTTACAGTGTAACTAGAGTGTATCTCAGTTCTTCAATACAGTACATTATATTAGCTTTCAGTTCTGGCTTTTAAGGTACAGAGGTTTTGGAAAGTTCCGCCAAATATTTCAAAGGTAATTGATTTGTGACTGACTGGGGGTTTACATGGAAGTACTGTCAAAAAAGTTGTTTATCACTGTACATTTTTAGCGCTGATGTATTGATCTGCAGAATTTGCGGCTTTTTAATTCACTCCAGGTTCTTAAAACACTATATAAGTGTCCCAAGCACATATTTGCACGTGTTCGATAACACCTTCCGTAGGGTTGGCAAGATATCGATACTTAACATCAGCAGAATAGCTGATTAGAATAGCAATACATTCATAATCATAAATGGTCAAAAATCCCCTATATAAAACTGTAATATGGCAGTTTTAATCGCAACTGATAATAGGCATGGTTTTGCATTGTATTAATGTAGTTATTGAATGGTATACCTGAAAGAAATTACATGGGAAGATGCTGTGATGGTTTTTAAGGGATGGTTCACTCAAAAATGTAAATTCTTTCCCTCATGTTGTTCTAAAGCCTCTTTCTTCTGTGGAACACAAAACATGTCAGACAGAATGACAGCCTCTGTTATTATTCCACACAATGAAAGTGAATGGTGACTGAGGCTGGTCATTTTGTGTTCAACGAAAGAAAGAAAGTCATAGGGTTTGGAACAATATGAGGTGAGAATTTTCATTTTTGAGAAAACTATCCCTTTAACTCCCGAAATAGTATGCAAGATGTCCTTGTACATTGGGGTTGTGCTGAAGTATATATGTGAGGTTTTGGTGTTTTAAAGCACTTTAAAGGTGTCAGAGTATCAGCGAAATTAGATCACTCATCAAGGTGCCTTCAAACCCAAATTGTATTTTTGCATTTGGATGATAAACACTGGGTGCAAGAAGGACGGACTACTGATTGTCATTTGAAAGTAACTAATTTATCTCCCACAGTAAATACTTTCATACTTTCAGCAAATTAACCAGCTCTTGGCTAAATTACGAAATACTGCCATATAATAATAACATTAGCCATAGCATTTAAAGGCCCTCTTTAGTCTGTTCTTGATTTATAAATCTGTGGAAAGAAATGTGTTTTAAAACCACACACAAAAAAGTACACACACACACAAAAAAAACTTTGTATTATACTGTACTTGGTGGTGTTTCTAAACATTCACATATCAAATGTCTTTGTCTTCCGCAGGTTCTAATCCACTGTTTGCATGATTGATTTTCTCTTTCAGTGTTAAGATGTTTGACTCCCACAGGACTGGGCTATTTGTGAGAATTATTGTCATTCCTCTTTTATAAATAAATGTTTTTTGTCACCTTGTATTGTTTGTTGGTATGCTGCCTTTTTGTTTGTCACTTTATGACTTCATTTTAATAGAGTAACCACATGGAATATTTTTCCTTGACAAAATTCATGTCATACCACACAGGAAAATGTAAGTGAAATGCAAAAATGCCAAATTCTGATTAAAATGTGACCTGTCACAGCACCTAAAACATATACTTGGTGATTCCCTCATGTATTCATATACATTTTAATGTCTTTGTGTTGAGGGAGAAAGAGGAAAACGTTCAAGTCCAAGTTATCTGTCAACTACCCATAATATAAGTACACAATAAAATAAATAAACAAATAGCAACATTAAAAAAATAAACAAATACCAAGTTTAAGTCATACCAGTCATACAAAGAAGTCAAGTTTTCTGATATATTAAATAAGGTGAAAGCTTTGGTATCTTGCTTTTTTTCTTTTTTTTTGTTTT
Organism: Myxocyprinus asiaticus; assembly: GCF_019703515.2. Taxonomy (NCBI): domain Eukaryota; kingdom Metazoa; phylum Chordata; class Actinopteri; order Cypriniformes; family Catostomidae; genus Myxocyprinus; species Myxocyprinus asiaticus. The sequence goes on from NC_059391.1 coordinate 14,593,670, forward strand.
TACATTGATTATTGATCTGAAAAACAATTCTATTCCATTTTTCAACCCTTTTGTGCTGTTATTGGCGTTCACACCGAACGCGTCCTTTCGCTAAAAATAAGCTAGATGCAGCAACACGAACGCAGGTGTCTCGAGACGTGTTTTTAATAGTTGTTCTTTTTAAAGTTTTTTTTCCTTTTTTAACTTAAACAAAGCGTGGCTCCTGTGCGAGACGCCGCGCAACAGTCAAAAACGTCCGCCTAGTGCATGTTTACATAGTAAAACTATTAAAATAACACGTTCGGTGTGAACGGCCCCAGGATGATGGACTCTTAGTTTGTCCGTAGGGGGCTTCCGTAGTTGCATACCGATTAGCAAATGAGGCGGATATTCGGGTGAAGTTTAGATAATTGTTTGGCGAAATTCTGCGATAAATCTCCACTTATCTGTTGATTTTTTTTTGTAAACGACAACAATCAATTTCATATACGTCTACTGGTATATTTATGTAAGCTTGATTTAATCAATGTTACACTCTTCCTGAAGAGAAATAACGCATTCTGCTAACTTTCCGACGCCGGTAAACGCACTGGAATCTGTCCGTGTAAATCAGACTGACAGCACATTAAAACTCCTTTATCTGTTATATTTATTGTTCTTTAAGTTTTGAAGAGTTAACGATTTCATAGCTAGTTTATTTATTAGTTTCAGTCATCAGAAAATAACCCTAAGTTCGCCTGTGCTGAATATCTGTGTTCATTCAGTAGTAACAGGTGGAAAGTGACAGACTACTGATTTATTTTAGGTGTTACTCTGATTTTTTCTCTCTCTCCACAATGTCATGCACGTCTTGAGAAACGATTTAGTTTAGCGATTTACTTATGTCTAACTACACTACACAACTGTATGGTTATGTTTCGAATAAGAATTCATATTGTGACGCATGACTTACATCACATACGTCACTCACCACATTGAGTCCTCTGGTTTCAGTGTTGTGGGAGTTCTGACTTGCAACAATGTGCAGGCTGCTCAAGTACAGCTTGAGCCACTTGCTTTATGCTGCAATGACCCGGCTAGATGAAGCCAACAAAGGGGTCAACATGTGGTCGATTCGTTACCTCGGATACCTGTCCAGCCTGAGTTCATTGGTCGCAATTTGCTGGGGATTTTATGTACAATGGGTGAAGACTGACAACACTATTATCTTGGTCATTTTTATTTTGGGCCTTTTTGTACTTGGGATTGCCAGTATTCTCCACTACTATTTTGGTATGGAGAGGGTCAGCCTCTTTCTGTTGCATGTATGGTTTGGTTTCCTTCTTGGCTTGCTGTGCTTCCTCAATATCCCATCCAAAGAGGAAGATGTTAAGGAGCAGGTGGCCAACTATATGTTAGTAGCCAGCGTGGTGATAAGAATCCTATGGGCTTTAGTTGAAAGAATGTGCGGTTGCACTCAGCATCAACCTGCGTTCCTCAAATCAAGGGAAGCCCTGGAGCTCACAGGCTTTGCCATGGCCAGCACAACTCTGGTTGGCCATAAATCCATAAGCCTCATTGCTCTGACACTCTCCTTGGCTGCTCTAATTGTGGACTTACGCATGAAGTCCTACCTGGCCCTTCCAAATCTGACCTGCTTCTCTGTGGTCGCAGCATTCTTCTTCCAGGAGTCTTTAGGAGTTTCCACCAACCCCTTCGCCTTGTCGTGCTTCTTAAGCCGCCTCGTCTGTGACCCTTTCCTGGATGTCTACTTCAGCGGCCTTTCAGTCACTGAACGCTGGTCTCCACTCTTAGTGAGAAGAGGCTTCTGGAGGCACCTGTCCCTCCTTCCTCTAGTTGTAGTGGAGGTAGCCTTCCTCATCATGGCTGCCCTAAAGATGAGAGATCTGGATCGCTGGTACCTGTTGATCCCAGGTCTTTCAGTCTTCACAATTATCTGGATCATCTGCCACTTGGTTTTCTTGGTCACATTGTGGGGTTTCCACAGTAAGCTGAGTGATTGTCAGAGACTGTGCATGGCGGACATGTCAGAGGCTGGAGAACTGGACAGGGTCATGGCATCTAAGGGCATGCGCCACTTCTGCCTCATATCAAAACGCCTGGTGCTGTTCAGCCTGGTGTCCACCATCATACTAGGAGCTCTGGCATGGCAGGTAGGACTTTTGGCTTTAAGTATTTACTTACTAGTGTGTTATGCTGAAAATATTTAAAAAGCATATGCTACATTTTTCAAAAGTTTAAAACACTTAAGCCACACTTGAAATGCAAGTATTTCACTGCATTAGATTTAGTGATGGCCGGAACCATTTAGTGGAACTGGTTTTGAACACTAATTTGATTACACAATATCAAACCAAGTGACTTTTCTTAACCTTTCTTAGCAAATTTTTGCAACTACTTCTAACCAACTGGTCCCAGATCATTTTTAGTAGATTTTTTGAAGGTGTCCTAGTAGAGTAAGTACAATCACATTAACTATGGACATGTTCCACTAAATTTGACAGCCAAAAACAAAAAGCATCGTAAGCCTAAGTAGATCATAGAAACCATTGGTGCCAATTGTCTCTACGATCAACTTAAGCTTACAATGCTTTTGGGAAACACAGCTCAGGTCTATTTTTTTTTTTGTTATTTAAAATTTGGATAACTTCTTTTGTTAAATGGTCTGCTTAAAGTGTGCTTGTGCTAGCTAGTTTAAAAACAAATGCCACTTGGTTTGATATTTTATCTAATGCAATGATATTCATTATTTTTAATTGTAACTTAAGTGTCCAAATACTTTGTGGGACCACTCTGGGTCAAAATAATGGAATGCCTTATAATAGGAGGTTTGATGCTATTCTTTGGAAGGTTTTAATTGTATTATTCCCTCCTACAGCCATTCAACAGTCTATTTATTGCCTTGTTTTTGCTGGTACTACCACTGGAGTCACTAGCCCACGGCCTCTTCCATGAGCTGGGAAACAGCCTTGGAGGAACCTGTGTGGGCTATGCTGTGGTCATTCCTACCAACTATTGCAGGTACTGGAAACATGTATTCACCCATCTCATCCCACTCAAACCTGATTTATAAACCAGTGCATCAGTCCTGTCAAAGCAGCCTTTTATTAATTAAACCTTAATACTTTTTTTATTAAATTAAATTGTTGTATATTGTCTCATACTTTAGTAATTTTTTAGCAGACACTTTGTATTGAAAACAATACATATGTTACATTAATTGCATGGACAGATTCTCATTTTGATTACAGACATACTGTATGTTAAGAAATTACTATCGATAATTTATAAATATAAAGACTCTATAGAGTGTTAGACCTGTTTGTTAAGATTAATTCAATTTTTCAGGAAATGTAAACAATCAAGCCTTCCGTGCGTTGGTGCACTAAGGCACTTAAGGAAGTGTCATATACCAAGGGCATGATGAGCTTGTCAAACAGAGGGTCAGTACTTTACCTCGCCTTCTCCCTTTCTTTTAGCCCAGACGGTCAGCCCACCCTACTGCCCCCGGCTCATGTGCAGGAACTCAACTTGCGCTCAACAGGGATGCTGAACAATGTGCAACGCTTCTTCTCCCATCACATGATCGAGACCTACGGTTGTGACTACTCCACCAGCGGCTTGAGTCTGGAAGCCCTGCAAGCCAAGCTCCGCAATTTCATGGAGGTCCACACGACTGACGGCCCACGCCACGACACCTACATGCTCTTTTATAGTGGCCACACACACCGCAGTGGAGAGTGGGCCCTATCAGGTGGGAGAATGAAGAAATAACTTTTTTCCCTCTTAAAGACGTGTCTGGTTCATATTTCATCTCCAAATCAAAAAGAATAAGAAATTATGCTTAGTTAAAATTAAGCCTATTTTTTGGACTTGGTTACATGATTTTCTTGATAATTTAAGCCCATTTTACTAAGTATTTATATGTCTTGGCACTATTTGTTGTATGGCCTTTAATATTTAATAAAAAATAAAAAAAATCATATTTTTCCTGGAATATAAGTGAAAATACTGTATCTAATTTTTTATTATTTCCTTTTGATTTGCAATCACATTTTTAACATATAGCGCATATATGATTAAGATATTACAGTTTTATTTTCAGTTATTGCATAATTTCCTGTACTGCTGCTTTGAAACAACATCCGTTGTGAAAAGTGCTATACAAATAAAAATGACTTGATTTTGCAGTGAAATATGACCCAGATATAGTTTTTGTGATATTCACCCATTAGTGGTTGTTACATATTATTTTAAGTTGTATACCAGCGGTCATGAAATTTTTGTATAGAGTATAAGCAGTGAGGGTGGGCATCAGTTAGTAGTAAACCCACAGGGTTTATTCCCTGTTTAGCAGGCACCGCACTAATAGACTCCAAACAACTAGATTTTGGCTAAGGTTTTTACACACGTGGACCGTTTTGCTGAGATCTCGCTCTCTTCATTCGGAGGTCAGACACACTTGCTGATTAAGAAAGGTGGACGGGTGACAAATGATTCACTGCAACACTCTCTCACTGATTTCCTGTCACGTGGAGCTCGCTAAAATAACAACAGGAGTACCGTGTAAGCATAAACGATTGTAAAAGAATGATTTTGGATGTGATTCATAGAGTAACTTACCTTGTGAAAGTGTGATTGTGTATTTATCCCCCTCGAGGCTTGCCGTAAAACGTGTACATCCATATGCAGCTTACAGTGAGTAAAGAAATTGCGTTCAATAAAAACCAACTGCTATGGCCCCGCTTTCTGATTTTATTAGTCATTTAGTGTAGGGGAAAAACGCTTGGTGACAGAATCACTATGGATTATAATCAGCGCTTGTGATGCTATGAAGCTGACTGCGATCACAGATGAAAACATTCAGATCTTCAGTAAAAAAAAGCAGCTCATTGGTCACTTGATGAGAACACAAGACCCCACCTCGGCAACGGAACGATTTTTTCAAACAAGCCTCATATGATTTTTCAGTTTTTGAAGCCATGAACTCAGCAGTGAGTCCCGATGGTCAAGTGATTAACGACCTCTGGCAGATGCTAATGCATGCTTCATTACCCTCTGCTTTGCTGCTGATTATTTTAATGAAGCTCATACCTGAAAATCACTGGAAAAATAGGCTAGTGTGGCGCTGACTTCACATGCACTTGGGAGTGCAGCACTGGTAGAAAGCAGCCAGTATTCATTAAGAAACCAAACCCGTCATAGATCAGTAGCTCTGAAGACATTATACAGTCAATAAATCTGTCTTTCTATCCTTTCATCCAATCAGGTGGAGACATTTTGCGTCTAGACAAGATTGTGCAGCTCTGGAGGGAGAAGAACGCTGGTTTCTGCTCCCGCCTTATCATTATTCTCGACACAGAGAACTCCCTCCCTTGGGTGAAAGAGGTACAGAACATTGAGGGACTTTATGTAGCAGTTCAAGGGGCTGTGCTCTGTAGTCCCACAGACTTGGAGCTCCAGGACACACCTCAGCTTGGGGACTTCACCTCTCAATGGGTCGATTTTAACTGCAACCCTGAGAGCATTGTCCGCTGGTCTGAGCGTGGACGGACTGTCCGAGCTTTCTATGGCATCTCCAGACACTGGAGTGACTACAAGCTCCACCTCCCCACTGAAAAAGATGTGACCAGGCACTGGAGCTTGTACTTCCCACGCTTGACTTACCCTGTGGTTCAGCTCGCCCACTGGTGTGGTGGACTGAACCTCTTCTGGGTTTGCGGTTACTGCATTCGGCTACTCCGAAGGGTCAAACTCACATGGTTCCCTCCTGCGGTGCTAGATACAGGCCAAGGTTTCAAGCTGGTTAAATCGTAGACTTAATCCTAGTGTGATGACACTGTATGCACAAGTCTTTGTATCAGGACTAGGATAGGTGACCTCACCTATGGCAGCTTTTAGTTGTATGGACCAGAAGAGTAATTTATAAATGTATGTGTGTGTGTGTGTGTGTGTGTGTGTGTGTGTGTGTGTGTGTGTGTGTGTGTGTGTGTGTGTGTGTGTATATATATATATATATATATATATATATATACACACACACACACACATATACACATATAAAATATTTTTTTTTTTTGTTTTTTTAAAGAAATTATATTTTGCTCAAAGAATATCAAACTTATTTTTAGGACCACTAAGATTGTTTGTAACATTTTCCTGACAATAAGTTATATATTAGTAATTATTATAAATAAATTATATATTATATATAATTATATATTATTCATTAAATATGATTTAATATTTAAATTGTGAAGTATTTATACATCATGGTAGTGTTTGTTGTGCTGCCTTGATTTAAATAAAAACAATTGTATTACTCTGGTAAAAACAAAAAAAGAACATTACAAGAAAAATAAAACTTGAAATTAAAATGTCCAGATGCATTATGGTAATTAGAATGTGGGGGAAATGTAATTTCCATGAAAATACTATGTAATGTACAAAATCTTAATGGTCTTAAAAATAGGCTTTTTTCTTTATGCAAAATACGATTTTTATTTCCTCTGATTTTTGGGTGAAATCATAAATTTTTTGTGAGATTCACTTGCAACACCAATAAGTTACTGAAAGGCCATGCTAACAGCATTGCATCCACTAACAAGCAACTGTTACTGCTTAAACTGATATTTTTTAGCCCCTACTGCCATTTTAATGCTTACTACCATTATTTGTCCATGATGTTCATACCATCACTGAGCCTTTGCCACATTTTAAAGCGACAGTGCACATTCCCAGCACCATATACAGTAGCACAGCATGAAACTCATTAGCAGTCTGCAGCTCTTTGTAGAGTGCCTCTTCTCACTGTTAACTGCACTAGACAAAGCATGGCCTTATATTTGGTATCTACAGTATATAAGGGAAATCATCTCCCCAGGCATTCAGATCAGTACATTGGAGAATTATATTTATATTAGTGTATTTTATTTGTTTATACAGAACAATATTTTCTACTGTTTTTTTATAAATTGTGCTAAATGTATACTATTTTGTGTACCTTGGTTGCTAAATTGAAGTCTTATTTAGAATAACACTGTTCTATATGACCTTACCTGTGTTATGACAAGGCAGTAATTTGACTAATAAGTTGTGCACTTTTATCAATTGTAATGAAGGGGATTTGTTGTAGAAAGCCAGCATAACTGTGTAACATAGCCGTGTGTTTTAATGGTAACGTGTGTTCTGAAGTGCTTTGTGCAAGATTAGTCTTCACCAAAAGATGCAAGGATTTAGTCCTAATGAAATATGCAATATTTATTGATTGGTCTTAGATTGTATGAAGAGGTCTGAAGTTTTTTTTTAATTTTTTAGAGAACTTGTGAAAAACTTCTCAAAATGCTTGGTGTGAATGAACAAGATACTGGGGATTGATGATTTAAATTGCTTCTTGATTGTTTATGTGAATGAAATCAACCCATAATCAGCATGACTGTGATATGAATAAAAGAGTTGCTCTTTCAATGCAAAGCTGCGAATGGAGTTCTGCTTTTATCCTGCTAACAGATAATAGAAACAACAAAATATCTATGTTCTGCAGGATATTTTAGTTTTAACATTTTAGGTAAACTAGAGTAATTATATCTACCGGTAAATCATTAAAAGTAAAAAGCAGAGTAAACTGGATGTACAATTTTTGATAACTGCACTATATGCTGATGTCATATCCCCATTCCTCGCCTTGCTTTGAAGTTTTAGCTTGTTATTAATGTAGTAATTGAACACTATTAGGGTGAATGGATTATATAATTATAAGTACCTGTAGCTCACCTGGTTGGGCATGGTGCAAGCGACACCAAGGTCATGGGTTTGATTCCCAGGGAACACACTAATCAAATGAATGGATAAAATGAATTTGTGGGTACATAAAGTTTTACTTGTGACAGAGTTGTAGCAATGTATTGTGGTGGACAATATCATTGCAGTAGCCTTTATAAAACAAATTTTAATACGACTAGTTACAGGTTTCCCTGCAAAATTTGCTCGAGGAAAGGCAAAATGTTCAGTAAGGCGGTCACTAGGCCTTTCTAAGACTTTAATAAAAGATCTAATAAAGGTATATTGTATCTGTTCATAACAGACATCTCTATTGAGGACATATGTACTGTAAATAGTTTATCTGTATTCCACTGTAGTTTTCATTTTTATGAGCATTGCCATTATGAGCCTACAGAGAAATCAGCACCCACATCGTTAATCTCCAAGGAACAAAACAATTTCATTTTTACACAAAGCAGCTGGCACATTTTGAACATGATCCTATGGCAGTTCCTTCAGCTGGAGCCGCACCTGTCTTTGAGAAGTTTTAAGCACGCTGGTCTGTTTAAGACCTTCAGGTTTGAGATATCTTCAGCAATAACAGAAACATCTGAGTTGCGATTTGGACCCTCAGATTCGCTCTCACTGTCCAACAGGGCTGTAGGTAGGGCATCATTCTCGTATGTAGGACAGTAGTATCTGGGAAAATGGGCAAGTTACGTTTTTTAAATTACAAATCACATAAACATGAGAGCATCTACCATAGCAATAAGTCACAAGAGGCCAGCCTTTACAGTGATTTTACAATGGATAAGAGGTGTTCTAAAGTACAACATGAAGCCCCTAAACCCCACTAACCTGTGGTAAAATCACTGTAATGCATTGATTCAAGTTGCTTATTGCTTTTAATTAACAGTGGCAACAGCAAGGGGGCCTGGGTAGCTCAGCGAGTAAATACGCTGAATACCACCCCTGGAGTCGCGAGTTCAAATCCAGGGCGTGCTGAGTGACTCCAGCCAGGTCTCCTAAGCAACCAAATTGGCCCGGTTGCTAGGGAGGGTAGAGTTACATGGGGTAACCTCCTCGTGGTTGCTATAATGTGGTTCTCGCGTTGTGCGTGGATGCCGTGGAGATTAGCATGAAGCCTCCACACGTGCTATGTCTCCGTGTTAACGCACTCAACAAGCCACGTGATAAGATGCACAGATTGACGGTCACAGAAGCAGGGGCAACTGGGATTCATCCTCCGCCACCCGGATTAAGGCAAGTCAGTATGCCACCATGAGGACTTATACTGCACTTGGAATTCCAAATTGGGGAGAAAAAAAACCCTCCAAAACAGTGGCAACAGCAATACAATATAAGAAACCAATGTTCAATAAACAGATTCATTTTTATTAGGGCTGTCATTTTAACACATTAATTCAGAGTGAATAATTATATAAAAATAACATGTTAAAAGTATTAACGCAATTAATCATGTCCCCGGATAGTAATAAGGAATATTCCAACCATCGGAGCAATTCAAGCTTAAAGTGCCACCTGTTTCCAGCAGGCAGGGAGCGAAACTACAGCTAGGCAATACGCAGCTGTACATACAATAAACCAAACTCAGGCTTGCTTAACAAAAGTGACAGCATTTGACAAATTCAACAGATTGACAAATTCAATTGCAGGCCAATGATATGCTAATGTTTAATAATGTGGATATAAATAATATATTGACTTATAATGCCGCTTTTTGTATTGTCTTATCAATGTTTTGCTCATCTGCCACAATAATTTAATGCATTTTAATTATATGTATTATTATATTTATAGTACATATTCATAATTATTTAAATATATCTATTTATATTTATTCCATCATTATATTTTGAATTATTGTTATTTGAGGGCCTTTCTCAGCAAATGATTAATGCGAGTAATTCATCAGCATATCATGTAATCAATCGATTCACAGCCCTAATTTTGATAAACATTCAGAATACATTATTCTTCTGCTAAATAATAAAGTTCCTTTAAGCTGTTTGTGGTTGCCAAGCAACGTAGCAACTTGGCACATTAGTATAGAATTTGCGGTCACAGGTGTGCATCAGAATAGTTTTTCTTTGTTGGTTTGTTGACCATTATATCTGTATGATGTACTGTAACACTTGTCCTGCTGACAATGTAAAGATGTAGTGCTTACTGTGGTTGGTCCCAGGTGGAGACCTCGGGTAGCTGCATCACATGACCTTTGTTGACAAGATGTTGAACCAACTCATCTTTGGTTCCAAACTTCTTCTGACAGCAGTAGCAGCGGCACTAGTGGAGCTCACGGCAGATATAACTCACTAGTTTGATTTGATGGTAAAACTTTAGGTCTGGCCAAAAAACTAATTTAACTTTGAATAGCCTAACATGTGAGCATGTTTTCTTTTTTAAAATTGCCCAAAGCTTCTCCCAGTTGTTCCATTATACTCACTTAGATCTGTTTTTAATTTGTGCAGGTCAAATTCATGAGTTTCCTGAAGAAACAAAATAACATTATTTTTTAAATTGAGTAAAGGAAGGAAAATCCACAGAAACCCACACAAAAATAGTGTTGCTGTTTCTTGCTGACATTATGATTTATATTTTTGGCCAGTGAAATCAGAATATGTCAGATACCTCCATGTGTGTGTACATTTTCTCCATTGTCTCTGCTTGCTGTTCACAAAACAGGCACACAGTGTGAGCCTGCAAGTCCGACCAATCACTGCAGAGAGTGCAGAGCAACAGGGAAACCGAATATAGACTCTTTTAAGACCATACAACTTTGAAGATCAATTAAAGAACAAGCAGAGGCCTTACTCATCTACATCTTCATACAGCTCTCTGTCATCTTCAGACTGCACCGCTTCCCATGTGTTCCCCAACTTCTGCAGCATTGCAGCTACATAAAAGTCATGCTCAAACTGCACGTTAAACTTAACAAATTAACAAATTTAATTATTCAAAAGACTAAACTATAAACTTTGATTTCTCTCAATTACCTGAGCATTTATTAGCTCTGATTAGATGTAAAAAAATAAATTAAAAAACACTACAAACCAACACATGGATATACCAGGTAACAGATGATGCAGAAGCGGTCGTTGACATGATTTTTGGCATTAATTCGTCAATGCTGCTACTTTCTCATGTGATCTTTCAAAATTGTTTTGTCTCTGAATGTTTTCTCGCAGTATAGACACTGCGTACTATAAAAAAACGATATGGATGTTTAGGTGCAAAATCTATAAATGTAAAAAATAAAACTAGATTTGAAAATACAAGTTTCCAAAATATATAACATTCTACAGAGTGTAAAATAAGTATGCTTTTTATGTATTTTCTTCTTTATGTATTTTTACTTTTATGTCCCTCTCTGACTCATAAACTACCAGTAAACCTGCTTGGTGGTTTAAGATTAATTGCAATGTCAGTAAGCACCAAAAGAGGGCATTCATACCTTCTCCGTCTTTAATTTTATTTGTGATAAGTGACAAATATAAACATACACTACCAGTCAAAAGTTTTGAAACACTTGACTGAAATGTTTCTCATGATCTTAAAAATCTTTTGATCTGAAGGCGTATGCTTAAATGTTTGAAATTAGTTTTGTAGACAAAAATATAATTGTGCCACCATATTCATTTATTTCATTATAAAACTAAAATTTAATAAAAAAATAAATTAAAAAAAGGTTTTTGAAATTGATGACTTGGACCAAATAATAAAGAAAAGCAGCCAATAAGTGCCCAACATAGATGGGAACTCCTTCTATACTGTTTAAAAAGCATCCCAGGGTGATACCTCAAGAAGTTGGTTTAGAAAATGTCAAGAGTACATTTCTGCAAAATCTAAGTAAAGGGTGACTACTTTGAAGATGCTAAAATATAACACAGTTTTGATTTATTTTGGATTTTGTTTAGTCACAACATAATTCCCATAGTTCCATTTATGTTATTCCATTGATAGTATTGATGACTTTACTATTATTCTAAAATGTGAAGAAAAAAATTATAATAAAGAATGAGTGTTTCAAAACTTTTGACCGGTAGTGTATGTTAAAAGTATGCAGTAATACACAAACTTGACTACTAACTTAGTTACTTAAATATGAGCACTCACTTCTCCAGTTTTCTCTCGAGAGTGTTGAGGAACTCTGTGCAGTAGACAATGTTATCAGGCAGGCCAATACTGAAGGAATGTTCTTTAGCCATTAAGCGGTAAAGACCTGCAGTCAGACAACAGGGTACAAACAGAGACACTGTCAGGGTTCAATCCAAAGTATAAGACACAAAAGCCCATTTAGAAGCAGCATTCACCTGTTTCCAGTAAATTCGTCATTACAGAACATACAGATGCGATGAAATGTCATGTCGTCCCTCTCTTTTTGCTGCTGATCTATTCTATTACTAATCTATTACTTAAGGCAGTGGTTCTCAACTGGCGGGCCTCAGGTCTGTTCTGGAGGTAAAAATTGCTAAATGCAAATAATAAAATGCAATTAACTAATCATTTATACAGTTTGGATACCAAAACAAATAGGCTTATCAACTTTTAAAATGAAGGAGAAAACACTCAAATGCTTAAATATCTTTTAATGCTGACATCAAAGGCTGTGTGTCCAATCGAACTACTGTATTTTGGCACAAATTAATCTGTCACTTGGCAAACTGCCAAGAAAAACTTGCAAAGGTAAAAGAAAATATGGCCTACAGACTACGTTCACATGTTTTTGTGCAGTGAATTATTGGCTGCTGAGTGCATGACACCACTGAAATTCAAGAGATATTTAGAAAAATTTAAGGAATGGTTCACTCAAAAATGAAAATTAATTTTCCAGATGTGTGAGACTTTCTTCTGCAGAACACAAATTAAGATTTGTAGAAGAATACTTCAGCTCTGTAGGTCCATACAATGCAAGTGAATGGTGACCAGAACTTTGAATCACGAAAAACAACATAAATCAGCATAAAAGTAATCCATATGATTCTAGTGGATTAAATCCATGTTTTCTCAAGTGATATTATAGGTGTGGGTGAGAAACAGATCAATATTTAAGTCATTTTTACCATAAATCTCCACTTTCACTTTTACATTCTTCTTCAGTTTTTTTTGGCAATTTGCATTCTTCATGCACATCGCCACCTACTGGTCGGGGCTGGACAAAGGTGTAGATTTAAAGAAAAAGACTTAAATATTGATGTTTCTCACCCACACCTAACATATCGCTTCTGAAGACACGGATTTAACCACTGGGGTCGTGTGGATTACTTTAATTCTACTTTTATGTGATTTTTTTAAGATTAAAATTTCTGGTCACAATTAATTTGTATTGTATGGACCTACAGAGCAGAAATATTCTTCTAAAAATCTTTGTTTGTGTTCAGCAGAAGAAAGAAAGTCACTCACACCTGGGATGGCATGAGGGTGAGTAAATGATAAGAGAATTTAAATTTTTGGTTGAACTATCCCTTTAATAAGCCAGTTAATAAATTTCAATGGTTGATTTTAAAGTAATTTTCGCATGATAAACAATTAGGTCATCACTTGATGTCCAATCTGAAATCTGGATCCTGAAGCAAAACTTGTGGAGAATCACTGTTATAAGGCATAACTATCAACATTACTTTAGTGCAGTACTGTGTATTATAAATGTGGTTGCATAATTGTAATCTCATGAACAATCTATAAAAACATATTTGGTTGAAATATCAGTGTGATTTTATGATTCTGCGTTTCTGAGATCCGCTGTTCATTCGCCATAATCATCAATAATTATCACATATGCAATCTGCAAATTAATGGTGTTTAATAAACAGTGCTAATCCTCTCATCTGAAGTTTCATTAACGTACAGCGTGTCATTGAATGATTGAGAAAGGTCACAACTGCACTGCTAAACAGCTGGTCACCACACTGCAGAGCCGACTGCAGAGGTGCTGCGAACGCAGGTTGCTAATAGCAACCACAATGGCAGATTTTTGAGATGAGATGTGTGCGAGATGACTATGTTGACTCATAATATCTCTGCAAAAACAATCTGGGCGGTTGGGGGTGGGTGGTTTGGTTTTCTTGCTAAATATTGTGATAATTATATTCTCAGTAATTTCAGGTTCATAACCAGTGTGGAATTTCTGACCACACACCTACCCAAAATGCTGTCATTATAAGGCTACTGTATTTCATCTGTATGTTCTCTAAAAACTTTACAACTAATGTATTATAATGACTAATAATGCCTCTAAAATGCTGATATTACCATGGCCCTGTGGGCGGGGGCAAAAAATATTAACCAATCATAAAAAAGATAAATATATTTCCACTTTTTGTGATCCAATCTAATCCTGATGGATAGAGTCTAGTCCCGCCCTACATGATTTTTTACCACTAAACACTGTTTCACTTGGAAATACATATAAATACTGATATTACATTCATTACATGTGCTGTGAATGCCATTTCATGTAGTTTAAGTAAATTAAAAAGCAATTAATATGTGGCTTACATATGATTATCCTCTGTGCATTATATCTAACAGCCTAATGTGTTGGGAAATACTAGCATACAACCACGCGGCTCTTATGTTTATGTCAAACATATTCCAAGGTTTCTGCGTATTATTCAGATTGAGGTCCAGAGGTGATCTATATCAACTCGCTCAGGTCAGGTGTTCTGCTCTAGTGTCAGTTTTGATTGCTCATGATCTAATGAAAATGATTGAATTTCACACAGGAGCTGATCTCAGAGCAGCACTCCTTACCTAACATGCATGACAGACACACATCTGTTGTAGATGTTCCCTAAGGATCCTGTCCTCTGGCAAAGTATCACATAATAGGAAGTAGTGCTCTTGTTGTTCTGAAATTACACAAAGAAGCTGTGGTTATTTGGCTGCAGTCTAAAAAGGGTGCAACAGTAGAACAGGGTTCTGAAAGGAAAAATTCCATTCATTTTCTCCATAGAAAAGTTGATTTTAAATGATAACATACAAACAAGACAGACCGACTATGAGCTCTGAAGTTAAGCCATGATAGATGCTCCTGAAGAAGACACAAGTCTTTCAACTTTATTAAAAAATATTTTAATAACTAAATTCCCATTGAAGAACTACACTACCCATAATCCTGAAGAGAGATCCACCAATCAGAGAAGGGAAAAGAGCTCATCAGTGACTGCCCACACTCATGAGACTTTGCAAATAATGTAATCAAGCCAGCCTTCATTTTTAGTACGTTAGTACGTTAGTACGTTTTCATTATAAATCAAAGTTTCCAATGCTGTAATTCCTTTCTGAGCTGATTGGTTTGGTTTTTTTTTTTTATGTTTAAGATACATTGTATATAGAGAAAATTAAAGGAAAACATATTCTGGATCCAAGGCTATTAAACAAAAAAGAGTGGCCATAGTTTCACTTAATTAAACTTTGCATTAAAATGACAAAATTTAGGGATTTTACCCACTCCTACACCAAATAGCTGATTTTCAATTATATGATTTTAATTCAAATTACACACAACAGAGCTATTTTAAGAGGACTGACTGTGAAAGTACACTGAAATATATCATATTATCAACCTTTTTCCTGAACACGAAAGTGTTCCACGATTCGACAGTTTTAAATTTCCGGTCTCCAGTGTTTCCACTCGCATCGGTGTATACTCTTATCGGGTAATGTGATGTTTAAAGGTGCTGTAAGCGATTTATTCATGGAAAGCTATGCAAAATTTTTTCCTGCTCTCTTAAAGATATTAATGAAATAAGTGTCTTGAGATATCTGACCATTCTCTGTGACAGCTGTAGACTCTGTAAAAAGCAAACAAAAAAGTGACAATTTCTGCCTGTCAATCATTTTGTGCGTTCTCATACTGTTCTGTTGTTGTTGCAGCAAAATATTGAGGCTTAATACCATTTGTATACCATGTTTTTCATAACTGTTGTCAGCTGAGTGCGGCATTTTGATACTGTTGTGTTTGACAACCCTTGGGATGATGCTTTTTTGCTCAGTGTCGGAATGAGTCTATGATGTGAG
Source organism: Myxocyprinus asiaticus (assembly GCF_019703515.2). Lineage (NCBI taxonomy): Eukaryota > Metazoa > Chordata > Actinopteri > Cypriniformes > Catostomidae > Myxocyprinus > Myxocyprinus asiaticus. Next base: position 14,609,453 of record NC_059391.1, read on the forward strand.
GGGTTTTGGAACGAGGGGCGTGGCTAATTCAACAGCTTAGCTCGTGAAAATTTCAGAACAGCAAAAATCGCTTACAGCATCTTTAAAGTATTACATTTATAAAAATGGTCAAAAAAACATGTTGCTGTATAGGGCCAATACTTCAGAGGGTCGAGATCACTGTAATTGATGTCATTAAGCAATTGTCCGAGATAATTTCCGTTGATATCATTAACTACTTTACATTATGACAGACAAAATCTACAAAAGTTGACCCAGAAATGTATTTTTACACCAAATAACACTTAAATGGTTGTTGCTCTCTGTCTGGATAGCTCGTTTCGGTTAGTTTTACAATCTCGTCTCAAGACCAGAAACCGAAAACAATCAAACAGAATCATCATGGCATCGCCCAGTGGTTGCTCAGGAAAACTGTGGATAAAATGGATAGCTCTGGTACTGGATGCTGATTGGTCAACAACTGAGTTTTATCAGAAAGTATTTAGCAGAGACGGGCCACTTCTATTCAAATGAATGGGAGAAATTGAAATGCCCAACCAAGGAGCTCTAGCACCCAACAGTCAATGGATGTAGAAAGGAAGTCCTACCTTACAGGTAACAGAGCCAATCATCTTTAAGATACAGACATCGGCTGTCAATCAAATCCATAATGCGCATGCGCATTAGCTATACAAGCTAATATTTAGTTTTTTTAGTGTAATATGAGGTAAAGAAGCACAATTTATGATACCAGTTTGTCAGATTTTACTGCTGATAAAAATATGCTCTTTGATCGTAATCCTGACCAACCGTTTTTGAGATTTCGGTGTTCCCTCATTCAAGTAGATAGGAGTTGCCCTAGCATGACTGGAAATAGCCTCCCGGGAACATTCCAAAGATGGCCGACAGTGGACTGACTTGCTAGAAAGACACTAGCTGTGTCCCAAACGACACTATACACTATGCACTTTTAAAATATACTATGCACTCAGCCATGTAGTGTGTGAATTTTCAAAGTGTCGTACTGTCCCAAACGGAACACTTAAAAAAAAGTTTACTACATGGAAATATTTGCCATTTAACAGCTGACGGAAGGGATGTTTCAAACCCAAGCGTTGTGTTGCCGCTAGTTTAGCGTGCTATCCACCCTCAATTCAACACTTATATCTCAATAATATACATATTCACACAGCATGGTATGATGGTAAAGCGTTTAACTCACTTTTGTAAGGTGCTGTCTTCACACAAGTTGCGCTAGTCATATTCTCCATTATTTACAATTGTTTTGCCAGATCACCATTGCTGCCGGTAACTCCACCCCTTCCACTATGTACGGCAAGCTGCGTGCATTGAATGCATGAAGTGTCCAACATTCCACAATCCGTTTTGACAGTTGAAAAAGTGTATCATCCAAGTACTTAAAGTACACTTCTTTTTGTTGCATTTTCAGTGTAAACATACTACTCGCACTACTTACACTTCAAAATGATGTAAAATAGTGCAGAAGTGTGTGGTTTGGGATGCACCTTTTGGTTTTATTCACGATAAAGCACAGCTCTGACCTCTTCACGGAACTTCTATTTGTATCACTCCACAGAGTGGATGTGTATGATATGCATATCGCCCCCTACTGGGCAGGGAGAAGAATTTCTTTCAAAAAAGGACTTAAATATTGATCCATTTCTCACTCACACCTATCATATCGCTCCTGAATATATGGATTAAACCACTGGAGTCTTATGGATTACTTTTATGCTGCCTTTATGTGCTTTCTGGAGTGTCAAAATTTAGGCACACATTCACTTCCATCATGGACCTACAGAGCTGAAATATTCTTCTAAATATCTTCATTTGTGTTCTGCAGAAGAAAGAAAGTCATACACTTCTGGGATGGCATGAGGGTGAGTAAATGATGAGAGAATTTTCATTTTTGGGTGAACTGTTCCTTTAACTTGTACTTTTGATACTTAAGTGTGACAATTGGCTATTTTTTATAAAACAGAATACAGGCCTTGAGTTTGTATGCACACTGAATCTCATGGATTAAAAAAAAAAGTTTGATAAGACCAAATGTATGAACAATATTGCAGATATACTCACACATACATTTAGGTTACAACTCAACTGGACTCTCACTGTGGGAAGTCTGCGATGAGTCTGACATCAGCAATAACCAGTTCGTGATCCAACACCATGTGTTTGAGGAGTTGGGGCCGGTTGCACCAGCTATACGTATGTTACAACTTAGCCTAGTTGTGGCGTAAATGGGCACTAAATCACAGTTTATGCACTACTAAATATTTGAGCGTTGCACCATTCAAATGAGGTAGGACGAAAACCTACGTATAAACTAAATATTTACGGAAGCCTCTGACCAGGAATAACGGATGGAATAAAAAAGCAGACTCATTTAATAACATCAGTGAGCTCATGTTTTGGTTGACAGGCTTCAATCCTTTCGACATATATGATGATGTTGACATTTACACTCATTAACATTTACGGGAGAGAGAGAGAAAAAAAACGTACTTTTATGCAGCTCTTCAGCATGAAACCGATCTAACGGTGCAGTTTTCAAGTTCCAACATACGAAATAAAAAATAGACATTTATTCATTTTAATATTTTTCCAGCCTGTTGTATTAGTATTTATTTATCACCCTTTATTTATTTTAGATTCAGTTCCTATTTATTGTTATTTACACAGGGCAAATATACTATTATCAAATGTACTTTTATTGGGGATTTAATTTATTACAGCTGACAGTTACGGGTTACATGGTTTGAACATTAACCGTAACGAGATAAAACTGAAATGCACGGCTTTTTAACACTAATGTGTACAAATTTGTAGGCTGCTTATTGGTTCAATACAGGTAAACGTCATATTATGCGACTACGCACAGCTGGTATTGAAATTACATTCATATAAGTTTGGCTGAAGTGTCCAAATATGTTTGGGGCCACTATATGATGGACTGCATGCACAGAAAAACTTATGGAAACTTTCCATAGCCAAGGATGGTGTACATTAAAGAAACAGAAAGTAGTCGGTTCAAAATTCACCATTGTGCCTTTAAGCAAGTTCCCTCCAGGGTCACCTAAGTGAACCTACCGTCCCTCATAGAATCATCATATATCATATCATCATCATTTTTATGATAATGCAAAATGATATCCATTATAATATGAGTTAAAATAAACACATTCGTCGAGTTCTGGTTTGTACTGTAATAAGTATCAAGTGCAATTGTTGTATATCACTATATATAGTTAACGGACATTTTTAAGAAATTAAAACTAATGAATAACAAACAATATTAACAATAAAACACTAATACATCAAAATATGGGACCAGAATCATAATTTTGTTACCATTCTGTCAAATTAGCGTTGTGCATCTGAGCATCCATATTTGACGTTTCACAACTCACGTGATGTGGCAAACCTTGCCTTGACCAATCAGAATTATCCGAACGCTGCAACTCGGCTTTATGGGTCTTGTAGTTTTCAATCTAAACCTTCTCATTCATTTCCTTCATATCCCGTGAGTCAACCGTGTTTTTCTTCAGGACTGAGAAAATGTGCTGTGTGTGAGATGCTGCTGCTTTGGCTCTGCCCTCAGAACAATACAGTGCAACCCTGAGCAACAACAATATGGATAGTATCAGCCGTAATTGCCCTGTTTTATAGCACTTTTTTATTTGACCTGGGAAAATGTGGATACCGACTGAACATGAAAAATATGGCGTTGGTAAGTGATATTTATATCATATTGGAGCATAATTAATACAACGCAAGTAATAATAGCTGGTATACATCGCTGCAGGTGCGATAATGAGCCATGGCATCTCTAATATGACACACAGCCTATGGCATATAATGTCAAAGCATTCTTTGCTATTTGAAAATGTTATTATTAATGATTAGATAATGCATATCGAGTGTTTTTATTATTATTATTATTATTATTATTATTATTATTTAATATATATATATAATTTTTTTCATAGTTTTCATTCACTGGTATGAATGGTAATCTCGAATAGCTCTTATTTACAGCAATAAGATGAAATAGCCCGCAGTAAAGGCTTATCTGGTCTTCTTTAATGCACAGACGATTTTTTTTTTTTTTTTTTTTTTTTTTTTTGAGCAGATTGTGGATCTTAAGATATAAAACCGTAAAAGTAAATTTTTTTTATTTGGAAAAATAAATGGCTTATATCAGTAAATATTGGGAATTCTATTATTACATCACAGGCGTATTTCCAATAATATAATGCATTTACAGTACGTTCAGCGAGCGTTTATGTACAGTATTTATTTATTTTGTTCCATGTTATTCCAACTGTGAAGAGTTTGTAAATGCACCTTACTTCCCCAACACACCCTAACTGGACATAATGATAAATTAATCATACACTAAAATGATAATGTAAAAGTGCTTGTATTAGATATAAGTGCAACCAAATTTTCTAAGCAAGTTGAGCAAATGATCTGGTATTGTAACACTTAGGTAACTACCACTTTTTATTTTTTTTAGTATTTTATTATTATTTTATTTTGTTTATTGTTATTAGTTTATTATTATTTTGAATTTTAAATGATGCATTTTGGCAGATGAGTGGTCTGGAATCTGGGCTCATCTCTCATTGGCTGACAGGTAGAGATGGACACAAAGTCAGCGGAGTGGCATGATGACAAAAAACTCATGGAATTCACTGATTTCACTCAAATAAAAACATGGAAATCTTTGGTAGAGAAAAACATTTGCCCTTAGTAAAGATAGTTTTTGGTCAATATTTGCTAATTTCTTCAGTTTGAAAGGAGATAAGGTCAGATAATAAAACAGATGGGAGGTAAAGGGGCGATGAGGGGCGACAACAAAGCCTGTCTCTCTTTGCGTAAATTGAAAAAAATATATTATGTGAAATTGGGAAGTGGTTTTCTCTATTCATGTTAGTCATAAGCCACAACAGAATGCAGGCAAGGACAGCTAATGTAAAGCATCAGAGCGTTATTATATTGGAATATGGCAAAATGGCTTCATTGCTGCTCTCTGGAAAGTGTACACAACTACAGACCTTTATCGGTCATGAAATATGGATGGAGTCTAGCCGGGATGGTACAAACAAACACACACACACACACACACACACAGATGCATATACTGTTACACACACATCCGTGCACACCGTAATGTTGGCCTCTCCTTCCTCTTGGTTGCAAATTCAGCTTAATGAACCATCTGCTATTTACAGTAAATGTATCAGAAATGCGGTGGCATTGATCACTGTCCCATATCTGGCTTTCCCCCCAAAACCAAAGCCAGTGGGAGAAAATGGTCATTTCAACAGCTATTAGATTCAGTTTAGATCCAGTTAATTTTGTTACTAGAGCTCTCTCTGTCTAGATTTTTGTGGGAGGGAGGGAGGGATGGATATACAGACAGAGATAGACGGATGGACGGACGATACACAGACAGAGATGGAAGGACGGAATGACAAATATACAGATAGAGATAGATAGATAGATGGATGGCTGGATGGATGGATGTCCCTAACACAAACCTTACTGCATTTTTACTTTTTCATTAAGACAGTATTTGGTATGTTTATTGATAAGTTTCACTCGATCAGTGTTGTTGAAGGGAAGTTTTATATATCTGTTAAACTCTACCTCAGTGTCATATCATCATCCCTGCTGAATTTAGTTGCTGATCGGCTTGTGATAAAGATGACCATGTGGAACTTGCAGGCAACAGCTGTGAAAAGACAGTTTGACATGACCATATTGCTTTCTAATTATGCCATATTCCTCAGTACATTTAATCAGCAAGTGAAAGCTAATGTCACTCTTCCAGCGAATAAAACTTGTCATATTATTTCCTGTTCCAGACTCCCTAATGCACATCTTATGAAATCTCTTCAAGATTGTTAAAGAAATTAGTGCAATGGAAACATCTAGTGCTTTTACTTACTGCCAACCCAAATATCTGATCTCGGTCAAACTTTTTAGCAGTAAATGCAGTGAATTTGGGATCATCGTGTCCCGTTCCCGTGCTTCTCAGCTTGGATTTATGATGGGAGCGCATTCGGCATACAAATGAGTCTCATCCTTTTGTCACATGCTGACTGGGTGCCTACTGTGCCCTGGTCAACAGGCACACTGCCACTCTGAGAAAGGGATAAGACTGGAGATAAAGCTAGAAGCACAAAGAGGCCAAGTCTACCGCTAGATCTGAGATGCTAGTGTGAATTCAGTCGTGCACACATAAGCTTTGCTTTGTTCCAAAACCTACTGAGCTGCCTACCTATTGTAGACTGCATTTTAAGGCGTCATAAGCACACTCTGGATGTAAAGACTGTTCCAAATGGTAGGCAGCAACATTATGGGGACGTATACATCTGATCATTTCATTCTTTGTTACTGATCAGCTTTGCTAAACAAACATGAAAAGACCAAGTGTAAATGCCTTCCAAGGCACATTCGAGATGGATAGCAATCTAATCACTCAAACCTTGGGAGGTGGTGTGAGATACATACAAGACACAACTTGACCAAGCGTGAATGCATCTGTTTGTTTAAATGGAACTTGTCAGCATACAGAAGTTTGGGAGTACAAAGACGACAAATGAAACACGGCACAAAACAGTTATTGCCTTCTGTACCGCAATTGCGAAGCAATTTTAGTATTTATGCTGAATCTTATGTGTCCTTCATGGACCTCAGAATTCATTGCAGAGTGAGTGAATAAAAAATCATCCAAGCTGATGGATGAGTTGAGAAAATTGTAGGCAAGATTATAATAAGTAGCCTATATTCCAATCAATATAGAAAAAATTTGATAAAATCAGTTCAGTTTTACTGAAAATGGACTTTCGCCCAGTGATTTTGTGTGCTATGTATTTTTATGCTTATTACAGTATGATGTTGGTAGTTTCAATCGACTCTCCCATACATACACTTCACATGAGGAGCCCTATTTTTGTTGCTGCCTATGTAATGCATTTCAAATGAATCACTTAAAAGCTTCCATTTCAGATTATATACTGCCAGTGTAGGAAATAGACAGCAAGGCAGCTCACTAGGTTTTGGAACAGAGCTATACTTGGTATACACTGCGTATACTTGAAGATTTGGGAAAACTTCAAGTTTTATTGCCCATGGCAGGCTTTCACAGTTCAAATGACTATGCATGTTGCAACAAAGTGCCACTTGTGAGCTCTTTGAAACTGGTGATCTAGAAGCGTATTTTCAAAAACATATCCTGCCATTGCAAAGACTCCATAATTTTGAATCTTTCATGCTTATGACAGTCTCGACAGCTCTTTCTGCATAATTCATTGTCATATGTGCAAAACCCATTTTTGAGTGTTGCCACTTCAATAACATACCACTAGTACATGCCATGTTTCCATCACTGCAAAAACATTCTTCAGGGTTTTATTCTTGTTCTCCTTTTTCCTCTCTCATTTTAACTTGTGACTAGGTCCCAATTCCTTTCACCCTCCAGGAGATAACAAAAAAAGAAGGAAACACTTAAGCCAATATTGTATTCATTTTTTGTGCGGCCTTGCCAAGAAAAGGAATCTCTACAGATTTCAGACTGCAAGCTTCTAATTTTTAAGAATTTTCTTTTAATTTCTCTCATAGGCTACATCCGTTTGTGTTTACAGTAGGGCTGGGCAAAATATAAAGCAATTATATCTTGATATTTTTCAGCCTATTGACGATATTCAATATGTATTGTACGTCAGTATTTATGTATGTCCTCTGAAATGGCTTATGGCTTAATGGATTCTTTCAGACTGATCTCACAGTGAAACAGTAGGTTGATTTCTCTTTAGCTAAAATCAGTTTGTGCTTATCGAAATGCGAAACACTGCCTCCAGTGGCCAAAGCAGGAAGTGTTGTTGGGCGTATTGGCACGTATGAGCTCCGTTTTCCGGGTGAAAAGTCCACGGAGGGGCAGGAGTTGTTTTCAGCTGTACAGGCTGTTGATGTGAAGATGAATGCATATTTTATGAACTGTAACCCCCAACCCAAACCTAAACTGAATCTCTCAGTGGAGTAAAAAAGTAATGTTAGAGGGGAAAAATGCAACCTCCGAATCGCACTTGTCACTTGTCGAATGCGATTACTTCCCGGTTTCTGTGCGGGATCCGAACACAGGTCTCCCATGCTGCTGAAGCGACATGCTTCCGGTCACATCACAGGGCAAGGTAAACATGCAGAAGCCGATGCAAAAATGTCTGAAAGAAGATTGTCGGTGAATCAGCATAATGTGACCAATCTGAGGGTACCGGAACACTCGGAAACAACATGCGAACTTCCCATGTGATCATGGTGCTTCTTTTTCAATCTAAAGAACCATAATTTCAACCAAATTGCCATTGTTACCAACTAGATACATTAAATATTTTGTAAGACATAAAATACAATAAAAATCTACATAGAATTAATCAAAGATTTCGGAAGCAGCGCTTATTAATAACAGAAGAAAGAATGTCACGCAAGTGTTCTGCCATTTCAAACAGCATCAGAGCCCTGGACGGAAGCTCTGATTTAATTATCGACTTGTTTCTTACATAAATCTATCGATTCACTTCAGAAGACATTCATTGATTGACTGGAGTGCATGGATTACTTTTATGCTGCCTGAATGTGACTTTTGGACTGTCAAAGTGCTGGCACTTGTTTATCTGCATTATAAGGACCTGACAGAGCTCTATCTTCTTCTAAAAATCTTCATTTGTGTTCTGCTGAAGAAGACAGTCATACACATCTGGGATGGCATCAGGGTAAGTGAATAATGAGAGAATTCTCATTTCTGGGTGAACTATCCCTTTAAGTCAACACAATGAAGAGGGATATTTAATCATAATAATTTATATGCACTTATATAACAACGGTAATAAACAGCAATATTTACTTACATATATTTTTCACTAAAACATTTAAAAACATGTCAGATGTCACTTCTGTGAACATGATGACACATACAAATAACAGATAGAATCACATATATGAATCAATTCCCTTAACTGCAAGGTTTGAACAGATTCACGGTGATTAATTGAGCTTACCAGTTATATTGCCTTTCTTATTACTGAAGTTTAGACTTATGCCCACAAGACTTATACTTGCAAGTCGCAAGAAAAGGATTGCAAATCTAGTTCAACGCCGCACTCTTTAGGAAACTAAATGGACAAATAAAAAGCACATTAAAATCATATAAAAATTATGTTTTACAGTTCAGTATATCAGCAGCAAAATAATTGCAAACAAATCATTAATATTATGTATTGCCCAGCCCAAGTTTACAGTAGTTCTATAATTATCTCATGCATTAAGGGATGAATATTTTATGTGATTTATGGAATTCAGTATGTGTATCCACATTTGCATGTAAACCAAAGAGAGCACCACCAATTGACATGTCAGTCACAAGATTGACATTTCTTGTACCCTTTAATGCCTATAAGCAGTTAGTAGTCCTCCTGGACTGCATCTTGTCTTGAATCCTACTCACCTATAACTAATATCCAAAGATGTGAAGTGACTGGAGACACTGTAAGCTGTCTTTTAGGAAGTTTACAGTATGACTGGAACACTTGAGCTCCTGGTCACTGTCAAAATGTATGTAGAGCATGACAGTCTGTTTGGGGAGAGTTTGAAAAGGGCACTCGCTTGCCAAACTGCTGTATTTTTGCTTGGTACCATCTGTCAGAGCTTGTCTGCTGTTTTTCATAGCGACCATGCTGATAGTCAGGTCAATGTACTCTCACCTACTGCTTGAAGAAGTTGCATGTGGTTTCTATTTCTCTGTGGAATATTTTGAGTCCAAATTTTTACTGAATTTACTGAATTTTGGTCTGTTCCTCACACTAAACTATTGTCAGATGGGTTTGGATTGACATGTGGGTAAATAATTGACAGTACTTTCATTTTTGGGTGAACTATTCTTTTAAGCTATCTCTTAAATGGATACTGAAGTGGAATGCTTTGTCTCTTAGATCTCCATATTGCCGACAATATCAGATTTCCCCCCATGCAGGCAATTAGACACTAATGATTCTCAGTCAGAACCTTCAGAAGGAGTTTGTGTTTTGTCAGAGAGCAATTGGAGACATTTGGAGAAACGGCAACAATCCCTGCGTAGAGAATTTGCTAAATCATTACAAAGCTTGTTTAATAAATGGTGTTGAACGTGCCTCCTGCTAACTGCTTCTTGCTAAAATTATTGCATTTTGGGATATTTCTCTTCCTCAAAACGTGGATCAGGTTGATGGAGCTAGTCAGTAACACACTTCTGAAACGTGTTACGTACTCTTTGTCTTTCTCAGGCTGTCAGTATTATTTTTTTAACTTCTCGAACATTAGAAAGAATGACAGCAAAAGACAAACAATTCCCAGAAGAGAGTTTGGTGTGTATTTTCCACCTCTCTCATTCTTTCTTCCTCTCTGTCTGTCTTGTTCTCTCTGTTAGTGTTGTGGTTATGGCCATCCTGTGCTCTAGAGAGAATGGCTACAGGACATTCCCATCTGAGCGCTACGCCTCACTAATGAACACAGACTACAAACACATTTAGAGAGACGGGCGACTCGAATCAGTTGTCAGAAAATATAGAGTTAGGCTGTTGTCTTAATAATCTGTGAAATATTTCATGTTTTTTAATAGATTCACTAAGGTAAAGGGAGAAAGGATTTATTCACTTCAGTAGTGCTGGAATTCTCATCCATGCGAGTTGGTGCACATTTTGCCTTTCGGTTTTGTTTAAAGGTAAAATGGGTAATTTTTTTCAACCTGGTCTCATAGAATCGCTTAACTGTATCGACATTTTTGCAACATGATTTTTACGTGACTCGTTGTATGCATCGTGGGAGTTTCCTGGTAACATAAACACTAGAGGCACTACAACAACAATGACTTTTATATTCACTTTCACTCATATCACAAGTAAAATGTGGTTATTATCAGATTATCATATCTTATGATATTGAAACATTTTCTATAGTGCATGACTTGTAGGTCGACACATTTTAACGTTTACATTACATAACCAACTAGATTTACCACTGTGTTTGAACAAGATCAAATGTATTGCATTGGCGCACTGGCTCCATTAAAGGTGTGATGTAACTATATGTTTATTTGACCAATGTAAGACAGGGAATGTTATAGAAACCTGTTTGAAAACAGTTGTTATCTTTGCCATTTGGGGATGCCAGTGGTGCAGACATTACACACTTGTGCAGACATTTTTTACACGTTTCAATAGACCTGATTTCACAACTGCACATTTTTTTTTATATTTAAGAAAGTCAGAGACATCCTTTGAAATAGTTTTTTTGTTCTTAAAGGTCAGTTATTATTATCTACAAATCTTTGCCAAAATGGGCCTGACCCAGAGGAAAATCTTATTGTTCAGAGGTTTTAATGTTATAGCTCAGGAGACTTAATTGAGTTCTCATGTTTCGTTGTGGTGGACACTTTGTCTCAGATGTCTTAAAATCTTTTAGGAGACATAAAAATACAAACAAATGAGACTTTTGTTTAATATTTCTGACTTTTGATTGCAGATTTTGTGTCTGAGCACAGTTTATGACATTGTTGAGATCTCTTTTGAAAATGAGAGGAGATAACTGGGCTCTTTTTCTTAGAAAGAATTAGGAGACTTAAGGGGTTAGTTCACCCAAAAATGAAAATTCTCTCATCATTTACTCTCCCTCATGCCATCCCAGATATGTATGACTTTCTTCTGCAGAAAACAAATGAAGGTTTTTAGAAGAATATATCACCTCTGTAAGTCCATTTAATGCAAGTGAATGGTGAACAAAACCTTGAAGCTTCAAAAAGCACATAAATGCAGCATAATAATCCATATGACTCCAGCGGTTAAATCCATGTCTTCAGAAGTGATATAATAGGTGTGGGTGAGAAGCAGATCAATATTTAAGTTCTTTTTTTTTTTTTTTTTTACTATAAATCCCCACCTTTGACCAGCCCCAACCAGTAGGTGGCGATATGCATGAAGAATGTGAATCGCCAAAAAACAAAAGAAGAAAAATGTGGAAGTGAAAGTGAAATAGGAGATTTATAGTAAAAAGGACTTAAATATTGATCTGCTTCTCACCCACACCTATTATATCGCTTCTGAAGACATGGATTGAACCGCTGGAGTTGTGTGGATTATTATTGTGCTGCCTTTATGTGCTTTTTGGTGCTTCAAAGTTCTGGCCACCATTCACTTGCATTGTATGGACCTACAGAGCTGAGATATTCTTCTAAAAATCTTTGTTTGTGTTCGGCAGAAGAAAGAAAGTCATACACATCTGTGATGGCATGAGGGTGAGTAAATGATGAGAGAATTTTCATTTTTGGGTGAACTATTCCTTTAAGCAGAATTCTTCATTTAATAACACTAATGTCTAGGAGGAACAATTTATGTAGATGTTAAAAAGATCACATTTATTTGTGATTTTCTCTTTTTAAGCTTCTTAACATTGTATAGTAGTTTAGTTACAAAATAAATTTGTACATGATATAACACCATGCATCTGTTTTGTGTGATGTGTTTTTACTGAAATGGTGGTCTGTTATTCCACAACCACAATAGACCTTTCCTGCACCATTTTATATTCAAGGAAATTACTAATGTAGAGGCTGATGTTTTGCTCTGGGAACGAACAAAACAGAATTAAATATGTGAGATATCTAATATCAGAACTCATAATATTCTCATTACTGCACACAAGGGCTGAGTCTGAGAATCATTACAGATGAGAAAATTACACTACCTCTCATCTTTACGTTCATTAAAGTTGTTTGTTTTTAAGGACAGCCTGACCCATTTTGGGGCAGTTTGTGGGACTCCCATCCCTCCCAATGCTTGCTGTGAGTAAATTAACCAAAGGCTTTATCGCCATCCAAATAGATATTTCATAACAATTCTGCAAAATCACTAATGATATGGGGTAATGCAGATCTGTTTAGAACTTAGTGAACTGATCTAGATGAAGCTCATACTGTTATGATTTGACCAGGTAAATTAAAGATGTTAAATAAGATAATTAATTCAAGTAGGGTGTGTAATAAAGGTAATAAAAGTAAGCTGTATGCAGTGTTCGGTGAGTAATTCAAAGTAATTAATTACTAAGTAGATCTTTTACATTGTAGTTAGATTACTGTACTAATTACTCTGTCTGAAAAGTAATTAAATTACTCATTACTAATTACTTTTCTAAAACTCATATCAACTTTGACCAGATGGACTATAAAAGGATAGACATCAAATTATTCTTTTAATTCTTTCAAATAAATCCTTTAACACCAAATAAATTATTCTTGAACTGTTCTTAAACTATTTCTAAATGGTTAATAAAATCTGTAGGCTAACTCAAAATTGATCACTCTCTTTATAATTTCTTATTTTATGTGAATATAATATAATTCACATATAATTTGTTGCAAAAGGCTGTATATCATGTAAGCATCATAGGCAACATTCGTAACAGTAAACAGTTATACAGCGGCCCCTCAGCAAACCAGAGCAGAAGGGCAAAAATACTGGCTTACCGTTTATCACGTGATGAAACTTTACAGGGACAGAAACTTTACAATCTGGAATCATGTGTAACGATGCAACAGTCATATGAAGACCTCTTTGACACCTGAACTTCTTCAGAACATCGAATCTTAGTGACTCCTGTGCTTAAAAACAAACTAGACACAGCCCAACAAATGAAACAGAACGCAGGTGTCTCGAGGTGCATTTTTAAATAGTGAAGCTCTTTTTAACACGGTGTCTAAAATCCATTGGTTCTGCACAAGACTTGAAAGAAACAGCAAGACACGTTGCAGCAGTCAAAGACGTCCATCTAGCAAATGATTACATCAGAAAATATTTTAAACACAGTGCAGACATGCACAAAAACACATTCGGTGTGAACAGCTCCTGCGATCTCTCAAAAGTGTACATCTTCTATGTCAGTAGTTCTCAACCTTTTTGAATCCAAGGCCCCCCATTGTCGGAGAAAATATTCGAAGGCTCCCCATGTAGGCTATTAGATATTTATATTATAAGATATGTCTATTATAAGATATTTCCTTAAAACTTGTGATTCCAGAAATGTCTAGAACTGTTTATTCTTCATAAAAAGCAAGCTGTTGAAGGGAGTTATTACATTTTAATAATTTTCAGTAAGTTGAATTATAATAATTATAGAAAAATTATAATAATCTATCATATTTTAAATAATTTTAAGAGATCTTGAGGCCCCCCTGGAAGTGTGCTGAGGCCCCCTAGTGGGTCCCGACCCCCTGGTTGAGAAGCACTGTTCTGTGTTGCCATGTCAAGTGCTTTAGTAGGTACTTGTGCTTTAGTAGGTACTTGTGCTTAGATCTGCATTTGTCTTCTTATCTGCATTTGTCATGAACTCCTAGTAATGGAGATATTTCCATTTAGTAAAAGTACCATTGATATATTCCGACATCTTTTCACTTGAACGATTTCTCAACATAGTGGCGCGAGCAGGCATATTATCATTGCATTTAAAGGGGCCGCGTTGTATTAGAAAACAAATTTTATCAATAGACGTAAAATTTCGATTTTCAATTCAATATTGTTTTATATAAAATTGTTGAAAGTCTATACAGTATGTTACACAAGTACATCATAAGTAACTGTAATTAAATTGCTAAAAAATTAAGAGTAATCCCTTCACTTTTTCCAAGAAAAAAGTAATTAAATTTCAGTAATGCGTTACTTTGTGATGCGTTACTCCCAACACTGGCTGTACTGTATGGAAGCTGAAATGTTGCCACATATAAATTCGAGTAATTTGAAACTCGATTAAACAGTTTGAAATGAGTCGAACTTACCAACTGAGTTTAAATCAAAGACGCAATTAAAACATCTCTGTTTTAACAAACTCGTACTGGTGAGTCACAAGACAAGGAAGGATCATGAAATTAGTGTAATAACATTCACTCTGCCAAGTGGCCAAATAAAAAGCACATTAAAATCATCACTATGTTGTTTAATGTAGTATCGCCAGCAAAATCATTGTGATTGTATCTTGAATATTCAATATATTGCCCAGCTCCAGTGGGCATATATGAGTATATTCAAAGAAGAGGTACATTCTTGTAACGTTGCTAGTGGCTGCTGGCAATGGCAATGATGAAGAAGATGACGTGAAGATGAAGAGCCCAAGTGCAGTTTATTTACAAATGTGATAACCAATAACCCTAACTACAAATGTGAAACATAAAACATAAACATGAACTTGACTATAAACATGACTTGACTACAAAGTTACATTCACATATACATTCACATTCAATACTTGACAATGGACAATGGCAAACATATCCCCCCCACTAAGGGGCGGCTCCCGATGCCCCAACACATAAACAAAACACGTAAAACATGACATAAATTCAAAGTTCTGTAGGGAGCTGGGGGGGGGGTGGTGTCTTGAGGCGTGGGTCGTGGCGTGGTGAGAAAGGGCGAGGGGCATGGGACCAGAGCAGAGTCTGTGAGGGGTGGAGCCATGAGAGGCTCGAGGGGCGGGGCCATGGAAGGCGGAGCCATGAGAGGCTCGAGGGGTGGAGCCATGGAACTTGGTGCCCGGAGAGTAGCCGAAGACTCGAAGGGCCAGGGTGGAGCCGATGGCAGGGAGTACCAAGGCAGTGCTGGAGGCTCGGGGGAGCAAGGCGGAGCTGGGGGATCGGAAGACTGAGGTGGAGCCGGTGGGACTGAGGACCAAGGTGGAGCCGTAGGGAAGGAGGTCCCTGGTGGAGCTAACAGATTGGAGGGACGAGGCGCAGCCAGAGGATCGGAGAGCCAAAGCGGAGCCAGGTGACCAACAGACCAAGGAGGAGCCAGAGGGACGAGGGACCCCGGCAAAGCCGACAGGCTGAAGGACCGCAGTGGAGCCGAGGGAACGCAGAGCTGAGGCAATGTCGAGGGACCGACAGGCCAAGGCGAAGTCCAGGACTCGGAGGGTCCAGGCGGGGTCGGAGGGCCGAAAGTTCCCCTTGCCTGCTCAGGAGAACTAAGGGTGGGTATAAGGATGGGAACCATCTCCAGGTCCAACTGCTCAGGTGTGGCTGTGACGTGGCATGGAGCAGGCTGAGGCGTTGCTGTGACGTGGCATGGTGCAGGCTGAGGCGTTGCTGTGACGTGGCATGGTGCAGGCTGAGGCGTTGCTGTGACGTGGCATGGTGCAGGCTGAGGCGTTGCTGTGACGTGGCATGGTGCAGGCTGAGGCGTTGCTGTGACGTGGCATGGAGCAAAAGATGGCGCTAGCTCAGCGACCATAATGAGGAACTCTGGCTTGGCGGCCATGTCGAGGAACTCTGGCTCAGCATCCACCTCCCTCACAGTGAACGTGGAACCAATGATCTGCAGGGCGAGGTCGATATATTGAGCCAGGCTGAGAGAACTGCGACCGCCAGACATCAAGGAGGAGATCGGCTCACTTAATCCCACCCTAAAAATGTCTTTGAGGGCGACCACATTAAAATCCACCTGACTGGCCAGAGCGCAAAAGTCCTCTACGTAATCCTCCAGGGGACAATTCCCCTGACATAACCGTATGAGCTTAACTGCTGGGTTCATAGTTGGTCAAGTATTCTGTAATGTTGCTGGTGGCTGCTGGCAATGGCAATGATGAAGACGATGACGTGAAGATGAAGAACCCAAGTGCAGTTTATTTACAAACGTGATAACCAATAACCCTAACTACAAACGTGAAACATAAAACATAAACATGAACTTGACTATGACTTGACTATAAACATGACTTGACTACAGAGTTACATTCACATCTACATTCACATTCAATACTTGACAATGGCAAACATGAGGGCTTAAATACTAGACTTGGGAAACATCAACCAATGAACAGACAGAACTGATAACAAGTTAATTAAACAATAAACCAATGAAAACATGACACATGAACATGGAGGGAAAACATGAAATCACATGACAATTCTCTTATATAATTTGCAAAAGAAAGCACTTAAGCTGAAGTGTGTAATTTTTGTGCCGCCAACGTATTTGCAAATATAGTTGCAAACATATTCCAGAAACGTCCCCAGTCTTCCATTGGTTGTACAAACAGATTCTCCCACCTCAATCTCACACCAGACTGCAGAGCTGATCCCAGACCAGCTAAGAGTAACTTATATTAACACCCTTGCCATTAATACTCAATACTTTGACTCAATGTTAGTTTTTTTATGTATCAAGAGTATCTCTGTTTGCGCTTTGCCTTTGGCTGGCATTGTCCTCTCAGGAGGCTGACTCAATACAACATTACAGCTAGCGTCAAAAAGCAATATGAAGAGAGAGGTTAGTGTGTGCACCCATCCATCACCCTGACAAGCAGACAGATATGTGCGTGCTCTGAGACCCCCTGACTGTCTGTTGGGGATACTGCTGTGGGTTTAATGCTCTGACATCAGCCATTTAGTGTCTCTGATAATAGTGATAAATGGCATTTGCAGTGAATACATTAGTACAGTAAATGTGAAATGTGTAGTAAGTGATGATGGATTCAAGTGTAGTCAAAAATGGACTTTGTGCTTCATGCTAACAGTTCATTTGGATATTCAGTAATGCATTCTACTGTTCATAGCCTGTAGATTATCACAATAAGTCACATGGAGTGGTGAGGAACAACCAACTTGTCGATTAACTATTGTCTACTAGTTCATTTAAATTTGTTCTTATTTTTAAAAATATTTTTAGCTGCAGTGCTTTAATCAGCTTGTTCCCACATCAGTGCTGTTTGTGCGTTAAAACCCTCTTAGAAAGGTTGCGTTGTTGAATTCTGCCTTTTTAAAGCACCGCCAAAACAGTCATACACATTCAAATGTGTGTTTTTAGACATTGCAACACGTCCCTCGCAGTTTTTTCCCAGCTATTCCACAAGCTTTACATTTTGCGACATCGTCAAGTTAAAAATAGTCCAACTTTTGAAAACATGTCTCAAGACCCATGCATTCATATTATTTTCCATTGCATTGTGCTCCATCTATTTGTTTTTAATGTGAGAGTATGTAAATGGCCCCTAAGAAACACGTCCAATTAGGGTCAAAATTGGGCCTAATTATACAGGGTTTCTCGTTTGGCGACCGAGCTAGTCGATTTTGAAAATAAATAGCTTTGCACATCCCTACTGTAAACCTTACATTCACACTTTAACTGTGCTGTGGTTAAAGCAGCATGATTGAGTTACAGGGACAGCGTTACAGGGGACCAGAGGGCTCTTTGCACCTGGTAAGGGTTATGCGAGACAGGCCTCTGGCTGTCCTGTCTCTCTGCCAAACAGCAGTGTGTGTCCACCGCACTAACAGCAGGACCGTGGGAAAGCGTTTAACACAAGCGTGCAGCTCGTGCCCATCTTAAACAGCAGAGCCTTTGTCACTCCCACTGGTGTGTTAACGGAGATGATGGCTGAGGCTCAAGTAGAGGCCAAAGTCGTAATAAAAAGGGATCTGATTTAATATTTGGCTTCATGAATGTCAGTTTTATATCTTGAGTAATTTTTTCTCTTCTGTACATAACGCGAATTCTAAAATGGATCGTTCAGTTCCTGATTGGTCCTTATAGCGTCCCAGCCATGATAAACACATGATATAGTAAAAGCTATGATATGAAACACTTATTCACCCAGCTACTGTGTATATCACTGCACCTCATATAGACTTATATGGTATATCTTTGAGACTTGGCAGCAGGGGGTGGGGGGGAGGCTCTTTCGAATTGGTCTGGTATTCAAACACCTGGAAAACCCTTGCAACCACCTAGCAACGCCCTAGCAACCATACAGATTAACCTAGAAACTGCATAGCTACGCAGTGGCAACCACCCTCAACACTCATGGTGATGAATTTTCTTCAGAAAATGCTAAAATCTTGTTTGGATTATTTTTTATATAAAAGACAACCATTTATTGAACATTGGCGTCTTTTATTTTATCGCCGTTGCCACCGTTTCACGTAAACAATTCAAGGTTGTGCGTTCCTGTGATTTTACCACCTGTAAGAGCTGTTATACGATGATGCTCTTGTCGCATATTGATTTTATAACAAAACTAAAAATGATCATTTTGAAAGAATGCATTTGATAAAATGTCAATCCTCAGCTATGCAATGTGATGCAGATGTCTTGGCTGGTGTTTTAATCACATTGCATGACACGGTACCAAATTTCTGTCCAGTGATGTGCATCTATTCCCTGCAACATCTCTTGCAGAGTCTGAAAGCATGTCGAGTCTCTGCATCATCATGTGTGTTCGAGCACATCATTGACAGACAGAGAGCATTGCAACGCAGCTCATCTTTGAAAAGCTGACATGACTGTTCTGTTCTGTTCCGTAACCTCTGAGCAGTGTCAAAAAATCTGCCAGGTTTTTTAATGCAGATGTTTATGCATCTTAATATTTATTTATTTACTTTCCTGTCAAAAATTTTCTTAACCCACTGGATATGCAAATAAGCACTCAAAATTAACATATTTGCATATGCTTAAAGTACATATGCATGCTGACAGTGGTTGGTTTAGTCAGTCTCTGTGCTCTTAATGTTCTGTGTGGAGAAATCTTGTACTTGTTATGTAACGTGAGCTTGGGGAGGTGACTCAGGGTTTATTTAAGTGAGGAGTGAGATAATGTTAGAAGTGCAGATCTAAGCATAGTATGTTTTTTAAATGAGTAAATGTGTGGTGTGCTGACAAGAATGAGCTTGATAAAGTCAAATATGGGCAAATAAATTGGTAGCTCACACATAACATATCTGTGGAATTCTTTTCAGCATCAAGATTTTTGGTAAAAAGTGTATTTTAATATATGAGGGAAAGTGTATATCTTATGTCCTGTTACTGTTTTTCAATGTTTTTAATCACCTTTTTGTCTTCACTATTCATAAAAACTTAAACCAACCAAAGCAGGTATGCTGGTCTTAGCTAATCTCCCAACCTGGTCTGACATGTCTGTTTGCTGGATTTTTCAGGGTTTTTGGGCACTTTTCAGTTGTTCAGACTGGGAAACCAGCTAACCAACCAGCTGAGCGTCATCTTGGCCAGGCTGGGAGACCATCTAAACCAGCTTACACCATATAAGACGAAGAAACCAGTTTAAACTGGTTTAATAATTTTTTTCAGCTGGGTTTAAATGGTCTTGTGGTCTGACAACAGACTGATCTTACAGTGAAATCAGAAACAGTAGGTTGACATTTCTTTAGCTAAAATTAGTCTATGTATACCGAAATTCAAAACACTGCCACCAATGGCCGAAGTGATGACTGTTGTTGGGCGTATGGGAACGTGTGAGCGCCATTTTCCGGGTCTAATGTCCACGGGGGTCGCCAAAAACGAGTTGTGAAGCGAGTTGTTTTCAGCTGTAAAGGCTGTAATGCAGTAAAGAGGAATGCATATTTTATAAACTGTACCCCCAATCCAAACCTAAACCTAACTCTCAGTGGAGTAATAATGTAATGTTGGAGGGAAAAATGCAACCTTCGAATTGCGCTTGTTACTGATTATGCCAATGCGATTACTTCCTTGTTTCAACACGGTATCTGAACCCGGGATTCCCACGCTGCTGACACATTGTGCTTCCGGTCGACAGCACAGGGGAAGGTACCAGTAAACATGTGTGGTGGAATGATCCGCCCCTCTGGCTCGTCATCGTCGCCCCGCCTCTTAGGGCTGCCCTTCAGCCAGGCTCATGACGGGAGCTCTGAGACCCCCTGACTGTCTGTTGGGGATACTGCTGTGGGTTTAATGCTCTGACATCAGCCATTTAGTGTCTCTGATAATAGTGATAAATGGCATTTGCAGTGAATACATTAGTACAGTAAATGTGAAATGTGTAGTAAGTGATGATGGATTCAAGTGTAGTCAAAAATGGACCTTGTGCTTCATGCTAACAGTTCATTTGGATATTCAGTAATGCATTCTACTGTTCATAGCCTGTAGATTATCACAATAAGTCACATGGAGTGGTGAGGAACAATCAACTTGTCGATTAACTATTGTCTACTAGTTCATTTAAATTTGTTCTTATTTTTAAAAATATTTTTAGCTGCAGTGCTTTAATCAGCTTGTTCCCACATCAGTGCTGTTTGTGCGTTAAAACCCTCTTAGAAAGGTTGCGTTGTTGAATTCTGCCTTTTTAAAGCACCACCAAAACAGTCATACACATTCAAATGTGTGTTTTTAGACATTGCAACACGTCCCTCGCAGTTTTTTCCCAGCTATTCCACAAGCTTTTCATTTTGCGACACCATGTCAAGTTAAAAATAGTCCAACTTTTGAAAACATGTCTCAAGACCCATGCATTCATAATATTTTCCATTGCATTGTGCTCCATCTAGTTGTTTTTAATGTGAGAGTATGTAAATGGCCCCTAAGAAACACGTCCAATTAGGGTCAAAATTGGGCCTAATTATACAGGGTTTCTCGTTTGGCGACCGAGCTAGTCGATTTTGAAAATAAATAGCTTTGCACATCCCTACTGTAAACCTCACATTCACACTTTAACTGTGCTGTGGTTAAAGCAGCATGATTGAGTTACAGGGACAGCGTTACAGGGGACCAGAGGGCTTTGCACCTGGTAAGGGTTATGCAAGACAGGCCTCTGGCTGTCCTTTCTCTCTGCCAAGCAGCAGTGTGTGTCCACCGCGCTGACAGTGGGACCGTGGGAAAGCGTTTAACACAAGCGTGCAGCTCGTGCCCATCTTAAACAGCAGAGCCTTTGTCACTCCCATTGGTGTGTTAACGGAGATGATGGCTGAGGTTCAAGTAGAGGCCAAAGTCGTAATAAAAAGGGATCTGATTTAATATTTGGCTTCATGAATGTCAGTTTTATATCTTGAGTAATTTTTTCTCTTCTGTATATAACGCAAATTCTAAAATGGATCGTTCAGTTCCTGACACGTAAACACGTGTGGTGGAATGATCCGCCCCTCTGGCTCATCATCATCGCCCCGCCTCTTAGGGCCGCCCTTCAGCCAGGCTCACGACAGGAGTTGGGCGGGAGAGTGAGAAGAGGTGCAAATAAGCCTCGTTTGGTCAGCGGTGAATGAAGCACACCTGATGGGGATAATGCTTCATCACCGCTGTCTTTGAAATGCAGTGCGCACCTCTTCTCGGGGAGCCGGCTTCAAATCTCCATGTGTGCACACACTGGCATCCTCGCATGCCCAGGACCAGAGCTGGGAGGGATCGGACGAGTGGACGCGCTGCCGGACCCGTTCTTTGGACCCCGGATGCCGTAATGAGTCGCTGGGTGTGAACTGCTCACGTTGCCGCTGATGGGCTAGATGCCAGGCCGCCTTCCCCTCATGTTTGCCGCGGGCCTGGGAAGACAGGCCACCTGTGACGCCGCCGCCCCACACGCTGTGGACTTTGGAGAGGAGAGCGAGCGGCCTACTGACCCAGCCCGTGCCTAGGCTTCCCTATGAACACTACCCCGCCCCTTTCACGGAGCCCCGTTCATCGCGAGAATGCCAGATTCCCCCTTTTATGAACACTATTCCCCCTTGGACACTTTATTACCCCTTTTGGACATTTTTAAGTTTATTATTGTTTCCAATAAATGCCTCTCCGAGGCTTGACGCCAAACCCACTGTGTCTGTCTCTTGCTCACACTGCCACAGTGGTGGAGAATGCGGGCACTTTTGTGGTCAAAGACGGCACAGTTGGGCACCAACAGTTACGTCATTCTTTCTCTCATTTGCTGGTTCGATGGAAAGCCTGGAGTGGGACGGAGAGAACATGAGGACAGCCTGCCAGCTGCAGAAAAGAGTAAGTGGCACTTAATAAGCATTTACCCTGTAGCTGGCTGAGGCTGTCATTAATTCGTGTTTTTTCTCTGTTTCTACCTGGTTGTGAGTGAGAGGAGGAGTTGGCCCGGAGAGGTATCCCCCTTACGTCCACTCTGACCGTTGGGCCTGGTTGAGGAAGTAGCATTCCCATGTGGGCGGCTAAAGAGTGTGCACCTCCGGCTCTGGATTCCATGATTGGATGTGAGCGTGGGAGGAGGTGCCGACGGGATGACGCTTGGGGGGGGGGGGATGTGGCGGAATGATCCGCCCCTCTGGCTCATCATCGTCGCCCCACCTCTTAGGGCCACCCTTCAGCCAGGCTCATGACGGGAGTTGGGCGGGAGAGCGAGAAGAGGTGCATAATTAATAAGCCTTGTTTGGTCAGCGGAGAATGAAGCACACCTGATGGGGATAATGCTTCATCACCGCTGTCTTTAAAACGCAGTGCGCACCTCTTCTCGGGGAGCCGGCTTCAAATCTCCATGTGTGCACACACTGGCATCCTCGCACGCCCAGGACCAGAGCTGGGAGGGATCGGACGAGTGGACGCGCTGCCGGACCCATTCTTCGGACTCCCGGACGCCGTAATGAGTCACTGGGGGTGAACTGCTCACGTTGCTGCCGATGGGCTAGATGCTGGGCCACCTTCCCCTCATGTTTGCCGCGGGCCTGGGAAGACAGGCCGCCAGTGACACCACCCCCCCCCACGCGCCATGGACTTTGGAGGGGAGCGTGAGCGGCCGACTGACCCAGCCCGTGCCTGGGCTTTCCTATGAACACTACCCCGCCCCTTTCATGGAGCCCCATTCACTGCGGGGATGCCAGATTCCCCCTTTTATGAACACTATTCCCCCTTGGACACTTTATTACCCCTTTTGGACATTTTTACGTTTATTATTGTTTCCAATAAATGCCTCTCCGAGGCTTGAAGCCACACCCACTGTGTCTGACTTCTTGCTCACCCTGCCACACAGGCTTTAGCCAATGCAAACATGTCTAATAGGAGATGGCTCTTGTCTGTGAGTCAGCATAACGTGGCCCATACTTGTGTACCAGAAATCAGTGGCGGGCCAAGTCTAGGCCTTCACAAGTCTAGGCCTTCAGTGTGATTCATGCCATTAAGAAAACACAGTTTCACAATGAATAAGACACCCTATGCCTTTGGGCATCATACATTATGTCGCAGCTAACTTGTAATACCAACTGACATTTTAAAAACATGTCCACACACAAAGCCAGAACTTGAAACGACACTTAATGCTCAAGCAAGCCTAATTTTAACTGCAGCATGACTGTTTTGTGTCTCCTGAACAGACATTCAAAATCATAATTTTTCATATGAATCTACCAAGGAGGTCTATAATACCTGGAAAAATCTATCTAATATTATTTGCAATTTAAATGTTGCTTGCAATAAATTTCATTTCATCAGGGTACACGGTTATGCTGTATTCCATTCAAGTTGGATGTGGGATATTCCTACTTGATATCTCCAACCATAAATGCATTCCATTTCCCGATATTCGGAACTGCAACGCTCCCTTTACCTTAGCAGGGGTTTGACTCTCATTAGAGCTGTCTCCTAGCAACCCAACTAATAAACAATGCAGCAGCACTAGCTTTGTGCTTCTGGTGTACGATTATCAAAAGAGATTATAATTTTTTAGTTTTATACACCTGTTTCTGCAGGCATTTGTTAAACAAGCTTCAATATCATGTAATGTGGAAACAAACTCATTTATCGATATTACTTAATAAAGTGAATGTTTATCACTTACTTTGTATATCTCCCTGAGTGTCGACATGTTTGTTTGACATCATGCCCCTGCATCTCGGCGAAATCGGAGTTGAGAATTTCTGCATGAGCCTACAAGTTGTAATTCTGACTTCAAGATGCATTCCAAGCACTTTTCCTAGTAGGAAGTTGTAAAATCTGACTTTCCGAGTTGAATGGAACATAGTAGTACTTTTCAAAACTCGATCCAACACTGAATGCTCGAGCAGCCTAATTTACACTTAGAAAACTCCTGATGTTGCTATAACAATGCAAAAAGCACTAACCAATTTTCTTGAAGTGAAAATCAGCCCTCATTTCCTGTTTAATAAATTAAGCAATCACACGGTCATGCAGAACATCTCGTGTTTTTAAATCCATAAGTATCTCTTTCTCAGTGGTGATGAGGCAGTGTTGACAGCCGACTCCTCAGACAGCTTGATCACACGCTTTTCGCTCTTGAATTACATAATCACTTAAAGCGTGATTGCGTCACTCAAGGCCAGCTAGAAGGCCTCGACCGGGACATATCCTAAAGATCACACCCACCAAGAACAAATAAATCAATCTGATTGGCTGAAGAATCTGACAATCTGACTTTAGTTGCTCATTCATTTGCACTGTTGAGGGATTCTGTGGAAATTCTGAAGGCCTGACGGTGTGGAGCTCAGACTCACGCGCTGCTTCGGGCATGTGATTTGTGAAACAGTTGTCACACTTTGCTTATAGGAGTCAAGGAATAAATTCTGACTGGATTAACTTTTCGTATTTCTCTATTTGTTTGTAGATTAAGAGTGGAATGCGATTAAAAATACATAGGCAAAAAAGTGATTGAGAATGAAAGGATGAAAAATATTTCTTTATTTGGCAGGTTAGGCCAGCAGAGAAGGCTTTGCTGGCCCTGAGAATTCGCCAATGCCGGAAACAACATGCTAACCTCCTGTGTGATCATGTTGATGACAATTAATTTTACAGTACAGATATTACATGTACTGTAGTTAATATCAGGTCATTAAATAAGCAAAACAAGCAATATGCTGTTCATAGCAATTAGGACATGTCAGCTCCTGCAAAGTATTTCATGTCAACTACCCAAACAAGTATAAAACTTGTGGTTATATGAAGCTGATTACACACACAAACTTTTCGAGAGCTTCCATGCAGGAAAGTTTGGTGAAGACAGATTTGTCACTTTCAGGTCTACCACAGCTATAAAGTTTGCAGCTCATTAGTTCTTTGTTTGCATTTTTTCCTCAGTGCTGGCAAACTTTCGAGGAACGGTGCAGCATGGACTCCCCCTGGAAATCGGTGACACAGTGCAGATTTTGGAGAAATGTGAAGGTAACCAGTGTTGTAGTTGTGTTAATCCCGACAGCTTAGAATCACTCTCTTTTTAACTGTAGATCCTCTTCTGTGGAGGCTAACTGGAAGGTTTCATTGCAATTATTTCAGCTTACCACAATTAACTCATTTTTGTGGATGCAGCCAGACAGTTAGCAGAAGCTTGAGTGAAGTGTGTAGAAGTTCTGTACAAGTTAAGCTCAATTGACAGCATTTGTGGCATAATATTAATTACCACAAAAATTAATTTAGACTTAAAATTTATTTAGTCCCTCATTTTCTTAAAAAAAAAAGTGAAAATCTAACCACGAGACATAAACAATATACCGTGTGTGTTAACATGATTTTAGTGTAATTAAATTGGTTACTAATAACCTTTTCTGTGTAAAGTCACTATATATCCAATTTTACAACATTGTTGCCATGACGACATAACGCTGTAAACACAAATCCAGAATAAAAACGAATTAAACAATTTTACTGCTGAAATGCTACACAGGTGTAACAGGAGAAATCATTTAATTGTTTTTATAAAATTGTAAGCTTCATATATCTGCCTTAAAACCCTCCAATAATTGTCCCCATTCACTTCCATTGTAAGTGACTCACACTGTAACCCAGATTTTTACTTTTTTAAAGAAAAGGAGGCACGAGTCAAAATTATTTTTTGCGGTAATCAACATTATGCCAAATATGCTGTCAATTGAGCTCAACGTCCTGGTTACTTTCGTAACCTCCATTCCCTGATGGAGGGAACGAGACGTTGTGTCGATGTAGTGACACTAGGGGGTCACTCTTGGGAGCCCCAAACACCTCTGCTTTTTGAAAAAAGGCCAATGGGAATTGGCTAGTGGAATTTGCATGCCACTCCCCTGGACATTCGGGTATAAAAGGAGCTGGTATGCAACCACTCATTCAGGTTTTGTGCTGAGGAGCCGAGACCATGTCCCGGCCATTTCAGCGGGTAGTTGTGGCAAGAGGGACACAATGTCTCATTCCCTCCATCAGGGATCAGAGGTTACGAAAGTAACCAGGACATTCCCTATCTGTCACTCACTCGACGTTGTGTCAATGTAGTGACACAAGGGGTCCCTATACAAAACGCCACAACTAGCTGAACTGTGTTACGTGGACTGGCGGTGTGAGACGGGCAGACCACTGTGTGCCTCATAGCCAGCGTACCAGGCCGTCACGTAACCTCCCCCAACACTCTTATGAGCGTGGAACGGTCCTTTGGGAACAAGTCGACTGCCCAAAAAATAGGGACAGGCTAGCCCAACCGTGGCCTCTTTTCCTCTTTTTTCTCCCCAAAAAGAGTGGAATTTGTCAACCGACTGGGAGCCATAAATGTCTACGTCGGGGGGGTGTCACTCCCAAGGGGAAGACACCGTGGAGACCACACCCCGCCCAGAGAAGGGGGTGGGGTATTTTGAGTGGAAATACGTCACATGGTCTTACCAAGTTTTGTCGGAAGTATGTCATGTGGAAAAGTCCCATGGTAGGTCCTACCCGAAGGGGGAGGAGTTTCTACAAACATGGTGACCGGGGGCAGAGGGGCCTCCGCCCAAGGAAGATGCAGTTTACCGACAGGGAAACGATTTAGCAGTAGATATCACATGGGGTCACCTACGGGGAACCACCACATGTGGAGCACCTACCTCAGTACAGGGTCTAGTTAGTACACGTACTTGGCCGGCAGCAAGTTTCTCTGCAAACTCGTCTGCCACAAGGCTAAGGAGGAAAGTCATCCGGGGATCACAACTTGTGAACACGACTGGGAGTCAAAAGCGCACGTCTTCACCTCATGGGAGGGGAAAGGTGGTATTCGCAAGCGGTACACCCGGCCAGCTGTCCCGGAACTTACCTGTTTGGACCTGACAACACACGGGACAAAACCGGCCCAACCCGGAGATTATAGAACCTCACAAAGGTGTTGGGTGTTGCCCAGCCCGCTGCTCTGCAGATGTCTGCCAAAGAATCAAATCAAATCAAATCACTTTTAGGCACCACTGGTCCTAGTAGAGTGGGATTGTAGCGCCATGGGGGGCGGCACGTCCTGAGCATGATATGCCATCACGATGGTGTCAATGACCCAGTGGGTGATCCTCTGTTTGGAGACAGCGCTTCATTTCTGCTGTCCACCAAAGCAGACAAAGAGCTGCTTGGAGCTTCTAAAGCTCTGCGTGCGATCCAGATAGATGCGTAAAGCACACACCGGACACAGCAATGCCAAAGCTGGGTCTGCCTTCTTCTGGGGCAGCGCTTGCAGGTTCACCACCTGATCCCTAAATGGGGTCGTGGGAACCTTAGGCACATAGCCCGGTCTGGGTCTCAGGATCACGTGAGAGTAGCCCGGACCGAACTCCAGGCACGTTTCGCTGACAGAGAACACCTGCAGGTCCCCTACCCTCTTGATGGAAGTGAGCGCAGTCAGGAGGGCAGTCTTCAAAGAGAGTACCTTATGATCAGCTGACTCCAGGGGCTCGAAGGGGGCTCCCCGTAGAACCCGAAGGACTACAGAGAGGTCCCATGAG
This sequence comes from Myxocyprinus asiaticus, assembly GCF_019703515.2. NCBI lineage: Eukaryota > Metazoa > Chordata > Actinopteri > Cypriniformes > Catostomidae > Myxocyprinus > Myxocyprinus asiaticus. The sequence goes on from NC_059391.1 coordinate 14,637,930, forward strand.
GGGATGAGACGCAGTCTGGAGGGATTCAACCTCCTAGCGCCTCTCAGGAACCTGATGATCAGGTCGTGCTTCCCTAAGGACTTACCGTCCACTGTGTTGTGGTGTGCCGCTATAACGGATACATACACCTTCAAGGTGGAGGGGGACAGTTGCCCCTCCAGCTTCTCCTGCAAGAAGGAAAGCACCGATCCGACTGCGCATCTCTGGGGGTCTTCAAATCAAATCAAATCAAATCACATTTATTGTCACACAGCCATATACACAAGTGCAATGGTGTGTGAAATTCTTGGGTGCAGTTCCGATCAATATAGCAGTCGTGACAGTGGTGAGACATATACCAATTTACAATAACATCAAATTAACACAACACAATTTAGAGTCTAATATACACATAATTACACACAACACAATACACAAATTATAACATACACTGTACAGTATACAATACGCACAATATAGATACACATTATTCAATAAAAATAAAAAAGTATATATAGTAGTATATATAGAATGTACAGTAGGCTGTATTGTACTGTATTGACATTCAGGCTGTCGGTTGATAGTAGTTGTTAAGAGAGAATATATAATAATAATAATATAATTTATGACAGTCCGGTGTGATATAAGAGTAAGAGTGATAAAGTGCAGTGCTGATGTATTTTGATCGTGGGAGATCAAGAGTTCAAAAGTCTGATTGCTTGGGGGAAGAAGCTATCATGGAGTCGGCTGGTGCGGGTCCTGATGCTGCGATATCGCCTGCCTGATGGTAGCAGTGAGAACAGCCCATGGCTCGGGTGGTTGGAGTCTCTGATGATCCTCCGAGCTTTTTTCATACACCGCCTTGTATATATTTCCTGGAGGGAGGGAAGCTCACCTCCGATGATGTGTCTGGCAGTTCGCACCACCCTTAGCAGTGCTTTGCGGTTGTGGGCTGAGGATGTGGCAGTTCATTCCAAACTTCCTCAGTCGTCTTCACAACGACTTCAGTGTGGATGGACCATGTGAGTTCCTCAGTGATGTGGACACCCAGGAACTTGTATGTTCTGCCGAAGCGCCCAGGGGCGATCTCTGCACTCCACGGGTGCAGAGGGAAGAAGCTGCTGAAATGCGCCATAAGATCCAGCAGATGAGGTGAATGAACTCGGCGGGTGAATTCAGCTTAATGAATAGAACCGCTCGGCTCCGAAGAGAAAATCTGAATGAGTGGATGCATACCAGCTCCTTTTATACCCGTATGTCCGGGGGAGTGGCATGCAGATTCTACTTGCCAATTCCCATTGGCCTTCTTTCAAAAAGCAGAGGTGTTTGGGGCTCCCAAGAGTGACCCCTAGTGTCAGTACATCAACACAACGTCGAATGAGTGACAGATAGGGAAGCTGTATTGAACCTGGAATATATACATTATGTTAATGCTGTTGAATTGTAAAAGTGAGATTTTTTTTTTTTTTTTTTTTTTTTTTAAATGTCGTTGTGTCTCTTTGAAGGATGGTACAGAGGATTCATCACAAAGAATCCAAATGTAAAGGTGAGTGCAATCCAAACATTGCATTGAGGTTGACATAAAAGCCATGTGCAAAAATTCAGTTCTTTTATTTCTGTAGGTTCTTTTGTGTTAATCTATATCTCTTGCCTCTGCTTTGGCAGTCTGCTCATTCAGATGCAGATGCCAGTGCATGTTTGTTTACTCTTGTGTATTTTAAAGCAGTAATTGGCTTTAAAGCGCACTTTGGATCATCTCTCCCCAGGGAATATTCCCAAGCTCTTACATCCACCTGAAAAATGCCCATGTCAAGAATAAAGGGTAAGAGTCCAGGACTGTGCTGGTACTGTAGTTCTTTATATTAAGTGTACCTGCAAATAAGCTTATTTTGTTTACACTGTACAATAAGGTTGTATACATTATCAATATTTAATGCATTAGGGATCATGAACTAACAATGAACAATAAATTTTTACTGCAGTTATTAATCTGGGTTAATTTTAATTTATAAATATACTACTGTTCATTGTTAGTTCGTGTTAGTTCATAATGTATTAACTAATGATAATTTACACAACTTTTTATGTTAAAAATGTATTTGTATATGAAGAAATTAAAATTAGCTGAGATTAAGAAATGCAGTGAAAGTGTTAACATGTTACTGATCATTTTGATTGCTTGTTGCCTGTTGATGTTATGTTTATTCATTATAAAAGATCAATTTTGAAATGTGATTTTCGCATGTGAAGTGTATGTATTGTATTTTGGTTATGTATGCATATGTAATATACAGAAACAGCATTATAGAATGATATATTAGAGGGATATGGATGTAGTTGATGTATAGACAAACTTGATAATGATTGACATTTATGTATATTGTAATGATAGTTCTTACATATCTAAATGTTTTGTGTTTACAAACCAAAATGTGTTAGAGGCTATTCTTTTCATTCTTACTTTGGATTAAATATGAGAATGTAGTTAAGAAGTGAGAACATCACGAATTTAAGAAGGTCTAAGTACATATAACTGTCACTGTTAAAGGATCTGAGCTGTTAACATAAAGGGTAACAGGTTTAGCCCCAGCAAGTTTTAAGATGTGACCTCTGACCTGTGCCCTTGAAGAAGACACTAAATCTCTGATTGCTGTTCAGGGACAGTCACAGCAATATGTGTGCTTTAGGTGAAATGCATTAGTAAAATATCTAGTCTGAACTACCAAAGTGACAGATCCCTTCATTCTCCCACAAGCCATTGCAAGTGTATTGTGGACATGTCTGTATAAGTCAGTGTTACAGCTCAGGGTCATGTGAGGTCACCCCACTCTGTCCTTATGGCCGTAACAGTGTGTGATTGTGTGTTGGTGTGTCTTTCCCTGCAGGCAGTTTGAGACCGTCATCCCCACTGAGGACTCGGTCATTACAGAGATAACAATGACCTTGAGAGACTGGGGCACTATGTGGAAGCAGCTCTACATGGTGAATATCATTTTCTGTTTTGCAATAAATACATGTTGTTACTTTAATGGAGTGAAATTGATATTTGATTGTAAGTTTGATTGTAAGTTGGAAATTCATGGCTGATAAAAATAATACAGTCAGGATTTAAAATTGAACTGTTTACTTCTGGCAATGGTGAGTGAACTGAGAAAATTAACTAGCCAATAATATTTTTTATAGGGTTCTCATTTTATAGGGTTCATGGAAAACCTGAAAATTTTCGGGAATTATAAGGAACATTTTAATGTTAGGGCATTTTTAAATTAAGGTTTCATCATGGAAATATAAAGAGTCATTAATGGTCATGTAAAAGTAATTTAAACTTCTATAGTAAATATAGAAATAGAAATAAAGAATATATTTTTAGCAGTTCTCCTCAGCTCGGAATAAAATTTATATCGGCTAGACATTGCTTAATGCGAAGAATGTTATGAAAATAAAAATGTTTTGGCTTTCTATAAACGCTGGCTGAATTTGATTCAGTTTGGGCAGTAGTTCCATGTGTTTGAAATGAGTGTTCTTAAAATGACTGAATAATCTTAACTCAAATACTTGGTGTAAAGGGTACCTATTTGAATTGGGTAAACCCAACAAAATTAGACGTCAAAGTAACTCAAACTAATTTCTTTTATTTCTTTATATACTAGCTAGTGACAGTGAATGTTAGCATGCTAAATACATGCTGGTGTAAATACATGTAAATACACTGATCAGCCACAACATTAAAACCTCCTGCCTAATATTGTGTAGGTCCCCCTCGTGCCGCCAAAACAGCGCCAACCCGCATCTCAGAATAGCATTCTGAGATGTTATTGATCTCAGTGATTTGAGACCGAGGCCCACTATTGGTCCGCTTGTTTGGTGCACACCAAGGTTCAGATAGCAGCGTTCACACTTGTTCAAATGAACCGCACTAACAGAGTAATCACACCAGAGTTCATTTTAATCGAACCAAACCTGCCAAGTGTACTCTTAATGTTGTGGCTGATCGGTGTACATGCTGTGTATTAAGAGTTCTCATCTTAAGCTCCACATTTCACCATAATGGTAACCCCCAAAAAATCCAACATAACAGAAACTCTTCTAAATCTCAAAATAACAGTAACAAGTATCCCCCCTACTTATTCTTAACTTGCACAAAAACATACAAAATAACACTTAATTTTAACATTTACTTTCCCTATTGAATCCTGTTCAAAGCATGCTGGGAACTAGAAATACCCTGCCCAGTTTCAGTTAACCAAACAAATTAATTTAATTTAAATTAATGTTGTCCAAACACAAATGAATTAAAGTAAACTATGTTTTTTTCATTTAAACAACTCAGTTAAATTAAGTTCACTTGATTTACATGCATTTTTTGAGTAATATGAACAAGGGTTCAATAGTGTAAGTTAATTGTTTTGAGTGTATTTACTCACCAAAGACAGTTTTTAACTCTTCATTTTGAACCCTTGATACTTTCTTGAAAAACAATGAGCTCTGAATGGTGTTGTTAGGTAAATGTTTGTTACAACTATATGACTTATATGATATGAGTTTGCAGATAATCTAATTTGATTTAAATAGAGAAATAGAAAATATTTGTCGCCCACTCGTTTTCTTTCGATCTGTGTTTCTCTCTCAGAGAAATGAAGGGGATCTGTTTCACAGACTGTGGCACGTGATGAATGAGATACTGGAGCTGCGGCAACAGGTTTTAGTTGGTCACCTCACCCACGACCGAATGAGCGACGTCAAACAGCACATCACAGCACGACTGGACTGGGGCAATGAGTGAGTTTGAAAGAACTGTTAAGGGCTGTTCAAACATGTTTTTATTTTTGTGTCAGTCCAGGCTGTTTTCCCATTGTTTTCCTATGTAAACACACAGTAGACTGAAGGCTTTGACTGTTGCACCGTGTCTCACTGTTTTATCAGTGTCTGCCACTGGAGCACTGCGTTTAAAAACAATTCATCATAATTTACAATTTAATTTCTAATTTTCTATCTATATAGATTGCTCTTTCCTTTACAGTGATGCATATTGTGACATGGGGCTTTTTCTGCAAATAATAACTTATATTTCAGCTGAAATACATTGCAAGAGTCGAGTTGACTACATTTATGGTACTTCTACGATGCTTTGTTTCCTTTTTTGGAGCTTCACAGCCCCTGATCACTCCCAACAGATTCCATATGATAGCATTCAGTTTGATTCTTTCATGCCTTTAGAGTTAAAGGGATAGTTCACCCCAAAATAAAAATTCTCTCATCATTTAATCACCCTCATGCCATCCCAGATGTGTAAGACTTTCTTTCTTCTGCAGAACACAAACAAAGATTTTTAGAAGAATATCTCAGCTGTGTAGGTCCATACAATACAAGTGAATGCTGATCAGTATTTTGAAGCTCCCAAAATGCACATAAAGGCAGCATAAAACTCCAGTGGTTTAATCCTTGTCTTCAGAAGTGATATTATAGGTGTGGGTGAGAAACAAATCAATATTTAAGTCATTTTTTTACTATAAATCTCCACTTTCACTTTCACATTCTTCTTCTTTTGTTTTTGACGTTTCGCATTCTTTGTGCATTTCACCACCTACTGGACAGGGCTGGTCAAAGGTGGAGATTTATACTATAAAAGGACTTAAATATTGATCTGGTTCTCACTCACACCTATCATATTGCTTCTGAAGGCATGGATTTAAACACTGGAGTGGTATTGATTACTTTTATGCTAACTTCTGTGATTTTTGGAGCTACAAAGTTCTGGCCACCATTGACTTGCATTGTATGGACCTACAGAGCTGAAATATTCTTCTAAAAATCTTCACTTTTGTTCTGCGGAAGAAAGAAAATCATACACATCTGGGATGACATGAGGGTGAGTGAGTGAGAGAATTTACATTTTTGGGTGAATTATTCCTTTAATTTAGCTTTCGTGTCTTTGCCACAGAACAGAACATTTTTTTTTTTTTTTTTCAGTGAATGCAAATTTATTCATTAAAACATTAAAAACAGTGGGCAGAACACAGTGGCAAAGACAGCGATGATAAACCACCATGCAAACGCTGGCCAATCTGTCAGTCATGTGCTCTAATGCCTATATGCTGTTTTTCTTTGGAAAAATAACTCACAGATGGTAGTAACGAGTGGGACGTGTTACGTATGCCTTTTTTGTCTCTCAATACGTAGTCGTTTTTGGACAGAATTGCAATGAAACATTATTTCTCACATTTGGTTCATGTTTTGTGCAGGTTACAGCTGATTGTTTGATAGTTGTTTGAGAACTGACTCTTCACTTTGCTCCACACCCCTTCGTAACTGTTTCTAGCTCAGACAAACTTTGCAGAACGTCCTATAGGAATCAGTTGGAACAGTGCGAATTCAGTAAAATGTGTTCACAAAGTGGTAAATATTTTATATTCTTTACAGTATGTAGGCAGGAATTAAGTAAAGCATTTTATACATTTTACCATATTGTAAGATAATTTCTGTAAAATTCCATTGAAAACTATCCAGCTGCACAAAACAAATGCAAAATTGGTCAATAACGTTTTTAAAGCAGGGCTCAAAGGGATAATTGACAGGATTCTGTCATCATTTACTCACCCTCATGTTGTTCCAAAGATGTTAGGCAGAATGCTAGCTGCAGTCACCATTCAATTTCATTACACCTTATTCTTTTTTCCATACAATGAAAGTGAATGGTGACTGAGGCTAGCATTCTGTCTAACATCATTGTGTTCCATGGAAGAAAGAAAGTCAAATGCATTTGGAACAACATGAGGGTGAGTAAAAGATGACAGTATTTTCATATCTATAGCTTTGTAAAATAATTGGGTCAGATTTGATGACACTGAGTAGAGTAGAATGCAAAAAGTGTGTGTCTTTGTGTGTTTCAGGCAGCTTGGTTTGGACCTGGTCCCCAGAAGGGACTTCGGCATGGTGGATCCCGATGAGATCAGCGTCACCGAGCTGTATCGACTGGTGGGTAGTCATACATTCTTGCTAACATACATCCATACAGACATACATAGATGCATGCATGCATTCCCGTTACCCATGAGTCACCTAACCTCCCTCTACTGTCCGTATTCATTGCTGTGTAACTATGGCAACTGCAGCCTGACCTGATGCCAAGGCTCTCTCTCTCGAATTGCCAGAGTGCCATGTCCTCTGTTTTAACAAAGACACACACACACACACACACACACATACACACCTCCAGTCAGATGTGCATAGAGAAATGATAGTAATTAAGGACAAGACAGAAGTGCTAAATGGTGCATTAACAGGCTGTTTGCAAACTGCAAAGACACTTCACGCATGCAGCTCTCTGCCCTTATAATTTGGCATTCTTGTAGCATCATTGGCACAATTGGTTGATTTCTCTCAAAGCCTCAATGGCAAAGTGCTTCACAGATCGTTGGAACAAATTGAGATGCAGATAGTGAATCTGTCATAGCCAGAATATGCAATATGCTCTTTCTGTCTCTCTCTCCTTCCTTACCTGACCACACATGTCCCAGTTTTCATTGGTCTTTGGGTGGAAGAGGTGTGGGGTAGGGGTTAAAAGATGTGGAAGGAACCAGAGCATGTGAGCGGAGCGGTGATAATTCCATCTGAGCAGAGAGCACCTTTTTGAAGATTCCATTCTGCTCACTCAGGCCGCTTAGTGGCGCTAGCTGAACCCAGAATGCGCAAATATTCCTTTTGGAGTTGTACGCGTCACATTGCCAGAAACTGTCAAAGCATATTTCCTTGAATCCTGACGAACACACATGCATCAAAACCAATAAACATGTATGATCATGCAGATCAGTGTGTCCTAATTTGCAAGTGCATCATTCTGCTTTCATGCTTCCATAGTATAATTGAGCATTTGATTGGTAGGAATTATCTGATTTAATCGACCACCTATTGCTTTCGATTTTTGCTTTGGGATAAAGTGGAACATAACTGCTGGTCAGTTTCCCAAAGCCAAATCCACAACTTAACGATTAGTGAAACGTAAAAAAACTGACTCTAGATTAGTGGTTGCAGATGACATCTCCCGATATCACTTGCTGCATTCATGCACAGAGAAACAAAAGCCATAAATGTTTGTACATTAGGAAAAAAAAAACTTTTCTTAAATGAAGGAAGTGTAATTCATAAATTAAACAATTAAAAAGGTCCAGATTAACTTTACGCTGTTTTAAAAATATCAAGGAAAACAAAGGGGGCACATGATTTTTACGGATATAATAATTATTATATAACTAACCACAGTCCTTTATATTGCAAACAATACTGACTAAAAACATTCACTGCTCTTTTCTGGATAACTTAATACACCCTTTACAACTGAACACGAAATTACTCGTTTTATTTAGAGACCTAAAATCTGATAGCATTAAATCAGTAACCTTTAATGTATCAAATCTACAGTAGCCTAATAATCATTCCGTGGAGACAACTGAAGAACAAATATGAATTTCACTTTTACCTGTAATATTTTTCCTGGTACCAGTCCATGTTTTCATTATTGCCATAAACAACTCAAACAAACTTTAAAGTTGAAAAGATTGTGTTTTTCTGGGTTGGTTGTGTCACTCAGATCCAGTTTAAACTGAAAAGCGCAAATTTGCGTGTATGTGAGTTTCCGTGCCAATGCACATATGTTTTATCACTTCTAGAGGCATGTTTGATGACTTGTTTAAAGTAAATGAAGGTAATTTAGAACATAATGTTTTTTTTTAAGGAATTTTATGAAGATGTTTAATGACATATGTGCTAACAGAGAAATATTTGACTGATTACAAATGATAACGAAGGTCTGGTAGACCCGATTATCTAACAGTCATTGTAAACCAGTCCAAAATAAACAGCGAGATTTTATATACTAAAACACAACAATTCAAGCACTTAATTTCAGATGTGTATGTTACTAAGCATTTGATTATAATAATTTAATAAATGTCGGCCTATAGCCTAGCCTATATTTCACCCAGAAGGGCACCTCAGCCCATGTGGGCAAAGGAGCAGTTGCTTGGGCCACTGTACTAGCTACCCCCCTGTGTACGTGTAAATTTACTACAGAGAAATTTGATATCGGTGTGGGATTTGAGCTAACTCTTTTTTTACTGGTGAGCATGAGCAGTAACCAACACACTAACGGCGAAATCGTAAGGATTTGTTGTAATTAACATTTTTTATTAATTCTTACAATAATAAAGAAAAGCAAAAATGTGTATATATATAATTTATATATATATATATATATATATATATATATATATATATATATATATATATATATTCACACTACCGGTCAAAGTTTTGAAACACTTTTTATTATAACTTTTTTTTCACATTTTAGAATAATAGTAATAAAAGTCATCAAAACTATGGAATAACATAAATGGAACTATGGGAATTATGTTGTGACTAAACAAAATCCAAAATAAATCAAAACTGTGTTATATTTTAGCATCTTCAAGTAGTCACCCTTTGCCTAGAATTTGCAGACATGTACTCAACATTTACATTTTCTCAACCAACTTCTTGAGGTATCATCCTGGGATACTTTTTAAACAGTACTGAAGGAGTTCCCATCTATGTTGGGCACTTATTGGATGCTTTTCTTTATTATTTGGTCCAAGTCATCAATTTCAAAAACATTTTTTTATTTTTAATTTTTTATTAAATTTTAGTTTTATAATGAAATAAATTAATATGGTGGCACAATTATATTTTTGTCTACAAAACTATATAATATATATATATATATATATATATATATATATATATATAATAATCATACTCAATTAAAACTATACTACTCTCTCCATGGCCCACCCCGAGAGCCCTCCAAAAACTCGAAATAATTGCCCCATTCCCCAACAAACAAAGCCAAGTTACCCCGTCTTCCAAATGACACCTCTTCAAAAGCCGCCACCCTCCCCATCTCCGTGCACCACTCCTGAAATGGGGGCGCACCAGCTGACCTACAACCCCTCAGAATAATGTGCCTGGCGATCATCACACTGGTCAGAACCCAATTCTCTATGTGACTATTCCCCACATCGATGACCGCCCCATCACCCAAAACACAGAGTCTGGGGCAAAACGAAACCCGAGTGCCCACCACATCACACACAAAACTCTGAAACTTCAACCAGAATTCCTTGATCTCAATACACCACCAAAAAACATAGGCCATGTATTCATCCTCCGATTGGCATCGCTAGCAGGTGGGTGTGTCTTTGAGACCAAGCCTGTACAATTTAGACGGGGTCCAATAAAATTTATGTAAAATCTTGAATTGCATAAGGCGCACCCTTGCATCTCTAGATGCAGACTTAATGTTTTTTTAGAATACTAGCCCATACTCCCTCCTCCAATGCCAAGTTCAAATCTTTCTTCCATAATCTCTTGATAGAAGTTAAAGCTCCGTACCCCAGACTCTGAATTAGCAGGGAGTAATACACTGATGCCTCATGACCTTTTCCAAAAGCAGTAATCACCATTCCCAGAGTATCTGCCACTTTAGGGGGGTGTATGCTACTCCCAAAAATAGTACAGGGCACGTGGCGCAGTTGTAAATACCTATAAAACTGAGATCTGGGAATCCCAAAATGTTGAACCAAATTTTCAAAAGATCTCAACACTCCACTCTCATATAGGTCACCGAGCATATTAACCTCCCTCACAATCCACTCAGCAGAAAGGGGACTTATTAATACAAAATTTTGGGTTCTGTCATATGCTCGAGGCAACATTTAAATAAATGTCCGAGTTAAACTCTTTGGATGCTTTTGTCCATACCGTGTGCAAATGCAAGATAACAGGGTGTAACTTAACTTCTCCGATTAGTTTTATAGAGAGGCTTTGCAATGGCGAAATAGGGGCAAGAACTTCCTGTTCAATACAAAATCAGGGAGGGGCTCTCCCAGGTGGAAGCGACCAATGAGCCAAATGTCTGAGACTGAATGCATAATAATAAAAAGAAATCTTGTGTAGGCCTAGCCCGCCTTTGTCAATCAGCCTATGTAACTTGTTGAAATGTAATCTGGCACACTTACCATTCCAAATAAAGGACTTCGCTATGCTATCAAATTGCTTGAAATAAGAGAGGGGGACATCTACAGGGAGAGATTGTAGCAGGTAGTTAATTTTTGATAACATTAACCTTCCCAATCATAGATAAATGTAATGAAGCCCACCTGCCCACATCGCTCGAAAACCTTTTTTATTAAGGGGTCAAAATTAACTCTTAACTAAATCAGACAAATTTGCTGTGAATAAAATGCCCAAATACTTAATGCCCTGTCTGGACCACTGGAAGGTGCCCGGCTGAAAATCTGTTACTTGGCAGTACGCTGTCAGAGCAAAACTTTGGATTTAGACCAATTTACTCTGTATCCTGAGAACTTAGAAAATAAATTAATAATTCTGTGGAGGCAAGGCATCGATCTAGAAGGGTCGGAGACGAATAATAAAATATCATCTGCGTAAAGCAAAAGCTTATGCGCCACACCTCCCGCCATCACCCCTGGTAAATCATCCTCCTTTCTTATTGCGGCTGCTAATGGTTCCAGGGCAAGACAGAACAATTATGGGGAAAGATCCTATCCAGAGTAAAATAATCTGAAATTAATCCAATTGTTTGTACCGCTGCTAACGGGTGTCTATAAAGTAACTTAATCCATCCAATAAACGTACTCACAAACCCATACATTTCCAAAATCTTAAAAAGATAATCCCATGCCTTTTCGGTGTCAAGTGAGATGGCAGCGACTTGAGTCTGATCATTCGCCACTGACCACATGATATTGATGAAACGCCTAATGTTATCAGAAGAGCTGTGGCCACGAATAAAACCCACCTGATCTAACTGTATAAGAGATGTCATAACATTACGTAATCGATTAGCCCAAATTTTTGACAATATTTTATTGTCTAACTGGATCAGGGAAATTGGACAGTAACTCTTACACTCAGCGGCAAAGCCATCTGGCCCTGGAGCCTTGCCTGTAGGCAAGGCCGTAATTACCTTGCAAAGACGTAGAACTATAGAGATCAAGATAGAATTCTTTAAAAGCATTGTTAATATCAATGGCCTAGGTAAAAATTTCACCACCAGCAGATTTCACTGAGGGAATGGTAGAAAAAGACTCTCTCTGCTTTTTATATCTAGCCAAAAGCTTCCGTGCTTTGTCCCCCAACTGAAGTATGACTATGTTATGAATAGCCAAAACTCCACCTTCCATGACAAAATAGTATTATATCTGTATTTCAATCGGGTCAATTCTCTGAGGCCATCAGACGACATTCGGCGCTTCAGCTCTGCCTCGGCACTTTTAATATTCCCTTCCAACTCCACGAGTTCTCATGCTTTGGATATTTTTGGTGAATGAGGCATACTGTATGATCTGACCTCTAAGAACTGCCTTAAGTGCCTCCCAAGCCATGCCCACAGAGGATACTGAGGACTAGTTGGTCTCCATATAAACATTTCAGCCTTTAACATTTGTTGGCAATCAGGATTTTGTAAAAGGGATACATTAAAGCGCCAGCTATATGATTTCATTTTCTCCATATGTGGCAACACCTCTAAACACACCAGGGCATGATCTGAGACTAAAATGTTTCCAATTGAGCAATCAACAACAGATGAAATGAGGGACTTAGATATATATTAAAAAATATATATTTTCTAGAATAACTCCTATGGACTGATGAAAAGAATGTATAGTCCCTACCCGATGGGTTCAAAAGTCTCCAAATATCTGTAAGACCAAGATTTTTACACATCCTGTGAAGCGTCAGTGTTGCTCTGGGGGGTTTACACACTTTGCTTCACTATGATTAAGGACTGAGTCCATCAATAAATTAAAGTCTCCTCCCAATATTATATCATGAGGGGTGCCAGCGGCCTGCAACATCCCTTCAAGATGTATAAAAAAGCCCTGATCATCAGCATTAGGTGTGTAAATATTAGCCAAAATCAACCTTTGCTCCTGAATTTATGCTAAAACAGTAATGACTCTTCCTAATTTATCTTTAATCAGTTTGAGACATTTGAATTGTAGATGTTTACTTATCAGTGTAATGACTCCCCTGCTCTAACTTGAGCCAGCACTAAAGAAAATATGTCCACCTCATATCTTCCCAAATTATTCAGCTTCCTGCGGGGAAAGATGCGTTTCTTGAAGAAACACTATATCATATTTCTTACGTTTAAGAAAAGAAATAACCTTCTTTTTATGGGGTGTCCCAACCCATTCACATTCCACGTGGACAGAGAAAATCCACCCATATTAACATTTGTCATTTTGACATATTAGAAAAATAGATTGTGTGTCAAAAATAAAATTATAAACACCACATTCAACCCCCGAACTTCCCCCGCAAAAAAAAAAAAAAAACAGAAAAAAGAAAAATGCGTGCATTAACCCTGCGCACGACAGCGCCAACCGGTATCCATCCCTCTAAACTCAAACAGACCATGTACGCCTAAGAGAACCCCCGTGTCAACTTTGCCGTCGGATTGCTCAAGACCGGTGATTCTATACAGATTTTGTGAGACAGAATTACACAGCAAAAATTGTCTATAAAACAAACTCCAGCCAATAAACGGAATAAACACAAAAAACATGTAGATTCATCTTAGCGGAACCAGAACAAAAAAAAAATCTTAAGGATTTGTACGACTTTTCTAAATTTGGCTAATTCGTATGATATCATTCGACTGCACTCGTATGAATTCATACGACTTTCACTACAGCCATTGGCGTCGCTGGACATCGTTTTCATTTAACACGTGACAGTTACTTGCTTCTGTCACACACAACAGCTTCCTATCATGTTTACACACTCTACTGATCGGTTATGTTTAGATGAAGGGTTTGGGTAAGGGCATAATATTTATAAGCATGTCCTTGACACCTCATGTGCGGAACTCGCGTTTACTTCCGCGTTACACATCCGGGCATTTGCACGTGATAAAATTGTACGAATTCAAATGAGCGAAATCGTACAAAATCATCCGAAATAGCCAACTCATAAAATATGTATTAATATATAATCAGGTTGCGTGAGTGGTTGAGCGGAGCGCACACGCATGGAGCGGGTTATTGAGCGGAGTGTCACACCACAGTGTTTGTGGTAATCAACAATATGATACAAATGCTGTCGATTGAGCATCACTTGTATTGAACCTGGAATATTCCTTTAACTCAAAATAATTTGCAACAACATTGTTCAATGAAACACATAATGTTTGGAAGTTTTTTTTTTACAGAAAATGAAGGTGTAAAAACAGACATACAGCAAGTTAAACAAACGTAAGATAATGACAACACAGCACTAGCCCGAAACTCTCACACTGGCATTGGGCAATCAGGTCATCCTTATTAAGGAGCCCTGGTATGATCGTATAATGCAGTGTTACTTTACTTGTGCTAAACTCTCTAGTCTGCTTAGCTAAATGTTGTTGTTTTGTGCTCGGGGACCATTTTTATTCAATCTTGCTGTTGAATAACTGTAATTTTGTGAATGTTTATCATTGTAATTATATTTTGGGTTCTTTTTAATAGATGGAGAGGCGTCATCGTAGACGCGAGCCTCCGCCACAGGCCAGCATGCACCACCTGTTCCTTCAGATGAAGAGCATGATGAGCTCAAACCTGGGGGAGGAGTTGGAGGTCTTCTTCTCTGTCTATGACAGCCGGGAAATGCAACCAATCAGGTGCCAACTCTGAACACAGCCTGCCAATCACAAGACTGTAATGGACTCAAGTAGGAAGAGTTCACCCATAAATTAAGATTCTGTCATAATTTACTCACCCTCATGTTGTTTCAAAGAAAGTAGACAGCAATTTATGCTCGGACCAATTGATTTGCATGCGATATTGCAAGTATTCTGAAGCCTTTCAATAGCTTTGCATGAGGAACACACCAGTATAGACCATTTCAAGAATGTAAACAAAAACAAAGGAATTAGCCAAATGTATTTCCGGATCCTTTCAACAAAGTCTCTTTTTCAAGGTAAGTCAGTCCACTCAGTGGCCATATTTGGAATGCTCTTGGGCAGTTTGGGCAGCTATTTTTCTATGCAAAGAAGCATCATGAAAGTGCAGCTCCCATCTACTTGCGTGGGGAAAGACCGAAATCTCCAAAACAGTTGGTCAAGATTACGATAAAAGAACATATTTCAAATAAGCAGTAAAATTTGACAGCACTGTGTGGCGGGTTGAACAAGAGATGGACACAGTGGGGTGGCGTCAGGCCTCGAAGAGACATTTCTTTAAAATGTCCAAAACAAAGGGGAATCTGAGGCCTTCACGGTGGAAAGGGCTATGTAAAGGAAGAGTAGTGAAGACAGGGGAAGGTCCAGTTGATAGTGGGCAGGGTCCCAGCAGCCACAACGCACTCCACTACTTGGTCCGAGGCGTGTGGGGTGGCAGCTTCACTCAAGTGGCCCAGCTTCCCTGGGCCTCGGCACTTGAGGGGAATAGCAGCCCGGCATCATGGCCCGTCGGCCGCGACGGCTGCTCCAATCCCCGGTGTCATATCTAACTTGTGCCAGGGTTCCGGGGTGTGGGTCCGGCGACACATCTGACTCGCACCGGACACTCCCCGCTCTGTTCCTGGACCTGCGAAGATGCCAGCAGGTGGAGACCTGTCTCCTGAGGAGAGTAGCACTCTGTGTTTAAAGGCAGCGATGATGATGAGGCTCTTCAGTGGGTTCAGGTGAGCCCCATCACGCGCCACCAAATGGGGAAAAGTCACCGCGGGCGATGGTATACACGGGAGGGGCATGTCGTTCCATCACAACTGGTATAATAAATTGTGCGTCTTTAACTTAGAATGCTTTAAAAAACGCAATTTTATACTTTTATACGTTTTGTATACGCGTTCTCAAGTTGATTGACAGGCGATTTCTGTATCTAAAAGGTGATTGGCTAATTTACCTGTAAGGCGGGACTTCCTTTCTACATCCGTTGACCGTTGGCTGCCGTTGGGTGTTCCAATTTCTCCCATTCATTTTAACAGATGTGGCCCGTCTCTGCTAAATAGTCTATGTTTTGACAAGCAGGAAATGTTCATGGAACAATGACTTCACTGACCAACAAACAGTCCTTGGAATGGTCTATTAAAAGTGGTTTTACATGGAAATTCTTCCACTACACCATTGCTTTCAAGTCACATTTCATCAGTGGCGATTGGTGATGAAATGTGCGAGAGAACCTATGATGTTTGGCATCGCTGATGTCCAACCGTCTGTATTTAATGGTCTCTTTTGAGACCTAGACAGTATAGATTGGATGACTAACCCGAACGTTCAGCAGAAAGAAAGATTAAAATATGTTTTTGGAATGACATGAGACAGAATTTTCATTTTTGGGTGAAGAGGGGTGGCTTGGTGTAAACTAGTCATTAAAGATCTGGTCTAAAGGTTTCAGGTTCAAATGCAACTAGGGGTGATCCATGAACTGTCACTTATCTCGTACTTCAACTGAAATCATCCAAAATATGCTCATGCGTAGATTTGGCCAGATACAGATTTCATGAATTGTGAATCGCTAAATTCCTTTCAGCTGTCTGAAATTTGTCTCCAAGGCCCTTTAAGTCATCCATCAGCATGTGCACCTTGAGTACAGTATGCGTATGATGCTATCACACTATTACGTAAATTTTACCACCAGAGGGGACTAATATCTGTGAATCAATTCTGGTTCAACGTCAATGCATCTCATTACAGCAACTCTGCCATTCCACATACAGTGCATCAGCCGGAGGGATGCTTTAATTTCACGTGCATGATAGAACTATGGCCTTGATGTGTTTGCTGAATTTTTCATTGCTTTCTGTCTCTTTTTCTCTCTCGTCGCTGATGTTAGGAGGTGTACTGTTCAAACCCCCCTTCTGATTGTAAATTATTCAGAGCGAGTGACGCCCCAGGGCACTTAGTGAAAGTGAAGGAGGGAGACAAGGAGATACTGAGCCGCAATGGGCCTCTCCTTGTAATTACCGAGCACAAGTGTCGGAGGAGACTCACTAACACATGCACTTGTGAACACACACGTGCACACGCTCACGCTCAAACCAGTGCTCCTGTGTTAACTCATGCTTCACGGCATGCCTGGGGTGAACCTGACTGATTTTGTCTCTCTCTCTTTCAGCGAGAGGTTCTTTGTGCGCCTCAATAAGCAAGGGCTACCCAAGTCCCCTGAGAAGACTGAGAGGCAGTGTACACTCTTTGTTGTAAGTATGTACTTTTTCAGGGTGCACCAAGGGCGTGTCCTTGATCTTTTGTCTTCAGGGCCGTTTCGTCCTTGAATGGATCTGGTGCTGTTGTTGATAAATATTTGAGAGATGTGTTGGAAACCACAGCCTTGACTGAACATTATTTCTGAAATGAAAGGATGTAGTTTGAGTTTCATTGGGAACGGCAAAGTCCAAGCTTTTGTTTTGCGAACTTTTATATATATCCAAGTCTCATGGCAAGTTGTAATAATAGTATGAGATGGCAAAATCATAGGAATTGTTTGTAAAAAAAAAAACTCACGGTATTTATTCCCATAGAGAAAAATAAATGAACCAATGAGTAATGTTAAGGCAATCTTTCCTAAGTTTAACCCCAAACTTGAACCTAACCATGATTTTAATAGGAAAATAACTTTTGTGTACCACAGAAGAAAGAAAACATTGGGTTTGGAATAAAACGAGGGAAGCATATAACAGGTTATTGACGTAAATCAGTCATTTGTATTGTATAAATTAATATGGAGTGAGTAAACAAATTTGTTCACAAACATTTCCTTTCTTAAAATAATATGTTGGGCAGGAGGTTTACTGAAAATCGAGACCTGTATTGTATCGATTTGAAATTTATTGGTCTCTATGGGAATAAAAGTCATACTTTGTCATATAAGCAAAGTCATAGGATATCTTAAGATTTCGCCATTCCATACAAATCACGTACGAGCTGTGAGTTGTAAATAGCTAGATATTTACCACGTTAGAATTTATTGTTTAAATAGAAATAAACGGTAATACTCAAGGGTTCCCACAATCATGGAAAATCTGGAAATATCAGGGAATTTTTAAAATTGCATTGTCCAGGCCTCAAAAAATCATGGAAACTGATAAAACCTTAAAAGTAAATAAGTGAATATATGTTTTTCTATGTATGTTCTGCTCTAAATATTGCTCTTGTTTTAGTGTAACTTGCTTGCAAGCCATAGTGATGCCTGATTTGTGAGTGAACTGCTCTTGAGTTGGTTCTTTTCAGTTAATCAGTCTGAAATGGCTCATAAATTGGTTCATGAAGTGATTCATTAGCAAATCTGTCTGAATTGAAATTATTTTCTTATTCAGTAATCACATGACTGTATGAGTAATGTTTAGTACATGGAATGCAGCAAATGTTGTGCTCAATAAAGCGTTTGTCTTTTTTTAAGGATTTGGGAAGTAGCGATCTTCGCAAAGATGTGTATGTTGTAGCTCATATTTTTAGAATAGGTAAGAGCTGTTGGATGCATATCACTTTTCTCGCTGTGTGACCTGTCATAACGCCTCAGAGACCCTGTCATAAAAGTGTCGTAAAACCTCACAATATGCCATTACTTGCAAACATTTTACAGTGCATTTACAGGACTTTGTAAGTGCTTCAATATATTAAAACTGACTGATTATGCTATATTATACAGGTATGTAGTATATTACTAAAAGGATTTAGTCAACAGTTGTTGCAGTATTATAAGGGCAGAATGACAGGCCACTTTAAACCAAATGGTGTCTTTGTCTGTAAACGTCACTTATGTGTCAGTGTAGCAGTATGTCGTCACTACATGCATGGCCTGTGTCGAAGAACTGTGATGTTGGGGTATAGATTAATGCTCATTTGCATGTATGTAATTCATCTCACTGTGTCCTGGGAAGTGTATGTTATGTATCGGTGGCTAGTATGTCTTTGTGTTTTTAGAGTCATTATAAAAAACGATTGTTTTCCAAAGTATTAATCATTCTGCCACAAGAGCTGCATAAAACTGACATTTTTTTGGTGTCTGGGTAAGACACAGCTATGTAAAATAAATGCTTATTAAACATTTATTTTGTGTCACATAACTCATGTCACACTTGTGACATGCTACGTGTTCTTTGGGGCAGAAAAGGAAAAGTCAAATTTTAAACTGTTGCAAGGCAACAAGATTCTTTGTAGTAGTATATTTATATTTTTACAGGTATTAAATCATATAAAAGCATTGTGTGTGAGCCACAATGTGTGTGTTTGCAGGGCGAATGGTCGCGGGAGAGAAGAAGAATGTTAGTAATACACAATACAAACGTCCCTACGGTTGTGCGGTGATCAGTGTGGCTGACCTGTTGACTGCAGACTTTAAAGATGACCACTTGCTGAAGATTTACTCGTGAGTATTGCCCCCCTGGCTTTCTGGAGTATTGCATAAACTACAAGCTACATGACCAAAATTACAGTATGTTGACCAAAGTATAATGCCTATGGTTTTGAAATTAAATGTTTAAAAAGCACATGCGGGTGTGCTGTTGGGGTGTCCACATACTTTTGGCCATGTAGTGTACTTCAGATTATTGTAATAACAAATCAAAATGTGTTACTCTAAATTCTTTGAAATGCACATTATATTCACAGATGTAACACAGAGAGCGAGTGGTACCAAATTCATGACAGCATTATCAGGAAGGTCAGCTCAAGATACAGCCATATTGGCTCCAATACAGGTGAGCAACTCTCAATTCAAATTTTGTTCTGTTTGTTCTCTTAAATAACATTTCATCTGTCATAGCAACAGCACAACAGCAAACAGAAAGTTTGGTCTTTGAACCTAGCGATCTATTCAGTTTTGGCATTCAAATTGTACCGAATCATGCTGCAGAATTGTTTTTCTTTATGGTCTTAAGATATAAATAGCAAAACTTGCTACAGAGAAATGCTAGGGTCTCTCCTAGCAACGGTTTCTGAGCAGCAGAATACAGAAGCCTGCAGTCAAAGCATACAGCAGTGTGTTTTCAACAGAGAGCCTGGGCAGATCTGTTATTCAGATGCTTTTGTCTTTATGATGTCTACATGAATCAAAGAGCTGCAGTTTGGAGCTCTGAACTGTGGTTGTGTGTGACTACTTTAATAAGACTTATATTTAAAGAACACATTTGTACCAAGCTTATTTGAAGGTGATTTGTGTTATGCTAAAATATTTTCTACTATCCCAGCTTAATATGCAGAGACGACTAAAAGTAAGCCATTTGTAGATTGACTTCTCTGAAAAGTGTAAACTCTGTGGCTCTACTGAATAGCACTATCAAAACACAGCTATGTTTGTTTAAGCGTCTTAACCATTCCAATACAGAAGCAGCATTGCTACATTGCTAAGGAGTTCTGAGTGGTTTTTGCAGGTTGCTGTGTGGTTGCTAGGTTAATCTGGGTGGTTACTAAGTGGTTGCTAGTATTTTCTTGGACAGGTTACACAAATCCCTTACCCTAAGTTTGAGCAATAGTAATGGTAATGCTTGCCTTAGCCAGTGCAACTAATTGTTACTTTACAGGTTTTCTAAAAATTCTGTCCCTGTCTCTCGTCTTCTGAAGAAGCCTTTATTTTGTCACACATTTGCATATATACAGTGAAATTCTTTTTTTGCAAATCCCAGCTAAGCTGGGTTCTGAGTGCAGGGTCAGCCATAATACGGTGCTCCTGGAGCAGATAGGGTCAAGAGCCTTGCTCAAGGGCCCAACAGTGGCATCTTGGCTATACTGGGGCTTGAACCCTCCGACCTTCTGGATAGTAACCCAGAGCCTTAACCGCTGAGCCACCACTGCCCTGTTCTGTTGTTAAATAAAACAGGTAGTCCCGCACCCAAACTCATGCCACTGGTCACATGCCACGCTTAAACCAACAGAAATGCTTTGTGGTCAAAGAGCCACAGTGTTTACACATTTTGGGGGAATTAACCTATAAATTGCTTAATTATAGTTGTCATTGCACATTAAGATGGGATAGGAGAAAGCATTTTAACAACAGTCAGTCAACTGATAAATGAGCGATCCAGTCAGCTGCCGTGATTCAATTTTGCAAAAAGAGATTTTTTAACTAATGACCAGTGAGGACAAGAACACTGTATTGATCGCATACACTGAGAGCAGAGAGCAGTCGACCACCTTTATGTCTTTGTGTTATTGCTTAAGATGTTTTGAACAAGCAAATCTCTGGTGTTTCACTGTCTAAATAGCTAATCTTTCAGATAAAAGGCGAAATTACTGTCATTGATTTTGTTGCTGTGATTAAACAAACAAATAGTAAAATAAAGAACAACAGAGTGCTGGGTTTAAAAAAACAACAACAAAAAACACAGTATTTAAATAAAAAAAGAACTGTGTTCTGGGTTTAAAATCAACCGAACAGATAAATAAAAAACAATTGGGTGCTGGGTTTAAAAACAAAAAAACAAACAAAAAGATAAATATAAAACAACTGGATGTTTGGTTTAAAAACAAACAATCAAACAGATAAATAAAGAACAACTGGGTGCTGGGTTTAAAAACAAACAACCAGACAGATAAATAAAGAACAACTGGGGCTTGGTTTAAAAACAAACAACCAAACAGATAAATAAAGAACAACTGGGTGCGTGGTTTAAAACAAACAACCAAACAGATAAATAAAGAACAACTGGGTGCTGGGTTTAAAAAAAACATCAACAACCAAACAGATAAATAAAGAACAACAGAGTTCTACTGTAGGTTTAAAAACAAACAAAAAATATAAATAAAAAAGAACAGTGTGCTGGGTTTAGAAAACAACCAAATAGATAAATAAAAAAACAACTGTGAGCTAGGTTTAAAAACAAACAACCAGACAGATAAATAAAGAACAACTGGGTTCTGGGTTTAAAAACAAACAACCAGACAGATAAATAAAGAACAACTGGGTGCTTGGTTTAAAAACAAACAACCAAACAGATAAATAAAGAACAACTGGGTGCTGGGTTTATAAACAAACAACCAAACAGATAAATAAAGAACAACTGGGTGCTGGGTTTAAAAAAAACATCAACAACCAAACAGATAAATAAAGAACAACAGAGTTCTACTGTAGGTTTAAAAACAAACAAAAAATATAAATAAAAAAGAACAGTGTGCTGGGTTTAGAAAACAACCAAATAGATAAATAAAAAAACAACTGTGAGCTAGGTTTAAAAACAAACAACCAGACAGATAAATAAAGAACAACTGGGTTCTGGGTTTGAAAACAAACAACCAGACAGATAAATAAAGAACAACTGGGTGCTTGGTTTAAAAACAAACAACCAAACAGATAAATAAAGAACAACTGGGTGCTGGGTTTATAAACAAACAACCAAACAGATAAATAAAGAACAACTGGGTGCTGGGTTTAAAAAAAACATCAACAACCAAACAGATAAATAAAGAACAACAGAGTTCTACTGTAGGTTTAAAAACAAACAAAAAATATAAATAAAAAAGAACAGTGTGCTGGGTTTAGAAAACAACCAAATAGATAAATAAAAAAACAACTGTGAGCTAGGTTTAAAATTAAACAACCAAATAGATAAATAAAGAAAATTTGTGTTCTAGGTTTAAAACAAACAACCAAACAGATAAATAGATAACAGAAGAGTCCTGGTTTAAAAACAACCAAACAGATAGATAATAAAAACAACAGCATACCAGGTTTAAAAACAAACAACTGAATAACAGCATGCTAGGTTTAAATGCAAACAAATAAGTAAAGAAAGAACAACAGAGTGCTTCATGTAAAGACAAACAAGCATAAAAGAAGAACAGTGCTGGGTTTACACACAAATAAATGAAGAACTACCGAGTGCTAGGTTTAAAAACAAAAAAAGCAAATAAAAGATGAGCAGTGTGTTGGGTTTAAAAACTAACAAATAAAGAACAACAGAATTCTGGGTTTATGGACAAACAAGTAAACAGATAAATGAAGACCAACAGTGTCCTGGGTTTAAAACAAACAAACAAAAAAGAACAACAGTGTGATGGATTTAAAAACAAACAAACATAAATAAAAGAAGAACAGTGGTGGTCCCTGAGTTCATTGTGTTGTGCTGTCAATGCCATGTTTTGTGGAGGTGGTGGAGTAGTAGTTACATAATCTTTGTTTTACTGGGTACATCATCTGGCAAGTGTTTTCAAAATGAATGGACTTCTGCTGGTGATTTCACTCGTGTGGGCAGCTTACTCTGAATACATAATGAAATCATAATGAAGACATGGTTTTACAGCGCTGTGTAAAATGATTCTAGAGGTTATAAACCCATCTATGCCCACTAAAAGTCCCGTCTAAATACAAGCAATGCAAAACTGAAACGTGCTCGTCATCTCTGTTGTTGCTGTCTACTCTGTTTTCTTTGAAATTAGAAACCACATAGTGCTTATGAGCATGTATTCATGCAGAGAGAAAGAGAAAAAACCCTCAGGAAGACATCCCTGCTGAAAAAAACAAACAGCTTAAACCAGCCTAAGATGGCGTGTTGGTCTTAGTTGGTTTAAGATGGTATAGTTTGCTGGCCTTCACCTTATGTAGCTTGTATCCTAACCTGGCCCAGCTGAAAAGTGCCCAAAGCCCCTTTAAAACTATCATAACCACACAATTCTGCACAGGCAGAAGCCAGCTAAGACCAGCAAAGGTCAAGTTTGTATAAGCTGTCTTTATTTCCAGCTGGGAGCTGTTTAGGCAGGTCTATTTTGCTAGTTCTAGGAGGGTTTTAAGCACTTGTCATCTGGTCAGACCGGGATATCAGCTAAAGACTAGGTAGCCATGGCTGGGAGACCATATTAAACCAGCTAAGACCAGCAAAACACCTTAGGTTGGATTAAGCTGAGGGTTTTTTCAGCTGGGATGAAAACTTAAGCAGTATGAAAAAGGGCCATATCAAAATGGAGAATTTCAAAAAATCCAGTTAAGCAGGAAAGAGATTATGCTGTTTTTCTCATGTAAATCTAAACCACAGAGACAGTTGAGTTGAAAGTTCTTCAGACAAATGAAGATGAGTGAAGAATGTCCCTCTGTAAGAACTTGCCTAGCATCAGGCTTGACTTTATGATTAAATTACTTGAGAAACAAGTAACTTGCTTCAAAGAGACTTAAGAACTTTAATGTTGAAATCTAGTGCACACGTCAAAATGCTGGCTTTCATCAGAAGTATAGATGAGACAGGCAGAGAAATGCTTACCATTAAGAGTGATGGATTACATTATGATCTGTCACTCATTAGACAGAATTGTCTATGGTAATGAAATGCATGAACGTGTAGGTTTAAAGCACTGGATTACCCATAATTAATCAAGAGGCAGCCAAACATTTTTAAAATTGTTTGAGGTCCAGTTCAGCAACAGCGCAATTGTGAGTATGATATTATGTTAATGTAATAGTTCTGTAAATGAGAAGGTATGGTACATTTTTTTGTCTAAGTTTTGCTGCTTTAATGAAAATAGTTCCAAACGCAGCCAAAACAGGATCAGCTGTTGCGTGTCGCCAAGCAACATAGAGACTGGCAGCCTTTCTGAATTGCCGCAAACACAGACAAGTGGAGCAATACAGACAGTGAAGCTTCCCAGTGCTTTTATATTTAATATCAGCACTCCTGGAACACTGCTTGTCCAATCAGATTAGAGTACTGGAACTTACTGTTGTATAATCAAATGTTCTGTTAGGTTTATATTCTAATGTTCCATAATTGCATCTTATAACAGTACATACAGCTGTTCTTGTTTACAGACACTTCCTGTCAAAACACTTATGGATGTTGTTAACATATGGGACTATCAGATGTTTCTGCAAAAATTCATTGAAATTGGTTTCTGCTTGTTTTGTAGGCCTTAATGTCTCTCTCCAGCTCCTGCATGGAGACATGGAGCAGATTCGTAAGGATTACATGCGTCTTTTCACTCAGAACGTCTCCATTACTAAGAGACTTGGTTTCTCTGATATCATCATTCCAGGTGGGACCATGGCATTTATTTGCATTATGCTGCTTTTCTAAATCACATTACCCTTGAATCCTTATATTTTGCCTTCTCCCCAAGTTATAGCTATAAGAAAACATTCTATAATATCACCATAATGTGCATGCTTAGTGCTGGTTATACAGTAGTAGTGGTTCAATCATGTCATCATGCAATGAATTACAGGATTTTTTTTATTTAGCACTTCAAATGCAGGCTTTTTTGCAGCAAAATACTTAATTGTTTGTGTGTGTGTGTGGGGTGGGTGTATCATTAACTAATATGCATCACAGTGTATAATTGATATCACGATATAACATTCACTTAAGAGAGCTAAGTTTGAATTTATGCAAAATAGCTGCAGATTTGCACAAATTCTTCTTGTTTTATCTATTTCTCTTATAATACAGAACAAAAAGCAGTGGAAGATGGTAATCAGTTTTTTAAATCTTTGTTTGACCATAATGAAAAACAGCTATGTTAACATTTTATGACTCGCATTTTGTCATGGTGCATTGGTGAGCCCACATTTTATTTAATATTTGCTTTCACACTCTCTGATGGTGATGGGCTGTCTCTGAGCCACACGTGTTGACAGAGTAATTAGAAATGTTTTAATGGTGTTTCTAACATCTCTGAGGATCCTTCACAGCTTCAGCTACCATTCGCTCTCTGTTGTGAATATAATAGAAATAGAGATAATCTGTTATTGGTTTGACCAATATTTTTTTTTACTGTTATTCACACTTTTCAACTGGTAATCGCGTTCTACAATTTTGTTTATACCGATAAATGGCAACAGGAAACAACAGTATTGACAGCTAAAGTAACTTTCTTATTTAATGTATTGTTTGCATAAATGTTTTTTTTTTTTAAAGGAGCAGCCCTTCACACACACAGCATTTTAAGCTTAAGATTTATCAATTTATTTAATATTTA
The DNA here is from genome assembly GCF_019703515.2 of Myxocyprinus asiaticus. Taxonomy (NCBI): domain Eukaryota; kingdom Metazoa; phylum Chordata; class Actinopteri; order Cypriniformes; family Catostomidae; genus Myxocyprinus; species Myxocyprinus asiaticus. Next base: position 14,663,848 of record NC_059391.1, read on the forward strand.
ATTTATTCAAATAAAAATGTTTATTTATTTAGATAAATGTTTTAAACAAATATTTTTAAAAATAATCTGAATAATTAAATTAATATTGTATTATTTTTTTTAGTTTATTCAGATTATTTTTTTTAAATAAATATTATAACCTAACATATTCTAATATAATAAATATTATTTATTTATTAATAAAAAATACTCTGTATTGGTATTGGTTGTAAAAAAAAAAACAAACATGATCAGTCAATCTCTAAATAGAAAACCATTTTTTTTTTTTTTTTTTTTTTGTGGCATGGATTACAAAAAAGAAACACACTATAGAAAAAAAACAACATTCCATTTGCAGGAACATCTCCCAAAAGACTGATTTCAACACCTAATAGCTGCCTGAAAGTGCTGTGAGTAGAACATTTTTTAGATTTCTGAGAAACAGCTATCTTTCTCCTGCAGGTGAAATAAGGAATGACCTGTATGTAACCCTAGAGAGAGGTGAATTTGAGAAAGGTGGGAAGAGTGTGGCACGTAATGTGGAGGTCACCATCTATATGCTGGGAAGTGATGGACAGGTTCTCAAGGTAGGAAGCACCACAGTCCTTAAATATATAGTTCACTCAAAAATGTGAATTCTGGCATTATTCACTCACCCTCATGGTTACAAACCATATGACTTACTTTTGTCTTTGGAACACAAAAGTAGGTGTTATGCAGAATGTTAGCCTCAGTCACCATCTTTTTTATTTTTATTTTTTCTAATTTGAAATGCCCAATTCCCAGTGCACTCTAAATCCTCATGGTGGCGTAGTGACTCGCCTCAATCCGGGTGGCAGAGGATGAATCTCGGTTGCCTCCGCGTCTGAGACCGTCAACCCGTGCATCTTATCATGTGGCTTGTTGAGCGCATTACCGCAGAGACAAAGCACGTGTGGAGGCTTCACGCCATCCACCACAACATCCACGCACAACTCACCACGCGCCCGACCACATTATAGCGACCACAAGAAGGTTAACCCATTTGACTCTACCCTCCCTAGCAACCAGGCCAATTTGGTTGCTTAGGAGACCTGGCTAGAGTCACTCAGCATGCCCTGGGATTCAAACTCACGAACTCCAGGGGTGGTAGTCAGCATCTTTACTCACTGAGCTACCCAGGCCCCCGTCACCATTCACTTTTAATGAATAGAAAAAAAAAAAAGATGTAAAAAAAGTGAAAAGTGACTAAAGTGACTGGTCATATAGGTTTGTGAGAATGATGAATGATGACAATTTTTGTTTTTGAGCAAACTAACCCTTTATTGCTCTGTTTTGTGTCATTTTTAAAATTAGGTAGAAATTAACCCCTTTTGCTGTGGTAAGAACTGCCAAAAATACCAGCTGCTTATTTTCTCTCTACCTTGCTGGCCTTCTCACTTTCTCTCTCTCAGGGTCTGGTTTGCTGTGGCTCCGGGGAGCCGGGAATGGATGAGCACCACTCTTTTGTCCTGTATCACAGTAACAGCCCTCGCTGGGCCGAACAGATCAAACTGCCCATTCCTCTGGAGATGTTCCACGGCACACATTTACGCTTCGAGCTCAGGCACTGCTCCAGTAAGACTCTCTGCTTCAATTCCACTTTTTTAAAAATCGATTTGAGGTCTAGTTATTATTCTGCATTCTGAGTGAGATTTAAGTCCTTGGCATTATTGATTGATTTAACATACTGTAACTACCATTGTCTCTGTTCGTGCAGCAAAGGAGAAAGGTGAGAAGAAGCTTTTTGGCTTCTCTTTCGTCCCTCTGATGCAGGACGATGGGAGACCACTGCCTGATGGGACGCATGAGCTCATTGTCCACAAGGTACTTAGCTTTGACTAGCTTAATTGAGTGCCATTTGGTAGTATTTGAGAAGTTTAATTCAGAAACAGTAAATTTTTTTCCAAAGTTCAAAGTTAATTGACTGCTAGCTAACTATGTGTCATCAAGTCCATGATTAATCTAATTTTTCTCCAAAAAGTGAAATCATTACCATCACGCACAATATCAAAAATCTACACTATCATACATTATACCAAAATCCACTTGAAGGTTGATAGAGGCCATAATCAGATCTTTATTTCAGGAAATTTGAAAAATGTTCTAACATAGATGAAACACAGTTTCATGAATGATTTCAAGAAGTCAAATGTGCCCCTTAAAGAATCTCCCTTCTGTGATTGTCTCTGTGTGTTATTAGGGCTGGGTATTGATACAGATTCAATTCTGATTCATAAGCTCTCGAGCCGATTTGATTTGATTCCAATTTCAATTCAATTCAATATGAATTCATTTGGGTATATTTCAGTTATAATGTCCCTTTTGCTTACACTGTAAAAAATTTAGATTTTGAAAAATTGAGAGAATTGAGAACTAATTGTTGGCTCAATTAAAGACATGCAAATAATTGCCCCAAAACATAAATATGTATTGTGGTGATAACATCTGAAAGTTTTCTATTAAAATAAAAAAATGATATTCACCGAGCACATTTAAATGTCTTCAGACAATATGTCAAGTCGAACTGAAAATGTTTTATCGGCTGAAAAAATCATAGTAAACGAAAAACCGTCTACGCATGCGCAGCCTGACAAACCGTACGGTCGAAACTCGAAAGGTGAAAGTACATACATGCTGGACCGGAGCTGGGAACACGTCGTGCAGTGCCGAAGTTGGAAGACACGAACGACCGTTGGTCCCAAGAGAAGAGAAGACTGTCATCTTGAGTTTCGTAAAATGAGTGGTGAGTATTAAGTACCGTTTTTAAAGCTAAATGCAGCTCTTATTCTGTGACTTTAACATAATGTAGACTAGAGAAATCCTGTGACGAAAACGAAAGGAATTTTCATGTTGGCTATATGAATTATTATTGTATTGTATTGGTTTGCTCTCCACATGTTTTATACTCACAGAGTACATACATTTTACACTATATTTTGCAGAATTACGATAATCCCATGCTCTCAGTTGTTTCATGGTAAACTTTTCATATCCAAATTAATCCCGTTCTTCAGCAATATAGTTCTGTCGTAGTTCAGTTTTTTCCACGCGATTTTCCAGTTTAAACTGCCGAGGCTTATTTTGTGAGGAAAATTGAAATTTACAGTGTTTTTTATTTTTATTTTTTATTATTCCACATCTGTGTGAAATGCTGAAATACAATGATGTCTGCGGAATATAAGCAAACCAAACTCAGATCATGTTTGACATGGATTTCATGTGAAACCCGATGAGAGCAGCTTTGACACCACTTTCTTTCTTTCTTTTTTTTGTTACCAAAGATTTTATGGTTTACAGTGAAAATTAACATCATCATCAGTGGCTAGGAAACAAGTCGTTGTTCAGGTTATATTTATCCTTCATCCCAACAGGACACAGTCACAGACTCATTTTAAACACTGGAGATGGCAGAACATGTATTTTACTTCCATTTAAATCGTACTGTGTCCACATGGAGCATGATGTCAAGCTAAGATTTTCAAAAAGAACTACTCTTTGAAGAACTTATCATAACTTTTATTTTTGCAGGGTTTTTTTATCTTCAAAACTTCATGTAATTACGATGGCATAGCTGAAACCTTGAACACCAAAGAAATGAAAGACCAAACTTATGTACATTTTACTACTTGACTCTATTGTCTGTATTCTACCACAATTCACAACTAAATCTGACCACATACGAAGTTAAAATGTGCACAAACTTAGAAATTCAGACAGTGGCAAACACTTGTTTACAACAATTACAAAGTGGAATTTTTGAAATTTTAAGATTGTGCTTCACTCTCAAATGTTATCATCATTTTGTTATGTCTCTAATAATCCTATTATGCCCTGTTACTGGTAGCAGACTTAACAGCACAGAGGTCCGCTGCTCTTCGGGATCTTCACTTGAATTTGAGAGAGAAGGGCTCTATTTCAAAGACCATTCTGGTAATTTCATTTATTAAAGGGATAGTTCACCCAAAAATGAAAATTATTTTATGATTTACTCACCTTTAAGCCATCTCAGATGTGTATGTCTTTCCTTCCTCAGCAGAACTGAAATGAAGATTTTTATAACCACGTTTCAGGTCTGTATGTCCATACAATCAAGGAAACGGCTAGCGCTGAGATGCTGGTTGAAATTACCAAACTCTCGCGTGACTTCCTTCCTCTGTTGTAAACCAAGCGCTGTTTCCGACTTCTCGTGTGAACACGCCGATGCGCTTGCGTCACATGACAACTACGTGATGCATTGACTGCTGGCAGAAAGCGATTTGTTTTAAAGTGAATAAAGTTTTAATTATTAATTTATGTTTTACACAAACCTATCGATTCGCTTCAGAAGACATTAAATGATTGACTGGAGTCGTGTGGATTACTATTATGCGGCCTAAATATGCTTTTTGGACTGTTAAATAGCCAGCAGCCTGATGGCACCCATTTACTTGCATTGTATGGACAAAAAGAGCGGAAATCTGCTTATAAAAATCTTCACTTTGGTTCTGCTGAAGAAGGAAAGTCATACACATCTGGGATGGCTTAAAGGTAAGTAAGTCATGAAAGGATTTTCATTTTTGTGTGAACTAATCCTTTTTAAGTGTACAGTAACAAAAGCTAAAACCACTGAAACAAATACACATTAATAGCTAAAATTAGGAAGTTGGAGTAAATACAGTTGTACTGTATTACTGAAAACTGCATTCTACAGAGTACCGAGGCTTGAGAGAACAACACAAGCAGCACGCAAATGGGAATTCTAGAAGTGATGGATCTGCATTTCCATATCAAGATTATTCTCCAATGCGGTCAATGATGCAGTTGACCTGAAAGAGCATGTGGTTATGGGTAACTTGGAAGACTTATTAATGCTTTTAATATCCTTTAGAGGAGAGGTGGGCAACTCTGGTCCTGGAAAGCCACTTTCCTGCAGAATTGAGCTCCAACCCTAATTTTTTTTCAAGTAATCCTGGAGATCTTCATTGATTTGTTCAGGTATGTTAGATTAGGATTGGAGCTAAATTCTTCAGGACAGTGACTCTCCAGGACTGGAGTTAGCCACTCCTGACCTAGAGGATAACAAAGACTGTGCACTAAACAGTATATTTCCACAGTTATTTCAGTTTTATGATTGTGCAGTAATTCTTTGGTAAGCAACACTGACATCAGTTCTGCAAATATTTGTCAGATAATATGTTTTCACATGTTTATAATGTTTAAAATGTATGTACAGTTTGATGGACCTACCTCTTTTAAGCTGCTTGTAAGAGCCATCTTGAATGTATGCAACATTTTTCTGTCAAGTGTTTTTGCTCTATAATCTAAGGTGAATTATTTTCTACAAAAGTTATTCTGTTGTGCAGGTGATTAATAAAGTGTTAATAAAGTGTATATTAAAGAGAGATATTATGTTTCATGGATTGCATTTTTTTCCCCCAATTTTATTTTATACATTATTTACATTGGGACAATGAGAAATAAACAGTTCAGTCAACTGAAATTTTTCAATTGGCACTATTAAAATTAAAATTTCAATCAGAAATGATCTGTTGAGCCAATGTTAAAAGACTATTGCTGCAACAGAGAATATTCAACTCACAGAATTTTAATTGTACCAATTGAAAAATGTCAATGCAACAAGCCACAATAATATTGAGCTTTAGAGGTCTACATTTTTTTACAGTGTACATATTAAAACATTTCTGTTCTAGCTAATGTTGTTAATTACACAGGGGACCTTTTAACTAGGTACATTTCAAAAATATTGATTTGACTAATTATATTTTATTAGTCTTTCATAGTTTTGGTCACATTTTAGCTTTTTGAAAATGAACAAATCCATGTATTCAATCAATAAATATATTTTATTGCCTATGTTTTTTTGTTACATGTTTATTGTTTAATTGCATTATTTGTACTATTTACATTAATTTGTTGAAAACATGCTATAAATCGTTACTGTCTCTAAGAAAACCAGCTGTTCTGTAAAGAGCGTCTGTTAATGAGCGCATATTAATAAGAGAGACTTATACGGCTTTACCTCATTCGTGCTATGCATGATTAGAATAAAAAAAATTGTTTTGATCAACAACTGACTGTAAAGAACTGAAAGGGAATTAAAAGAGACATTATTCAATGACAAATGGGTCGCGTGGAACTCGTCTTAGGACACGCATTGCACAGAACAATTTTTACTCTCAACACGAAGTGTAAGGATCTCGCTACTGAATACTCCACCACTATACTACACTAACACTGGTGAGTGCAATGTGAACATTTACCAGCCAATTGCCAAATACTGTATATACATTTTTAGTCAAATAGTGCAAAATTTGGTTGCAAATGCAAGCGATTTCCTCTCATTGTAGTAGAGGGTTTCGCATAGAGTGAAAGATCAATCTTGGGATTAAAGAATCGATATCGAGATCGTTCAAATGAAGATTACAATGCATCGGAATATCAATATTTTTACCCACCCCTATGTGTGTACTCTCTTTGTCTTTTAACTTCACTGTCTCCTTCATAACAGTGTGAGGAGACCGCAGATATTCAGGATCCTGCTCGGTACCTCAAACTGCCCTTTTCTAAAGCCAGTCTCCAGCCGGGTAACAACCAGACAATAAAGAACAGCAAAGAGTCCTTCTGGATCCAGTCTTCTCTCTGCTCCACTAAACTCACTCAGAATGGTAAGACAGTGTTCCCTCTTAGACTTGTATTGAAGGAGGGGACCAGGTATCAGAATGGGCTCTTTAGACTTTAATATGCTGGTAAGTAATCACCTAGCAACACTATAGCAACTACCCAAAAACCCCCAAGCAATGATAAAGCATCTCATTGCAACCACTCAGAGCCCCTTAGTAACCACATAACAGCGCGTTGGCAATCGCCCAGTACCCTTCTCGCATTTTCTTCAGAAAAAAAAGATCTAGTGTTTTCTTATATGTATGTGTGTAATACTGGCTCTCAGCTGTATGTGAAATTTCATTTTCCATTAAGAAAATCAAGCCCAATATGAAGCCAGATTATAAAATTGTCTTTTCATGTAGAAATGAGCATCTCAGTCAAATATTCCTTAAAATCTCAGATCTACCCCACACACAACAGTATTTTCAGAAATAGCTTTTGTCTCTGGTGCCAAATGGCCCCATCTCTCTGCCATGACCCTTGATATAGTGATGTATTGATCTGAGCCCTTCAGAAGGTGAATGTCATGGTAACAGTGGTAACGGATTGCATTGAGGTCTTACTGGCTGTGTGTGTACTGGAGATCACAGCGGGCTGAGCTCACACCTGCCTCTGTTGACCTTGGAAATTGGCCCAGTGTCTCTGCGGCTCTGCCATGCCTTCAACCAACTGCACACATATCAACGGCCATCTGGTTGTTATCTAACTGAAGACACTGATGAACTAAAGTTATAAGCAGTCTTTATTCAGTCTATAATCAGTCTCAAGCATCAGGCTTTTGGAAGATAGTGTGCTTAGCTGTTTACATACTGTAGAACTTTATCTTTTAATCTGTATACTGTAGGTTACCTGATTATACAACCAATGTATAATAGTTTGGTATTGTTCTGGTTGTGCTCAATTTACAAGAAAATTCCATCAAATTTAATTAAGTAAACTTTAACAAAAATAAATAAATAAAGTTTTATTACATTTATATTTTTAAACATTACAAAATTCAATTTGATGGAATTTTGTTATGAAATGTAAATGCATAAATCTTAAAAAATAGGTTCAAATATATATATATATTTTTTTTGAGTTTAAATAAAAAATATTGATAAATAATTAAAAAAAATAAGAAAACAATTTTGATGCCCTTTTCTGTATGCTAATACATTTTAGTTAACTAGCACCAGTTTTAACACCTAAAAAGTAAGCATACTAATGTATATACATTACACAACATTTTGTATATTATAGTGTCTGTCCCATTTTCCCATTCTTTGTAGCCATCCTACAGTGGTATATATTGTAAATGTTTGTGATGCACCTTAAAGGAATAGTTCACCCAAAATTTTTCATTGTCATTATCTACCCACACTGTCTTTCAAAACCCTTATGACTTTTGTTCTTTCTTGAAACACAAACACAGCCATTTATAGCAGAATGTTCAAGTTGGTCTTTTCCATACAATGAAAGTGAATGGTGACCAAAGTTGTCAGGCAAACTTTTAGTCTGTTCATCAGAAAAATCTATCATATGGCTTTAGAAGACTTGGAAAATAGTGCAGGTGTCAAATATACTACTTTTATGGTATTTTTTTTTTTTTGTCCTTTTGGGAGCTTGACAGTCCCTCAACTTTCAATATTGAAAAGAGCAGTTTGGACATTCTGTTAAACATCTCCTTTGATGTTTTATGGAAGAAAGGAAGTAATACAGGTTTGGAATGACATGAGAGTGAGTAAATGATGACAGAATTTTAATTTGGGTGTGAACTATCCCTTTAAGGTTGATATGCCACTCACTTTGATACGCCAAAAGTTGAAATGCCAAAGGCTGATATGTCAATGGTTGTTATGTCAACAGCTGATTAGCCTGAAAGTTTCTTCAAAAACTCATGGTTTTCTTTATTATTGCCTGCAGGGGACATGTTGGACCTGTTGAAATGGAGAGTTCATCCAGACAGGATCATTGACTGCCTCTCCAAACTGAAGGACATTGACGGCACTGAGATTGTTAAGGTATAAACTATGTGCAGCCAGTCACTTTATACTTGAAACGGCAGAAATTACATAGGAACAGTTTTCCCCTCAAAATAACCCAGTTTTTGGCTTACTGTAACAACCGATTGTTTCTGTAAAGTTTTTACAGGACACTTTGGACACTCTATTTAGGATTTTAGATGAGAGTCCTCAGCGATATGGACTAAAGGTGTTTGACTGCCTGGTGAGTGGTGCTCTGTTCAAATTTTCTGATAACATGACATGACTTCATAGCTTTCCATTGTTTCTAGAGATTTCTACATATTTTGACTGCAAACTCATACCAACTAATCCATCTCTTGCCTGAAGACAGTTTCATGCCTTTAATTAGTACAAGATGCTCCACTGTGTTACCACGGTTACATGCCAAATATGGCAACTCATAAAATCCATCTTAGACTTCTCTTGCATAGTCAAGTTATAATTCAGCTCCAGTCCTGATATTCTTTTTATATCAGGCAAAACTGTAAATATTGTGGCTCTTTGCCAGCCCGACACAGCAACACTGGCTCAACCAATGGCGTTAGTTTGGGGTGGCGCTATTTGTGTGGAAACCTGTTTAAAACTGCCATTATTTTTGCATTCGGTACCACTAGTGGAAATTACACACTTTACCTTTTAATAAAGTATTCATGATTCAGGTTGTGGAAGTTGAAGGAATAGTTCACCCAAAAATGAAAATTCTCTCATCATTTACTCATCCATCCCAGGTGTGTATGACTTTTAGAAGAGTATTTCAGCTCTGTAGGTCCATACAATGCAAGTGAATGGTGACCAGAACTTTGAAGCTCCAAAAGCACATAAAGGTCATAAGTCCTTTTTATTATAAATCTCCACTTCTGACCAGTTCCGACCATTAGGTGGCGATATGCACGAAGAATCCAAAATGCCAAAAAACAAAATAAGAAGAATCTTGTGGTGAAAGTGGAGATTTACAGTAAAAAAAAGTAATAATAAAAAAAAAAAGACTTAAATATTGATCTATTTCTCACCCACACCTATCATAACATTTCTAAAAACATGAATTAAACCACTGGAGTCATATGGATTACTTTTATTCTGCCTCCAAATTTCTGGCCACCATTCACTTGCATTGTATGGACCTACAGAGCTGAAATACTCTTCTAAAAATTTGTGTTCTGCAGAAGAAAGAAAGTCACACATCTGGGATGGAATGAGGGTGAGTAAATGATGAGATAATTTTCATTTTTGGGTGAACTATTCCTTTAAAACGGTGTTTTGTACAACAACAAAACTTATTGCAGTTCAACTGTTTTGAGAAATGTATTTTCCATATAGTTCATCCTGAAGTCTTGATTCTCTTAATTACACATAAAGATTGTTTATGGTTCAACTGATATACAGTTTTTTTTTTTTTTTTAGGTACATGTTATAAATTTGCTGCAGGACAGCAAGTTCCAGCTCTTCAAACCTGTTATGGACAATTATGTTGAGAATCACTTTGCCGGTGCCCTGTCCTACAGGTAAACAATCTGCATGGCCCAAATCCACACAAAAAATTAGATATTGGGGAATTTCCTCAAAGCATTCTAACATTCCAACAAAGAGTATTGGAACTCTTGTGGTGTTCAGCAGATATCATCCTTCGGGAGAATTGTGTTTGGTAGTAACATAGAAAGATGAAAGGTGTTTTGTCGTGTATACTGTAGCTTTTGGAGGTTCTGTGAGTTTACAGCTTGGATTTTACAATTTTCTCAGTGTAGGCGGAGATTTATGTCAAGTCCAAAGCACAGCGTAGCACTTTGATCCTTCATAAATGGTTTCAGTTTACTGACAATGCATTTTTGCTTTGTATGTGTGGTCTACAAGGGGATTTGTGCATTTGTGATTGCGGCAGATACTGTAGGAAGTAGGTAATGATTTGAAGCATAACTCGATATGCTGACGTGTCATTCCACCATTCACTTTTCTATTCTCTTAGGCCATTTACTAGTCCTCACGTCATTCTAAACATCGTTTCTCTCTTATATGGAACACATAAGGCGAAACTTTAATCAATATTCCGGTTCGTCTTTTCTATACAATGGCTGTTTATGAGGACTCGCTTTAAAACTTAAAAAGAACCCAAATGTACCATAAAAGTAGTCCATGCAGTTTATGCATCATATTCCAAGTCTTCTGAAGACATATGATAGATTTTGGTTAGAAACAACCCAAAAATCATTTGGGTCATTTTCCAGTTAAAATCTTGACATCTGATGCGTGTTCATGAGCACTATGAGTTCATTTACAGTGACATGCATGTTCACATGATTTGTTTTTTTGCACTGAACATGACAAGTTCTCACAAGGTGCTCTTTTCTCAATACATGTTATGATACTTTTGGGTCCTTTTTAAGCTTTAAAGTGAGTCCCTTTGCCATTGTATTAAAAAGATGGACTGGAATTTTCATTAACATTTTTCCTTTTGCATTCTTTATAAGAAAGAACGTAATATGTGTTTGGAACGACATGATGCCGAGTAAGTAATGACAGAATTTACATTTTTGGGTGAACTATACCTTTAAATCGATCTCTTTTTTTTTCAGTCTCGATTGTTGTAGCGACATTCTGTTTCTGTCTTTCTTTCTTTTTCATCCCCTCTCCCATCTTTCCTATATTTCCCTCCTTCTCTCATTCCCCCTCACATTCACCCCTCTTTTCTCTCTCTCTCTCTCTCTGCTGTTTGGTGTGTGTCAGAAATGAGGCGTGTGGTTGTGTTGTGTGTGGGCAGTGATGTGGTCTCTCATCTGTGAGGTGCGGAGTGTCGTGTCAGAGCTGAGGTGGATGTGGGCGGCCTGCAAATCTACTCACTCTCGTGCTGTTCCCGTCACTCATGCCTGTAATGCTGTCCCGTGTTTTTGTGTCTCATCATATCTCTGTCTTGCTTGCTTTTTGCCTCTTTTCTTGCTCTCTCCTTCTCTCATTTTCTCTGTTTTGTGGGAAACTTCTGATTTCCATTTTTTTTTTTTTTGGTACCTGTGGATTTCTCTATACTGTTTTGCATAACGTGTGCTGAAGTGCACAGTTAAGAATTACATAATTGACCATGTATTGGAATTGCCTTCCTCCACATTCTACACTTTTGTTGTTTTTTCCATAGAAGTCCACTTACAATGTTTGTCAAGGTTTTTTATTTAATTTTATTTTTTGTTGCACTAAAACAATTGTAATGTAGTTTTTCATGAAGTAATATGACTTTACCTTTTGTATGTCAATATGTAATATTGACATACATAAATAAATGTTATAATCGGCAAACCTGTTCACTAGGGGTGGGCTATTTACAGTATAGGCTATATATTTATTATTTATGATTATAGTTCTTTTTGCTGGAAATTCAATTAAACAAAAAATGGTTTCTTTATTAAAAATACATATTTTATTGTAAAATACCTCAAATATTTTTAGGGGCTAACTAATGAAAGGTACCTCCTCTCATTTGATTATTTTCTCCTTTTATTTGGAACATGATGGATGCAAACCAAAATATAATATTATTTATAACAAATGATTGAAATTCTGGCATCAGTGCAAAAACAGCTGCTTCCCATTATAACAGTTTAGAAAAAAAGTCTCTGCTAATAAAGAAGAAGTTTGGACTCTAAATTCTGTCTGAATGAGCCACAGTAGAAGCCACTTTAAAAATAGAAGATATACAGATAATGAATTCTATATTAGGCAACTGTAAATGACTAGGCACACACAAAGCGTAGTTACAAAATCTATTAATATTAAATAAATATTCCGGGTTCAATACAAGTTAAGCTCAGTCGACAGCATTTGTGGCATAATATTGATTACCACAAAAATACATTTTGACTCGTTCCTCCTCTTCTTTTAAAAAACACAAAAATATGGGTTACATTGTGGCATTTACAATGGAGGTAAATGTGGTCATCCGTAAATGTTAAAATACTCACTGTTTCAAAAGTATAGCCACAACAAATAAACATGCATGTAAACACAATTCTAGTGTGATAAAATCGCTTACAAACCTTTTCTGTGTAAATATATAGCCAATTTTACAACTTTGTTGCCATGACGATGTAATGCTGTAAATTATTAAAACTGTTAACAACTTTACAGCTCAAAAATACACAGGATTTAACAAAGACTTTTATAAAATTATAAACTTCACATTTCTGCCTTTAAATTCATTGTAAGTGCCTCACTGTAATCTTGATGTTTCCTTTTTTTTTTTTTTTTAAAGAAAAAAGGGACAGGTCTAAAGTATTTTTTGTGGTGATCAACATTACAATATGTCACAAAATGCTGTCGATTAATCTTAATTTGTATTGAACCAGGAATATAAATTCTTTATCATTTTGACTTTTTTTGGACTGGTCCTTCTGTATTTTTGCATAATTACTCCATGTTTCTTTGTCGTTCTCATGTTAAAATAATGTAATGAGTCCTGTCCACTGCTAGCTGTGCAAATACATCTACTATGGTATAAACAGCATAAAAATCATCTCCTGTCACATCATACTGTACTATCATATTGTGGACACTGTTGTACCGCCCAGACCTACTGTTAGCATGTGAAATTACTAGTAACATCTCTATTTTTGAATACTGAATGGGTGATATGTAATCATGGGTGGTCATATGTTAATTTGCTTGTGATTGTGATGTCAGTACCATGATGATTTCCAAATGACACTTTTTTTGCAGCTTAGTTGAAGTAAATGGTTTGTGTGGACTTGGGAGGCAGCTCTGCATTTTGAATGTTAGACTATGGATTGAATATGTATGTTAAAAGAGAAAGGAAATCCTGTTTCCTGTTATATGTCCCTTAAGGATTCTAGACTTTATTTGACAGCCCGTTTTCAGTATGTTGTCCTGTTATTTGCTTTTAATCATTCACACACACGCTCGCACATCTTCACACGGCACTCTGTCTCACAGCACGCTCAAAGACACAGTAAGGTTAATTTGCAGTCAGGATGGATTCTGTGGAGAAGAGGGGCTGTTGGTTACAGGAAAGAGAGAAACTGAGGATTTTAAAGCAGCTAAGTTCAATCTGTGTGTCAGTATCCTGACAGTATCTGAAGAAAATATAATTCTGAAAGACATGTGGGCTGTTGATGCTAGCAGTATACAGTACATACTGTATACCAGGGTTATTTTCAGTGGATAAACAGTAGAGGTCACAAAATTATGTGCTAAAACCAACTGCCTTGAAAATATTGAAATCAAAACATATTTTTAGATTAGTGTCATAGTAAAATCTGTTAAATTAAAACCTAATTGGATTAAATCTTTGGGGGTGAGTTCTGGTATTACGCTTTGTTTAACATGAATTGCATTCTCTTGCCGTGAATGTTAACATTTTCCTTCTTATGGCCATATTACCCTCCTGGGCTTCCGAAATCAGCTAGAGGCAAATAAAAGACTCAGTTTCACTCTTTTTATTTAGTTAATATTTTTTTTTTATTAATTACAACATCTTACTTTAAGAATAAATGGTTCATTAAGTAATGCAGCCAACTACAAAAGTTAAGAAAGCAACTTTCCTAACAAGTTTTCAATATTTCTTCAAGTATTTCTTCCATGTATTCTGAACATTAGACCCACACACCGTTCTATCGCACACAGACACTCAAACTGTGTATATACCCCATCTACACACTCATATCTTGATGGATTGTACCCCAAAGACATTTTAAACAGTTTAATGAGTTGTGACTGGTTAATAAGTACTTGGCATGAGGCCATTAACCCGAAACGTTCGGAGTCTATGTTTTTAAACAGATCCTGGCAGCTGCATCAAGTATTCATGAATGCCTTTGCACTCCAACTCTAATTCATTTTTTATCATCACAGACAAACTAAAGATCATCACATAGATAATTAAGACTTTTCCAAGCCAATTTGCTGAAGTCCCCTCTTTGGATGCACAACATGTTTTACCCAAGTACAGTAAGTCAAGTCAAGTCATTTTTATTTGTACAGCACCTTTCACAACACACATCGTTTCAAAGCAGCTTTACAGAAAATAATGCATTAACAGAAAATGAAACTGTAATATCTGTAATGTCTTAGAGTCATCATTGTGTAGTTTGATAAAATACAATTGTGAATTGTGTTTAAAAATAAGTAATTAAATAATAATTGTATTTAGAACCCCAGTGAGCAAGCCGAAGGCGACTGTGGCAAGGAACACAAAACACCATAAGATGTTGGTTAATGGAGAAAAATAACCTTGGGAGAAACCAGTCTCACTGTGGGGGCCAGTTCCCCTCTGGCTAACATCATGAATATAATACCAATATTACTTATGTATAGTGCAAGTCATGGTTTAAAATTATTAAACTAAGTAAGTGTTGAGGGTCAGTGTTTAAACAAAGATTTTGTATGAAATGTAAGACTAATGACTAATGTCTTTGAAGTCCATCCTGGATTAACTGCAGAAGTTCACATAGATGCAATTGTCCTTGTTAGTTGGCTGATGAAGGCTTTTGTTGGCAATTAAATGATAGTCTATGTATTCCATTTCAAGAGTGTAGTCCATCATTAGACCGAGGTGATGCAGGCAGAGATCAGTTAGGTGCATCGCAGTTCAACCGGCCGGTAATTTTGGTGAGGTCTATCCTAAGTCCAAGGTTCAGGCAATGGCATATGAAGGATCCCATTTCTTATGGTTGGAGTTGGCATCAGTTCATCCTCTGAAGTCCATCGTAATAGACTGAAGTGATGTTTGACTGGCACCGGCTGCTATTAGTCGTCATCACTCAGAGACACGTAGCAATGGAGTCCAACACAAAGCAGGAATGGAGCTGGATCCAGACGGTTCTGGTGACCTCTGGATAGGAGTCCCGAGGTTGAGACAGGGAAACAAATAGAATAATACTAGCAAAGATGCCATTCAATTAATTGCAGAGTTATAGATCATGATCAATGTTTCTGGTTCTGGTTTCTGGTTCCGGCAGACCTAACTAAAGCAGCCTAATTGTGAGTTGAAGGATAAATTAGGTGTATGCCAGGCTAAATAGATGAGTCTTTAGTCTAGACTTAAACTGAGTGAGTGTGTCTGCATCTCGAACAGTGTTAGGGAGACTATTCCATAGTTTAGAAACCAAATATGAAAAGGATCTACCTCCTTTTGTGAATTTTGATATTCTAGGAATTATTAACAGGCCAGAATTTTGTGATCGTAAAGAACGCGATGGAATATAGCATGGTAGAAGGTCACTTAAGTACTGCGGAGCTAGACCATTCAAAGCTTTGTACGTAGTTAACAGAATTTTAAAATAAATATGAAAATTTAACAGGTAGCCAATGTAATGACAATAAAATGGGGCTAATATGATCACATTTCTTGGTTCTAGTCAGCACTCTGGCTGCTGCATTTTGAATCAATTGAAGTTTAGTTATTCATCTTGCTGGACATCCTCCCAGTAATGCATTACAATAATCTAGTCTTGGGGTCATGAACGCATTAATTAGTTTTTTGGCATCAGCAACAGAGAGCATGTGTCGTAATTTAGCAATATTTCTTAGGTGGAAGAATGCTGTTCTACAAACATTGGTAATTTGATTTTCAAAGGACAAATTGGTATAAAATATAACACCTAAGTTCTTAGCTGTTGAAGACGATGTAACAGTACATTCATCGAGAGTCAAATTATAATATAGCGGCTTGTTTTTAGAGGTTTTTTGTCCAATAATTAGTACCTCTGTTTTGTCGGAATTGAGTAGAAGGAAATTTCTGGCCATCCAATCTTTTATTTCATTGATACACTCTGCTAATTTGGAGAATTGTGAAATTTCATCAGGTTTTGAAGAAATATAAAGTTGGTATCGTCGGCATAACAGTGGAAGCGTATTCCACGATTCCTGATAATATCTCCCAGGGGAAGCATATACAAGGAGAAAAGCAGAGGCCCTAAAACTGATCCCTGTGGCACTCCATACTTTACTTTTGTTTGGTTTGACAATTCCTCATTTACATAGACAAAGTGGTAGTGGTCTGCTAAATAGGACCTAAACCATGCTAATGCAACTCCACAAATGCCAACATAATTCTCTAGCCTGTTCAAGAGAATGTCTGCAGCACTAAGACCTAAAAGCATGATCAGATGATAAGTGCAAGTCATTTGTAACTCTGATACTAAGTGCAGTCTCTGTACTGTGATGGGGCCTAAATCCTGACTGAAATTGTTCAAATATACTATTTCTCTGTAGAAATGAACATAGTTGGGAGGATACTACCTTTTCTAGTATTTTCGACATAAACGGGAGATTTGAAATCGGCCAATAATTAGCCAGTTGTCCAGGATCAAGTTGTGGCTTCTTAATAAGAGGTTTGATAACTGCCATTTTAAAATTTCTTGGGACATGTCCTAAGGATAGCGAGGAGTTAATAATATTAAGAAGAGGTTCTAAGATTACAGGGAATACCTCTTTTAAGGGCTTGGTTGGTATTGGATCTAACATACATGTTGTGGCTTTTGATGTTTCAATAAGTTTTGTTAGCTCTTCATGACCTATGACAGCGAAGTTTCACGTGAGGAAAATTATGAGACAGTGTTTTCTGAGGTACTGTGACAGATGATTGCATAATTCCAGATTTTTTTCAATTTCATCAGTAAAGAAATTCATGAAGTCATTACTCTTGTGCTGCGATGGAATATCTGGTTCAGTCGATACTTTATTCCTAACCAATTTAGCCACAGTACTGCATAAACACCTAGGATTGTTGTGGTTATTTTCTATGCGTTTGCTAAAATATGCTGACCTGGCAGCTTTTAGTGCCTGTCTGTAGCTACAGACACTATCCTTCCATGCACGGCTAAATACCTCTAATTTTGTATTCTTTCACTTGCACTCCATTTTCCGAGCTGCTCTCTTGAGAGCATGAGTGTGATCATTGTACCATGGTGTGGGGCTTTTTTCTTTAATTTTCTTTAATCGAAGGGCGGCGACACTATCAAGAGTGCTAGAGAAGACTGTATTTATATTTTCTGTTATTTCATCAAGTTCTTCTAGGCTTTGGGGTTTACTGAGTGTATGAGATAGATCTGGAAGATTATTAGTGAAGCTATCTTTAGTGGTTGAAAAAATAGTTCTACCTGAAAGATAGCGTGGTGTAGATTGAGTAACATTTGCTGATCGAAGCATACAAGAGACGAGGTAATGATCCGAGATGTCATTGTTCTGCGGCAGAATTTCTATAGTATCAACATCAACTCCATATGACAGAATTAAATCTAGCGTATGATTATGGCGATGAGTTGGTCCTGTCACATTTTGTCTGACTCCAATAGAGTTGAGAATATCAATAAACACTAATCCCAGTGTGTCAATTTCATTATCTATGTAAATGTTGAAGTCACCAACAATTAAAGCTTGATCTACAGTAACTACAAGATCTGATAAGAAATTAGCAAATTTACCAAGGAAATCAGAATAAGGCCCGGGTGATCTATATACTGTAGTATGGGTAAAAGACGACAGAGTTTTTTTATTTATATCTGATGTGTCACATTAAGCATTATTAGTTCAAAAGACTTAAACTTATATCCTGTCCTCTGAGTAACACCAAAAACTTCACTGTAAATTGTAGCAACACCTCCTCCTCGACCCTTCAGATGAGGCTCATGTTTATAACAATAACCTGGGGGAGTAGATTTAACTAAGATTTAAACTAATATATTCATCCGGTTTAAGCCAGGTTTCAGTCAAACAGAGGCCATCCAATCTATGATCTGTAATAAATTCATTTACAATTAGTGCTTTGGTAGTAAGAGATCTAATGTTTAGTAGCCCTACATTCATATGATTTTTATCATTAATTTTTTTGTTTTGTTTAAGTTTGACCTTAAATTTTTTGTAAATGATTTAGTGAGAGTTTTGTGTTTGGTAGTTCGGGGAACAGACACAGTCTCTATGTGATATCTAGGTGATACAGTCTCTATGTGTTGTACCTGGATGAACATTCTGGAACATCTGTCTTGCCAACCAATCATTGTCCTTTGATTTTAGTTGTAGGTATAGGGCTGTTATTGACATTTTGACTTTGTTCTAGAACCAATTAAAGTTTGTTGTCCTGGAACATATGCTGCTTCTGCAAATCACATTAAGACTCATGCACAGCTTTGATGTGTTAGCAAGAACTTACTCTGTGTAAGTGATTAAATGTGTATAAATGTGATTCATTAAAAGGTGCATGAACAAATTTTAAGATGTGAAACATGCACCTACTTAAAGTGATATATTTGAGTGGGACGTGTTCCTGGATGAACATTCTTGTTAGTCCTAGAACAACATTCCTATCAACCAATCAGATTTTAGGGTTAGGTTGAGGGCTGGGGTTAGGGTGTGAACAACTTTTGGTTTTATCAACCTCTTCTAAGGTGACATCTAAGGCCAGATTGAAAATCTGATTTTACTGTTGTTCAGTCCAGGTGCAAAACAAAAACATGAAATCCATGTTGTAGTTCAGGAAGACAATTAGCATTTTCGAGCCATGGGCTCCCTCAAGAATTTCCTACTGGTTTTTATAATGGCAGTTTTAGATTTATGAGTAAAATAAGGCCTGTGGTAAAAATTACTTGAAAATACTTTCAAGTTTTGTTCTAGAGCATAAATTACATGCAGTTATACCTCAAACATTAATTTTGAAGCTGTGTTTTTAAAATATATATTGCTATCACAATGCTAATTAAGGACTACAACTACCATGATCATGGGAGATCCGTGCTTTATGAAATTAATGACTGTTTTATTCCTTATTTAGCGACGGGCTAGCCACATCTTGATATTCTAGGAATTCAAAAGACACAACAGCTTTTTCTGTGTAATTTATGTTCTAGAACAAAATGTGAAAGTCTCTTCAAGTAATATTCACAACAGATCTTAAATTACTCGTCATTCGAAAATCCCTTTTCTAAAAACCCATAGGAAATTTCTGAGGGAACCCATGGCGAATTAGCCTTCTGGGTTTGCCTACAAATTGACATCAAGGCTGAACAGCTCTATAGAGTGCAACAGTGCCTGCCCACTTTTTATGCCATCTTGGTTTTGAAAGTGTTTTTTCTATTAATTTTTCCCATAGGGATTTCATAAAAGTTTTCTTAAAAGCATTCTAAGCCATGAACCAAACCAGCCAGCTCCAAAGTCAATCACAACGTTGCAAACTTTGATTTAAAGCAAAAAAGTATAAAAAAGCAAAGGTACAAGACTGTCATTCATTAGGGCATGAAGTAAAAATGATGGAAATATGATTTAAGGTTATTGATTACAGCATATGTATAAAAACAATATTTTTTAAGATATATGCATGTATAGAAGTAGTTTGAGAGTGTAGGGAGAGCGACTCAATGGCATCATTCACAGTGCGTCATGGAAGTGTACGGTCACTTCTGGGTTCTTTTGTTGTAGTTTATTTGCCGCGACCCTTTGGTTAGTGTATCTTTCTCTTCAGGATTCACAGATAGTGTAGGACACTTTTTTTTTTTTATATTAAGAAATCATGCAGACTGATGGCTTCAACAGAAGTACAGTTGAAGTCAGAAGTTTACATACACTTAAGTTGAAGACATTAAAACTCATTTTTTAACCACTCCACAGATTTAGAAACAGTTTTGGCAAGTTGTTTAGGACATCTACTTTATGCATGACATGAGTAATTTTTCCAACAATTGTTTACAGACAGATTGTTTCACTTTTAATTGACTAAATCACAATTCTAGTGGGTCAGAAGTTTACATACACTAAGTTAACTGCGCTTTTAAGCAGCTTGGAAAATTCTAATTGGAGTCAATTGGAGGTGTACCTGTGGATGTATTTTAAGGTCTACCTTCAAACTCAGTGCCTCTTTGCTTGACATCATGGGAAAATCAAAAGAAATTAGCCAAGACCTCAGAAAAAAAATTGTTCATAAAGTCTGGTTCATCCTTGGGAGCAATTTCCAAACGCCTGAAGGTACCACAGTCATCTATACAAACAATAGTACGCAAGTATAAACACCATGGGACCACGCAGCCATCATACCACTCAGCAAGGAGACGCATTCTGTCTCCTAGAGATGAACATAATTTGGTGTAAAAAGTGCAAATCAGTCCCAGAACAACAGAAAAGGACCTTGTGAAGATGCTGGAGGAAACAGGTAGACAATGTCCACAGTAAAATGAGTCCTATATCAACATACCCTGAAAGGCTGCTCAGCAAGGAAGAAGCCACTGCTCCAAAACTGCCATAAAAAAGCCAGACTACAGTTTGCAAGGGCACATGAGGACGAAAATCTAACTTTTTGGAGAAATGTCCTCTGGTCTGATGAAACAAAAATTAAACTGTTTGGCTATAATGACCATTGTTATGTTTGGAGGAAAAAGGGTTTGCAAGCCAAAGAACACCGTCCAAACCGTGAAGCATGGGGGTGGCAGCATCATGTTGTGGGAGTGCTTTGGTGCAGGAGGGACTGGTGCACTTCACAAAATAGATGGCATCATGAGGAAGGAAAATTATGTAGATATATTGAAGCAACATCTCAAGACATCAGTTAGGAAGTTAAAGCTCAGTCACAAATGGGTCTTCCAAATGGACAATGACCCCAAGCATACCTCCAAAGTTGTGGCAAAATTGCTTAAGGACAACAAAGTCAAGGTACTGGAGTGGCCATCACAAAGCCCTGAGCTCAATCCGATAGAAAATTTGTGGGCAGAACTGAAAAAAGCGTGTGCGAGCAAGGATGCCTACAATCCTGACTCCGTTACACCAGTTCTGTCTGGAGGAATGGGCCAAAATTCCAGCAACTTATTGTGAGAAGCTTGTGGAAGGCTACCCAAAAAATTTGACCCAAGTTGAACAATTTAAAGGCAATGCTACCAAATACTAACAAAGTGTATGTAAACTTCTGACCCACTGGGAATATGATGAAAGAAATAATTATCTCTACTATTATTCTGACATTTCACATTCTTAAAATAAAGTAGTGATCCTAACTGTCCCAAGTTTTCTACGATTAAATGTCAGGAATTGTGAAAAACTAAGTTTAAATGTATTTGGCTAAGATGTATGTAAACTTCTGACTTCAACTGAATATACCATCGGTTAACAACCTCAAAGCTCATGGTAGGGTCTGTCTTTAAACATTTATAAGTTATTGTTTTAAAATCAGTTCCCCTGGGGGCCTGGGTAGCTCAGCGAGTATTGATGCTGACTACCACCCCTGGAGTCGCTAGTTTGAATCTTTGGTGTGCTGACTGACTCCAGCCAGGTCTCCTAAGCAACCAAATTGGCCCAATTGCTAGGGAGGGTAGAGACACATGGGGTAACCTCCTCGTAGTCGCGATTAGTGGTTCTCGCTCTCAGCGGGGCGCATGGTAAGTTTTGCGTGGATTGTGGAGAGTAGCATGAGCCTCCACATGTGGTGAGTCTCCGCGGTGTCATGCAGAGTGAGCCACGTAATAAGATGCACGGATTGACGGTCTCAGAAGCGGAGGCAACTGAGACTTGTCCTCCGCCACCCGGATTGAGGTGAGTAACTGCGCCACCACGAGGACCTGGTAAGTAGTGGGAATTAGGCATTCCAAAATTGGGGAGAAAAGGAAATAAAAAAATAAATAAAAATCAGTTCCCCTATGGAAAACAATTTATGGGATTTTTTTCCGGAATCTGTTGTGCTCTATTGAGTTAAGTTGTAAAAAAAAAGCAAGAAATTATCCATTCCATAGTGAAACACAAAAGCGGTAGAAAAACATTGTGCCTCTACTTGCTGTAAACACCGGATTAGGTATCACTTATATATGACACAAAATAACAACTCTAAATAGATACTCCAACACTCTCTTATTTTGGGGTTAGTGTTAAGCATAGGGTTTGGCCTTTGATTGTTTATTGGAATGTTGTTTCAGGATCATCATAAGAACTTGTCCTAGCTGGGTAAATCATGAACATTTTAGATAAATTATTTGCAAAATGAGGCATGTTCCCTGCCGGATATGCACATACCAAGTTCATTTGAACATACAGTACACACACAGTCAATTTACAAGAACAATTTATTAGTTCTTCCTCTCATTACTCTTGAAGTCTTGAAGTAATATTCACCACCTGTGTCCCCAGGGATCTGATTCGTGTGTTGAAGTGGTATGTGGATCGTATCATTGATGCCGAGCACCAGGAACAGATCCAGCAGGTTTTGAAGGTGAGAACGCTAACATACGCTTCAACTGTGATGTATGCTTCTATATGTATGCAGATGGATGCTACATGGGGTGTCTGAAATACCTATGAAACATACAGTATTCTCTCTCTCTCTCTCTCTCTCTCTCTCTCTCTCTCTCTCTCTCTCTTTCTCTCACCCCCTTCTGAGCTTCTATCGGGATCTTCTAAGCTTCCAGCCCAGCAGCTGTGAATACCCTTGATGCATCTGTTCTACATCAGCAGCCTCTTTCACCCACTGAAAGTTC
Source organism: Myxocyprinus asiaticus (assembly GCF_019703515.2). Lineage (NCBI taxonomy): Eukaryota > Metazoa > Chordata > Actinopteri > Cypriniformes > Catostomidae > Myxocyprinus > Myxocyprinus asiaticus. The sequence continues at coordinate 14,686,955 of NC_059391.1, forward strand.
TTTTCTTACCTATCATGCAATTAAGTTCTCTCCTTTAGAACAACTACAAACATTCAATCTTCTCTTTCTTCATTTGCCCACGCGTCTTTCATGACCTGCAGTGGGATTGCCAGACGCATTCTCAAAATGCTTCAATGCTTGTTTACACCCTTCAAAGATGTTATTAAAAAGCACTTCCTATGTTCTTACCTTGAACCTTTTAAACCTCTTTGAGTACAATGTGTGTCATTTCATGTTTTGGAATTTTTGCTTTATTTCTGATTGAAATGCTTACAATTGGAAAATGCTAAGTCTTTATGAATTGCTCTAGGCGTGAGTTTTATTTTTGAGATGCAGTTTCTTTCTGCACCATTATTTCTATGACTTCTAACCAATTGGTGCCAAGGTCATTTTTAATGGATGTGCAGTATAATGTCGTTTCCCCTTAAGTTCACACAGGTGTCCTGGCAGAGTAACCAAGTGTAGTTCATCACATTAACTATGGACATGTTCCGCTAACGTTGGAGAACCAGAAAGTATCCACATATGTTTTGTCTTCATTTTGTAATTTGAAATCTAACAAACTTCTTTTTGTGAAATGTTTTACTTTAAAAGTGTATTTGTGTTTATTTCTTTAAAATAAATGCCACTTAGTTTAATACTTTGTTTTGCATTTGTATAATGCAAAGATATTAATCATCAAAGGCATTTTTAAGTGTGGCCTGCTGTAAGTGTCCACATACTTTTTGGGGCCACTGTATATCGAATATATTAAAGTGTAAATCTGGAAATAAGCTCTAGAAATGACTACATGAAAGGGAAGTAGAATCTTCTCTATGCTATTCTAAAATCTGTTAAAATGACAGTTTTATGTTGTTTTGCCTACAGGCGTCAGAGTACTTGTTTAAGCATATTGTGCAGTCTCGGCGTCTGTACATGGCAGCCACCGGAGGACAGAATGAAGAGGAATTCCGCTGCTCTGTTCACGAGCTCTTTAAATCCATCCAACTTTTCCTGTCTCATGAGAGCAAGGGCATCAGCCCCATTATGCACACCCAGGTGAGACACACAAACATATACACCTGGGCCTTCAACCTAACCTTCAATAACTGATTTGAGTTTAAATTAGTGAGAAGATAGAGACAGAGGAGTGATACGAGAGACATGAAACTAGCACAGCCATGTAGAAAAATTGGATGCTTGGGACAGCAGTCAATTATACAGTTCAGCAGTCATTATAGAAACAATATTTGACTGAAGAATGATGCAACTGACCAATCAGAATAAAGTATTCAAGAGAGCCATGAAACCCAAATTCTAATCTTGTCCCTGATACACCCCATTCAATTTCAGTTAAGACATTATTTAACCCATTTTTTACTTTTTATTCTAGTTAGGACCACACAGGATATGTTAAGATATTTTAATGGCAATTTTAAAAACAATTTCAGATCGATCTATGTAAGAAGAAATTATAATAATTTTTGAGTCATTAAATAGCAAGGTCAAATTGCAACCCCTTCCAAATCTTTTATACTAATGAGGACTGTCCTTACAAGTCAGTTTAAAGAGATTTTACTATATTTCTGTTGACATTTTTAGATATTTGCCCCCTCCATAGGAAGGACACACTTTAGTATTTATTAAGCAGAGTGCTTTGTTTAAAGACCTTCATTTGTTTACCAAACAAGGTGTCCTGAGATCCTTAAAAAGTATTAAAAGGTCTTTAAGGAAAGGTTCACCCAAAAATAAAAATTCTCTCATTATTTACTCACACTCATGCCATCTCAGATGTGTATGACTTTCTTTCTTCTGCAGAACACAACTTAATATTTTTAGAAGAATATCTCAGCTCTGTAGGTCCAATCAATGCAAGTGAATGGTGACCAAAACTTTGAAGTTCCAAAATGTACATAAAGGCAGCATAAAGGTAATCCATATGACTCCAGTGGTTTTATCCATGTCTTCTGAAGCGGTCCAATTGGTTTTCGGTGAGAACAAACCAAAATATAACTCCTTTTTCACTATAAATCTTGACAGCAGTCTCATAGGCATTCATGATTTCAAGCTCGATTACACTTCCTAGCACCATCTAGCACTCTGAACATGTGTCAAACACTGGGAAGAAATCGGCATCTGAGAATATGGAATATTGTCAAAAGGCTAAAAAATATCATAATTTTTTTTATTTATTTATTTATTTATTTATTTTACCATGTCCTGCCCTGAACACCATTCAAACATAGTTCAGCTTTACATTTTGGCTATGCTACTTAATGACTTAAGGATTTTTTTTATTTGTTTTGTTACATAATTGGTGTTAAATGCTTTTTTAAATTGACATTGAAAAGTCTTAAAAGGTCGTAAATTTCATTCTCCTAAATCTGCAGATACTCTAACAATGTGTCTATCATACACACTAGTCTAGCAGTATACAAAGCTCACTCGGCCCATGGAGAGTTAATCCAGTCTTGAAATACACAAACAGAGATGCATGCTGTTTGTGCTAAAAGCCTGCCACACACTGTCACGGCCGGCACAGCTCAGTGTCAGCTAAACCATGTGTGTATGATGGGCAAAGAGAGGCGCTCTGTGCTTTTAAAGATTCATTTAATTCCCATCAATGTTATTGGCAGCACAGTAGGAATGTACACACACAGACACACACTTTTACACGTGTACACATATTCAAACATACACTCACACTGAAATCTCACACAGGTCATTTCTTGTTATGGCAGCCCAGCAGGACAGCAGATTTCAATTAACGCGGCCAAGAAAACAAAGGGTCTTTGGACACTGTAGCATAATCCAAAGCACATGCAGGCGACTGGAGCTTTGCCAGATCTGTGTCATTGCAATATTTGTGTGTGTGTGTTTGTGTGTATGCTGGTGGGATTTTTTGTGTTGTGTGATTGTGTCTGTGTTTGCAAATGCCTTTACTTACATCTGTTGTTTGACATCCCCTACTGCGCCAGAAGAACGTTTTCCCTCTAAATGTGATCAATGTGCAAATGTATGAGAAAGACCATCCGTGCTGTATAACAGTGACACATTGTTAAAGGGATAGTTCACTTAAAAATAAAAATCCTGTCATTATTTATTCACCCTTATGGGTACCAAACCTGTATGACGTTCTGTCTTCTGTGGAACACAAAAGAAAAAATTATGGAGAATGTACTGGTCACACCATGCAGCCACAATGAATGGGGATATGAATATTTAAAGGAATGTTCCGGGTTCAGTACAAGTTAAGCTCAATTGACAGCATTTTTAGCATAATATTGAGTACCACAAAAATTAATTTTGAATTGTCCCTCCTTTTCTTTAAAAAAAAGCAAAAATGGAGGTTACAATGAGGCACTTTCAATGGAAGTGAATGGGGCCATTTTTTGGAGGGTTTAAAAGCAGAAATGTGAAGCTTATAATTTTATAAAAGCACTTACATTAATTCTTCTGTTAAAAAATCATGTATTATTTGAGTTGTAAAGTTGTTTAAATCGTCATTTTTACAGTCATTTTAGGGTTTTAGGTTTTGATGACATTACATCATCATGGCAACGAAGATGTAAAATTGGCTATAACTTTACACAGAAAAGGTTAGTAAGCGATTTATCACACTAAAATCATGTTTACACACATATTGTTTATGTCTTCTGGCTAAACATTTGAAACAGTGAGTATTTTAACATTAAAAAATTGGCCCCCATTCACTTCCATTGTAAGTGCCTCAATGTAACCCAGATTGTAGCTTTTTTTTTTAAGAAAAAGGAAGTCAAAATTATTTTTTGTGGTGCTCAATATTATGCTACTAATGCTGTCGACTGAGCTTAACTTGTATTGAACCTGAAATATTCCATTAAGCTTAAAAAAAGACTTAAAAGCACCATAAAAGTATCATAAATGTTGTCCAAGTGATTTATGTGCTATATTCCAAGTCTTCTGGAGCCATACAATAGCTTTGTGTGAAAAAAACTACTGAGATTTTAGTTGCTATTCACTAAAAATCCCACCTTATCATCTGACCTAGTAATGTCTGATTTACAAATGAATCGTTCTTTTGAGTTGGATCATTTCGATAAAACTCGATCTGGTTCACAAAATATTAATGAAAGAGTGACCAGTACAAATTCAAAATGTATTTCATGGAGGATAGTAAGTCACTGAGATTTAAGTCACAGCTTACTGCTACACTTGGTTAAAACTTTGTAAGCAAAAACACTCGTTTGAATATGGAGGCATGTGTTGTTTTTGCACATTTTCTCAGGCTGTGTTCCTGAGATCGTTCCCGACAGTTTGCTGCGAGCTGCTAAAGATCTTCAGCATGAGAGAGGTGGCAAATCTGGCCCGTGACACACTGAGCAGCCTGCATGCCCTAACGCACACAGACTGCCCCCTACAGGCTGTTAAACTGCAGTGCATGGCCAAGACTGTTGAGAGCCCGCTTTACGTCAACCCAGGTAACATGTCGCACATGCTACTCTGAGTAACTCAAGTGTTTTTCTGTATACCAAAACTAAACTAGACATGCAAAAGTATGAAATGGCTATGCAAAAGACTAAACAATCTCAATATGTGACATATGTATGAAAAATTGACTGGCTCTGTCAACTGAAAGGAACAATGTTTTTTTTTTTTTTTTTGCAATAACTATTAATTAATTTTTACAACCAGTATACCATTTGAGAGCTTTTATGCTCATCATCTGATATCTTAAAACTGTTTAGCACTCAAATGATTGTTATCGTTCGAGGTGTTATTTTTGTCTCTTGATCAGAAAGTAAATCAGATGTTAAATTGCTCTTTTAAATGTAAATAATTTCCTGGAATAAGTCATGTTATTGCATGTGAATATGCATGTGTTTATGTGTTGTCAGAGTCCAGGTGTGTGTTGTTGCCGGTAGTGCTGCGCCTGCTGCACACTCACCTGCAGGAGCAGAGAGAGCTGGTTCTGTGTGCCAACATCCTGACCAGCATGCTGACGCTCAACACACCCACTACAGTCAGTCTCGCACATTTCTTACATACTGTATGTTGTCATTACAGTCTACATTTCTTCAATATTGTATATTTTTAAATTATTTTTGGCAAACTGTTCCACTGTATGTTGTTTTAATTATAGATCTTCTCTACTCTCTCTTCTTTATTCTGCTCCTACTTATTTAATGCTCTAGTGTTAAAGCCAACATGAAATACCATTCGCAACCAATGTTACTTCTACAAACTGACATTTTCTTAAGTGGAAAAAAATATAGGGCGTGACTTGATTGGTAATTGAATTGATCATGAAAAGTGGTCTCTATATGAAAAGTGGTTGGGAGGAGATGGGATGAAAAAGTAAGAGGGCTTGGTGTCGTTTAGAGGCTCAGCATTTTTTATTAAAATAGGAACCGTGCCCAGTAAGATCAAGAATGTACATAAGGAAAGTAAATAGGGTCAATTTTGATTTCATGTTGACTTGATAACTTTTTTTTTTTTTTACTTTTCTCTGTTCTGCTGTATGTGTACCGTCATCAATTGTACACTGCTCTACTATTCTATTCTGTTCTATTCTACTCTACTTTGCTCTACTTCAATTCTATTCTACTGTATTCTGCTCTACTCAATGGTTTTCTAGTCTACTCTACTCTTCTCTTTTACTCTGGTTTATTGACTTCTGTCCCTCGTACCTTATTTATTGATATAGCTGTAAAGTTTTTCAGTTGCATTTTTTTTTTTTTTTTGTAAAAATCTGTCTCTGTTCTCTCTCTTTCTCTTTTTAGGAGTGTGGAGCATCTGAGGAGGTGAATCTGGTCATGGAGAGTCTGTCTGGTGTGTTACTCAGAACTATACTGGAAGTGACCAACCGCCCTCAGCCTGCTGCCACCTCCCTACGTCTGCAGTACCAGGATGTTACTGTGAGTCAAGAATTTTTCGAAACTTTCCTATTTACTTTCAGGAAGGCATTTCAGTAAGTTGAAAACTGGAAGGATGACTTTATGTTTGTTTGTGTTTTAGGGGGAATTTGTTGCCTGCTTGCTCACTCTACTAAGGCAGCTGAAAGATAAAGAATACCAACAACTTCTCAGCAGGTTCCCCACTAAAGATGAACTAACGGTAAAAATGGTTTTAGAAACCTTACCAAAGTGTTGTTTAAACAATGCCAGTGTTCATGCTCAAATTATAAGACTTTGCAAAGATTTTGCCAGCTTATTTTGATAGAGGCGAATTGCGGTGGTCTGATTGCATGATCTCTTCTGCGGGTTTTCAGAGCTTCCTCCTGCAGTTATTCACCGTCTTTAGAATACTTATCCGACCGGATATGTTCCCAAAAGACTGGACCGTCATGAGACTTGTCGCTAATAAGTAAGTGCAGGAAACACAACCTACAAAGAGTCTAATTTAATCTCATTCAGCTATAGAAATGTGTCATATTGGTTAATGGTTTTTGTTTGTTTGGTTAGCGTAATCATCACCACTATCCTGTACCTCTCCGATACCCTGCGCAACAACTTCCTCAATGAGAAATTTGACTTCAAGGTAAGGAGAAAGTTTGTGTGTGTATGTGTACATGCATTGTATTGCTTGAAGGTTTGCAAACTCTTGGTTTTATTACAATAAATATAAGGAAACCTGTGAAACCATTTGCAAATTATCTTTACTCTCTCTCCTTTTATTTATATCTGTAGCAAAATTATCTGTATTACTTTAACATGCAAGTGGGTTTTACTTAAAGTATTAAGGACTGTAGGTCCATGCAATGCAAGTGAATGGTGACCAAAACTTTGTAGCTCATAAAAGCACATAAAGGCAGCATAAAAGTAATCTATAAGACTCTTGTTGTTATTCCATGTCTTTAGAAGCAATTCAATCAGTTTTAGGTGAGAACAGACCAAAATGTAACTCTTTTTCACTGTACATGTTGCCTTTACGGTCTCTAGGCATGATCATGATTTCAAGCACGAATAAACTTCCTAGTGTTGATGCATGAGCAGATTGCTAGATGGCACTAAAGGAAGTGTAATCGAGCTTGAAATCACGATCGCCAAGGAGAATGCTGATGTCAAGATTTATAGTAAAAAAGGAGTTACATTTTGGTCTGTTCTCACCCATAATGATTGGATCACTTCAGATGACATGGATTAAACCAGTGGAGTCATATGGGTTACTTTTATGCTGCCTTTATGTGCTTTTTGGAGATTTTTGGTCACCATTCACTTGTATGGACATACAGAGCTGAAATATTCTTCTAAAAATCTTCATTTTGTTTCAGTTCAGTTTCCTCAAGCAGTGTTATATGTCAAATTTTTGGAACCAGCTTACTAATATCACTCTTTAGGCATTGATAAACTAAATCTAGAAATCAAGATTTTAATTTCTCTCACATAACTGCTTAGGAGAAATTTCCTCCTTTCCTTTCCATATCTCACAGAGCAATCAGGGGACACTGTACATGCATGCCTGGTATGCAGATAATGATTCTCAGCATTTTAATTAGCTGTGTCTTCTTATCTGTAGGTATGGGAGTCCTATTTTTATCTCTGTATAATATTCATCAACCAGCCCTGTCTCCAGCTCGAGATGTTCCCACCCTCCAAGAGGAAAAAAGTCCTGGAGAAGTGAGACACCTTCATGTTCTTTTCCTTGTATCCCCTACAGGGAATTAGATTGAAAGATTTCATAATGTGAAATAAAATCTCCACCATAATGACACAAAGCAGGTGGAAACGCTTTTAAGAATTTATTGTATATTGGATTATTTGTAGTTCAATGTGCATTTACTGGGACTGAGGAACCCTCGGTTGCTTATGCAGTTCATTTCAAGGGCAATTTCCAAGTTGAATCAAACAGCTTGTAAAAAGAAAAACAGCTTGTAGCAGTTTATAATATGTGTATGCATATAGCCTGTTCTCATGGGAAGGGTTGTTTACTTCTGAGATGTTGTTGGAGAATTGATATGATTCTTTTTTTTTTTTTTTTAAAGGTATGGCGACATGAGAGTAATGATCGGTTGTGAAATTTTCAGCATGTGGCAGCATTTGGGTATATATCTGCAAACATATCTGCATATGTTTTCTAAAAGTTTTAAATTAGTCACGTGACAATTGTGTTTAAAAGTGTTGATGGAAAGGCTCATTTTTACCAGCTTATGCAAGCAACACGTTTGCTTGTACATTCTCTGAAAGCTAGACTTGATGTGCTCTAATGTAAACTGTATCCAATTATTTATGCAACATATCACAAATTCTATAGTTTCTGTGTGTCAGTATGTTGACTTAATGTCTCCATCCAGGTGACTATAAGCTAAATCTTATTCCTACCCTGATTGGTCCATTTATGGAGGTGACTCTGGTACCACAGATGGATCTGCGGAATGTCCTCATCCCCATTTTCCATGACATGATGGATTGTGAACAGCGACGGAGTGGCAACTTCAAACAGGTGCTGAAATCAAAATGTGACAAAAACATGTGTCAACGTGCAAGAACAGAGTTTCATTCACTGCACAGCAGATTACATGAAAGCTTTCCTCCGCTTCATAGATCTGTTCCAGTAAAATGCTGTTGATGAGTAGAAATTCAGCTTGTTTAACAACATTAGAACAGACATTTAAAAAGGATTGTTAGAACAATATGATTGAGCAACTCTTTGATGTGTGATTTAATTTTTACATCTGCTCATAAACTCCAAAATGTGTTTATTGCTTTTTAAATTGGCCTTATCATGGAAAACTGAATCACCCACATATCAACACCGATTCATTATTCAGCAACTTGGCTTGCCCTTATTAATGACAAATTGAACTATGCTTATACACAGATGTTAGCCAATCATAACAGAGGTCATTTGAATACTGTATTGTTTAAAGTCTTATAGGTAAAGTACAGAAAACAGTTTTTTTATTCTAGTGTCAAAGAGAGGGTTGGAAATGACTGTTGTATGTTTAGCAAACCATTTTAAGTTAACTAATGCATAGAAAATAGCTCCTTTAAGGACAAAATGAAGCACTTTGAAGATTTTTTTTTTTTTTCATATTTAAATGGAAAGTTCAACCAAAAATGAAAATTCTCTCATTATTTACTCACCCTCATGATATCCCAGGTGTGTATGACTTTATTTCTTCACCAGAACACATTTGAAGAAAAATAGAAAAATGTCTTATCTCAGTAGGTCCTTAAAATGCAAGTGAATGGAGATTTCTCATTTGAAGCTCCAAAAATCACAGACAGTCAGCATAAACGTCATCCAGAGGACATCAGCTGTTAAATTAATGTCTTCTAAAGTGACACGATCACTTTTGGTGTGTAAAAGATCAATATTTAAATACTTTTTTTTAACTCTAAATCATGCTTCTGTTCTGCAGCGGTATGCGCGCTTGACATAATCACACGTAAAGGAGGAGGAACTCTGTACAAAAGCTTCGTTGGTTTTGGTTTAGATCTGTATTTGTATCTGTTTCTTTACTCACAATGGTGCGTTTGTGTGCCTATCCTGGATGTCTCAACCGAGTGGAGACCGTGATCTGTATCCATGGCAATGCAAATACGTCACACGAGAGACTGCTTGGACTCCTCCCTCTTGTGAAGTGTTGGATTATAGTAAAAAGTACTTAAATATTGATATTTTTTCGCACCAAAAATGATCGTATCACTTTAGAAGACATTCATTTAACCGCTGGAGACATTTCGATGACGTTTATGCTGATTTTCTGTGATTCAAAAGAGAAATCTCCATTCACTTGCGTTTTAAGGACCTACTGAGCTAAGATATTTTTCTATTTTTCTTCAAGTGTGTTCTGCTGAAGAAAGAAAGTCAAACACACCTGGGATATCATGATGATGAGTAAATAATGAGTGAATTTTCATTTTTGGGTGAACTATCCCTTTAAGTCTATGCGTCACTGATGTCTTTTCCTGGGTTGTCGCTCTAAAGGTGGAGGCCAAACTGATCGACAAACTGGACGGTCTGTTGTCAGAAGGCAAAGGAGACGAGACTTACAGGGAACTCTTTAACAACATGTGAGACTCCTTTCAGATCCTAAGAGGTCTTGCAACTGGAATTAAGTGTTTTTGTAGAATAAATAGTAGTAAAAACAAACAAGTGCTTCTACATACAGTATCACTGCATATACTAACTAATTATTTTTCTTTTTTGCATTAGAATTCCATTGTTTGGTCCGTATCCAAGGTAAGACAAACTTAAAAAAATAACATATCGATAAAGGTTGTCTTTGATGACTGTATAACAGAAATTGATCTATTGTTTCAAGCCAGCCATTTGAAAATGTGAAGTTTCAAAAGTTTTCAAATCTGCGCATTTTAATCAACATTTTTTGAATACATTAGCATGTCTATATGTGTGCATGATTCAGTCTCTTGAAAAAGATCGAGAGAGAGACCTGGAGAGAGAGCGGAGTTTCACACATCGCTACTGTCACGCGTCTGATGGAAAGATTACTGGATTACAGGTAATGTGGGCACACCCACTCACATACATACATACAGAGATGATATAGCATACAGTACAAACACACATGTGTTCTATGGATCAAAGAGCCCAACATCTCTTCACAGGGACTGTATGAAGATCGGAGAGGTTGATGGGAAAACAATCGGATGTACCGTAAACCTTCTGGTTCGTTTAGCAGATTTTGTTTAAGCTGATTCTACTTAGTTATTTAATATTTATACAGAAAAAGCTGACATGTGTACCATTCCAGCATCACACTGTTCTTATTTTCTCTCTCACCCATCAGAACTTCTACAAAACCGAGCTGAATAAAGAAGAAATGTACATCCGTTATATTCACAAGCTCTATGAACTGCACCTGAAGGCACAGAATTACACCGGTAAAAAATCACTCAGAACATCTCGGCTGATATACATTACCTGACTGGTATTTTCAATTTTATGATGTTATGCTTGTTAATGATATATAATGACAGTTGAAGTCAGAAGTTTACCTACACTTAGGTTTAAGTCATTAAAACTCTCACACCAAAGATTTCATACTGGCAAACTATAGTTTTGGCAAGTTGTTTAGGACATCTACTTTATGCATGACATGAGTAATTTTTCCAACAATTGTTTACAGACAGATTGTTTCACTTTTAATTGACTAAATCACAATTCTAGTGGGTCAGAAGTTTACATACACAAAGTTAACTGCGCTTTTAAGCAGCTTGGAAAATTCTAATAGGAGTCAGTTGGAGGTGTACCTGTGGATGTATTTTAAGGCTTACCTTCAAACTCAGTGCCTCTTTGCTTGACATCATGGGAAAATCAACAGAAATCAGCCAAGACCTCAGAAAAAAAACTGTGGACCTCCACAAGTCTGGTTCATCCTTGGGAGCAATTTTCCAAACACCTGAAGGTACCACGGTCATCTATACAAACAATAGTACGCAAGTATAAACACCATTGGACCACGTAGCCTCAGGAAGGAGACGCATTCTGTCTCCTAGAGATGAACGTAGTTTGGTGCGAAAAGAGCAGATCAATCCCAGAACAACAGCATAGGACCTTGTGAAGATGCTGGAGGAAACAGGTAGACAAGTATCTATATCCACAGTAAAACGAGTCCTATATTGACATAACCTGAAAGGCTGCTCAGCAAGGAAGAAGCCACTGCTCCAAAACCGCCATAAAAAAGCCAGACTACAGTTTGCAAGTGCACATAGGGATAAAGATCTTAAAAATTTCTTCTGGTCTGATGAAACAAAAATTGAACTGTTTGGCTATAATGACCATCATTATGTTTGGAGGAAAAAGGGTGAGGCTTGCAAGCCGAAGAACATCATCCCAACTGTGAAGCATGGGGGTGACAGCATCATGTTGTGGGGGTGCTTTGGTGCAGGAGGGACTGGTGCACTTCACAAAATAGATGGCATCATAAGGAAGGAAACTTATGTGGATATACTGAAACAACATCTCAAGACATCAGCCAGGAAGTTAAAACCACTGACAGGTGAAGTGAATAACATCGGTTATCTCATTACAATGTCAAGGGGTGGGATATATCAGGCAGCAGGTGAACAGTCAGTTCTTGAATTTCATGTGTTGGAAGCAGGAAAAATGGGCAAGCGTAAGGATCTGAGCGACTTTGACAAGGGCCAAATTGTGATGGCTAGATGACTAGGTTAGAGCATCTCCAAAACAGCAGGTCTTGTGGGTTGTTTCCAGTATGCAGTGGTTAGTACCTACAAAAAGTGGTCCAAGGAAGGACAACCGGTGAACCAGCAACAGGGTCATGGGCACCCAATATTCACTGATGCGTGTGGTGAGCGAAGGCTAGCCCGTCTGGTCCGATCCTACAGAAGAGCTACTGTAGCACAAGTTGCTGAAAAACTTAATGCTGGCCATATATAAGTAAGGTGTCAGAACACACAGTGCATTACAGCTTGCTGTGTATGGGGCTGCGTAGCGGCAGACCGGTCAGAGTGCCCATGTTGATCCCTGTCCAACACCAAAAGCGCCTACAATGGGCACATGAGTGGGACCATGGCGCATTGGAAGAAGGTGGCCTGGTCTGATGAATCCCGTTTTCTTTTAGATCATTTATATACTGTATACAGTATATATATATATATATATATATATATATATATATATATATATATATATATATATATATATCTACACACAGTATACAGTGTATGTATATATGTATATATATATGTATATATATAAATATATATATATATATATATATATATATATATATATATATATATATATATATTTATACTGTATACTGTGTGTAGATATATATATATATATATATATATATATATATATAGGCAATCGATGTAACATGTTTATTTAGTGCGTTTAATTATATAAAAATTACTGCGTGCAGTACAAAACAGATTGCTGTCAACTGTAGGCTTGTTCAATGATATGACAAAGCAAACAATGTAGAGTTCTTAAGCCACGTTTTGTATTGTCTAATCAATGTTTTATTCATCTGCCACAATAATGCAATTTTTTTTCAAACTGAATTTCAAGCTGTATTATAAATATTTGAATTACTATGCATTATGTATATGAATTACCTTTATTTGGGGGCCTTTCACAGCAAATAATGATGAATGTGATTAATTGCGATTTATTAGATTAATTAATCAGTATGTCATTTATTAAAATTGTAATCGATTTACAGCCCTAATATATATATATATATATATATATATATATATATATATACAGTATATTATAGTATTTACATGGATCTCCAAGAAAATAATTATTGTGTTTGTGTATTTGCAGAGGTGTCGTACACCCTCCTACTGTATGATGAGCTGTTAGAGTGGACTGAACGGCCCCTCAGAGAGTTCCTCACGTATCCCATGCAAAGCGAGTGGCAGAGGAAGGAATGCCTCCATCTCACCATCATACACAATTTCGACAGAGGGAAAGTGAGTCCTCCAACCTGCTCTCACTTCAAGCTCCACCCCTTCCTTTTTACCTACATAAACTAATTAAAATTATTTTAATACAGCTTAAAAATGAGGGATATTGACTGCTAACACGTTACAATGACTTTGTCTCAAGCAAGTGTTGTTTTCACTTTTTCTAGTACATACTGCCATCTTGTGGTTGTTTGAAGTATTATTGTGCTGTTCCCTGTTGATTTGTTTCCTTGTAGTGCTGGGAAAACTGCATCATACTGTGTCGAGAGTTGGCAAGTCAGTATGAGACTTATTACGACTACAGGAACCTCAGCAAAATGAGGGTGAGCAGTTCATGTTCATACTGGGCACATCCACATTATGTTGTTTTGTCTAAAAGTACAATTCAGAAATCCACATTAGTCTAATAATACTGACATTAAATAATGATTTCCCTCAAGTCTTTTGTTTGCAATAGCTGAAAAGTACAGTGTTCATATGAAGTAGATGAAGTCGTTGTTATATTCTTTACACGTAAGGCCAATTGTTATCTTAATGAAGCGTTTGGCTTCAACCATTTAACTGAACTGCCCAAATTGTTTTATTTAGCCTGAGTCTGTTAAACAGTCGATTGCTTCACAGATTGGGACAGTAATTTATCATATTAACAGTTGTTTGCATTACATTGTGGTCAATGATGTGTTTTATTTGCGTCAATGACAGATGATGGAAGCCTCGTTTTATGACAAAATAATGAACCAGCAGCGGCTAGAGCCTGAATTCTTCAGAGTCGGCTTCTATGGCAAGAAGTTTCCCTTCTTTTTAAGGGTAAAGCTTTTAAAGTGTTTTGAAAGTGTTTATGACATTTCTACAACAAACCTTGATTTTTCAATGTATTGCATATATATCTCTAGGAGTGAGTATAGCAAACTTATTACTCAAGTCCAGGTCATTTATTCACATTTGTATGTAAGGGCTTATTGTTTTAAATGAATGTGTACTGTACAGACACTGTTCTCTAAATCATAAATGGACCCTTTTCACACTTCTGGGTGTGGAACATGGAGGTAAACTATAGCAGGGTAAACGGTGCAGCTGCTGTATAGAGGCAACATTTTTTAGAAAGAATAAACCATGTTGGTAATTTCCCCACTTGATCTGCCTGAACAGAAATAGCTGGACACCGACAAAATTAATCGCTTTACAAACTAGTTAATTACCCCACTCAAACGCATCCTCTTTATACATGAGATTAATCACTATATCCACAACATACTATATAGGTAATATTACAGCTTACATCTGCACAGACAATAAAGTGAATGAACTGGTGAACTTGAACTAAGTGCCTAGTCATAATATGTGTAACTTGCATTGTAAATATGCTGTTTCTGAATACGCTGTTAAATTAAAACAGAAATAGACTAACTCTGTGCAAAAGGTTCATTATATTATTTCCTTAAAGGGTAGTTCACCTAAAAATTAAAGTTATTTTATCGTTTATTCTTCTGCAGAACACAAACAAAGATTTTTAGAAGAATATCTCAGCTCTGTAGATTCAATGCAAGTGATTGATCGCCAGAACTTTGAAGCTCCAAAAAGCACATAAAGGCACCGTAAAAGTAATCCATGGTGGTTTAATCTACAGTATATTTTCTGAAGCTATCCAGATGGTTTTGGGTGAGAACAGACCAAAATATAACTTTTTCATAGTACATCTTGCCATTGCAGTCTCTAGGTATAATCATGATTTCAAGCTCGATTACACTTCCTAGTGTTTGACGCATGAGTGCTAGATGGCGCTATAGGAATGAATGAATGAATTAATTAATGAACGTTACATTAATATAGTGCTTTTCTGATACTACACTCAAAGTGCTTTACACAGAGAACAGGGGACTCTCCTCAACCACCACCAGAAGTGTAATAGGAAGTGTAATCAAGCTTGAAATCACGATCGCCAAAGAGACTGTTGTCAAGATTTATAGTGAAAAAGGAGTTACATTTTGGTCTGTTCTCACCCAAAACTGATTGGTTTGCTTATGAAGACATTTTTTAAACCACTGGAGTCGTATGGATTACTTTTATGATGCCATTATGTGATATTTGGACCTTCAGAGTTCTGGTCACCATTCACTTGCATTGTTTGGACCTACAGAGCTGAAATATTCTTTTAAAAATCTTAAATTTAAAAAAAAAAAAAAGTCATCCACATCTTAGATGGATTGAGGGTGAGTAAATGATGAGAGAACTTTCAATTTTGGGTGAACTAACCCTTTAATTAGTGTTTTAACAGTGTTGTCCTGTTTATGTAGTATGTCTAACACCCTCTAGAGGTCTCACTTACCCCAAAATTACTGTAACCATCTCCAGTTTACAGTATAACATTTCTGCAACATTCCTAACCCTTTACTCAAATGTTTTTCTGTTTCATTTTAGATGTACTGTATGTCATGAGTATAGTGGGGGAAAGTGTCTGAAAAGAAATGAATGGAACTATAAAACATTTATTCCATTCTCATTCAAACTGCATTTAAGCCAGTTCTCTATCTGTCACTTTTGCTTTTCTTCATTATTTTTTGTCTGTCTGTGTTGTCTGTCTGCAGAATAAAGAGTTTGTGTGTCGAGGGAATGATTATGAGCGTCTGGAGGCATTTCAGCAGAGGATGCTCAGCGAGTTTCCTCATGCCATCGCCATGCAGCATGCTAACCTGCCCGACCAGACCATCCACCAAGCGGATGCGCAGTGTATCCTAATCAGTGCCTCTGTTTTTTTACTAAAATAAATTGTACTCTCTAATTAATCGTATTTGTTTATTTTTACAGATGATGCTCTCACTTTAAATCAAATTGCTCCTCAAGGGTTTACAGATCTGAATGTTAAATTAACTGGCCTGGAGTAAAATGGGATGCTGTGATGGTTGGCAGTGTTGGTTTTAGGAAAAGTGCAATTAAAGAATGTGGAACAGCTAATGGGGCAGCTATTTGGATGGGTGTAAACTGTTGGTTGTCAGCCAGTAGCATGGCTCCTAATCAGATCAGCATCGTGTGCTAATCAACGTACACATTGCTCCATGAGCCCTTCTCTCTTTAGAGTCACACTAGCTGCTCTAATGATCAGATAGCTGGAGTTTCTGTGTGGCATAGGGTTATGGCTGGGTGAAACTTCTTCATCCCAGATGAAAAATTGAGTTGCTCTGAGGTTGCCCTTTCATAGCTCAGAAGACTTTGTGTTTATATTGTCCGCATAACCCAACCAGATCACTCAGATCCGGGGATCGTGGACTTCTGTCTTTTCCTAGATCCAGGATGAAGCATAGAGGTGATCGTGCTTTTTGTATCTCTGGCCCTAAACTGTGGAACAGTTTATCAGATTACCTCAGGACCGTCTCCTCTCTATCTGTTTTTAAATCGGTGCTTAAAACTTTCTTATTTTCATTAGCTTTTAATTTACCTTAAATCATGGTTAAGCTGTGAAACTGCCCTGCTACCTATGATTTATTTCTGTTATACTGTCTTGCCTGTGATGCCACTGTACAGCACTTTGGTCAACCATGGTTGTTTTTAAATGTGCTCTTTAAATAAACATGATTTGATTTGATTTTAAGAAGTTCTCAGTTATCTTCTCTTTAAGTATCAACTTTGTCTCAGATATTTCTCCTGAAAGATTTTAGGAAATATATATATGTAGAAATGATGTTATTGTTGATATTCAGTAAAGATATTGAGCAATAAAATTTTATCTGGATAGCATAGCTCAGATTTACACTTACATTTATGCACTTGGCAGATGCTTTTATCCAAAGCGACTTACAGTGCAAGGTATACATTTTTACATCACTTTGTGTGTTCCCTGGGAATCGAATCCATGACCTTGGCATTTCTAAGGTCATGCTCTACTAATTGAGTAACAGGAACTTCTAGAGACATGTTGTTTTTGAAAAAACAAAAAATTATGAGAAATGTATGAAATTTTAGACTTTTGATTGCAGACTTATCTTGGCAAATTACTGTTTGTGACATTGTTGAGATCCCTTCAGAAGCTCTAGAATACAGTATGTGAGACTACCTGGGTAATTTTTTACAGGATAATATTCAGAGAATAATAAGATTTAAGTAGGTGACTCCATTTAATGTCATTGCTGTCTTGGAGAAACAATTGTAATATTAATAAGGCTCAATTGTGTGTGTTTTTTTTTTTTTTTATTTCCTATGGGATTGTATATTGAAGTTGTTGTTATGTCTGTATGAAAGTGCATTTGTAACTTGTCATTTTGACTATCATTTAAAAATCAAAAGCACTTTGTACATCCCTTAACTGGGCATTATTCAGATCTGCAGATCTATGCTGTTAGTCCTGTCCCAGAAAACCAGGATGTCCTGCAGAGAGACGGAGTGCCCAATAACATCAAGAGCTTCTACAAAGTCAACCATATTTGGAGATTCCGCTATGACAGACCTTTTCACAAGGGCACCAAAGACAAAGAGAATGAGTTTAAGGTCTAGTGGACTCCCATCCATCCATCCATCCACGATCCATCTATCCATCCATCATTATATTTTGTACAAAAGTAATAATATTTTCGAAAAGTGAGCTTGCAGTTTTGTTCACATAGTTTTTGTTGCGTTGTAGAGCCTGTGGGTTGAAAGGACAACACTGACCCTCGCTCAGAGTCTTCCTGGCATCTCTCGCTGGTTTGAGGTTGAGAAAAGGGAACTGGTGAGTCATAACTTTTTAAAGAAAAATCTGCTTTAAACATTTTACAAGACTGCAGCCTTTGATAAATCATGAGCACTAAACATGGCTTATCAGAAACGAGACTTGAAGGTATTTCAGAGTGCTTAGCCACTGTCATGAATTTAAAGTAACTACCCTCATGATCACACATCCCCCATCAAATAATGCAGAGAAACAGAGAAATCGTAACCTCAGTGTGCTTTTGGTGTAGGTGGAGATGAGTCCCTTGGAGAACGCCAGTGAGGTGATTGAAAATAAGACACTGCAGTTAAGAACGCTGATCGCTCAGTGTCAGATGAGGCAGATGCTGAACATCAACCCTCTCACCATGTGCCTGAACGGAGTCATTGACGCCGCCGTCAACGGAGGACTGGCCCGATACCAGGAGGTATGGGACTGAATGTAGAGCCTGGTGAATCTGGTGGTAATACAGTTTTACTTGGTCGTGGATTAGAACTGGAGTTTTAGGGGCTGCTTCCTAAGGCCACATCCATACTAATCCGTTTTAGTTTGAGAACTCAGTTTTCAGCAACCACTTAGCATTGCCCAAGCATCACTTATATTTTCACTGCTTTGGAAACTGGTTTAAAGTTGTATGATATGAGGTCGTAAAAATATAGAGATTTTGGATCTTTTGGATCTTTTGTCTCTTAGTCTTGACAACAAGAAAAGAGTTTAGATAGAGCAGCTAAATTATAAAGACATGTGGAATATATTTTTATATCTGAAGATAGTACTTTAATAGAATGATTTAATGGTTTTCGTGTCCTGACTCCGATTTAATTTCATTCCTCATAGCAAGATGAAAGACTGGTTTCTGGTTTTTGCTTTCAGCCAAAGCCTCAAAAGAGCATCCGGTGGATATTTAATGACTACCCCGTATCCTCACACTTCATAGAACCGGTAACTGCATGTATCTCTGACAGTTGCCAAGCAACAGCATGTTGAGTGCTGGCCTTTGGTGAGCGTGAGCTTCAACTAAGGCTATTAAAAGGGAAGAGCTAACTACAGGGGTCCGCCTGCAATCTAGCATGCACCTCTCTGCGAAGATGATGAGTTTACCACAGAGCACAGGGCTACAGTTCTAGTCACCAAGCTGTGAAAGCTGGATCAAAATGTCACTGACACATATATAATATTAATATGCTAGATTAAATGATAGTTGTAGAAACATTCCCTCTGCATTTTTGTAATGTTGTGGTATTATAGTGCAGGTTCGTTTAAAGCACATGAAAGAGACATGAAGTGAATTTCACAGTGATAGATTGTGTGGGTTTATTTATAAACCCAGATTTTCTTGGAAGTAAAACTGTGTCCTAACCAGATATGATAAAGTGCATTCTACACTGAACAAGCAGCACAATCAGAACATATTTTATGTGTAATGTACTTACTGTATGTACTTATTAATGTTAAATGTACTGAAAGGAAGCTGTATTTTGGACCAGTGAGAGTTCATAGTGGGCGGGGCAACCTGGTGCAACGCTGCAGATATAGAAACCAATTAACCGCAAAAATTACTATCAGTTTTCGCGATCGCGAAAATGCAGAAAATATACCGTTTATTCCATGTCGTTTTAGCGTGTAACATCTAGTAAGGACATGGCATGAAGCTTTCGATTGCCTAAATGCTAAACGTTGACCGATTGTGGATTTTGCAGAGAACGATAACTAAGGTGGTGTAAAGGGCCATGTAGAGCCGAGGAGGGCAGGGCCAGGCTGGAATGAGACACTCCCGGTCCCCAATCAGCCTGATGGGGCGCACGAGGGATAAAGGCGGCTGGGGAAGACAGTTCGAGAGAGAGAGAATTGCAGGCAGCTGTACTGTGTGGTTTTGGTTGTGTATTTTGTTTAAATTATATATATCATAATATATAATATATTAATATATTAATATAATTATAATTAATATAATATATATTATTAAGCCGGTTCTCGCCTCCTCCTTTCCACCGAACCCCCTTACACTGGTGCCGAAACCCGGGAAAGGAGGCGGCGAGAACTGGCTTAATAATATAAATAATAATTTAATAAACAATTTAAACAAAATACACAACCAAAACCACACAGTACAGCTGCCTGCAATTCTCTCTCTCTTGAACTGTCGTCCCCGGCCGCCTTTATCCCTCGCGCGCCCCATCAGGCTGATTGGGGACCAGGTGTGTCTCATTCCAGCCCGGCCCCGCCCTCCTCGGCTCTACAGGCCGAAATTCAGTTAAGATATTGAGCAATAAAATTTTATTTGGATAGCATAGCTCAGATTTACACTTACATTTATGCACTTGGCAGATGCTTTTATCCAAAGCGACTTACAATGCATTCAAGGTATACATTTTTAGCATTTTAGATTAATTGGCCGATAAATCATTTTATATAATGTTAAAAAAAATTCTTAGTCTTTCATTACTGTGACGGGCTCAGACATAGAGGCTACAAGAGCCCAAAATAAATAAAATCCCAGATGCAGTTTATTGTTTTAACAAAATACCAATAATAATAATCGGCAAGTATCGGCATACATTTTTGCAGATAACCGATAGTTCCAAAAAGCAATTATTGGCACAGATGAATCAGTAAAATCGATATATCGGTCTACCTCTGCTAGATGCGAATGATTCACATGTCTCTTTGTGTATGTTCTGTTGCAGGCATTCTTTGCGAAAGATTACATCGCAAATCATCCAGAGGATGGAGAAAAAATTACTCGTCTTAGGGAACTGATGTTTGAACAGGTACTAAAACACAATAGAAAAACAACACTGCTAGTTACTGTACATGGTTGAAAATATCAGGGAATTTTACAATTGTAAATTCCAGGCAAGGGAAAATCATGGAAATTAAATAAAATATTTAAATTCATGAAAAAGTCATGGAAATTTTTATTAGTCAACATAATCTTTTGGGTTTTTGTCATGCTCTGCTGTAAAATGTCTAAATATCTCAAATCGGCTAGATACTGCGTTTTTTGTTGAGTAAAGGGGGATCACTATCCATATTGATGTCCAATTTGAGAACTAATTGTTCATTTGAATTGGTTCTTTTCAGTGAATTATTGTTCAAACCAGTTTGCAAATAATTTATTAGCAAATCAGTCTGAATTAAAATGATTTAAAAAAAATCCTGATCCAGTTATCACAAATGACTCTAAAGGGCAAGGAAAAGTCATGAAAATTCATTAAAAAAACTGAATCAAAATGTTTTGAACCCTGTATTTACAGTATGTAAAAAGACACTTAAATATAATATTGATTTCACAAATAACTCAGGCAGTGTACTGTATGTAAATGTTTTGTTTGTTCTGCTAATAAAAAATTCTCTGTCTTCACACAGGCCCATATTCTGGAATTTGGTTTAGCAGTGCACGAGAAGTTCGTCCCGCAGGACATGAAGCCGTTACATAAAAAGCTTGTAGACCAATTTCATGTAATGCGCTCCAGTCTGGGTATTCAAGTACGTTTTTACGCATTTTGTTTTTACAAAATGCTGGTATTACATTTTTGACCAGAGATAATGAACCAGGGACTAAAACATTGTGTATTCTGTTGTTCAGCCACAAGAGTTTCCTGCTTACGTACGAGTTAGTCCATTGCATTTGACCAATGGCAGTTTGCGCACCTGTAGAACCCCTGTACCTAATGCCATCAGCCCAGAGGGAGGCAGAATCGTGGCAAGACGCAGGTTTGTGTCATTTTAACTAGACTGTTGGTAATATGCTCCTTGTTGGGTTGATTGTTGGGGATTTTTGAAACGCAAGATAAAATGCCTGAAAGTTCATAGATAGGCAGGAGGGAAAAGTTTGCTTAAGATTGATAAACTGACTACTGACTAGTTTGTCATGTGAAAAGTTGAGTTAACTGTGTGTTTTACACAAATAAATTCCCTGGCAAATAGTTGTTATTTTGAAATGTTCATGTATCAACTTTTTCAAATTGGCACTTCAGAATATGCCCACTCATATGCTGAATTTATCCTCACTGTCGCTCTTGTGTCTTTCACTTTTCTTTTAGTCCCCTCAGCTATCCAGCTGTCAACAGATACTCCTCATCCTCACTGTCATCACAGGCCTCAAATGAAGTGAGCAACATCACTGGCCAATCAGAGAGCTCGGATGAGGTCTTCAACATGCAGGTGAGAAATCCAACAGAACAACAACTACAACTCAACCAATGGATCCTTTCACAGACTGTGACGACGCGTTTCTGCCTTATTTAGTAGTGTAAATCTAGCAAACTTTTTTATTTTGCTTTTTTTTTATTTACTGTAAATTTATAACATTATACTTGGTATTATATTACCCTGGAATTGGTTTTAAAAAACGAGTCACCACAGATGCGATGAGGCTTCTAACACAGCTGCTGAGAGAAGGACAGAACATTTGCCATCTTCTCTCTTCTGACTGTCATAATCCACCGCTCTCTGTTTTTTTCTTCATTTGGAAAGTGGTGGAAACATAATAGTGGTGTTTTTCTTCTGATGTTGGAGCAAATGTGTAAGTAAAAATTATATTTGCTGTGGTCTCCCATTCACTTCCATTCACCGCTATCAAAGTTTACGCTGCAATCCTTTACATCTGCGTTCCAAAACCCAGAAGTGTGAAAAGTGTCCATAGAAATATTTTACTGAAGTTACATTTTTAAAGTACATGTTTAATTAGTATATTCTATTTCACAGCTGTCTGGAATACTTGATTCTGATTGGTCGATTGTAGCAGTATGTGTCCAGTTATTTTTGTATAATGACCACTACACTGTATAATTGACCATTGTTCCAGGCAACCAATTTCCTATATAGCTGTGCAAGTCTTTTGAATCACTCTGCTGTCTTTTTCTTCTCACAACAAAAAAAAAGTAAAAAAAAATTTTTTTTTTTTTTTTAACTCAAATCAGTATTTTATGTTCATTTATTTATTTATTTGTTAAGCAGTCATGTAATAAGTGGGATAAAATACAGTCAGTTATTACTGCAAAATAAACCCCTTTTGCCTAACATTTCTAAATTACATTTTTGATGCTACCGCTTTGGGGTTTACAGTATTTTAGGACAATTGTTTTGTCTGGGTTTATTTTGGGATAACGACCGGGTGACTGTACATTTTCCCTTACTTATCCCATGTATTTCATAAAGAGAATAAAGAAAACATTTTTTTGTTGTGTTTTTCTAGCCCAGTCCGTCTACCTCAAGTCTCAGCTCAAATCACTCTGGTTCACACAATGTAAACAGCTCTGCGCCCTCCAGCAATAGAGGTGAGAGAGGTCAATAGACTATAAGCAATATGGCACTCGAAAGCAAGCCGTGCTTACAGCTTTATTGCCATAATTTCAGAGCATTGCCTCATTTCCTCTGTCATTTCATATCTTTTCAACACTCACACTTCATGTCTGTGTTTCTCTTCATTAGCTTCTCCACTGCCGTCTGACAAGCACAAGCACTCCAGAGATAATGCCTATCTCTCTCCACGGGACAGACTCTGCAGTGGCATGTTTCCTAGCCCGCTGGATCCCACACAGGTCAGTGCAGTTGTGACTGTGGTAGAGCTGTGGTTCTATGACCTCTATTTTAAAGACAACGTGATATGACATTCACATCCCATTTAACTTCCATATGATAAACAATTTTATAAAATCAGGTTGGTTCATATTATTTTTCTTGCCCATTTGGCCGTGGTTACATCAGCATAAAAGAAAAGTTGTTTCAGAGGAGGTGAAAGTTAATACATTTTTATAAAAGATTATGAAAGACTATAATAACATGCACTAATGAATCTTGCACAGTAAGATGAGAGACATTTAATGAAGTATGTTCAGTTCGGATACATTTTTATATCATGTTGTCTTTAAATAGTCTACTTCACAGTGTTCTGCAAGTTTCAACAGAGAAAGACAATGTAGCAGATTTGTATCTCTTGCAGAGGATGATTCCTTTCCAAATCCCAGTAGATACAGCATTACCACGCTGTGAACCTAATCTTCCCACACCTGAGACAGGTATTGGCAGCTTTCTGCTATGAGATAACACTAGTTACATCAGAATTGGTTATGAATCGCTCAATACATGCTTTTTTGTTTCTGTGTGTGTGTTGAATAGAATCTCTGTGCAAGAATGTAAGGTCACTTTCTCCCATGCCAACAGCAAGGTCCCCACAGAAGGTGAGTTAGAGCTTCATTCACTCTATATTAGTGTCATATTCTGTTTGTTCAGGTGCTACATACCTATTTGAAGTTCAGATCAGTTGTTATTACAGTAGCCCTAAAAACACACAAGGATACACAGGTGTCCTATCAGAGTAACAATATGTTTAGTTCATCATATTAACTATGGACACGTTGCACTAATGTTTGACCACAAAAAAAATGTCTATGCACATTTTGTCTACTTTGTCATTTTTAACAGTATAACTCTTGTTTTCTCATTTAAAACATGGGTCATTGACAAATAAGGTTGTCAGAGGTGATAAAAACGATCAATTCTGTACAAATCTTGTTTAAATAACATTCGTCAAATTCGTGGAAATGTCCGTGTTGGTTTCAAACATTTATAGCATTTTCTAAAACAAATTTAAATGAGAAACTATTACAAATGTCAAGTGGTGTAACCATCAAGTTAAATGTATTAAAAAACTTTCCTTTTACCGAATATCTCTTAATTATTCATTCAAACATTTAGTTTTACAAACATACTTTATCAAGGTAAAAAATATTTGTTTACCAATATCATGAATTTTTGAGTCACAAATAAAGAAGTTTTCTTTGTGTCACTTACTCTATTTCATCATTTGAGTTGGTGGCAAAAAGTTTTTTAAATAAAATTATTTCACTGCTGAAAGGTGCAGTATGTAAGATTCAGAAACCCTTGTTATTATTGACACCTGTGGCCATTAAGTGAACTGCAGCCAGGTACCTGTTGCTCGTGCTCGCGCTCGGGCACACACTCCATAGGGACGCGAACATCGACCAAAACAATGATGTAACGTACAAAGAGACTGAAAGTGATTCACCAGCATCATGCTGACAGATGAGGTAGCATAATTAAAATTACACAGTTAAGATTGTTTTACTACAAACTTTGAGAATGTATATTATGTTTGACTGTCCAGTGCTGGAACAGGGCTAAAACAATGTGTGGATATAGGTCTGACTATGTGAGACTTTAGTTTGAAGTAATCACTTTTCTTTGCATGATACATTGACTGCATTTATACGATAGCCTATGTCGGCGTTAGCTAGCTAGTCAGTTTATCAATAGCTGTTAGCTAAATTTGGTGGATGATGACAGTAGCTGTTTATAAAATAGACTGTACATTATAAATATGTTGACAATTCAGTTTTGATGTGATTCCATCACAACTGTCATTTTTATATATCGATGCGCTATTGTTTTATAATAATAGAATGTATATATTTTCTGTATAACCAAGTTAGGTTACACTAATGAAGGGGTCTTTTTGCATTATCTTGAACATTGTCTAGCATTCATTTCATGTGTTAATGTAGTTTAGCTAAAATTACATCGAACAATTCTTATGGCACTATATTTCAAATGCTTAGCAGTTATGTAAGCATACCTCTCCAATAAGAAGAATGCCAATTCAGGGTCGGTTTTGATCCCCAAAACCGAACAAAGGTCCTTCCAGGAATCAAATGCCCTGCCGATGTTCACTCTAGTTTTCGCTCGACCACGATCATGTTCCCGCTTACCCAGACAGGATTCAGTAGATGAATGTTTTTTTTTGTATTTTTTGGCTTACTCTGAGTTTGTGTAGGAGTCGGTGTTGTGCTGGGAGCCGGACGTTTGCTGGATTCCATCTCTAAGATAACTTTACCTAGTGTTGCAGTTTATTGTCGCTGTTGAATAGTGGAAGAGAAGCGATTACTGAGACGAGGCTCTCGGGAGCGCGCATAAACGTCACATCCTTTGGATTTTCCCGGCAAAAACGACCCGCTCCCTTCACATGAAAATTGGTCTACAGGCTTTAATAGGCAACCTAGGAAGTCCGGGAAGGGCAAATCTTTTAAGTTGCGTTATAAGCCGTTCACACATTGGCACATTTTTTTTGAAAATTGTTACATATTGCACCTTTAATTTAAAACAATTATAATAATAATAGATTTTTCAAATATACTTATGCCAACGTTTCTTTTTCAAGTATTTTAGCATTTAATGAGACACTTTTTTTCTTTTTATTTTGAATTCAGAAATTGAATACATGTTTATCATAGTAGAAGTGTATTCAAGTAATTGTTTTGTGTGAATTGCAGTGTTAATGTTTTTTTATTTTTTTTTATTTTTTTTAAGTAACATAGTAGATCCTGACAACAACAAAAACATATCCAAAAACTAGTCACATTATGGACACACATACAGTAGTAAACTCTGTGTGTGTGGGTGGGTTTGGTTGGTTTACAAGGAAATTTCTTTAGGTTACAAACTGGTAATTATAAGGGTATTATGCTATAAATGTGGTTTATCAGGACATTTCTAGTGTCCCCATAATTCAAATCGCTTAAAAACATACTTAACGATTTTTTAAAAAAATGTAAAAATGCAGAAATTTTTTTTTGTTTTTTTTTGTGATGGTTAGGTTTAGGGGTAGGGATAGGAGATAGAATCTATAGTTCGTACAGTATAAAAATCATTATGTCTATGGTGTGTGTGTGTGTGTGTGTAAAAAATTCTTCTAAATTGTGTGCATGCGCTATCTTTCTTAGAAATGAATTCTACTTGGTCTGAAATGTTGCTATATAAAGCATTCATACACATCATACATAAGTGTGGCTTAAGTGTCTAAATAGTTTATAGGGAGACTGTATGTTCATATTTGATTACACATGAACTATTGATGTGTTAAACATTATATAATGTTTGTTAATGTCCTAGCTATGGAAGTTTGATAACACTTTGCAATAAGGTTCCATTTGTTAACATTAGTTAACAACATTAGTTGACATGAACTAACAATGAACAATACTGTTAGAGCATTTTTAAATCTTGGTTAATGTTAATTTCAACATATATGAAAAATAATTATATTAAAAGTTGAATTTGTTAACATTAGTTAATGCACTATGAACTAACATGAACTAATAATGAATGAACAATTGTATTTTTTTTTTACTAACATAAACTAAAATGTATAAATGCTGAAAAATATATATATAGTTCATTGTTTGTTCTTGATACCTAATGCATTAACTAATGTTAATGAATGGAACCTTATTGTAAAGTGTTACAGAAAATTATTCAAAGTGTCACCAGACTATCTAATATTTACAATAAACATCATGTTTCATCATTCATTTTGCCCTTAATTTTGTTCTGCAGTCAATGGTCCCGCCCCTCACTCCCTCCCCCACTGACGGCTTGCCGATGGGGAGCCTGGCATCTCACTCGCCTGCCCGCTCTGGCAGCTACAGCAGTGGCATCTCCTCCCTCAGCCGCTGCAGTGTCTCTGAAACCTGCGGGATCGACCTCCCGCTGCCCGACCCTCCTCTGCCCCCTATCGTTCCCACAGATGCGGCCATTCGCCGGGGCAGCAAGACCCCTCCGCCCTACAGCGTCTATGAAAGGAACAATCCCCGGCGGGCGACACCACTTCCCCACAGTCTGTCGGTGCCGCCCAGTACTGACAACCCCAGTCTGACCGCAAAACCCCAGTTGAATCGCACGCAGCGAATTAATTCAGAACCTCGCCACCGGCCCACCCCCAGAAAGGTCTCCCAGCTGTAGCATGTCAGTTGGCCTACGTGGGACTACTTTTATGGGAAAACTGGGACTACTACACATTTTTTTTTTACAGTATTTTACTGCAAAATTACTTTTGGCCAGTTTATGAATCATGATTGGCAATGTTTTTAAATGCAAGATGGTACATTTACTTTTCACTTTGTCATTTAGCATTTTTCAATATTTTGGTGGGCTTTTTAGACTTTCAATTAAGCCTAATGCTTTGGTTTTCTATTTGCTGCTTCTTCTCATTCAGAGTGCGGTTTCATACATTTTGTCATCAGCAGGGTCTGCACTGACTATCCACGACCTGGAATTGACTGCAGTTGCAGTGTGCATCTGTCAAACATGACAGAACGGTCTATGGAGTATACTTTGAAAAGCTACAAAGCTCGACCATGCGGGAAACGTAATGGCAGGCAGAAAAAAACAAAGTATACCCTAGGCCAAATTGAAGCAGACAGGAAAGTGGGAGCAAGAGAAGAGGAACAGGATCAGGACATGTTCCAAGCCGGATTTGAACCCTGGTCTCATTGTGCCAATGTTGTGTGCAAGTACGCTACCTCCTGCACCATAAGAGGAAAAGCAAACAGAATGTGCTAATTTCGATCATGGATGTTTTGCTATATACATTCTTTGATATTATAGAGATCATTGCAATTTTACTTTACGTTTGCATATACAGTGATTTGGTGACTATTTTGTGAATGGCCCTTTAGATGGTGAGTTCATTCTAGTTCATTTGTATGTACCTCACTCTCAGTTACCTAAGCTGAACTGGACTGAACTAGACATCTTGCCGTCTCTCTGGCAAGCAGTTGCAGCTGGAAATGTCAATTTATTAGAAAAGCCATGAAGAGATTATGTACACTTTGAAATGGCATGTAATTTACAGCAAAATCCGAAGATCTGGCAGGTCCATATCCCATTTAGAGAGCTCTGAAACCTATTGCTAGCAAGGCATTTTTGAAAGAAGTACAAATTCAGTGTCTGTACAGTGTTCCTTTTCACACTACAACAGTTTTTGGTCTTACATAAGCTGAGGTGTGCAGCTAGCCCTGCATCTCATTTTATCTGCTTTGTACTTTCTGGAATGGCTAAAAGGTGCTACATATTTCTTAGTGTTTTTTTTTCTTTTTCTAATGTAGCCTCGTATCTACCGAAACTGCCTGACCGTTAAATGTGCCATGTGATGAAATGGTGTGGTCTCCGAGTATTGTGCCAAAGACGCAAGCAGTATTAACTTCTTTGTCAGTGAGAGTAGTTAGGAAAGCTTAACTGAAGTTACTGTGACTGCTAGTGCTCAACAATGTGATTCTTAAACAGTGTGCAGAGGCATAGATCAAGACTGCATGGGGCATGAGCAATACAAAGCAATATAACCGTTGTAGTTTGCAGAGTGATATAATCTTAATACAAAACATCTAGTTCTGAAATGAGTTTTCCCTGCAGCCTAGTCCCAAATCAGGTTGGTCTACTACAATCACTTCTAAATGTTATTGGGTAGATTTTCAAAAATGTTCCCGTTATTTCTTGGTCTTTTACATTTGAAATCTGAGAGGACTTTTCTCATTAAGGTCAGAGATTCAATTTGTACTTTCTTATTTGAACTCCAAGTTTAAGAGATGATTTGTGCAGCTGCTTTATGTTTTATATACCCACCGGCCACTTTATTAGGTACACCTGTACATCTTCTTATTCATGTGATTTATCTAATCAGCCAATCGTGTGGCAGCAGTGTAATGGATGAAATCATGCAGATATGGGTCAGGAGCTTCAGTTAATGTTCACATCAACCATCAGACTGGGGAAAAAATTTGATCTCAGTGATTTGGACCGTGAAATGATTGTTAGTGCCAGATGGGCTGGTTTGAGTATTTCTGTAACTGCTGATCTCCTGGGATTTTCATACACAACAGTCTCTAGAGTTTACTCAGAATGGTGCCAAAAACAAAATTCATCCACTGAGCAGCAGTTCTGTGGATGAAAACGCCTTGTGGATGACAGAGGTCAGCGGAGAATGGCCAGACTGGTTCGAGCTGACAGAAAGGCTATGGTAACCCAGATACTCTGTACAACTGTAGTAAGCAGAATAGCATCCCAAAATGCACAACATGTCAAACCTTGAGGCGGATGGGCTACAACAGCAGAGGACCATGTTGGGTTCCACTTCTGTCAGCCAAGAACAGAAAACTGAGGCTGCAGTGGGCCTACCATTTGTGTACCTCTTCAGAAATACAGTTTTGTCAGACCAGGCTATGTTTTTCCAGTCGTCTACTGTCCAGTTTTGGTGAGCCTGTGCCCACTGCAGCCTCAGTTTCCTGTTCTTAGCTGACAGTAGTGGTACCCAGAGGGGTCTTCTGCTGCTGTAGCCCATCCGCCTCAATGTTCGACATGTTGTATGTTCAGAAATGCTTTTCTGCATAGAACTGTTGTAACGTGTGGTTATTTGGTTTCTGTCATCTTCTTGTCAGCTTGGACCAGTCTGGCCATTCTCCTCTGACCTCTGTAATTAACAAACCATTTTCACCCACAAAACTGCCGCTCGCTGGATGTTTTTTATTTTTCACACCATTCTCTTTAGACTATAGAGACTGTTGTGCGTGAAAATCCCAGGAGATCAGCAGTTACAGAAATGTTCAAACCAGCCCATCTGGCACGAAAAATCATGCCATGGTCTAAATCACTACGATCACATTTTTCCCCATTGTGATGGTTGATGTGAACATTAACTGAAGCTCCTGAACCATAATCTACATGATTTTATACATTACACTGCTGCCACATGATTGACTGATTAGATAATCGCATGAATAAGTAGATGTACAGGTGTACCTAATAAAGTGGCCGGTGAGTGTATAT
Organism: Myxocyprinus asiaticus; assembly: GCF_019703515.2. Classification (NCBI taxonomy): domain Eukaryota; kingdom Metazoa; phylum Chordata; class Actinopteri; order Cypriniformes; family Catostomidae; genus Myxocyprinus; species Myxocyprinus asiaticus. The sequence goes on from NC_059391.1 coordinate 14,717,624, forward strand.
ATATTCTAAAAAAAATAATAATAATAACTTCTAAATTTTATGCATCTCATTTTAATAAAAAAATAAATAAATACCCAAAATGAATTCTTATCCTATTTTATCTTAAACTGTACATTATATGTAATTCTTTATCATTGAAACATTCAAAAATTATAGAACATAATTTTTTTTGCTAACAATGCTACACATGCAGCAAGTGTCTGCTTCAAAGTTATGTGAAATGATTGAATTCTGAAACATCAGATTCAGTTTAATTATAAAAAGACGTTCCTAAGAAAAAATATGTATAATTGCAACATTTCGTACAATCTCAATTGATGGTAACAAACAGCTTTTTCACTGCCATACTGAAAGCCCACAACACTTTAAATTAATATTGAATAATGCATATTTGATATATAGTATATACTTGTTGAAATGAAGATTCAAAAATTGCACCGCAGCGCACCAGTAGAAATCACTTTACATTGTTGATCACAAATAGACAATTGAAATAGTTTATTTGTGATGAAATTGTTCACATATTGCAAATAAAGCATTTTACTATCATTCATTTTTTGTATATAAATACAAAGTTATGTTCTTCAAATGAAAATACTTGCTGTCTTTTAGCCAACCTAAAACATTAAAAGCGTGAAGAACAAAATTAACATTGGAATGATTACAAAATATCTACAGATGGGCACCATACATTATTTGTTTGTAATCTATTTTATTAATGGCTTTGCAGCTATGTACACATATGAGAATGGCTCATTTTAGGCAATCATGTTTTGTAATTTCAATGGATTGCCAATTGTCAAGTCGCAGCACTTAAGCTCTAGCCGCGCTTGTATTTTTCCTCTCCTTTTTTTCTCTCCTTTCACTGTCGTTTTTTATGGATTATACTCTTTCTGTTCAATTTTTTGAACTTGTAAAGTTGTACTTTATATCATTCGATGGGATGAAAGTATTCCATATAGCCTGTATAACAGATTTTGTACAAATGGTGTTTATATGAAAATGTAACCAGTTCATAGCTTTGAATGTTGCTACTAAAGTTTTTATTTGTAAATGTTGAATATTAACTATCAAACAAATAAAGGTTCATTGATGTAAAAAGTTATTTTTTAATGATTATTGCTGTTTATTACAGCTGTCGATCTGGTTTCAACTGCAACCTTGGTTCCCTAAAAGGAGGGAATGAGACACTGCATCAGTAACAGTTGCTATGATCTCTGAAGCCCTTTAAAATCACGGCAATTTATTGGCAGATGGCACTTTTCCACCATTTCGTCAGGATAAACGACAGAAGGGAAAAGAGGGCATCTTTCTGTCCCGTATCAGCAAGAAATCAGTAGTGTGGCAAGCATACATAGTCTCTTTCCCTCCTTTCAGGGAACCAAGGTTACAGTCGTAAACAGACTGTTCCCTTTCAAGTCGGTCACTTCGGCGCCACATCAGTAGCTGATGCTATGGGAATCATATACCATCACGCCATGCTACTGATTCACACTCACTAAGTGATGCCTGCTAGCCAGTAGAGTAGTTAAAAGGTATTGACAGTGTCTCCTGTTTATATTAACAAACAGAAAGGAAAAGAGAGATAGAATTCAACCATTTAAGATATAGAATATAACAGTGTGTAACAGTTCGGAAAGGAGGATGCGGGAACTGGAGTAACAAACAAAACTTTAATCAAACAGAACATCAAACTGAAAACACAGCAACATAAACACACACACAGAGTGGCCACATGTCTCTGTCTCTCTCTCTCTCTCTCTCTCTCTCTGGCATACCCGGCTCTTCCCTTATCTCCCTCCTGCTGATTAGGCAACTCAGCGCTGGGCATGTATCCTCATGGCCCATCCATGCCCTCCTCCTCGTCACACTCCTCCACCGCCCGATTCAGGCCAAGGCGCCATCCGGACTGGCTTACTCCCCCATTCCCATTTCTGGAGGGGAGATGCTGCCTTTCTGGCCGTTCCGCCACCCGATGGTCCTCCCCGCTTCCTGAGAATCTGAGAGAGATGAGGGGAGGGAGGGGGAGAGAGAAAGAGCAAGTGGGAGAGACAGAGAGAGAGAAAATAAATGCTCTTTTCTGACTCCCGCGGGCTGTCTCTCTCTCTCTCTCTTTCTCTCTGGCATCCCCAGCTCTTCCCTTATCTCCCTCCCGCTGATTAGGCAACTCAGCGCTGGGATTATTCTCATGGCCTGGCCATGCCCTCCTCCTTGTCACACAGTGAGACTAGCCAAACAAGGGTGTGAAGCACCAAACAAGGTAGTAACCAAACAAGAAAGTAAAACCAGCCTGCAGCCAGACACATGTCCTTCAAGTACACATCCTTAGCCCAAGCCCAGGAGGAGGCCATGCTCCTGGTAGAGTGAACTTAAACACACATAGGACATTGCATGCTTTGAAATCATAAGAAAGCGCAATGGCGTCAACAAGCCAGTGAGAAAGTCTTTGCTTGGAGACGACCAAACCTTTTGAACAGCCTCTAAAGCAGACAAAGAGCTAATCTGTCAGCCTAAATTGACATGAACGGTCAATGTACATGCGTAGCACTCTCACAGAACAGAGCATGTGCTGTTTCTATGCCTCATCCAATGCAAACCAAAGAGGAGAGGAAGCTTGTAAGGTAAAAACCTGAAGCCTGAATGGAGTGGCCAAAACTTTGGGCACAGAACCTTCCTTAGGCTTGAGAATGGCTTTTGACAAGCCCAGTCCAAACTCTAAGGAAGAGTCATTAACCAAAACGGCCTGGAGTTCCCCAAATACATTTGACTGAAGCCACAGCAAGTAAAAGCACTGTCTTCAGGGAGAGTATGCAAAAGCTTATTGCATCAAGTGACTCCAAAGTGGGCCTCTACTCCCCCTGGCTGAGTCCCTGACATGAAAGCAAATCTGCGCTGCAGTTCAGGTGACCAGGGATGTGCAATGCATGTATGGACAAAAGATGCTTCCCACAACAGAGGAGAAGCTGGTGTGCCATTTTCAACATTGGTTGTGAATGCACTTCTCCCCTGGCTGTTTATGTATGCCACAACTGCATTGTTGTCTTTCCGGATCTGTATATGGAAATCCAGCACGACTGACCAAAAAGCTCTGACAGCTAGGAAGACTGGAAGCAGCTCCAGCTGAATGATGTGCCACACCGCTCATGCACCTGTCCAGGACCCGAAGGCTGGACAACCGTTGCACAGGGCCCAGCCTGTGTTGGACATGTCTGTTGTAACAACCTTGCACCTGGCTACTTGGCCAAGTGCAACACCTTACTCTCAAGTTAACCCAGCAGGTCCCAGTGCTTGCATGCTTGTACCTCTGACTGTGCTAACAGCAACCAGTCATCGAGGTAGTTCAAAACACGGATGCCACTCAGCCTCAGCGTGTACACCGTATCGATACATTTCGTGAATGTGCGAGAAGCTAGGTGCAAGCCAAAGAACAGTATTTTAAACTGGTATGCAGTCCCACTGAAGACAAATCTTAACAATGACCTGTGATGAGGGGTTATGTGCAAGTGAAAGTAAGCATATTTTAGGTCTATTGACACAAACCAGTCCAGAGGACGGACATGAGACAAAAATTTGTCTTTGAGTAACCATGTTTAACGGAGACTTCACAAGTGTCCAGTTTAAGTGTCTCAAGTGCAGAATGAGGGCAAAACCAGCACATCACACACTGTGATGCTGGAGGACAGAAAGGCGTTGAAGCATAGCACCCGCTTTGCAAACTGGAGCACATAACCGTGCTCGATTGTGCACAGCACCCAGCTGGAGATGTCCAGAAAACTGTACCACCTGTCAGTGTAACAAGCCAGAGGACACAGGGGTGTGCCGGTGTCCACCAGACTCTAAACGCTGTCCATCCTCCGGGAGTGGTCGTAAAGTACATTGGGAACTGGAAATTAGCAAATTGTTGTGCACATATTTAAGTATTGTTGCTGTCTGATGAAAAGTACGTATCTCCAAAAAAAAATTTTGAGAGCATGGAAAAATATTTTTCTCATAAACAATCATACAAAATGAATCGAAAAAAACATAATTAATCACCTTTAGCACCATAAATATAATTCTATCATTACACATCTGTTGGTGAACTGTTAGATATTTTAATTGGACTTGCACTGGCAGCCAAAAGTTTGGAATAATGTACAGAGTTAGCTCTTATAGAAAGAAATTGGTACTTTTATTCACCAAAGTGGCATTCAACTAATCAGAATGTATAGTCAGGACATTAATAATGTGAAAAATTGGGGGCCTGGGTAGCTCAGTGAGTAAAGATGCTGACTACCACACCTGGAGTCACAAGTTCAAATCCAGGGCGTGCTGAGTGACTCCAGCCAGGTCTCCTAAGCAACCAAATTGGCCCGGTTGCTAGGGAGGGTAGAGTCACATGGGGTACCCTCCTCATGGTCGCTATAATGTGGTTCGCTATTGGCGGGCCACGTGATGAGTTGTGCATGGATGCTGTGGAGAATAGCATGAAGCCTCCACATGTGCTATGTCTCCAAGGTAACATGCTCAACAAGCCACATGATAAGATGCATGGTTGACAGTCTCAGACACAGAGGTAACTGAGATTTGTCCTATGCCACCACGAGGACTTAGAGCGCATTGGGAATTGGGCATTCCAAATTGGGGAAAAAATAAAAAATAATGTGAAAAATTACTATGACAATTTGAAATTTTTTTTTTTTTTTTTTCAGAATTTCTTAAACTACTTCAAAGAGTTCTCTTCTAAAAATCCTCCATGTGCAGCAATGACAGCTTTGCAGATCCTTGGCATTCTAGCTCTCACTTTGTCCAGATACTTGTGTGACATTTCACCCCACACTTCCTGTAGCACTTGCCATAGATGTGGCTGTCTTGTCGGGCATTTCTCTTGTCCTTACAGTCTAGCTGATCCCACAAAAGCTCAATGGGGTTAAGATCCATAACACTCTTTTCCAATTATCTGTTGTCCAATTTCTGCCCACTCTAACCTTTTCTTTTTGATTTTTCTGTTTCAAAAGTGGCTTTTTCTTTGCAATTCTTCCCATAAGGCCTGCATCCCTGAGTCTTCTCTTTACAGTTGTACATTAAACTGGTGTTGAGCAGGTAGAATTCAATGAAGCTGTCAGCTGAGGAAATGTGAGGTATCTATTTCTCAAACGAGAGACTCTGATGTACTTATTCTCTTGCATAGTTTTACATCTGGCCTTCCACATCTCTTTTGCAAAAAGAGGACTGTAGTGTACAACTTTCAGTTATTTTTGGCTATTTCAAGCATTGTATAGCCTTCATTCCTCAAAACAATGATTGACTGACGAGTTTCTTGAGAAAGCTGTTTCTTTTTGCCATTTTTAACCTAATATTGAAAAAACAAACACAAAGACAATGTTAAGCTTAATTTAACGAACCAGATATCTTTCAGCAGTGTTTAATATAATGGCAAGTGATTTTCTAGTACCAAATTAGCAATTTAGCATAATTACATAATTAGTGATAGCTGCTGGAAATGGGACCTGTCTAGATTTGATCAAAAATTACTTTTTTCAAATAGTGATGGTGCTGATTTTTACATCAGTAATGTCCTGACTATACTTTGTGATCAGTTGAGTGCCACTTTGGTGAATTAAAGTACCAATTTCCTTTACGAAACAGCAAAATCTGTACATTATTCCAAACTTTTGGCCACCAGTGTACATGGAATTTTGTTAGCGAACATGGACATACACGGTTTTCTTATCATGGGTTCCAATGGCGCATGTTCAGTTACAGACTCGAGTCTAACTGTTCGTGTTCCCAGAACTCAGTTGGTAGGTTATTGATTGATAGAGAATTTATTTTTGGATATAATCTGAGCTTTCACTTACTATTTTAGATCAAAATCAGTTTTATGACAAGGGTTTCTAGTCTGGTTTTTGAGTGGACAGTTCGGTTTTGAGAAGCGTTTTCCAGGTCCAACACATAAATTGTCTGTCATAATTAGCTTTCACTCACGGATTTTCGCAAATATGAAAATCTGGCAACCGTATATGGCTGGTATTGTCTACTTTTTAAAGTCAACTGACATTGTGCATGCATGAATGACTTTGGTTGTCAGGAAAATCACAGAGCCAGCGCAATGTAGGCAATCTCTTCACTACACTTCTGCCGGACAGCTGAGGTAAATTAGTTGACACTCTTCAAAACATAAGGACGGGACATACACGGTTTTGATAGACACTTCTCAAGGCCAATGGACATTCTTGTTAAACAGACAGCCTGATCAAACATCTTTTCATTGGTCATTTCTATGCACAATTCAAACAGTAGGAAGAGGTAATTCGGTGCATTCCATCTATGGTAAAAAGTCAAAATCACCAAAAGTGGAGATACATGTTTTTCATCGGACAGCGACGATATGCAGTGAGATCCGCAACATTTATTGGAACGTGACAAACACTTGGCATGGAGCCAACAACAGCACAAACAATAACGTTGTTGTGAACATAATCTCGTTCTGCTCATTGACCTGCCAAATTCCTGGGCAGAGACCTTGGTGACCAGAGCGCCAATTCGGAGCACACTGCAAAGGCGGCAGCACCAGAGACCTGAATGCTCAATGATTAGTGAGAACGTCAAGTCATAATAAGCTGCACATGCAGCTCTGAAAAGAACGGCATGGGCGGCGAATCTCAGAGACGTGCCAACACAGTGAACACCAGGGTCAGACAGAGGGATGTATTGCTTGTTTTTACATATGCTTGAGGAAACATTTGCAAAATGTCTTATTAATAAAGATGCCCTTAAGCAAAAGGCTTTTTTTTTTGTTTGTTTCTTTTCACTGAAAGAAACACACAATACAATGCAATGTACAATATCAAGCAAACAAGGAAGTGTCAAAAGGATACACTGTTCAGTAGAGCTCAGGCAGGGTCAGGGATGTAAAAATAATTCAATTGCTGTTAAAGTGTGCAGTTTAAACAACAAAGTGAAGATTCAGGTGTCCAGACCACAAAAGATAAAATCACGATCCTGAAAGAGAAAATTCCGATGAAATGGCACTATGCTCTGCTTTATGTGCTTGTGATGACACGTGCATCAGGGGCAGAACGTCAAGTGCCATCTGCCAATAAATTGTCATGATTTTAAAGGACTCTCGAGACCATCACTTCTGGGGGGAGTTTTCCATAGCTTCAGCTACTGATGCATCGTCGAAGTGACCGACCTGAAAGGGAACCCTTTTTTGCAACTCTTATAATAATTTAACTTGGCCTCTTACACTTTTTGAAGGTGTTCCAATAATAAAAATGTATTATTGGTTTACAATAGCAACAGTAACTGTTGTAACTATGGCATTTTGGTGAAACTATGACTGCAAATGTTTGTAAGTTAAGTTGTATGCAAATTCATGTTCAGTATAACACTAATATGAAAAATTGCCTAAAGGTCCTAGATCACATCTAATTTTCTGAAAATGTTCCTCTACTGAAAAGTTTTGATTTTTTTTTTCAATGTTTCATCAACAATCAACACAAATTTACATAATAGCACAATCCATTGAGCCTCGTTTTCATTCCTGTCAAAAAAATATATTGTGTTGCCTTGAATAAGATCCTAAATAGTACCTCTTCATATTAGAATAGACAGTACTGTTTCAGTATTTTCTCATTCAAACTCTTTATCAAATACTTACTTGTTCAAATGTTATAGTCCATTAATTCTGATAATGTAATATTTTTTCGAACTCAAAGCACGTGCCCAGTGGATGTGCTTTGTGTACATGAAGGGCTTTAGGACCCTGACAACAGCGCGCGTAGTGTCTTGCTGAAAGGAGCGACGTACAGCACAAATATAGACAGTATGTGAGTGTACACACGAGACTGAATATCATTGATCCAGTTCATTCATATATTTCAAGTGTTAAAGAAGATATGCGTGAAATGTGTACATGTATGTTGATTTTGTCCATAGGCCTATATTATGAAGTTCATCACACTGTTTGCCCTTGTTTGCAGTAGTAGTATGGACCTGTCAGTACGGCATTGAAGCTCTACAAGCTAAATCATGTGAATTTACTCTTGAACTGTGAATTAATGTCAGAATTATATTCTATGTTCTAAATAAAAAGAAGCAAGGGTGCTGTTAGAAAATGATATCGAGACGGAGCATTTGCCAATGTTGTGGCTATTGTAGTGCAGTTTGCGATTAAACAGTATAAACACTGAGTTTAGAGGCTGTGTCTTAAAGTGCAGTGAGTGACCTGCCTAGACAGCATTTTTGAGCTTCTACGGACCATTCATACATAAAGGGTTTTTGCGTTTAAAACAAAACGTAGGCGTCTCGAGACGCGTTTTTTTTTTTTTCCTGATTAACAATTTTTTATTGATTCACATATTGAACACAGAAAAACAAAACATATATACACAGAATCAGCAATTAACCCCCACTATCAACCCCACCTGGTTGTACATGATTATACACACACAAACACACTCACACATAATAATAATCACACATCCAGCAATGTCAGATATCCGCCCCGCGAGACGCGTTTTTAAAACTAACATGTTCACACGTGTTTTAAAAATGCAACGCTCGTCGAAAAAAAAGCAAGACGTCCGTTATTTATATGTGTACAGTATAATGTATACACACTTCAGTTTTTATTTTTATTTACTGGTGTTTATATACTCTGTTTTGTGTGTGTTTGTACAGTTATCTACTGGTAGTATGCTGCATTCTGAGACTTGCCCGGTGAACACTGTAAGTTGTGCAAATGACAAATAAACAAACTAGACTTGACATAACCCTATAAAACAAATAAATAAATAAATAAATAATGCAGATGGAACGCAAGAATGTGTGATTTCAAATATACCAATACCATTTCCCTCATGGATGCATATTGGAGAGTCTCTAATTGATCTCAGTTTAATCTCATTGCTATCTAGGAGGAACAAAGGAGATATTAAATAGATTTAATTAGTGATTTTTCTTTCCTATGGGGTATTGACCAACATGGTCAAGCAAGAAAGTCACAAGATATTGCTGTGACCAACAATGCTGGTCTTTTCAGCAGGGTATTGAGAGTAAAATACTTTGCATAGGAAAAAAAAAAAGTTAGAAAGCTAGTAGAATTTTGTAAACGTGAATTAGTCCCATTCTTTTGTCTACTGGTCTATGGAGCACATCATTAATCTTACAACTGCTGTGCTGCAGACTTAACAATCAAGCATTCCTGCTGAAACCAAATTCACAAGTGCAGACAAGAGACATTGTAATCAGATTAGGTCTCTCAGCACAGTGTTTTGAAATGCACTAATAAAATAGGCGCATGCAGAAGACTTTAAGCTCATGCATCAAGAAAACTTAAAATTGCCTTGTCAAGAGAGGAGACCTGTCATTGCCGTTTCATATTTCACTACAGCAGCAAGTTAACTAAGCACTTTTGGACACATTTGATGACTGGTGCAATTAAAATGGTTATGCTCAGGTATGCATAAACAGATGTGTTAGGCTACAGTTTTGCATTATGCAGGTGGCACATTTGACAGTATTACTCGCAGGATAAATGGTTTTTAAGTTATAAACTGTAAGCATATGATAAATCGGTTGTGCTGGCACGAGACCACCATGCACCATTTTGCAGCTGTGTGGAATGGTCACCTAGGTAATATTACAGAGCCATTTTACTTTCAAGTGAAAAAAAAAAAAAAAAAAAAAACAGATCTTTAATTGGGCTAAAGCCACAAAGAAATCCATCTATGTTGCACACCAGCAGTGGCAATCTTGCTCAAGGTTTTATTGTTGTCCTTAAAGGAATAGTTCTCATGTTGTTGCAACCCAAAATGACTTTGTCTTTTTGGAACACAAACGGAGATGTTAGGCAGAATGTTCGGAACAATGAAAGTGCATGATGACTGAGACTAACATTCGTCCTAACATCTCCTTTTGTGTTCCACAAAAGAAAGAAAGTAATATGTGGTTGGAACAACATGAGGGTGAGTAAATAATTTTCATTTTTTATTTAAAGTGGTGGCAAATGCGCTCAACTGTTGTAAAATTAAAGAGAGGTCTTAAATGATTTTTATGAAAAATGTCTTTGATGAAAAATAAACTAAACTCTGTCTTTTGATCACCTTGCACCAGTCCTAGATTCTCTCATCTGCCTGTTTTTAAGAATAAGCTATTAGATGCTCCACTTTACACACCTACGAGATCCCCTCGGCATGTGCCAAACCATATATAGAACTGCAGCCCGGGCATCGCTCCATTCCATCTGTCTCCATGTGTAGCCTAAGGTGAAAATGTAGGATATTAGCTCAGAGGAGAGACAGACAAAAATAGAAGTCTTTAAAAAAAGGCTGTTGTGTGTTGTGTGTCTCCCGGGTGATTGGCAATATTTCACTGTTGTGGTGAGGGATTATAGTTATAGGAACCTGACAGCTGGCACTTGACAGGTTTGCCCAGATTACCATAGATAATTCAGTCTCTTGCTGTCATAATAGTTCATTAGTATCACTCTTGTGTGAGATGCATCTCTTCATGGACTAAGCTAATGAATACTTAACGCAATAAGAAGTTTCAGTGTAAGGTGTGCGGTACTCTAAAAGGACTTTCCTTTTTGAATAATGTCACATAGGCCAGAGGTTTTCAAACAGGGGGGCTGCAAGCGGGTACTAGGGGGTCAGCGGAAAGTAAAAAAATAAAAGTGTAAAAATGAAAATACAAAAACAAATTAAGTAAATAATAATAAATAAAAATCATAATAAATTGACTACCACATTTGAAATTATTACTGTTTTGTTCTGCTTTCTAAAGACTTGTTGGAAATCATGAGAATAATCTTCATTATCTTTTAAATCTGTTGGTAGCTGTAGTTTTAACTGTAAGAAATAAAAATAATAATAATACAAATTTTATATAGGTTGATGATAAAAAAATAAAATAAAAATCCTTTAACCTTTAGCTGTCACCTTTAGCTTGCTCACTGGGAGTTGTAAGGCCATATTCTTCTAAAGCCGCTTTGGAATCATTTTTGTGAAAGTGCTATACAAATACATTTGAATTTAATTGAAAATGTTTCTCTTAAGGTTATACAAACATTAATAGTGAAAATAAGATAGTAAGGTGGTAAGATGGAACTTAATATGAAGTACATATTTTTGGAGTGTTTTGGGGGTCCTGGACATCGAAAAGTTTTAAAACCCCTGACTTAGGCAACACAAGCTATTGGTTAATGTTTATCGAGAACCAAATAGCTACATTTAGGTATTGTATTAGGCTACTGTTGAAGTTAACACAGCCTTTCTAAAATCTTGTCAATAGTTGTGGCAGTAAATTGAAGGGATAGTTCACCTAAAAATGAAAAATTATCTTATAATTTACTCACCCTCATGCCATGACAGATGTGTAAGACTTTCTTTCTTCAGCAGAACACAAACAAAGGAAATATAAAAGTAATCCAAATGACTCCAGTGGTTAAATCCATATCTTCAGAAGCGATATACTATGTGTGGGTGAGAAATAGATTAATATTTAAGTATTTTTTTACTCTATATATCCACTTTAACTTTCAGATTTGAAAGTGAAACTAAACAGGCACCACGTGTGACTTTCCAATGTGAAAGTGAAAAGGGAGATTTAGAGTAAAAAAAGGACTTAAGTATTGATCTGTTCTCACCCATACCTATTATATCGCTACTGAAGATATGGATTTAACCACTGGAGTTGATGGATTACTTCTGTGTTTCTTTTATGTGATTTTGGAGCTACAAAGGTCTGATCACCGTTCACTTGCATTGTATGGACTTACAGAGCTGAAATATTCTTCTAAAAATCTTAATTTGTGTTCAGCAGAAGAAAGAAAGTCATACACATCTGGGATGACATGAGGGTGAGTAAATGATGAGAGAATTTTCATTTTTGGGTGAACTATCAAAGCCTGCTAATTTTAATTAAATAAATGTTTTGGCAATGAGTTTTTATAATTTTCCTTGCTTGAGCCGGATCTGACTCGCAGCAGTGCCTCCCTGACAGATCCTGCACAGGATAAGAAAATACATAAAAATACATTTTAAAAAATTCATTTAGAACAAGAAATAAAAAATAAGAATAAAAATAAATATTTGATTAAAAATGTATTAAAATAAATAAATAGGAAGGAAAAAAATACAGAAATTAATATAAGGTAAATTTTTTTTATTTTTTTTTTACGTCTATTTAGTAAGTACTAAAGCCTTCCTTTGGGCTAATAACTTCAAGACTTTTTTTCAAATGCTTACCAGTAAGTCTGTAAAGTTGCTGGAGGAGACCTTGAGGGCTTTTGGGGGAAAGTGGTACACGCTGTTATTCGCCGTATTTTTTTTTTTTACTCCAATGAACTCTGTAAAATTAATGAGAAGCATAATTGCACACCATGTAACTCAAAATCAAGTATTACACTGCCAATTAATGGTATTACAGCCAGCATGCTCTTGTCAGATCCAGTGTCTATGCCTGGATGGGTTTTCTGCCCTAATGCTTTGGGCTGTTTTGCATTTAGACTTTGGGAACGGTCCCACAGAAGGCCTTAGCAAGGTGCAATTACAGCAGTGGTGAGAAAATCATTGTTTAATTGGTTGCTTTTTAAGTTGTTGTTTTTTATTTCTGACCTCACCTGGCCCTCACTTAACTTCGCAATTTGTTTCAAACAAGATGGCTCTTGCTTAAGGGCCTCATAGTTAGGTTACTGCAAGTGTAGTTTTAATCTGTGATGCTCTTCTTTTCCACATCTGTCTTTGTTATGATCTGTTTTTGGTACTTTCATTCTAGTTTTTTAGCTTAATTTATCATTTTGTCCTTGAACATTATTGAAACATCCTTGTTTTTGCTGTGGAGAGACCCTTTCTGGTCATATTTCACCCCAAAAATCTAGTTTGCCAAAATGAATGAAGCTTCAAAAATGAAGCTTACCGGTACATTAATGACCAATATTTTGCATTCACAATTAAGCATAATTATATATATATATATATATATATATATATATATATATATATATATATATATATATATACAATTGAAGTCATAAGTTTACATACACTTAGGTTGAAGTCATTAAAACTCATTTTTTTAACCACTTCACAGATTTCATATTAGCAAACTATAGTTTTGGCAAGTCGTTTAGGACATCTACTCTGTACATGACACGAGTAATTTTTCCAACAGTTGTTTACAGACAGATTGTTTTACTTTTAATTGACTATATCACAATTCCAGTGGGTCAGAAGTTTACATACACTAAGTTAACTGTGCCTTTAAGCAGCTTGTAAAATTCCAGAAAATGATGTCAAGTCTTTAGGCAATTAGCCAATTAGCTTCTGATAGGCTAATTGGCTAATTGGAGGTGTACCTGTGGATGTATTTTAAGGCTTACTGTCAAACTCAGTGCCTCTTTGCTTGACATCATGGAAAAATCAAAAGAAATCAGCCAAGACCTCAGAAAAAAAAAATTGTTGACCTCCACAAGTCTGGATCATCCTTGGGAGCAATTTCCAAATGCCTGAAGGTATCACTTTCATCTGTATAAACAATAGTATGCAAGTATAAACACCATGGGACCACGCAGCCATCATACCGCTCAGGAAGGAGATGCATTCTGTCTCCTAGAGATGAACGTATTTTAGTGTGAAAATCAATCCCAGAACAACAGCAAAGGACCTTATGAAGATGCTGGAGGAAACAGGTAGACAAGTATCTATATCCACAGTAAAACGAGTCCTATATCGACATAACCTGAAAGGCTGCTCAGCAAGGAAGAAGCCACTGCTCCAAAACCACCATAAAAAAGTCAGACTACAGTTTGCAAGTGCACATAGGGATAAAGATCTTACTTTTTGGAGAAATGTCCTCTGGTCTGATGAAACAAAAAATTTACTGTTTGGCCATAATGACCATCGTTATGTTTGAAGGAAAAGGAGTGAGACTTGCAAGCCGAAGAACACCATCCCAACCGTGAAGTATGGGGGTAGCAGCATCATGTTGTGGGGTGCATTGCTGCAGGAGGGACTGGTGCAGATGGCATCACGAGGAAGGAAAATTATGTGGATATATTGAAGCAGCAGCTCAAGACATCAGCCAGGAAGTTGGAACTCGATAGCAAATGGGTCTTCAAAATGGACAATAACCCCAAGCATACCTCCAAAGTTGAGGCAAAATGGCTTAAGGACAACAAAGTCAAGGTATTGCAGTGGCCATCACAAAGCCCTGACCTCAATCTGATAGAAAATTTGTGGGCAGAACTGAAAAAGTGTGTTCGAGCAAGGAGGCCTACAAACTTGAATCAGTTACACCAGTTCTGTCTGGAGGAATGGGCCAAAATTACAGCAACTTATTGTGAGAAGCTTGTGGAAGGCTACCCAATATGTTTGATCCAAGTTAAAATAATTTAAAGGCAATGCTACCAAATACTAACAAAGTGAATGTAAACTTCTGACTCACTGGGAATGTGATGAAAGAAAGAAAAGCTGAAATAAATAATTCTCTCTACTATTATTCTGACATTTCACATTCTTAAAATAAACTAGTGATCCTAACTGATTTCATGAGATTTACTCAAAAAAAAAAAAAAGTCTGTTTTTGTTTAGTCTACATTTTATGTTTTTTACTTGAGAAGGTATTACTAGACTCTCTGTCAAATCATTAAATTGCCTAGGTAAACTCCTTGAAGAAGACAAGGTCATTTTCAAAAACATTCATTTTATTCTTTTCTCTCTTGCAGGCAATGGCGCAGACAGGCTTTGGGCAAAGATACTTCAAAGCGTTTGTTAGCGGTTTATTTGTAGCCGTCCCCATCACAGTGACTGTTTTAGATCGTCTCGCCTATGCAGCGCACGTGGATGGTATCTGCCTTATCAAACTCCTCCTAACATTCTCTAGAGCTGGGCTAAATCCGGTTTGATCTAGTTTAGCTGGAAGTTTGCAAAGATGCACACTTATGACGCAACTTGAAAGTTGATTGCGGTTTGAGCTGTGGTGCAGTGGTTTGACATGACATCTAGGTTTACTGCCTAAACATGAGCTGAGGTGTTCAGATGAGGTGACACTGGTTTGAATTTTGAACAAACCCCTAACCCTAAATATATACTTTGGCGCGTAACTTTTACCAAACCGTTTGCGCTACAGACACGAATGATAACCCAAATCATATGGCCTCTTGAATAAAGGTGTGATATTAATATTCTAAGTGATCAAACTTGTGACTTTAGGGCCAAAATTCCCATAGACATTCAATGAGGCACCTGGGCCATTTCTAGGAACCAGAATATCATAGAGATTTGGACTTCGACAAGTAAACAACCACCCATCAACCACTCAGAAGATCCTTAGCAACGCCATAGCAACCACATAACTACTTATGATAGGCTATGAAGTTGTGGTTTATTTGGCATGGTAAGACAAGTTTATTTACTGTATGCAGCACATTTTTATTCACAATGGTAATTCAAAGTGCTTTCATAGAGATGATAAAGAAAATACATAAATTTATTTTAAAATCAATTAAGAACAAGAAATAAAAAATAAGAATAAAAAGTAAATAAATATTTGATAAAAAATTTATTAAAATAAATAAAAAGGAAGGAGAATACAGAAATTAATATAAGGTGCATTTTTTTAACATGTCTATTTAGTAAGTACATATGAACAGTTCTATTACACAAGATGAATGATATACAGTAACTTGTAGGACTTACATTATTATTATATTATTGCTTAATCAAACCAAATGCACAAATTGCATTGAGACCACAATGAAAGAGACCACATATTACCACGAATAAAGGCAGAGAAAACCATCTGAATTCACTGTGCTCATTTTCCTGGCCAGCACAAGTAATCGTTCATTATTTAGTTAGTGAACACTAACCAACCATAAATGTTGTTTTCCTTTTGGAGTCCATTCATATTTGTGTTTCCATCTCTGTTTATAGTGCGTTTATAGTGTTATTTGTAAAAGGAATAGGTAACCCAAAATAAAAATCACCATTTACTCACCCTCATGTCTTTCGAAACAATTTTTCCTTTTTTCCTTCTGTGGAACACAAAAGGAGTTTATAGCAGAATGTTCAAGCAAGATTGTCAAGCCAGGATTTTCACTGAATAACAACATACATTTCAGTCTATTCCTGACATAAAGCACTCATGTGGCTTCAGGTGACTTGGAGTATAGTTGTATGGCCTACTTATTTGATGTTTTTATGTTTTTTTTGTTTTGTTTTTTATCCTTTTTGGAGCTTTACAGCCCTGGTTGCCATCCACTTTCATTGTATGGAAGAGAGCAGCTCAGACATTCAGATTATTTGGTGTTCCACGGAAGAAAGAAAATTATGTGGGTTCATAATGTCATGAGGGTGATAAAATATTGACAGAATTTTCATTTTTCGGTGAGCTATTGCTTTAATGGCTTTTCCTGGCCCTTCACGGCCTTTAAATATGAATAACTCACTCCATCGAAAATGTTGAAAGCTGACACCAATAGAGAATGAGAAAATGTGTCTGAATAAAAAAGATAGAGCACACAGCTGTGACAGATAAATTTTCTAGGTGGGAGCACTCGTCAGGATATTTATTTTAGAAGGACAGATAAGAGATATTTCTGTCAATTATCCCAGCAAGTGTGAAATGGCTCATTGAGATCTCCCGTAATGATTCATTGGATGCTCGTGTATCAACTCGGTAGTCGGTTTGCATGCTTGAAAAGCCTTCGTCACATGCAAGTTGTTTGATATACTGCCACAAAATTGTTAAGAGAAAAACAAATTGTCTAAACATTTTCCAGGTTTTGAAGTTAGACTCGTAAACGTCATTTTTAACCTTGGCATGTCGCTAGTTGAAAGGCTGAAGGAATAACTGAGTGATTCTTTTCCAGAACAAAATTAAAGCAAAGTCAAAAAAAAAAAAAAAAAAACAAACAAACAAACAAAAAAAAACAATTTAAGGAAAAAAGTTTTTGCATTTATTCTAAAAGTTAGCCTAGTAGTTTTGGAACTTGTTTTGAATGGAGGATTAAAGCAATAAATCACAGGGAAATTCAAACATGAAAATGAGAAAAAGAAAAAAGTTAATAAAGCATAAATGTTTCTAGTCTGCCAAAACTCTTCTAGAGACTAGAGTTTGAGAACCATGTAGACTCTTAAATACTATGTGGTGTGAATTTTTCCAGCCATCTTTAAATCCATATTGAGGGTCGTCACCTGACATTGTGCTCCTCAACCGCTGGAGTATGAGGAACTACCAGGTGCAGTGAGGAGATGTTGTGTCAGTTCTGTGAGTAACTGCATGCTCAACTGTGGTAATTTCCTTAAAACAGTCAACAACAGATGTTTCCAACCTTTTTCCCACGGGACCCAAATTTTACATGTCATTTGTTTCAAGACACCCCCAAGACATGTGAATGTATTTTATGTAACAGAGTCACAACTTATTTAGAACAGGTGGGAACTTGCAATTTGTGAACATTTTTCTTTCTGATCACAACATACAAATACACTCACTAAGCACTTTATTATGAACAGGATGGTCCTAATAAAGTGCCTGATGTGGTCTTTTACTGTTGTAGTCCATCCACCTCAAGGTTTGATGTGTTGTGCATTCTGAGATACTATTCTGGTCACTCAGAGGGGTTATCTGAGTGACCATAGCCTTTCTGTCAACTCGAACCAGTCTGGACATTCTCTGCTGACCTCTCTCATCAACAAGGTTTTTCCATCCACAGAACTGCCACTCACTGGATGTTTTTTTGTTTTTGGCACCATTCTGAGTAAATTCTAGAGACTGTTGTGCATGAAAATCCCAGGAGATCAGCAGTTACAGAAATACTCAAACCAGCCCATCTGGCACCAACAATCATGCCACGGTCGAAAATCACTGAGATCATATTTGTCCCCATTCTGATGGTTTATGTGAACATTAACTGAAGCTCCTGACCTGTATCTGCATGATTTTATGCATTGCATTGCTACCACACGATTGGCTGATTACATAATCGCATGAATAAGTAGGTGTACAGGTCTTCCTAATAAAGTACTTAGTGAGTGTATTTTTAAAGCATAAAATTTCTTCAGCAAGGAGTGTTAATAAGTGATTTTAGTGATTGCAACCCAAAAATCATTGTGCACTTCCAGTCTGTTGTGTGACTTTCTTTTGATCGCAAGTGGGTCACTGAATGCTGAGAATTTTCACAGTGAAAACAGGGAATTTTCTTTGTAGTGCTGTATTTGATTGTGTTTTGCCATGACTTTGTCATGTATTCTTTTTTTTTCTTTTGTTAAAAAATAGCTAGAAAAGCTATGCTAGTAAAATCCTAATGAGTTGCCCAAAAATGAAGTTTGCTTGGCGACTCTTAAAGGTACACACTGATCTCATAAAAAATGAAATGGCTGTGGTGACATTTTTCAAAATTATGTTACATGCTTCCTAAAGGAGCGGTCACACTACACTTTGGGCTCCATTTTAACACTTCCGAACATGGGAGACCGGAAGCACAAGTTCATTCTCATGGGCAGAAATTTTGCATTCAGCTGCGGATGAAAGTTCAAGTTTAGTGAACTCTGACCTGCGAATTTAAACAAGATGATGTGTGACCAATTGAACTCTTGGCTCAATACAAAATGCATATTTCAAAGGTGTGTGTGTTTTTATTGTTGCAGGAAAGTAAGTAGATGGTTTATTTTAACATTTTGAATATTTGCTATCTGAATTAACATCAGTTTTTTGTTTTTATTTATTGAAAGCAGAAGCCCTCACATGTGACATCATATCCTGGTCCATTGGGGCGTCCAAAAAAAAAAATGTATTTGCTCAAAGTCTAGTGTGACCTCCCCTTTACATGTATAGTGGTAGTTCTGAGGTTAAATGTCCACTGAGCAGCTTTAAAAGTGCTATATGTAATATTTTTACTGTACTAAATCATAAAATGACCATAATATGTCATTAGAGAATTAGGAAACATGCTAAGTTGAAATACTGGCTTCTCCGATAACAGTGCTACAGCCAGTATATTCTACTTTGAAGTTTCCATTCCGGGCCGGAATTTCTGTTTATGTTTTGGCCTGTGTGATCCCGCCCACTGCCCACTCACCAGTAGTATTTTGACACCGCCGGGTTGCCAGATTTGAACAAGTTTGCAGGCAAACAACACTGCGTGCTGCAGCCATGGAAGCCAGCAAACGAACTGGATCAGAAAAAATAGATTCCACCCAACCTAAAAAGCCTCGTCATCCGTCTAAAAACCACCATGACCAGAGGTGTAGTAAAAAAAGGATAAATATTGGAGATGCCTTTGGAAGATGGAGACAGCTTAAAGCCCAGAAATCCTTTAAAACGGATGCTGAGTTGTTTAATTTACATGTCCTCATTCTGGCAACCCGCATGAGCTTAGAGTCTGGGGCGGGGCAGACAACTCACCAGTATTTTGAATTTGGACTGCAGTACCCATTTCAAATTCTTGTTGTCAATCTTACATATAGCACCTTTAAAAGTGAGTAAAAATTTCTCCCAAATATAATTTTTATGATTAGGTTTTTAAGATTAATTCTCTATTGAGTTTCAAATCAACAAAAACAACCAACCTACCCTACACCTTAAACCTAAACCTAACCGATAGTGTCATGAAAATGCACATGTGACATGAAAAATGAAATCGATGAAGCAACCATGTCATTTTGTGGTGCTTCAATGACACAGCTCACATGTCAACTTACGTGCTCTATGGGACTCGTACCCCAGTCCTTTGCATCGCAAGTGCAACGCTCTATCAGTTAAGCAATTTTATTGTGCTTGAACAAGCTTCTAAATGTAGTTGGTTATGTTCTGCAAACATTAAAATGTATGGCCTTGCAAGTCATGCACTATAGTACAAGTGTTTTAATGTTGTTATTCTTGTGATTTCTGTAAAAGTGAATAAACGTCATTGTTGTTGTAGCACCTCTAGTGTTCATTTTACCAGAAAACTGCACTGATACGTACAGCGACCCAATGATTTTGCTATAATTTATATGTAGGTATTGTAATGTTATTCTATGACACCAGGTTGCATTTTTATGCTAATTGCTAAACTTTTTAACAGTGTAAATAGTAATAGTATAATAATATTTATTTTCAAATATATTTAAAATGATGTACATTCACATGAGATGAAGACTGTAGTCTAAGGCTCTACGCTTACATTTTTTTAGGAGAACTTGTGCTCCTAATTAAAAGATTTAGGAACAGAGTCAAACATTTAGGAGCACAGTTGTAGTCCAGTTGTGTAGGTGCATTTGGGTGCTGTTCCATCTGTTTGCTATGCGAGTAGACGTCTCACCTGCTTGCAAATGCGACTGAAATGGTCACATTGTAGAGCCCTGCTCTAGTCATATCACTCTTGGAGAAAAAACTGCTTTACTCTTCATATGGTGCTGGGTGGACATTAATAAGTGCCGCCATGTTGAGATCATACAGTATGACCAGCCGAATATACTCGCTTTATTTCAATAATACCCTGTAATTTGGATGCTTTCACAGAATAAATTAATCATGGCTGATTGTGCAATTTGCAATGGCAAGAGAATTTCTCTTTTTGCCTGATGCTGCGTCATCTACGCCACTAGATCTAAAATGTTGAGAAGCGGCAGTGGCAGGAAATGGCCACATGTGGTGCTATTGTGACCGAAAATCACATGTTTTTTGTTGTAAAGCTGAGCCTTCCCATCTGCTCTGTACCACAAGCATAGGCAGAGCTTGTGTAAGGCTGGGGAATGCTTAGCCTCTCCCTGGCCACGGCACTGGCATGTGTATATTAATACAATAATAGAGTTATGATTGTCGCTCAGGGATGATGCTGCTTGTAACTGCTGGTCTAGGGTCCATTTCCCAACCACAGGTCTAAACCTTAAAGCTTCACTATGTAACTTTTGGCCCTTTAGCGGTTGAAGCATAAAACTGCAAGTTACGCTAGATCAGTGACTACGTTCGAATTCTTCGCTCGAGTGGCTGCGTTCAGATGCATCCTGTATCGTTCAGCGGCTCCATCAACTTTATTTTCCCGTCTAATAACATATTTGAAACAAAAGTTATCTATGTGAATTTATTGCTATGAATTGTATTAATTAGGCCATATATTTAAATAATTTCTTACCTTTTCATCAAAACCAGATCGAGCTGACATAAAATGCTGAATTAAATAACTTTGAGTGTTAAAATTCTTCCAAAATTCCTAAAACTCCATCCACTTTATCTTTTTTTATTAGATAAAATAACGTTAATTACAAACATAATAGGCTATGTATTACTTGATTATGAATTTTATTAATTATTCTTCCATTCATTCCATCAAAAGCAGCTAATGATGGCATAAATAATCTACTCTGAAATAAAATATTTTGGATGATAAAATATGCTCTCAAAACTCCTAGACTTTTAAACTCCAGACTCTTTTTCCCATAGGCCCCATGTTATTTCTAAATAGGCTATCATGCATTAATTTATTGCTATGATTTTTATTTGTCATAACTTAGGGAAACAATCACAGGCATAGATAGCTCAGAATATTCTCTACCTCTGAAGCTGATTCCTTTTTGCTTTCTTCTCTCTTACTATCACAGCAGCGTCTCTCCCCCACATTAATAAGAGTAGAGTTGTGACACAGTGACACGTCCAGAGAGAAAAAGTCATTTTTCCGATTAACATTTTTTTTTTATTAATTCAACCATTAAATATATACATAGCAGAACACACATATACAGAATCAATATACAACCCCCACTTCCACCCCCCAATCCCCCACCTGACCCCCAACAACACCCCAGTGGTCACACAACCATAGACACACAACAAAAATAAATTAATTAATAAAAAAATTAAAATAAATAAAACAATCACACACATAAAACCCCTACACCTCTCCACTGTCCCTCCTCGAGAGCCCTCCAAAAAAGACAGACATCTGCCCCACTTCTTCACAAACATGTCCAGACTCCCCAGTCTTCTGGATACCCCCTCCTCAAGAGCTGCCAATCTGGCCATCTCTGAACACCACTCCTGAAAAGGGAGCGCTCCAGCCGACTTCCAAGTCCTCAAAGTAATCTGTCTGGCGATCATAACACTAGATAGGACCCAGTTTTTCATGTGCTTATTCTCCAAATTAATGACTGCCCCATCTCCCAAGATACAGAGTCCGGGGCAAAATCAAATTTGAGAGCCCAAAACCTCGCACATAAAACTCTGAATCCTCATCCAAAATTCCTGCATCTTAACACATCCCCAAAAGACATGGGTTGTGTCTCCATCTTCTAATTGACATTGCCAGCAGGTGGGTGTGTCTTTAAGACCAAGCCTATGCAATCTAAAGGGGGTCCAATTGCATGAGGCGAACCCTTGCGTCTCTAGATGCAGATTTGACATTTTTTAGAATCCCAGCCCACTGTCCCTCCTCCAATACCAAATTTAGATCTTTCTCCCATAATCTCTTAAGAGTTGAAGTTCCGTCTCCCAGACTCTGAATTAGTAGGGAGTAATACACCGATGCCTCATGACCTTTTCCAAAAGCAGTAATCACCTCTCCCAGAGTGTCTGCCACTTTAGGAGGGTGTAAACCACTCCTAAAAACAGTACAGAGCAGGTGGCGCAGCTGTAAATACTTAAAGAACTGAGATCTAGGAATCCCAAAAAGTTTAACCAAATTTTGAATGGAGTGATGAGATCCTTTCTTATACAGGTCACCGAGTGTAGTAACCCCCCTCCCAATCCACTCTGACCAGCAAAAAGGGGACTTGTTGATGCATAGTTTGGGGTTCAGCCATATGCTCGAGCAACATTTAAAAAAATGTCAGAATTAAACAGTCTGGACACTTTAGTCCATACCGAGTTCAGATGCGAGATAACGGGATGCACTTTAGCTTCTCCGATTAATTTGATAGAAAAGCTCTGCAGTGGCAAAAATAGGGGCAAGAACTTCCTGTTCTATACAGAACCAGGGAGGGGCTCTCTCAGGTGGAAGCGACCAATGAGCCAAATGTCTGAGACCGAATGCATAATAATAAAATAAAATCTTGGGTAGACCTAGCCCACCTTTGTCAATCGGCCTATGTAACTTATTGAAATGTAATTTGGGACGCTTACCATTCCAAATGAAAGACTTTGCTATGCTATCAAATTGCTTGAAATAAGAGAGGGGGACATCTACAGGGAGAGACTGCAGTAAGTAATTGAATTTTGGAATACAATTAATTTTAATAACATTAACCTCCCAATCATAGATAAATGTAATGAAACCCACCTGCCCACATCACTCGAAAACCGTTTTATTAAGGGGTCAAAATTAACTCTATCTAAATCACACAAATTTGCTGGGAATAAAATACCCAAATACTTAATGCCCTGTGTGGGCCACTGGAAAGCACCCGGCTGGAAAGCCGTTTCTGGGCAGTACACTGTCAGAGCCAAAGCTTTGGATTTAGACCAATTGACTCTATATCCTGAAAACTTAAAAAAGGAATTAATAATTCTGTGGAGGCAAGGCATAGATCTACTGGGGTCAGAGACAAATAATAGAATATCATCTGCGTAAAGCAAGAGTTTATGCGCCAAACCTCCCGCCACCACCCCTGGAAAATCATCCTCCTTCCTTATCGCGGTTGCTAATGGTTCCAGGGCAAGACAGAACAATAATGGGGAAAGAGGGCAACCCTGCCGGGTGCCCCTATCCAAAGTAAAATAATCTGAAATTAGTCCATTTGTTTGTACCGCTGCTACTGGGTGTCTATAAAGTAACTTAATCCATCCAATAAACGTACTCCGAAACCCGTATATTTCCAAAAGTTTAAAAAGATAATCCCACTCTACCAATCAAATGCCTTTTCGGCGTCAAGTGAGATGGCAGCGACCGGAGATTGTTCATTCGCTACTGACCACATGATATTGATGAGACGCCTAATGTTATCAGAAGAGCTACGGCCCCGAATAAACCCCACCTGATTCAAAATTTTTGACTACATTTTTACATCTAACTGGATCAGGGAAATTGGACGGTAACTTTTACACTCGCTTGGATCTTTGTCCTTTTTAAGAATCAGACTGATCCGGGCTTGTGTCATGGTTGGAGGAAGCTTTCCGTTCTTTAATGATTCTGTATAAACTTCTAACAAAAGTGGAGCCAGTTCTGTAGCATAAGATCTAAAAAATTCAGCAGCAAAACCATCTGGCCCCAGAGCTTTGCCTATAGGTAAGGCCTTAATTACCTCGTCAAGTTCCTCCAAGGTTATTTCAGAATCAAGTCAATTTCTTTGCTCAGTTGTCAGTTTAGGAAGTTTTAATGGTTCCACAAAGTTTCTAATATCTTCATCAGTAGACGAAGACATAGAACTATAAAGATCAATATAGAATTCTTTAAAAGCATTATTAATATCAGTGACCGAGGTAAATATTTCACCACCAGCAGATTTCACTGATGGAATAGTAGAAAAAGACTCTCCCTGCTTTATATATCTAGACAAAAGCTTCCCTGCTTTGTCCCCTGACTCAAAATATGACTGTCTTGCCCTGAATAACCAAAACTCCACCTTCCGTGATAAAATAGCATTATATCTATATTTCAATCGGGTCAATTCTCTGAGGCCATCAGACGACATTCTGCGCATCAGCTCTGCCTCTGCACTTTTAATATTCTCTTCCAACTCCACAAGTTCTCGTGCTTTGGATTTTTTGGTGAATGAGGCATACTGTATGATCTGACCCCTAAGAACTGCCTTAAGTGCCTCTCAAGCCACGCCCACAGAGGATACTGAGGACCAGTTGGTCTCCATATAAACATTGATTTCGGTCTTTAACTGTAAAAGATGACACGAGAAGCAGTTTTCCTTCTTCAGGTGAGGCTTTATTTCCCCTCTTCCTCGACACCACTTTACAGTTTACCTTTATACACTGTCTAAATACTAACACACACTGTTTCCGCAAATACACTCTCACTATTAGGAAGTCCTTGCTCTGGCTCGGCTCTGTCATATCCAGCCTCTCTCTCGACTGAGTGTTGTGTCGCTCTGTTTATGCCGCTCTCCCCGTGCTCACTGAAATTAGAGACAGGTGTTAGACATAATTTAGCTCAGGTGTAAGCGCCCTTACCGCTTTCTCTCTCCGGAGAGATGCTTGACCACGCCCCCGCTGCCACATATCCCCACCGCCCGACTCAGGCTGGGGCGACATCCGGCCTGCCTACCACTCCCCCCCATTCCTGGAAAGGAAGTCTGCGACAGCCATCTGCGACCCCGGTCTGTGGACCACCTTGAACTTAAACGGCTGAAGAGCCAGATACCAACGGGTGATCCAGGCGTTAGTATCTTTCATGCGGTGGAGCCACTGGAGTGGGGCATTTTCCGAGCTGAGGGTGAAGGCCCGCCCCAGCAGGTAGTATTGGAGAGTGAGGACCGCCCACTTGATGGCGAGACACTTCTTTTCCACGGTGCTGTACTTAGTTTCCCTTAACGAGAGCTTACGGCTAATGTACA
The DNA here is from genome assembly GCF_019703515.2 of Myxocyprinus asiaticus. Classification (NCBI taxonomy): domain Eukaryota; kingdom Metazoa; phylum Chordata; class Actinopteri; order Cypriniformes; family Catostomidae; genus Myxocyprinus; species Myxocyprinus asiaticus. The sequence continues at coordinate 14,743,096 of NC_059391.1, forward strand.
GCACCAGGCGCTCCTCCCCCTCCACCACCTGCGAGAGTACGGCCCCCAGCCCCCTGTCTGAAGCATCTGTCTGTAAAACAAAAGGGAGAGAGAAGTCAGGTGAATGTAACAGCGGCCCCCCGCAGAGTGCGGCTTTAACTTGCGTGAATGCCCGTTGACACTGCTCCGTCCACTGGACCGGATCTGGATAATTAGGCACAAACCTTCTATAATAGCCAGCCAGCCCCAGGAACTGTCTCACCCCCTTTTTGGTCTTGGGTCTCGGGCAGGTCACAATCGCCGCTGTCTTGTCAATTTGGGGACGCACCTGCCTGTGGCCCAAGTGGAACCCCAGATACCGTACCTCCACCCGTCCAATCGCGCACTTCTTCGGGTTCGCTGTGAGTCCCGCTCGGCGCAGCGATCTCAGAACCACCCTCAGGTGTTGCATATGCCGCTGCCAATCATTGCTGTAAATGATGATGTCATCTAAATAGGCAGCGGCGTAAGCTGAATGTGGCCTGAGGATTCGGTCCATGAGACGCTGAAATGTAGCCGGGGCTCCAAACAAACCGAACGAAAGTGTCACCAATTGGTGTAATCCAAACGGTGTGGAGAAGGCGGTTTTCTCACGGGAAATTGGTGTCAAGGGGATCTGCCAATAACCCTTCGTCAAATCCAATGTCGAATAAAAACAAGCAGTGCCCAACCGATCGAGCAACTCATCAACGCGAGGCATTGGATACGCATCAAATTTAGACACCGCGTTGACTTTCCTGTAATCCACACAGAATCGCACAGACCCGTCGCTCTTAGGCACTAGAACAACTGGGCTGGACCAATCACTGTGGGATTCTTCTATTACCCCCATATCAAGCATCGCATCCAATTCTTCCCGAACAATTTTCTTTTTGTGTTCGGGTAGTCGATGGGGCGGCTACGTACCACCACCCCCGGCTCGGTCTCGATGTGGTGATGGATGAGGTTTGTACGTCCCGGTAGAGGGGAGAACACATCTGCAAACTCCTGTTGCAACTTGGCAACCTCCGCGAGTTGGCTCGGTGAGAGGTGGTCTCCGCAAGTGACCGGGGTGAACTGTTTATGTTTTGAACTCACCTCCGGTCCGAGCTCCGCCTTCACGGGAACCACCGTAGCCAACGTCACGGGGACCGCCTCCCTCCACAATTTTAGGAGATTGAGGTGGTATATTTGACGTGCGTCCCCTCTATCGGTTCGTTTAACCTCATAATCGAGATCTCCCACTCGTCGTGTGACCTCAAAGGGTCCTTGCCACTTGGCGAGTAATTTAGAGCTCGATGTGGGAAGCAATACAAGCACTTTATCTCCCGGTGCAAATTCCCTTAGCTGAGTTCCCCTGTCATACAGTCGGCGCTGTCGTTCTTGAGCTTGGAGCAAATTCTCCTGTGTTAGTTGCCCCAAGGTGTGGAGTTTTGCTCTAAGATCAAGAACGTACTGAATTTCATTTTTACTGTTTGAAGGTCCTTCCTCCCAGGCCTCTCGCATTACATCAAGCATGCCGCATGGGCGTCGCCCATACAGCAGCTCGAATGGGGAGAAGCCAGTGGAGGCTTGCGGGACCTCTCGTACTGCAAATAACAGGGGGTCGAGCCATTTATCCCAATTTCTAGAATCATCTTGCACGAACTTACGAATCATGTTTTTGAGGGTTTTATTAAATCGTTCCACCAGGCCATCCGTTAGAGGATGGTATACACTGGTGCGAATCGATTTAATATTTAATAATTTGTACAGTTCGCGTAGTGTTCGTGACAAATGTTGTGCCCTGATCGGTGAGGATTTCTTTCGGAATCCCCACCCGGGAGATTATTTTGAAGAGTGCCTCCGCAACACTGCGTGCTGAGATGTTGCGAAGAGGCACTGCTTCCGGATATCGCGTTGCATAGTCCACTAGGACCAATACAAAGCGATGTCCGTGTGCTGACCGTTCTAATGGCCCGACGAGGTCCATTCCAATTCTCTCAAAGGGGATCAGAGGGAGAGGGCGCAATGGCGCTTTTGGGGTGGCCGGTGGGTTAACCAGCTGGCATTCGCGGCATGCCGCACACCACCAACGCTTGGTGAGTACCCCCCTTGACACTTACCGGTATCCGATACGCTCCGGCCCGGTCAGGGGCAGCCTGTGGGAGGTCAGAGACCCGCACCACCGTCCCCAGCTCCATCAGAGGGCACTGATCTCGGAAGTGGCTCGGGTCTCCGCACCTCCAGCAGGCCGGCCCAGGCGCTATGCCCGCACTTGCGTCGGCAGGCGCCCCCCCCTGAGGGGGAGAGCGGCGGGGCATTGGAGTAGGGGAAGGTGTCGCCTCCCACACCCGGGGAACTGGTCTCAGGGGCTGAGTTCCTCCTCATCTGCGTGGGGCAGGAACGGGACCTGGAGAGAGAGCAGACGAGAGAGAGAGAGGGGAGGGGGAAGAAACAGAGGGAGGAGAGAAAACGTAGGAGGGATCTTCCGCCCTCGGGATCGCCGCCACGTGGTCCTCCGCAAGTCGGATAGCTTCCCCCAACGACTTCGGGCGGTGGCACTGGACCCACTCCGCCGTCCCTTTTGGCAGTCGAACTATGGACTGTTCCAGTACCACCTGGTCGATAATTCCCTGGACGTCGCGATGCCCCGCTAGCAGCCATCTTCGGCAGGCGTCACGGAGCCACTGGGCAAAGGCAAATGGGTGGTCAGAGCTTTCCAACTTCAAGCTCCGGAAGAGTTGACGACTTTCCTCCGGAGTGCGACCAACCCGTTGCAAGATGGCTTTTTTTAGATCTCCATAGGCCAGGAGGCTCGACGCTGGCAGTTGTTGAGCCGTGAGCTGGGCTTCCCCGGACAATAGTGGGATCAATTGGGCTGCCCATTGGCCGAGCGGCCAGCCCCAGATCTCGGCGGTCAGCTCAAACAAATCCAGGAAAGCCTCGGGGTCGTCCGCCGCCCCCATTTTCTGTAATGCTGGGGGGGTAACGCCGTGGGTGTGTCCGGGGTCGCGGCTGAGGATGCCCCCTGGCTGAGGAGGCTCCGGATCGCCTGCCGGTCCTCGGCTTGAGCATGCATGAGCTCGACAAACCGGCGGTCTTGATCTTGTCGGAGCTCAAGCAGTGTTTGTTGGTGGTTCCGATGTAGGCTGGCGAGGGCTTGGAGGATCTCCGCCAACTGGGAGGACTCTACGGGATGACCTCCATCCATCTTTCGACCCAAACTTCAATCCCGGGTTTCAGCACCAGTGTAAAAGATGATGCGAGAAGCAGTTTTCCTTCTTCAGGTGAGGCTTTATTTCCCCTCTTCCTCGACACCACTTTACAGTTTACCTTTATACACTGTCTAAATACTAACACACACTGTTTCCACAAATACACTCTCACTATTAGGAAGTCCTTGCTCTGGCTCGGCTCTGTCATATCCAGCCTCTCTCTCGACTGAGTGTTGTGTCGCTCTATTTATGCCGCTCTCCCCGTGCTCACTGAAATTAGAGACAGGTGTTAGACATAATTTAGCTCAGGTGTAAGCGCCCTTACCGCTTTCTCTCTCCGGAGAGATGCTTGACCACACCCCCGCTGCCACATTAACATTTGTTGGAAATCAGGATTTTACAAAAGGGATACATTAATGCGCCAAATATATGATTTCTTTTTCTCCGTATATGGCAACATCTCCAAACTCACCAAGGCGTGATCTGAGACTAAGATGTTTCCAACTGAGTAATCAACAACAGATGAAATGAGGGACTTAGATATCAAAAATAAATCTATTCTAGAATAAATCTTATGGACTGATGAAAAATTTATAGTCCCTACCAGATGGGTTCAAAAGTCGCCAAATATCTGCAAGACCAAGATTTTTACACATCTTGTGAAGTGTCACCGTTGCTCTAGGGGGCTTACACACTTTTGCTTCACTATGATCAAGGACTGAGTCCATCAAAAGATTAAAGTCTCCTCCCAATATTATATCATGAGGGGTGCCAGTGGCTTGCAACATCCCTTCAAGATCTATAAAAAAGCCCTGATCATCACCGTTAGGTGCATAAATATTAGCCAAAATCAACCTTTGCCCCTGAATTTCAGCTAAAACAATAACGACTCTTCCTAATTTATCTTTAATCTGTTTGAGAAATTTGAATTGTAGATGTTTATTAATCAATATAATGACTCCCCTACTCTTACTTGAGCCAACACTAAAGAAAACATGTCCACCCTATATCTTCCCAAATGTTTCAGCTTCCTGCGGGGAAAGATGTGTTTCTTGAAGAAACACAATATCATATTTCTTATGAAATAACCTTCCTTCTTTTTATGGGGTGCCCCAACCCATTCACATTCCATGTGGAGAGAGACAACTTATTCATATTAACATCTGACATATTGATATAATAAAAATAAATAAATGGTGTGTCAAAAACAAGATTACACAGACCACATTCCCCATTAATGCAACAATCAAACCCTGAACTTCCCCCGATCAAAACAAACAGAAAAAAGAAAAACATGCGCATTAACCCCGTGCATGACAGCGCCAACTGGCGTCAATCCCTTAAAACTCAAAGAGTCCATGTACACCTATGAGAGCCCCTCAAATCTGGTGCTTCTATACAAATTTTGTAAGGCAAAATTTTAAAAACAGACCACAGCCAACAGGCAGAATAACAGAAAAAACATGTAGACTCGAAGGTGTGTTCCTCCAAAAAATAAACTCCAGCTGATATAAAGCCATTCAGTTTCCTCGGACAGACAAGCAACTGTTCAGTGAGCCAGCTGTTATGAGTTCAGCGGATGACATAATCATTCCAATGTCCCGTAAAAATACTCAACAAAACAGACTCCAGCCAGTAGGAGGAATAAGCACAAAGGACAAACAGATTTATCCACAGCTGTTCCAGAGTGATATTCAACAGAACAAGCTCCAGCCGCTAGGCAGAGCCAGCACGAAAAACAAAACTGGCATCCGGTTCCTCAGATGATCAAGAGCCAAACTAACTCGGAGGCCGCAAAAAAAAAACAAAAAAAAAAAAACAAATATACGCCATAACTTACTCAGCCCGTCAACTTTATAAAAGACGTCCTTTATGTGAGTATGTAGGTATTTTGTGGTCATCCAAAGTGTCCATTCTCGATCTGGCCGGAAACTTCAGTGTAAAAAAGATCTTCCATCATGCAAAAGTTTCTTGGAGTCATGCCACAAAACAAACTCCAGCCGCTAGGTGGAGCCAGCGCAAAAAGAAACAAAAATGGCACCCAGCTTCCTCAGATAATACAGTTCCTCAACCGCGAGTCAGTCCATTAATATAAGAAACATCAAATGGCTTACTCACTCCAATGTATTTATGAAAGAGAGTGCCTGTTTTGGACATGTAAATACTTTGCGACCCTTCTTCGTTTCTATTCTCAGTTTGGCCGGGAACATCATTGCAAAAGTGAACTTCTGCTAATGTAAGAGATTCTTACATTCCTTGAACCGATCACGTTTCTCTCTTGTCGAATTCGCAAAGTCCGGGAACAAGAAAATATTATGGTTCTTCCAAGAAAGCTTTCCTTTGCTCCTCGCCCGGCGCAACACCAGATCTTTATCGGATGATCTCAGAAATTTGGCCAAAATCGATCGGGGCCTGTCTCCCTCAGCAGATCTGCGAGCAAGGACTCTGTGAGCTCGCTCGATTTCCAGCTTGTGGCCTGTTATGTCGAGCAGACTCGGGAAGAGCTCGTCCAGGAATTTCACCATATCTCTGCCCTCTTCATGCTCAGGAATTCCAACAATTCGTATGTTATTCCTTCGGCTCATATTTTCAAAATATTCCAGTTTTTCCAAAATTAATTCCAAATCTGTTTTGAACACGGGCGGATTAGCAGATAATTCCCTTCCGATGACTCAAGATAATTGATTCGTTTTTCAACTTCTGTCACTCTTGTAAACAACTCAGAGAATTTTGTTTCCATCGCCGTAATCGATCGACATATTACAGCGAGATCTTCCAAGTCAGCAACAACCTTCGTCAGCATCACCGACATGTTGGACAGTTGACGCTGAATTTCATCTACCGACGTGCCGTCCTAATCGAGTCCCGCCAGAGGCCTCAGCTTGAACATGTAAGTGTCTCCAGAGTCTGAGGACTTTGACTTCTTTGCTATGTTTACCTCAAAGAGCAAGTATGTAATTGGGTATATCAAATCTCACCAGATTATAACATGAAAATAATTAAAAAACTAGCAAAGTTCGCAGAGCTCGTGTCTCACACATCTGCTTCTCGCATGGCATCCCCGGAAACCCAGAAAAAGTAATTTTTATAATAAGCCATAGTGGTATTTTCAGGGGGGAGGAGGTTGTAGCCTTACCCTGCAGTTTGTTCACCCTCCGCCTATGACCACAAGTGTTGTGTTGAGTCACCTTCCTTTCAGGTTTTCAAAAGAGTTGACATAAGAGCTCATTCCTCTTCGAGAAAATGGCCACTGAGGAGTTCTCCATCCAGACAAAGATATTTGTATCCCTCTAAAGTGCTAATTGGACCATTTTGGTCCCTCTCTAACCTGCCACAGTCCTCCTTGACCTTGAACCGTGCTTGTCTGAGTACACTAACTCAAGGGGAATCCTCAGGATAATGAGCCGACTCTGTTTTAAGGGTTACTGTCATTGCACATAATTGGCAGGGACGCAATCGTCTGATATACTTTAATACAGTGCTCAAATGCCTTTTGACACGGTTCTGTGAAGGTTAATATGGCTTTTATCTTGACTAACTCCTCTTTACTTTTATGTGTGGTCTGTATTTTGAAGCACTAGGGTGGAAAGAAAGCATTTACTTTGTGCAATTTCTTATTGATCAAGATGCTATGAAACTCAGGGACTTGCTCTGGTTATTGACTATATAGCATGATCTTTAGCTTCGATTCATTACTCTTTTAAATACCTAGTTTTGTGTTCAGATATCATATTTTAATGATATAATATTTTTGGGTGAGCTATGTCTTTAATATTGCATTGTGGACAAATTTTTGCAACAGTAGTCTTCAGAGTAGTATGGTCGCAGATCACTTGGGTTTTGTTAACAAAATAAAAAAAAAAGGCATACATAACGTAACCTGACTTCATTTTAGTAAGCGAAGCAAAAATAATCTAAATAGCTGGCCTTATTCTGTCTGAAATGTAATTTACTCAGTAATACCTCTATAATAGAACTGTTGAATAAAAATAAAATAATATTCGCAGCTGTGCTGTTGCCTGCAGTACTTGCAGTATATACAACAACATTCTTGTTCATGTGATGCTGCTTAATACTGACACTTACGAAGTACTATACACAATCTTTTCAATATACCTTTTTTAAACAAGTACATGGTTTTAGTTTCATTTAGAGCCCTATATTGGGAACAGTATTAAGAGTATGGCAAGCCAGATTCACTCATTATTACCCAAAGATGGCACTCTTCTCCTGCTGGGAATTTACTGCTCTGGGAACAAGCTGTTCATCCTTTATGTGAAACTATTCTGAGCAGGGGGAAGGCTTACACTGTATGCTAATACCCCTGTGTAAACTTAACTTTCAGCACTGATGCTGGAAAAACCTGAAGGTCCATATAATCATAATCACGATTTTATATATATATATATATATATATATATATATATATATATATATATATATATATATATATATATATTTGATGGGATGTGTTGTATTGACAGAAACTGCATTTTTTTTCTTCATGTTATAGGTGAGCTATAATCATTGTCTTCCCTTTTTCTTGTTTTATATGGGTTCTTTCAAAACTAAGATTTTATTATTTATTAGCAATTTCAATTTCATGTCAGTGTGTCATTTTGCTATGTTTAAATACTCGTATCCCAGCTTACTATTCAGAGGTAACAATTAATAAGCCATTTTTGGGTGGATTTCATAAAAAACAGCAAACATTGTGTCTCTGTGGCAGTTTCAAAATATTACTCTGTTTGTTTGTGCATCCTGACCTGCACGGCAACACTGACTCAACCAATGTAATAGTTATAAAGCGGGAGTATGTTTGGCCCTCCAGTGGCAGATGGGGGAGTGTTTGGGAAACCTGTTTGAAATTAATAATAATAATAATAATAATAATAATAATAATATCTTATTTACAGGACTTTCCTCAACTTCAGACAGCAGTCAATAGGGGAAATGGTTCTTTTTAGGATGTTTTATCCATGGAAAACATTTTGTTATGCTTTGGATGTAAACAGGGACAAACCTGCACTGCAAAGAAGCATTTTCTTAATCACAGTTTTTGTCTGTTTTTCAAGTAAAATATCTAAACATCCTTAAAACTATAAAAATTTACTCTAGAAGGAAAATTGAACTAGACTATGAAAATTCTCTGACTTGTTGTCAGGGAATATTTCTTGAATTGTATTTATTATATATAATATATTAAATTGTATTTATTTGTAAGACATATATACTTTAAAGAGGCCCTATTATGCTTTTTGGGATTTTACCTTTCCTTTAGTGTGTAATATAGCTCTTTGTGCATGTAAAAGATCTGTAAAGTTACAAAGCACAAAGTCCACACAAAAGGGAGTTATTCTCTCCCACAGACAACACTGCTCAAGAACTACAAGAAATGGCTGGATTGTAGTCCAGCCATTTCTTCTGTAAATTTCTACGTCACTATGTAACACATTTGCATAATGCCCACCTAAGGGCTACTTTGGCCCGCCCTCAAACAAACGTAGTTATAGCAGAGGCCAGGATGAGTTGGGTTAGGGATGTCGCCATGTCGAGAAGACGCTGTTTTCTTCACTGCAAAAGCAAAACCTCTTTGTTTGAACTTCCAAAGGCAGACGAATTGAAGTATCAGTGGTCAAAATGTATTTTAATTATTTAGCAGTACAACCACAACCAATGCAGTATTCAAGTCAGTTACCCCTGAAAGATGGTGCAGTTCCCACTTTGTTGGGACAATCTGGTGCTTCCGGATCACAACCTGTAAGTATGCTTGATTATTTGTGGATTTATCTGCTACCGAGAGTTCAAATGTGGAGTTTCGTGTTGTAGCTACGGTGTACACCCAGTGCACAGCAGTAGGCCTCTGCTATCTTGCTAGCTAATGTTATTATGTTGAAATAGTTTTGATAATCAGCTGCGGGACCACTTTTACCTACAATTGTGTAGAATTATGCATATTGTTTGTCGTTCTTACTATCATGAATATTGATCAAGTGTGGAGATGGATTTATTTTTACAAGTGGTCATTTTACGTCTGCAGTACACGGTAGTGCTCGGCTAACTTGGTATGTAATGTTATTGTTTTGGTAAGAGTTTACTATTCAGCTGTGGGCCAGCTTTTACCTAAAACTGTGTAACAAAATGGTCAATCTCAAGAGTCTTATATAATTATATAATTACAAGCTGTAATGTTTCGGCCGCTATCCAAGGTAGTCCACGGCTAACTTGCTCACTAACCGGGAGTAAGCCTCTGTTCTCCATTCATATCATAATAGTTTGGCTACACCCATTCCAGCAAAAGATGACTAACTTAGGGTACGTTTACACGACAACAATGTACTAAAAACTGAAAAGTTTTTCTTTGCGTTTTTGAAAAGTTTTGCGTACAGACGGCAACGTTGTCAAAACGATCCCCGTTCACACGGATCCGCGAAAATGACTAAAAATGCTATATTATGCATGCCAGGCCAGTAGCTGGCGATGTCACTTTGTAAAGAAACACTACGCACCTGCGCACATAAGCATTCTTCCACAGAGTGGTGAATACAAACAATGAAGATGGCGAAAGCATCAAGGAAATTTGTCTGGACGGACGATGAGGTTACTTTATTACTACTAGTGACCCTGGACTATAAAGCACGCCACCTGTTTAAGGACTCCAACTGGTGATCTCATGTTGGTCTGTTCGCCCCCTGGAGGTAAGGACGAAGTTCTTGAAGTTCATGCCTATAGACTGAACATGTAATACACGCGCGCATGACGTCATCATTGTTTTCACAAATTCACGTTTTTGTATGTTTACACAGAGACGATAACAGCATCGTTTTCAAAAGTTTGTGTTTTCAGGCCCCAAAACGCCGTTGTCGTGTAAACAAGCAGCCAAAACGCATACGTTTTTAGTTGAAAACGTTGTCGTGTAAACGGCCCCTCAGATGCACTACGTGTCTTTTACCTGAAGCATTGTGTGACGAGGAGGAGGGCGGGGCCGGGCGTGCGTAGTCAGGCTAATCAGCCGAGGAGAGGGATAAGTGCAGCGGAATGTGGCAGCTCGGGAGAGAGAGAGTCACATGCAGCTGCCATGTGTGCATTTATGTTTTTGTGTCTTTTTGTTTAAGTTCTTATTAAAATAATACTTTGTTTTGATTGTTGCTGGTTCCCGCCTCCTCCTTTCCCATTTTAACTGTGTTACACATTGTTAGATTCACAATAATCAACAGTGTACTTGAAAGAATGCTACTAAATTAAAACTTACCACTGTGAAACATCCTGGTCAAGTCGTGCTTGCAAAGGTGATTTGGGTCGATCAGCTTGTTCTTCCAAACTTTCATTATTTAATTCATTATCGGACTCGGGCTAGAGCTGGTACAGCAATACATATACTATAAACCAGTGGTGTAGTAGTGTCTGAAGAGGTGGGCATACTGTGAATTTATGAAAGACCCATGAATAGTACACAATTTTGTTTTATTTGTGTACTATTATGTGCTTTTCTGTGTATAGTGAAATTGTTTTCCTACTTAGAAATATAAACTGAAATTATTTGATATCATGAGAAAAAGGCACCACCGACAGCAGTAAAAGGCAAAAAAAAAAAAAAAAAAAAAAAAGCATTAAAAACTAGCAGGGGTGAAATAACATGCAGTATTTTCACAAAGTTTAATTGCATAAGTTAAATTTAAATGTATATACTGTGTATATATATATATATATATAGACAAGACAAGTACCGTTCTCCTGGCAACCGCCAAACCCAGACTCGTCCATCAGATTGCCAGATGGAGAAGCGTGATTCGTCACTCCAGAGAACGCGTCTCCACTGCTCTAGAGTCCAGTGGCGGCGTGCTTTACACCACTGCATCTGATGCTTTGCATTGCACTTGGTGATGTATGGCTTGAATGCAGCTGCTCGGCCATGGAAACCCATTCCTTGAAGCTCTCTACGCACTGTTCTTGAGCTAATCTGAAGGCCACATGAACTTTGGAGGTCTGTAGCGATCGACTCTGCAGAAAGTTGGCGACCTCTGCGCACTATGCACCTCAGCATCCGCTGACCCCGCTCTGTCATTTTACGTGGCCTACCACTTCGTGGCTGAGTTGCTGTCATTCCCAATCGCTTCCACTTTGTTATAATACCACTGACAGTTGACTGTGGAATATTTAGTAGCGAGGAAATTTCACGACTGGACTTGTTGCACAGGTGGCATCCTATCACAGTACCATGCTGGAATTCACTGAGCTCCTGAGAGCGGCCCATTCTTTCACAAATGTTTGTAGAAGCAGTCTGCATGCCTAGGTGCTTCATTTTATACACCTGTGGCCATGGAAGTGATTGGAACACTTGAATTCAATCATTTGGATGGGTGAGCGAATACTTTTGGCAATATAGTGTATGTTATTAGAAAATAAGGTATTAGAAAATTGTAAAAAATAATATATACTATACATACTACTATAATATATGTATATAGCATATATAAATATATAAAATGTTTTTTATTTATTACTTGAAGTTGATTTTACTTACCTAATTTTGAGGTTTTTGCTTAATACAAGAACAAACAATGTACCAATGGGGTAAGAAAAATAATCTTAATTCAAAATAATATTAATTGATTATTAACTTGGACAGTTTAGCTTCCCAAGTACATTTATCTTGTTTTAATTAAGGATGTTTAGATATTTGTACTTGAATCAAGAAAAAAAAATACTGTTAAATAAAATGATTTCTTAGATTGTGACAAATTGCCATTCATTCAAATCTATTTACTTGAGCTAAAAAAAAAATGCCAATCAGATCGATAAAATATGTTGTCCTCTGAAATTGTTTGGATTTTGCAAACATTTTACAGCCATGGACTGTAAATTGCTGCTGTACAAAGGAAGCAGGAGAACAAAAACTGTTGGTCTGTCTAAAAGCGTTGATAGCCCACAAAGAGCAGGAAAATATCCATTGAATCACAGCAGGCCACGTCAATTCTCTCTCTCTTTTTCCGCTCCACTTTGAAGTGTGCTGGCCAGAAAATGGGATCTCATTGGGGCTGGATTGGGTTGTGCATAATTGGCCATTTACATGGAAACCAGTTCAGTGACAGCTCACGTGTCCTCAGAGAGACTTCACAGTGCTTGACGAATCCCATAACTGAAGAAATTTGCGTTAAGCTTTACAGATTAATGAAACAAATGCTAAGCTTCTGAGGTGCTTTCAGGACCAACATGTTCTGTTTTTTATGTCTTCATAGACAGCCTAATTGGTTGCTAAAAATAAACCCTTCAAAACTGGAAGTTTGTTGCTTTTAGGGCATTTACACTTATAGGAGTCAATTCCTGCATCTTTTTTTGTTTTTTGTTTTTTTATCAGATTGCTATCCAATTGGGTCTGCACATTCCATTTACACTTGGCAACATACATTTGTCTCCGCAAAACAGATATAAATTCGTTCTTTGATTAATTCAATTATTTAAAAAAATCCTTATCCAGTAATCACAAATGACTGTAATGGAAAAGTCATGGAAAGTCATTGGTCGAAAAGTATGTGAAAATGATCAGTGGCTGAGACCTTTACAATTTCTTGTTTCGAACCAGTGCTTTGGAGTGTGCTACTGACAAATTCACGTGATTTCAGCAAACGAGGCTTCGTTTCATCATACCGTTTCAAAATATTTTGCAGTTTGATGCTGGTTGCTTGATCTGACATTGAACACCTGAATCATCTGTATAGCTGTAACTTATCTCAAGTCAGTTTAAGAAACGTGTTTGCATATTGGAAATTATTTTAAATTCCCTGTCAATCAATTTGAGGTGTGTTCCCACCGAAACATAAAAAAAAAATTAAAAAAAAAGCAATTTGTGTTTATGAAAAGAGATACTGTATGTGAGAGAGACATACATATATTTTGTGACATTTAAAGATATTTATTTGGTCTACAGAAGGTGAAGGTTAACATGAATTAGACTGACTCCTTTGTTGAGATGCGTCTCACTGTATAGTGTCTTGCATCATGAATGTTGTATTTTTAAAGGGATAGTTCACCCCAAAATGAAAACTCTCTCATCATTTACTCACCCTCATGCCATCCCAGATGTGTATGACTTTCTTTCGTTTGCTGAACACAATCAAAGAGTTTTAGAAGAATTTCTCAGCTCTGTAGGTCCATACAATGTAAGTAAATGGGTGCCAAAATTTTGAAGCTCCAAAATCCACATAAGGGCAAAATAAAAGTACTCAAGACAACTCTGGAGGTAAATCCATTGTGGCAAGGAGGAGGGCATGGCCATGCCATGATGACGCACGCCCGGCCCCTAATCAGGCTAATTAAGCCCACGAGAGGGATAAAGGCAGCCGGAGGCAGCAGTTCGGGAGAGAGAGAGCTACAGGCAGCTGCCCTGTATGCGTTTGTGTTGTATGCCTTTTGCTTTAAGTTAATCATTAAATAATTATTTATATTGTCAAGCCGGTTCTCACCTCCTCCTTTCCCTTTTACCCTGTTACATCCATATATTCTGAAGCGATTTGATAGGTGTGGGTGATAAACAGATCAATATTTAAGTCCTTTTTTTTTTTTTACTATAACTTCTCCTCCCTGCTCAGTCAATGTCCACTTTACTTTCACTTTCTCATTCACCTTTTTCTGTTTTTGGTGATTCACATCTTTCTTGCATATTGCCCCCTAATAGGCAGGGAGGAGAATTTATGACAAAAAATGACTTAGGTGTGGGTGAGAAACAGAACAATATCTATCATATCATGTCTGAACACATGGATTTAACCACTGGAGTCATATGGATTACTTTTGTGCACCCTTTATGTGGATTTTGGAGTTTCAAAATGTTGGCACCCATTCACTTTCATTGTGAGGACCTACAGAGCTGAAATATTCTTTTAAATATCTTAATTTGTGTTCTGCAGAAGAAAGAAAGTCATCCACATCTGGGATGGCTTGAGGTTGAGTAAATGATGAGAGAATTTTCATTTATGGGTAAACTAACCCTTTAAGACACTGTGTACACTTATAGAGAGAGTTCACCCAAAAATAAAAATTCTCTCATCATTTACTCAACCTCATGCCATCCTAGATGTGAATGACTTTCTTTCTTCTGCTGGACACAAACAAAGATTTTTAGAAGAATATATAAGCTATGTAGTTCCTCATAATGCAAGTGAATTGTGGCCAGACCTTTCACATAGAGGCTTCATAAAGACTCCAGTGATTTAAATCCATATCTTCAGAAGTGATAGTGGTTGAGAAACAGATAAATATTTAAATCCTTTTTTACTATAAATCTTCACTTTCACCCTTTACATTCTTCTTCTTTTGTTTTTGGCAATTCACATTCTTTGTGCATATAGCCACCTACTGGGCAGGGAGCAGAATTTATAGTAAAAAAAAGGACATAAATATTTATCTTTTTCTCACCCACACCAATCAAATCACATCTGAAGATATAGATTTAACCACTCGGGTCTATGGATTATTTGTACGCTGCCTTTGTCCTTTTGGAACTTCAGAAATTTGGTCACCATTCACTTGGATTGTGAGGACCTACAGAGCTGAGATGTTCTTCTAAAAATCTTTGTTTGTGTTCTGTAGAAGAAAGAAAGTCATACACATCTGGGATGGCATGAGGGTGAGTAAATGATGAGAGCATTTTCATCTTTGGGTGAACTATCCCTTTAAGAATAAGTTTTAAAATGTGTCTTAAGACCCCTGCATTCTGTTCAGTTCTACCGTGCTGTGTTTTTCTGTGTCTTTTTGTAAAGGGCCCCTTAGAGTGCCAGAACGGTCACATGACTCTGAATTAACCAAGTGCCACAGTTTTTATTCTACTTACTTTTAAATTAATAGAATAATCATCTAATATCAGTTGTTGCTGAGGAGACAGTCTACCTCAGTGGCAGATGTATATCCAAGAGCTGTAGTTAACAATACAGAGACTTCTGCATTGCCCTATTTAGGAAGATTATTATATAATTTTTAATCTCAAAAGAAAACTACATTAGCCACACTCATGCAAAAATATCTGTTAGTACATAAAATGCTCTTAAAATTCATACAAAGCTGTTAGTGGCCTATCAACATGCCTTTTTGTTATTTTGCCTATGATTGGAGCAGATATCTCTTTCTGCCTCTCTTGAGCTGTGTAATTGGACAAACATCAAAGAGGCTTCCCTGGCACTCACTGCCATCAGGAGCCGTAGTATAAAATTAATTACCACTGGCATTGTATGTTTCCTACATGAACTGTAGGCTCTTCCCACTATGTCAGTGGGAGATGTTATACAGTAGTCCCTTGACATATTCAGAAAATAAGGGTGGAGGATCTGGATGTAAAAGACTTAAAAATTTGTCTTGCAGATGTCAGAACTACTTATCTATGCTTAATTTTTCTTTGTACATTGAAGGAATATCAAAGTCAAAAAGTATCAAAATAAATTATATGTAATAAACAATATATCAATAATAAACATTATATATAAATAGGGAGATGTACATTTTTTTTTACTCAATTTTAAAATAATTAGAAAAATTATCATTTTAATTAAATTAAACTGTATAATTTTAAATAATAAAATATTACATTACAAAATATAATTGTAATTGCAATTACAGTATAGTTGAGAAATAAATGTTAATATTTAAAAAAGTGTATCTTATTATTATCTATATTGATATATATTATTAGTATTATATTTTACATTTTATAATGAATATTTATATTAATAATTATGTATTGTATAATTTATTTTTAATAGGGCTGTCAATCGATTAAAATGTTTGATCAAATTAATTACAGGAAATGTCTAATTAATTATAAATATATAAATATTTACATATAAATATTTGCTGAGAAAGGCCCTCAAAAAACAATAATTCAGTTTATAATGATTAATTAATTATAAATAGTTATATTTAAATAATAATAAATATAATATATTACTTATATAATACATTATTGTGGCAGATGAGCATAGCGTTGATAAGAAAAAACAAAAAGTGGCTTTAGAAGTCAATATATTATTTATTTCTATATGATTGAACATAAGCCAATCATTTGCTTACAGTCCACAGCAATTTGTCTTTATCAATTTGTCTCCATTTTGCAATTGAATTTGTCAACCTGTCCGGGATAGATTTATTAAAAGGGCTTGTCTAAGGACGCATCAATGTACATCTGCATCAGATGGACACTTTTGGAACGTCTCACTTAGATTGTGTCGCATCATAAACAGCGTTTTTAGGTCGCTGTGTCAAGTTGAATGTAGTTTGAAACTTAGAAAAACAGTATTGCGCTCCGTCCAGCTGTGTGTGAAGCAAGAATGCGTCCTCATCTTGTCCTGTTGCTAGTGTCAAGCAAGCCTGTGTGTGGTTTGTTTTCCATACAGCTGCATGTTGCTTATACAGCTGGAGTTTTGCTTGTTGCCCCCTGCTGAAAACAGGTGGTGCTTCAAGCATGAATTGCTCATATGGTAGGAATATTCCTTATTACGGTCCAGGGACATGATTAATTGCCTTCATTTTTTTTATGCAGTATTTTTTAATTAATTAATTGCACTAAATTAACGTGTTAAATCAACAGCCCTTCTTTTTATGCAATAATTAAAATTTGATTAAAATGTAATTTAAAATGAACTACTAGTAAATTTAAGTACAAATTAAATCACACATATATAGAGTATATATATATATATAGATAGATAGATAGATAGATAGATATATACACACACACTGGTGGCCAATAGTTTGGAATAATGTACAGATTTTTCTCTTACGGAAATAAATTGGAACTTTTATTCACCAAAGTGGCATTCAGCTGATCACAATGTATAGTCCTTTTTTTTCAAACCGTGTGTGTGTACACACACACACACACACACACACACACACACACACACACACACACACACACACACACACACACACACACACACACACTACCGGTCAAAAGTTTTGAAACACTTACTCATTCTTTATTATAATTTTTTTTTCACATTTTAGAATAATAGTAAAGGCATCAAAACTATGGAATAACATAAATGGTACTATGGGAATTATGTTGTGACTAAACAAAATCCAAAATAAATCAAAACTGTGTTATATTTTAGCATCTTCAAAGTAGTCAACATTTGCCTAGAATTTGCAGACATGTACAGGTGCATCTCAATAAATTAGAATGTCGTGGAAAAGTTCATTAATTTCAGTAATTCAACTCAAATTGTGAAACTCGTGTATTAAATAAATTCAATGCACACAGACTGCAGTAGTTTAAGTCTTTGGTTCTTTTAATTGTGATGATTTTGGCTCACATTTAACAAAAACCCACCAATTCACTATCTCAACAAATTAGAATACATAAGACCAATAAAAATAAAAAAAAACATTTTTAGTGAATTGTTGGCCTTCTGGAAAGTATGTTAATTTACTGTATATGTACTCAATACTTGGTAGGGGCTCCTTTTGCTTTAATTACTGCCTCAATTCGGCATGGTATGGAGGTGATCAGTTTGTGGCACTGCTGAGGTGGTATGGAAGCCCAGGTTTCTTTGACAGTGGCCTTCAGCTCATCTGCATTTTTTGGTCTCTTGTTTCTCATTTTCCTCTTGACAATACCCCATAGATTCTCTATGGGGTTCAGGTCTGGTGAGTTTGCTGGCCAGTCAAGCACACAAACACCATGGTCATTTAATCAACTTTTGGTGCTTTTGGCAGTGTGGGCAGGTGCCAAATCCTGCTGGAAAATGAAATCAGCATCTTTAAAAAGCTGGTCAGCAGAAGGAAGCATGAAGTGCTCCAAAATGTCTTGGTAAACGGGTGCAGTGACTTTGGTTTTCAAAAAACACAATGGACCAACACCAGCAGATGACATTGCACCCCAAATCATCACAGACTGTGGAAACTTAACACTGGACTTCAAGCAACTTGGGCTATGAGCTTCTCCACCCTTCCTCCAGACTCTAGGACCTTGGTTTCCAAATGAAATACAAAACTTGCTCTCATCAGAAAAGAGGACTTTGGACCACTGGGCAACAGTCCAGTTCTTCTTCTCCTTAGCCCAGGTAAGACGCCTCTGACGTTGTCTGTGGTTCAGGAGTGGCTTAACAAGAGGAATACGACAACTGTAGCCAAATTCCTTGACATGTCTCTGTGTGGTGGCTCTTGATGCCTTGACCCCAGCCTCAGTCCATTCCTTGTGAAGTTCACCCAAATTCTTGAATCGATTTTGCTTGACAATCATAAGGCTGCGGTTCTCTTGGTTGGTTGTGCATCTTTTTCTTCCACACTTTTTCCTTCCACTCAACTTTCTGTTAACATGCTTGGATACAGCACTCTGTGAACAGCCAGCTTCTTTGGCAATGAATGTTTGTGGCTTACCCTCCTTGTGAAGGGTGTCACTGATTGTCTTCTGGACAACTGTCAGATCAGCAGTCTTCCCCATGATTGTGTAGCCTAGTGAACCAAACTGAGAGACCATTTTGAAGGCTCAGGAAACCTTTGCAGGTGTTTTGAGTTGATTAGCTGATTGGCATGTCACCATATTCTAATTTGTTGAGATAGTGAATTGGTGGGTTTTTGTTAAATGTGAGCCAAAATCATCACAATTAAAAGAACCAAAGACTTAAACTACTTCAGTCTGTGTGCATTGAATTTATTTAATACGCGAGTTTCACAATTTGAGTTGTATTACTGAAATAAATGAACTTTTCCACGACATTCTAATTTATTGAGATGCACCTGTACTCTTGACATTTTCTCAACCAACTTCTTGAGGTATCACCCTGGGATGTTTTTTTAACAGTACTGAAGGAGTTCTCATCTATGTTGGGCACTTATTGGCTGCTTTTCTTTATTATTTGGTCCAAGTCATCAATTTCAAAAACTTTTATTTTTTTAATTAAATTTTAGTTTTATAATGAAATAAATTAATATAGTGGCACAATTATATTTTTGTCTACAAAACTAATTTAAAACATTTAAGCATACACCTTCAGATCAAAAGTTTTTTAAGATCATGAGAAACATTTCAGTCAAGTGTTTCAAAACTTTTGACCGGTAGTGTACATATAAAATAAATCTTGTGGAAGTCGTAAATCCTGTAATTATTTTGTGTGATTTTGTAAGTTTTTTTTTTCCCCCATTTTTCTGCTCAATAATCTGCATGTAACAAAGCTCAGATAAAATCAGCACAAAACTTAAAAACATCTGCTTTGTCATTCTCACCAAGTTCTTGCTATTTGTGAAACTATTTCTCCAATCGTACTTGTCACACTTCCTTAACACATAACAGCTGCGTCATCACAATGCATGGTGCAGCCGTCGCCATGGCAGCAACATATTTCTGTCCCTCAGCAGTTAGAGAACACTCATTACAGTCAGGTCACATTGATTCAGTCCGGTACAGCCGTTTGTGCTCCTATGCTCACCTACTATTCTCTTTATTATCAGCATCAGGACTGTAACAATTAATTTCCCCAATGGTGCCTGGTATTAAATTCCCTGTCACACTTGGGAGGTCAGCGCTTTGGAGGAGCCATGGTAATGAGTGTGAGCGAGACGAGAGATGTGGGCATACTGTAACAGATTAAGATAAGGAATAATGCTTCTAATAAGAAAGATATTCTTTAAGGGTATTACCATCTGGTCTTAGACATCCACAATAGAGGTGAAGGCCAAAAAGATAGCAGGGATTTAATGAATTCCAAAAATTATTTTCTGTGCTTTTTAGAACTTTTTGGTTTGGGATATTCAGATATTTGAAACACATGAAAATAAATGATGTGCACCTAGCACAGGTTTACATAGAAAACAATAAAAAAAAAAACAAAAAAAAAAAACAGATCATACAGATGCGAAAACACATTCAGTCTGAAAAACCTCTTAGGAGGCAGCTGCCTATATGTCAGCTCACTAGGTTTTGGAATAGAGCTGTTAAATTGTGATTGTTATTGCGTTGTTCTTGTTTGAGCTTGCACACGCTTCTTCTGTCATTAACTCAGAGCTGTCTAAGAAATAAACAGT
Organism: Myxocyprinus asiaticus; assembly: GCF_019703515.2. Classification (NCBI taxonomy): domain Eukaryota; kingdom Metazoa; phylum Chordata; class Actinopteri; order Cypriniformes; family Catostomidae; genus Myxocyprinus; species Myxocyprinus asiaticus. Next base: position 14,763,303 of record NC_059391.1, read on the forward strand.
CCTCCAGCCCGGAGATAAAGATTGATCTTCTTTTCACTTCCAAAGACATTTTTCTTTGCACTCGAATATAGCTTAGAGCCTTTTTTCAATCTTGCCCTGGCTGAACAGAGAGTGTGTACGATAGAGAAAGATGAACCATCTTCAGCAAATACTGTGTAGAAGCTCCAGTGGTTAACGCTCACCTCACGTCCAGACCTCAGATATTTATAAACTATTATTTCTGGAGACAGATATTTGGGCCTATGGGTGTCATCATGCCTATAGGTGGTGTCTACTTATAGCTAATGCCATTGGCAGGTATTTTTTCTTGGCACCAGTGATTCAGGCTTTGTCTAGTAAGGCCCCATACTAGAGACACTTTACCCACTTGCCGATCGCTCATCACACTCATGGCAATATTTTTTCGGTAGTGATCCCCATGGAAACAAATAGACCCTCAGTGGATGAGAGATTCTGCTGGCTCCATTATGCGATCCAATCTGCAAGTAGCGGTAAATGTTTTGCCAACTTACCAGTCTAATTTGGATGTCTGAAGCAGTGACAAAGGCCCCCCAGGTAGAGTTAACCCATTTCTAAATTTACACAACCCTGGGAGATGAGTCAAATTTATGGCAAGCTAAATCCAGAAAGAAATGGGAGATAATGTCATGTTTTAGCATGGATGGTGGTTTACATCATGGCATATAAATCAGTAACTGTAAAGGCCAAAGTATACTTCGATTGTTTGCGTTGTTGATTGCTCCAAGCACAGAATGCTTGACGTAAATTTCATCATCAGCACAGTTTGTGTGGACTGTCCACTTAAGGCCCAGATATTCCTGACACCAAGGACAGTCCTCATCAGTGCGCATTGTCAGCGTATGTGCCTGCCTTGACTACTTGTATCACAAAGCAGTCGTATAGTGCACATGCATCAAACAAGTTCATATTCACTTGCAGTCAGAAGACTATACTTTGAAAGGTATCGCAGTTGACTGTGTGTAATCCGATGCAGAACGCAGAAAAGCCAAGTATACCTGGACCTTAAAGGAATATTCTGGGTTCAATACAAGTTAAGCTCAATCAACAGCATTTGTGGCATAATGCTGATGACCACAAAAATTAATTTTGACTCGTCCCTCCTTTTCTTTAAAAAAGCAAACATCTGTGTTACAGAGAGGCACTTACAATGTAAGTGAATGGAGGCAAATCCATAAACTTTAAAATACTCACTGTTTCAAAAGTATAGCCACAAGGCATAAAAAAATGTGCATGTAAACATGATTTTAGTGTGATAAAATCACTTGCTAACCTTTCCAGTGTGAAGTTATAAAATTTTACAACTCTGTTGCCATGACGATGTAATGTCAACAAAACTTAAACAACTGTAAAAATTACAATTTAAACAACTTTACAGCTCAAATAATACACAAGTTTTAACAGAAAAATTAATGTAAGTGCTTTATAAATAAATAAAATTATAAGCTTCACATTTCTGCCTTTTTATACCCTCCAAAAATTGGCCTCACTTCCATTTGTTAGTGCCTCATTGTAACCCAGATTTGTATTTATTTTTATTTGTATTTTTTTAAGAAAAGGAGCGAGTTGAAATACATTTTTGTGGTAATCAGTATTATTCCACAAATTATATCGATTGAGCTTAGCTTAACCGGAATATTACTTTAAGGTTTTTACTCAAATTACACAAATATTTGTTTTCTTTAGTAGTGGTTTTGCATATTGGTTTCAAAATCTTCTTAAATTAGACAATTGTTTTTTGTTTGTTTGTTTTTGTAAATTCTCTCATCCAAACTAAAACTCCAACATTATGTTTTTGTAATAGCTATTGGGCACATTAAACCCACAATGACATCCATTAAGGCAAGGGCCAACTAGGAAGGTAGATTTTCAATCCTAAAGTTGAACTGTGTTCTCAGGAAAAGTTGGGGCATATTGTCACGTGTTTTAAATGTTATACATTTATAGAGTTTATTACGTACAATATTTGTTAGCCTAAACAAGAGTTTAATATTTTTATCTTTTACATTTTTTAATTGTTGCGAAACCTAAAATAGGCTGTTAAATGGCAGGTGCCATTATGACAACTTACAGTACCCCATAAACAGTAGTGTGACAACATGTTTCGATATTGTCTTTGTGTATTCAGTGAACTGGATCTTATTTTTTTGGGTCAATAATGGTGGAAATGTTCAATAGCTTTTTGTAACTAAGACATCATTGTATGTGCCTATATAGAAATAGGCTTTCAAAAATAAGCATACCCTGATAAATATTCCCTAGAATGAAAAGTGTGACAACTAGCCCTGGACACCGATCCCTATATATAATGTGTGAAGGTGTACTAGAATTGATGTCTACGTGCAACAGTATGCATTGCCCACTGCCAAGTCTTTCATTGAAAAATGAATCTATTGAATTTTGCTCCACATTCGATGTCTAGACTGTTTAAAATATCATTCGTTTTAAATCTGTTGTGCACTAGCGAGCATGTGCGCTGTCTTTTTACCCCTCCACATTCAGTTGTACAGTCGATTTCAACTCATGTCGTTGCTAGGGTAACCTGTTGAGGGAAGGTGAGAACATCCACGCCTGTACTGCAGTATGTTTCTTGATAGCTGCTCACTTAGTCATTTCTAGTCATTTGCAAAGTGTATTTAATGGTGGGTCATTTATTTATTTGACATAAGTTGACAGTCCTCTGAACATCTTTCTCGGCAATGGAGTTATCTCAAATGGTTATTACTTTGCATATGTTGAATTTAATTAGTGCATTATCTTTGTAGACAGGAAGTGTCTTAATTACATTTTAGATTAAAATGAAGGTTGTTGCCTCAGGATCTTTTTTAGAATGAAAAACCAACTCTGCTGCATTACTACTTCTGAATCTGAATTCTGCCTTCACTTGGTTTGATATATGTTACGCGATAGTTGATTAATTTTATGAGTAAAGTCAATGTGATGTATGTCATGAGCACTGCTGAGTCTTGTTATTCTGGAACATATCGGTGCTTCTGTCCTCATCTTTGACCAGTCAGCTGCTTTTCTAGAAGCATTTTTCTAGTCTTGCCGAGGTGCTAAATTGGATAGCCAACACATTGCAAAATAAACATTTATACATTTCCCACAATCTCCTGCCAAACTTTAAGAAATACCGTTGTAAATTACAATATATTTCTCAGAACTGATTGCTTTGGAGGGAGCTAGATTTTGTATTTGTATTGTATTTTATATATTTTTATTTTTTTTTTTTTTTTTTTTACCTCTGTTAACTCAACTCAACTCAATTTTATTTATAGAGCACTTTCAAAAACCGCACTGGGTACCAAAGTGCTGTACATGGAGTTACAAAAAATAAAATCACATACATACAGCTTAAGAATACAACAAGCATTTAAACCTGACAAAGACAGGATAAGAGAAATTGGCATAGTATAATTTAGAATGCAGTTAATTAAAAGCTAGGGAAAATAAATACGTTTTTAAGGCCCCCTGGAAAGACACTAGAGATAGAGATGATTTAATGGCCAGCGGAAGCGCGTTCCAAAGTCTAGGGGCTGCCACTGCAAAAGCTCTATCACCTTGAGTTTTAAGGCGAGATCGAGGAACTGACAGACACAGCTGATGACCAGAGTGGAGAGACCTTGAAGGTTGATGCAAACTTATTAAATCAGAGATGTACTCTGGTGCTAAACCATGGAGAGACTTAAATACATATAGCAACACTTTGTACTGGATTCTGTATTGGATCGGTAACCAATGTAGGGAAATCAATTCTGGGGTAATAAAGTCTCTTTTCCTGGTTCCAGTTAAAAGCCTAGCAGCTGAATTCTGGACCAGCTGCAGGTGAGAGAGAGAGGCCTGACTCACATCCAGATACAAAGCATTACAATAGTCCAAACGAGAGACACAAAGGCATGCACAACCTTCCCCAAATCGTCAAAAGAGAGGATGGACTTCAACTTGGCTATAGATCTAAGATGGGAAAAGCTATTTTTAACAACTGCATTTATTTTCCGATCAAACTTGAGCTCAGTGTCAAAAATAGCACCCAGGTTTTTCACACAGGAAAGTTTTTTCCCTGGAAGCAATGACAAGTTGCCATCTAAATTTACCCCACATCCCCTTTGACCAAAAATAATAAACTCTGACTTATCTTCGTTTAATTGGAGAAAGTTGTTTGCCAACCAACACTTTTATAGTTATATTAGGTTTACTTTTGAACATGGAAAGCTTCATTGGAGAAACTTCGAAATTGGCTGTAAAATAGTTCAAAATGGACAAAAGTAGTATTGTCAAGTCAAATTCATTTAGTGAATGGGTTCATTCAGTCATTCAGCTTCAATAAACTGTTTACAAAAAGTGTTCTCAAAACTCCCCACACAGAATTTTATTTAGAATTTTTGTAGTAATATTGCTGTTTATGACAATGTTTTCACTGTTAGGTTATTTAGACGGTATCAGATGTTGTATTGTTTATTATGCCAACGTTATTGAAATTGCAATTGTTAACAATAGTGTTCCAAATTTTATTAATGTTAATTATTAATAATATGAATTACTCCCAATTTTGTTAACTATATTGTTCCCACCTCATCCCTTGTTCAATGATTTACAAACGCAAAAGCAATAGAGTGAACGGCAGGGCTCGACATTAATGCTTGTCCGCTTGTCTGGGACAAGTGGATTTTTGAAGGGGCAAGTTAAAAAGTGTTTTACTAGCCCGACCAGACAAGTGGACTGATTAAAATGTCAATAGCGAAAAAATAACTGCCTATATTTGTGATATAGCCTAGGCTTGTTTCAATTAAAAACATTAACATTCTTACTCTGCTGTTGAAAATAATCTAACAGGTCCTGAAATTTGGCAAGTGATTGCAGGCATCCCTCTCTCTCTCTCCCTCTCGTGCAGCTCATTGAATGCTTGTTGAGCTTAGTGTAAGAGTGTGCAGTGAAGAAGCACATATTTACTGAACTTTAAGGGATAGTTCACCCAAAAAATAAAACTCTCATCATTTACTCACCCTCATGCCATCCCAGATGTGACTGTCTTTCTTCAGCAAAACACAATGAGGATTTTTAGAAGAATATTTCAGCTCTGTAGGTCCATACAGTGCAAGTGAATGGTGATCAGCACTTTAAAGCTCCAAAAAGCACAGACAATCATAGTAAAAGTTATCCATATGACTCCAGTGGTTAAATTAATGTCCTCTAAAGTTATACTTTGGGTGAGAAACAGATCAATATTTAAATCCTTTTCAGTGTAATTGTTTTCTTCAGGTCACTCTTCGTTGCACGTTGGCATGTTCACACGAGAACTTGCGTGATACAACCGGAAGTGCAGCTCGATTGTTTACAAACAAATGTTCTCGCCCATTGTACAACAGTGCCTTGGTTTGTTCCTTGCAGGCAGCAGATGCCCCGAGGTAAGAACTGAATAGTAGCACCCTTTGTGAGATTTAGATAAGATTGTTGTCATTTTTTTATTTATTTTTTATTATGTAAATGTTTTAGTATTACATATTGTACAGTAAAATTATGACTCATTGTTAAAATCGAGTTGATTATAGGAATACTATTAGGTTGGGCATCTGTCGTAATTTTAGAATACATACAACAGAAAAAAGTTACTTTTTTCTCTCCGGACAAGTAACTTTTTTTACTCAGACAAGTGATTGACCAATTTACTTAAAGGGTTAGTTCACCCAAACATTTAAGTTCTCTCATTAGTCACTCTCCCTCATGCTATCCCAGATGTGTATGACTTTCTTTATTCTGCTGAACAAAAATTAAGATTTTTAGAAAAATATCTCAGCTCTGTAGGTCCATACAATACAATTGAATGGGTGCCAAAATTCTGAAGCTTGAAAATCCACATAAGGGCAACATAAAAGTAATCCAGATGACTCTAGTGGTTAAATTAATGTGTTCAGACACATTATGATGTGTGTGGGTGAGAAAGAGATCAATGTTTAAGTCCTTTTTTACTATAAATTCTTATCCCTGCTCAGTCAATTTACACTTTACTTTCACTTTCACATTCTTCTTCTTTTATTTTTGGTGATTCACATCCTTCTTGCATATCTCCCCCTAATGGGCAGGGAGGAGAATTTATGACAAACAATGACTTAAATATTGATCTGTTTCTCACCCACACCTATCATATCCTGTCTGAAAACAACTGGAGTCATATGGATTACTTTTATGATGCCTTTATGTGGATTTTGGAGATTAAACATTTTGGCACCAATTTACTAGCATTGTGAGGACCTACAGAGCTGAAATATTCTTCAAAATATCTTAATTTATGTTCTGCAGAAGATAGAAAGTCATACAGATCTGGGATGGTATGAGGGTGAGTAAATGATGAGAGAGTTTTATTTTTTGGGTGAACTGTCCCTTAAAGTTCAGTAAATATGTGCTTCTTCACTGCACATGCTTACACTAAGCTCAACAAGCAATCAATGAGCTGCACGAGAGGGAGAGAGCGAGGGAAATTTTTGGGTGAACTACCCTTTTAATTTACTACAAGCACATGACAATGCTTAATTGAATGTTCCGGGTTCAGCAATGTGGCATAATAGCGATTACCACAAAAATGTATCACGACTTGTCTTGAAAAAAGCAAAAATTGAGGTTACAGTGAGACACTTACAATGGAAGTGAATGGGGACAATGAAAGTGAATGTGGCCAATTTTTGGAGGATTTAAAGGCAGAAATGTGAAGCTTATAATTTTGTGAAGGCACTTGCATTAATTATTTTGTTAAAACTTGTGTATTATTTGAGCAGTAAAGTTCACCTCATTTTTTTTTTTTTTTATCATTTTTACAGTCATTTTAGGGTTTGTAGACATTACATTTTCATGGTAACGAAGTTGTAAAATTGGCTGTAACTTCACACAGAAAAGGTTATTAAGTAATTTTATCACACTAAAATCATGTTTAAACACACATCGTTTTTGTCTTGAGGCAAAAGTGATTATTTTAACGTAAAAAACATTGGCCCCATTATCTTATATTGTAAGTGCCACACTGTAACCTCGAATTTTGCTTTTTTTTTTTTTTTTAAAGAAAAGGAGGGACGAGTCAAAATAAATTTTTGTGGTAATCAATATTATGTCACAAATGCTGTCGATTGAGCTTAACTTGTATTGAACCTGGAACATTCCTTTTAATGTCAAGCCCTGGAACAAATCTTCTCCGGTATCCATTTGCTTGATGAACATCAACACAAATTGCAGCAAATCTTCAAACGCTAAGCTCACATTTGTCTTTATTGCCCCTTTTTTCTAGTGATGTCCGATTTGTGACCGAATAGTAATTTTGAGCTGATTCATTTTACTGATTCAATACAGAACTGATTTACAAAGAATCCGTTCTGTACTGAATCATTCAAAAGAATAAAGCAAACGGACACCTGAGGAGTTTCGTTCACTCTACTGCTATATTGCCTTATCTTTTCTCTAACAGTTTTTCACCAATAACGGCCATTATTCTCATTCATGTTTGATCTTAAACGGTAACACAATCACAATTTCAAAATACATCATACCTGAGCGTACTCTATAATTAACTCATTGATTTGCACTTGTTCATCTGTTCCTTTTTTCAAAGAAGACTGCTGTTTAGGGCAGTTGCTGGAGGCCAAGGTGAAATATGGGCTAACGTGACTTTGACAAATAGCTTCAGAGGAAGAAAGATGGCCCTTGCGCTCCTGACTCTGCAAATCTTGTGGAGGTCAGCTCTGAAACATGGCTCCTTAGAATCTTTTTCAACTGTAAACCAGTCACAGCGTGTTTCTTATGAGGACAGACTGAACTGGAGGCATTGATGTAAAAAGCTCAATAATAGTTAACGCCACAAGGCCAGGAAGGCAGCCATTTTGACAGCCGGTGCGTATTGGACGTTATTGGAAAAAGACACTTAATGTTTTTTTTTTTGTAATTAAATCTCCAGTTTTACCTCAGAAATCGATATGAAGTGCCTTCATAAACCACAGCTATTGAGCAGGATGCTGTCTTGGAAAGCTTAATGTCGGAGAGTAAGTGGTTCGCTGTAAAATTTAGTTGTAAAAAGTATTAGCATTAAGGTTGTCATTTCGGGACACTGCGTACAGTTGTTTGTGGGAGGCATCTCATAAAATGGCATAAGCATTAAAGATAGAAGACATTTATATGTTAGCAGTGGCAGTTCTTGTAAACTGCATTTGATTTAAAAGGTCAGTTTACTTTCTCACAGCTTGGAGTGTAAAATACAGCAGAAAAAAAGATGATTTAGACCTACATGATATTGCTCATAAAGCTTTGTTGCTAGCAAATTTTGTTTACAATTTTCATCTGGCACCAACAATCATGCCACAGTCCAAATCACTGAGATCACATTTTTTATTTTTCCATTCTGATGGTTGATGTGAACATTAACTGAAGCTCCTGACCCATATCTGAATGACTTTATGCACTGCACTGCTGCCACATGATTGGCTGATTAGATAATCGCATGGATGATTGTTGGTGCCAGACGGGCTGGTTTGAGTATTTCTGTAACTTCTGATCTCCTGGGATTTTCACACACTACAGTCTCTACAATTTACTCTGAATAGTGCCAAAAACAAAAAACGTGGAAATGCCTTGTTGATGAGAGAGGTCAACAGAGAATGGCCAGACTGGTTCAAACTGACAAAGTCTACGGTAACTCAGATAACTGCTCTGTACAATTGTGGTGAGAAGAATATCATCTCAGAATGCTATTCTGAGATGCGGGTTGGCAATGTTTTGGCAGCACGAGGGGGACCTACACAATATTAGACAGTTGGTTTTAATGTTGTGACTGATCGGTGTATATAGACTTTGGGGTTGGCTCTTTTGAATTGGGCCAGCAACCACCCAAAACACCTAGCAACCACATAACAACACCCTGGCAACCACCCACAACACCCTAGCATCATGGTGGAAGCTTTTGCACAGGCAAGCACTACTCACATTTTCTTCTGAAAATGTAAAAATCGAAGTGTAATTGATTGATGTAGTGGAAAAAAGAAGTGATAATTTCTTAAAATTAGGAAATTGGCCATGAAACATTTTTAATTTATTTCACTCCATTTGAGCTTTTTCAAAGTATCTAAATATGCTTCTTTGATTATAGCATAGATTAAAAGTCACCAAAGATTGTCATACAATTTTTAGCCTGGCACTGAACTTAAAATATAAGTAATATGTAACCAAAAATAAAAGTCCTTTTTAAGAGGTGCTCTGGAAATCTTTGCACTAGTTCTTATATGTCGCATTAGTCTTTTGTGACTCACTCCCAATAATATGATGCTACTGGAAAGGCAGTTGAGGGTTATTGCTCCATTAAAACACATTGATATCGCAATCCAGTCTATTGTTTGCACACTGCAAACGGTGATGAATGTTATCCTGACCGCAATGTACTGTATCAGGAAAGGAAATCATCAGTAGTAACTTATCTCTTCGCACTCCAACACACACAGACTCATGTTTAAGTACACATGCCTCCTCAGTACTTTATTTTATGCTATCTTTTTTTGACAGCAGGGGGTGTGGAGACATCGCTGTTGGTGATGACATGTGTCATATGTTTTTCGATTATGTATGGTGGCATGAATTTTTAGTCAATCCCTCTTTTGCTGCTGCAGATGGAACTGCTGGTCAAATATAAACAGAAATGTATTCTCTATCACACTGAAACTGCTATCACAATGTATAAATTCACCAATTTAAGTGGTTTTGATGGGTTCATTTGGCCATTTAATATGTTTAAAATGTATAGTTGTTCAACCTTGTCAGTTCTTAGCTTTGAGATCAGTAATTAGTACAGATTTATTACCTTTGGCTTTAGACTCTGAATGACATAAATGAAAAATAAAGACAAGCAAGTGCAGGGCAAATGGGTCTTACTAGAGCAGATGCGTATTTCCTTATTCACTGATCCTGACTGAAATCTAAAGAAGCCCAATTACTAAAAATTTATTGGAAATGGGATGTTTTAAAGCTACACAATGTAAAACAAATTTTTTTGGGTTAAAAAATAACAAAATGTTGTTAATGAGAGAGTGCAACAGAAATCCATCTTCCAAACCATGTCTTTACCCAAATACACTTTGATAAACCTATAATAATGATATTATATTATAAATATTTTAGAGCTGTCGGGACGGATTTCATGGGAAATTGCATACATATGTCATTCGCCTGTTTGTGTTCATGTCATATCCATACACAGAGAAAATAAGATCTGGCTACTGTGGCGCGTATGATGTGGGAGTAGCTGAAGCTGAAAGTTTGTTGTCACAACAAATGAGAAAAATTTACCATGGATCATTCAAAATAGCAAACCTCTGGGGAATCAATTTGTAAAAACAAAGAAACCCCGAACAGAGCAGAGTCTACATGCAAAAAGGGTAAGCGGCAAAGTCTGTAATAAAACCAGAATCGACATCGCCTTGGCTTTTCAGATATTTACAACTCTGAAATCTGAAAGTATTTAAAAGCGACCCAGAGATGTCTTTTTTCTTACTTAACAGGTAAGATATTTTATTGTTATGGTTTATGTGTAGTTTTGTAATCAAACACACACACACACACATCTGAAATACAATAATTATACCATAATCGGTGGAGAACTTTTCACTTGCTAGCACACGTGTGTATTTTTCTTTATAACAGCAATAATTTATATAAATAAATCCTTTAGTCCTAGGCTTGCAAAGGACATGTGAGTCTTGAAATGATGTTGACCACTGGTTGGTAACAATGACAATCTATAAATTAGTTACTATCGTGGTCTATTTGGCCAGAATATCCTGCAGTTATAAAAAATGTACAATGTTTGACCTTATCAGACTAGCATGTTGCCTACATTTTGTAATGTCACTTATTTCAAAACGTCAATGTTTCCAATAAGTCAAAACAACAGCATAAGATATGGCTCTTACCTGCTCAGATAACGTTTTCGGATATCCATCTTTTCCTTTCTTTCGTTATTTATTTTTCCATTCGCTCCAATAAGATGTCCTGTATTCATGTGTACATCGGTGCCTCGAACCACATTCATCCACGCAGAGGAGCAGAGCTGAACCACAACCAAAACAATGCCCTTCCGCAAGATGCATGCGGTTTTATTTTTTAACCGCTAAAGGGCCAAAAGTTACATAGTGTAGCTTTAAAAGAACCCGGTCGTGCCGCCGCCAAGCGTTTGTTTGTAAACGGTAACTTCATCTATGGGAACATCGTAGGAACGTACAAAGTTTCTCCTGTGACATAATAAGTCAATTGAAATCTAAAGAAGCCCAATTACCAATAATCAATTGGAAATGGGATGTTTTAAAAGAATCCGGTGGTGCCGCTGCCAAGCGTTTGTTTGTAAACAGTAACTTCATCTAAATGAACATCATAGGAACTTAAAATGGTTCACCTATATGGCATGAAAGGAAATTCAAATCTCTTTTAAAGGTTCTCCCATGACATGCAGTATTAGTTATGTTCTGTAAATGTTCAGGAAGGGAGGGAAAGGAGGACACAGGAAACTTGGGCTTCAACTCAAAGGTATAACTTTTAATAAACAAACTCAAAGGGGCTTTTCACCATAACACTCTTTATCTAAACACACACAGTCTCTTTCATACGGGTAGCTCTCTCTCCCTCATCTCTGACATGGTCCCTTTTTATCACTCTGCCCAGTGCTTACTGCAATCAGAAACAGGTGTTAGACATTATAGCGCTCAGGTGTGTGCACTCTTACCGCTTTCTCTCTCTTCGGACGAACACTTGATCACGCCCCTGCCGCCACATGTTCTCTTATGGCATCAGACTGTAAAACCATTTTGTAACCTTTATTTTTAAGAATGCAGAATTCTCAACCTTTGTTCCAGCAACAGATGCTCTCCTGAGAGGAAGAGGCCGCCCCAGAAAAGCAGTCTTCCTCCTCTTTGGTTTCCGCTTCTGTTGGTCCTGCACTACTTGATAGTTATTCAATGTCTTGCTTGTTCGCACTACATCTGCCTCTCTCCACCATCCCCCCACCCCCACAAATCAATACCAAGAAACTGTGTCTTGAAGATGATTAAAGCACTTTACTGACTGCAGATATGTCATCTTGAAAAGCAATATCAGCCTAACCTAGTACAATTGCACAGTGTTTGCTTGATTAATTGCCCCTTTGAAATTGTCGATAGGTATCATAATGTGGCATCATTTAATTCAACAGCTTTACACATCAAGATTTTTTTTCAACATCCCTTATTTAAACTGTCAGCAGACACACTGCAGCTTAGATCAAGAGCTTAAAAGCAGTGTTTGTGCACAACAGTAAACTTAAAGAAGCAAAACCGAACTAGCTTGTGATTTCACACAATATTAGGAATTTGCAGTTTTACATCAAAAAGGCATATTAGTCGAGATCATTGTGTAACTTCAAGTAAATCTCCTGCAGTTTTGCTTCTTAAAGTCATCAAACAGCATTTGCAACACATTTAACCTCCATAATGTGACATATATTTTTTAGTAAAACCGAATATTCAGTGGTAAATAATGCAGGGTGGGACCTTAGTTTATCCATTTGGATTTGATTGGATGGCTATGATATAATTGGTTAATATTATTTTGCCTCACCCATGTGGCCTTAGTTACGCCAGCAGAAAAGTTGTTTCTGAGTGAAAGTTATTACATTTTGTTACATTCTGGCGTAAAATATTTTTGTATAATTACATAAACCGTGCAATACAATTGTTGTCCCAGACAACTAGTTTTCTACAAAGCACATACATGTGCTAGTGTCATTTTGTCACTTGTTTCACTCCACGGTCTCCTTCCTCTCACATAGTAAAATAATGTCAACACAGATTAATATTTCATGTTCATTTATTTGTTTATTCATTTTTTTATTTTGTATGTAGCTATGCAAAACGCTGGCTCCAAATAATGTCAGGACCTGATCATCCTTTCTTACTTTGCTATAATGACTGGTAACCTATGACCTATACATTATCCTTCACTAGATGAAAACAAACTTTTTGTTTCTTTAGAATAATGCACACTGATGAATTGGGCACAATTAGACTAGTGGCATTTATTGAAGTAAAAAGGACAATATTTTTGTCTTCAAATGTGATTTTTAAAAAGGACACTTAAGAATAGACACTTAAGATCGCTTCTAAGTTTTGTTTTGCCTATTTCCGTATACTGCAACTATTCTCGTAAAGAACCTTTGCATGTTCTGGTCTACTTCCTGTCTTTTGAGTAAATGAGGTCTCAATCTATAACCCCAACAGCTGGTGTGTCCTCACCACCCATAACGCTCTTCTAACTGTTCACGATTTTAATTATGTTAAGTGCTAGCACGTCAACCTTCAGCCACATGCAGAAAGGTGTCACTTTTATAAATTGCTCCCTCACTCCTCTGTCCCTGCTTCCTGTCACAGTTTTAATTAAACAGAGAGAGAAAAAGAGACTTACAGCCAGCGAGTACATTTGATTAGGGTTTGAAGGCCGCAGGGGATTAAGACAAAACTGTCGGACCGAGTGCGGAAAAAAACATCTGCATGTGGGAAATGTACTTCTTTGTCATGTGAAGACAGACAGTTTTTACATCTTTTAATGGCTTTGGCTAGTCTGGTTTTATTAGTTATGCTTGCCATGGCAAACATAACTCTTACAATTGCTCATATTTGGCATTAAGGTTTTTTCAAAAGCTCTTGAAGTATTAAACTTTGATACCTCAAATTGTACGGCTTGTTGGGGAGAGAGGTGTTCTTACTTTTCCAAGTGTTTGGACTCATGATTTTTGCCTCGTGAGCATTAAATCTGGTGAACATCCCATACATAGGCTTACAATGAAGGAGGTACCTGAGCCATTTCTATGGACGAGACTATCATAGAGACTTAAAAATAGATTGAGATTTTCTGGTGGTCGACATGGTGCATTCTAAAATGTGAAACTATTGTTTTCTATGAAAGTAGAAACTATTGTTTTCTATGAAAGTACGCACACCATTGCCGCAGCTTGGCAGCGCTCAGCTATGACTCCGAGGCTGCTCAAATTTCTGCCGTGCCACGGAGCGCAACACATATAGTTTTCCATTAAATTTGACCCAAATCATTATCAAAGGGCAAAGATTATTTACTCTAGCCATCACTGGATGATATATTGTGTGTACAGTATGTATCTTTTATATCACCTACACCATGTATTTTTCAGTTACAAATATGTCTCAAATAGCTTGAAGGAAAGCTATTCAAGGCGACATACAGAGAAATTGCATAATAAACGTTGCCATTAGTTTTTGAAATTACACCAGTTTAATATACTAATCTGCAAACTCATCAATGCCACTGTTCATTCTTGAAGACATACAAAAACCTTCGTAGCTTTTGTGTGTATGGTGACTATTCACAGCTTTGGACTACGACCTGCACCTGTCCTAGCCTTGACACAGCTTGGTGCTTCTCGTCTAGTGTGTAGACTGCCTTAAGAAGTGGGCTCTTTTGACTTGGTCAAAGAAACGCCAGAACACCCTAACAACCACATAGCAACACACTTAAAGGAATATTCTGTGTTCAATAAAAGTTAAGATCAATTGACAGCATTTTTGGCATAATGTTTATTACCACAAGTAACTTACTTGTCCCTCCTTTTTTTTTTTTTTTTCTTTTTTTTTTTAAAGCAAAGATTGAGGTTACAAGGAGGCACTTGAAATGGAACAATGGGAGTGAATGGGGCCAATTTTTGAAGAGTTTAAAAGCAGAAATGTGAAGCTTATAATTTTATAAAAGCACTTACATTAATTCTTCTGTTAAAATTCATGTATTATTTGAGCTGTAAAATAGTTTAAATTGTCACTTTTACATGGAAATGAAGTTGTAAAATTGGCTATAACTTTACACAGAAAAGGTTAGTGATTTTATCACACTAAAATCATGTTTACATGCATATTGTTTATGTCTTATGGCTATACTATTGAAAAAGTAAGTATTTTAACGTAAAAAATTGGCCCCCATTCACTTCCATTGTAAGTGCCTCACTGTAATCTCGATTTTTGCTTTTTTTTTTTTTTAAAGAAAAGGAGAGTCAAAATAATTTTTTGTGGTAATCAGCATTATGCCACAAATGCTGTTGATTGGGCTTAACTTCGAACCCGGAATATTGCTTTTAACACTCAGAACACCAAAGCAACCATATAGCAACATACTAAAAACATTCAGAACACCCTAGCAACCACATTGCAATACACTGGCAACCATCCCCATTACTCTAGCATCATGGTGGTGAGTTTTACATGTGCAAGCACCACTCACATTTTCTTCAGAAAATGAAAAAGTAAATTGTTAATTGGTGTTATTTTAGAAAATGTGGTAGATTGTTGTTCTAATAGTTGAAATGAGCATGAGTACAGTTTCAAGGGATGACTTTTGTGACTCAAGATGTTAAAGTTGGTCTTATTAGACATTATTGGCTGTTCTCCCTCAATTTCCTAAATATCAATTTTCCAATATCTCATTCCCTTCCTGTCACTTTGTTATCTTCTGTTCAATTCATTCTGGTCTCCCTCTGTCTCACTCTCACTCGCTCTCTGTCTCTAATTCTCTTTTTCGCCTTTATATCTCCTGTACTGTTCAGGCTGCAGTTTCTCTCTCTGTACTAGTGATCGTATCAGACGTTTTCCATTACTCTGCCTCACATTGATGTCTACTACAGCACAGCCAGTTCCATTAAAGAAAAAATTGTGTGAGGAAGAAAAGAAAAACTAAATTCTTGGTCTGGACTAATGGAGTAAGTGTAATGGAGCATGATGTTCTCTTAGAACACATTTAAGTATCATCAGAGCTTCTGTCCAGATCTGAGACCAGTTCCTTGGTTGTTTGTCACATTGTTTATGAGATTTACTAGATGGTTTGTATGTCTTTAATTTGATTCGCTCACCTCCCTTACATCAGCAGGGGTCAGACTATAATTCTTATTCAACAGAAGCTGTTACTTTTTTATTTGGCACTTAGTGAGTATTCATTTGGGACCTCCTTACAAGAGTTTAGGTACTGGTCCCTGTGCATCAGGAATGAGATAGCATCTACCTGTAGCAGCATTTGGCCCAGTCTCCATTAAATCCTCATTTACTGAAATCCTTATTTACTAATCCTTGAAATCCTTACTTAGTACCGTTGGTATGACTCCCACCCAGATGAAAGACTATCAAGCCGGAGCTATTTGCTTATCCCACTCCCTTCCCCCCACCTTCCAATCACCTTGCCTGGGCGATGATCTTCCTCACTCCATGAACTTCAACCTCAGATCATTCCTCACTATATCTTTGTAGGTGTGTGTGAATGGGAAGACCGGAGGACTTTGGCAGCATGTTTTTCAAACATTTATTAAAGGGATCATACCATGAAAAATGTAGATGCTTTGAAAAAAATATAAACATACTTAAACTTTCCGAACTCAGAAGCCCACAATCCTGAATACAAACCTGCAACCCTTAAGTAAGCTTTGTTACTCATTTCACATGCAAAAAGATTCCAATCATAGCAGCGGGGTTTACACATAGTTCCCTGTCTGTCACTCACTCGACATTGTGTCGATGTAGTGACACTAGTGTTCGATCTTGAGAGCCCCAATCACCTTTGCTTAAAATAGAAAAGGCCAATGAGAATTGGCGAATGGAATATGCATGCCACTCTCCACCCCCGGACATGCGGGTATAAAAGGAGATGGCGTGCACCACTCATTCAGATTTTTTTCTTCAGAGCCGAATGCATGCTTGTGTTTGTCCTCTCACCTTTCGCTTACTCTGCTGGATTTTACGGCACATATCAGCGGTCACTCTTGCACTGTTGAGTGTTGTGCTTCCCCTGGGCGCTTCGGCGGCTGAGTCCGTGGGTGCTAAAAGAGTATATTCAAAAGAGTATATTTCCTTCTAACAGAGCTCGCTCAAACACTTGGCATCTTTTTAAAGATGTCCTTCCGCGTTTGCGCTACTGGATGTGGCCGTTATCTCCCCTCCGGACAGCCATGAAATCTGTCTCGAGTGCTTGGGGCGCCAGCACGCCAAGGCAGCTTTCGTGGAAGGGTTAGGTTCTCATTGCGAGAACATGCCCATCAGAACGTTGTGGTCGCGGCTCACTTCCTCCTTCATGAAGCAAGGAGCCACCGCGGCTGCTCCCCGACCCGCTCCGTCCTGGGCTGATGCTCAGCCGGCGGGGTCGGCAAGCACCGTGGGTGATCTGGATGTGTATATGGGAGCGTTTTCGCCAGCTCAACCCCTGTGGACCTCCCATCCCCCAGCATGCTCGTTCTATCCGGTAGAGCTGTCAAGCGATACAGACGGTCCGCCTCCGGGCAGATTTAATGTGTCGTTCGCGGCTCGCAACGAGGATGAGCTTTCGGATGAGTAACGGAGAGTGTGGACCGCCCACTTGATGCCTAAACACTCCTTTTCCACGGTGCTGTACTTTGTTTCCCTCAAGGAGAGCTTGCGGCTGATGTACAGCATCGGGCGCTCCTCCCCCTCCACCACCTGTGAGAGTACTGTGCCCAGCCTCCTGTCTGGAGCGTCCATCTGCAATACAAAAGGGAGAGAGAAATTAGGTGCATGTAAAAGCGGCCCCCCGCAAAGTGCTGCTTTAATCTGCGTAAACGCCTGTTGGCACTGCTCCATCCACTGGACTGGGTCTGAAGCCCCCTTTTTAGTGAGATCAGTCAGCGAGCTGGTGACATCCAAATAATTAGGCACAAACCTCCTATAATAGCCAGCCAGCCCCAGGAAGTGTCTCACCCCCTTTTTGGTCTTGAGTCTTGGGCAGGTCGCAATCACCACGGTCTTGTCAATTTGGGGATGTACCTGGCCATGGCCCAAGTGGAACCCCAGATTCCGTACCTCTGCCTGCCCAACCACACACTTCTTGGGGTTTGCTGTGAGCCCCGCCCATCGCAGCGACCTCAAAACCGCCCTCAGGTGCTGCATATGCCGCTGCCAATCATTACTATAAATGTCACCTAAATATGCCGTGGTGTAAGCCGAATGTGGTCTGAGGATTCAGTCCACGAGGTGCTGAAATGTAGTCGGAGCCCCAAACAAACCGAATGGAAGTGTCACGAATTGGTGTAATCCAAACGGTGTGGAGAAGGCTGTTTTTTCACGGGAAATTGGTGTCAAGGGGATCTGCCAATAACCCTTGGTCAAATCCAATGTCGAATAAAATCGAGCAGTGCCTAACCGATCGAGCAACTCATCAACATGAGGCATTGGGTATGCATCAAATTTAGACACCACATTGACTTCTATAATCTACACAGAACCTTACAGACCCGTCACTCTTAGGAACTAGAACAACTGGGCTAGACCAATCGCTGTGGGATTCCTCTATAACCCCCATATCGAGCATTGCATCCAATTCTTCCTGAACTATTTTCTTTTTGTGCTCGGGCAAACGGTAGGGACGGCTACGTACCACCACACCTGGCTCGGTCTTGATGTGGTGCTGGATGAGGTTCATATGACCCGATAGTGGGGAAAACATGTCTGCAAATTCCTGTTGCAACTTGGCAACCTCTGCGAATTGATACGGTGAGAGGTGGTCTCCACAAGTGACCGGGGTGATATGATTAGGTTTTGTATTCACCTCCGGCCTGAGCTCCGCCCTTTCCAGAACCACCGTAGCCAAAGTCACAGGGACTGCCTCCCTCCACAATTTCAGGAGGTTGAGGTGATATATTTGACATGTGGCCCCTTTATCGGTTCGCTTTACCTCATAATCGAGATCCCCCACTCATAGTGTGACCTCAATTGGAGCTCGATGTGGGGAGTAATACGAGTACCTTATCTCCCGGTGCAAATTCGTGCAGCCGAGTTCCCCTGTCGGCTCTGTCGTTCTTGAGCTTAGAGCAAATTCTCCTGTGTTATTTGCCCCAAGGTGTGGAGATTTTCTCTAAGATCAAGAACATATTGAATTTCATTTTTACCAGCTGAAGGTTCCTCCTCCCAAGCTTCGCGTATGACATCAATTACGCCGCGCGGGCGCCGCCCATACAGCAGCTCGAATGGGAAAAACCCAGTGGAGGCTTGCAGGACCTCTCGTACTGCGAATAACAGGGGATCAAGCCATTTGTCCCAATTTCTAGCATCCTCGTGAACAAACTTACAAATCATGTTCTTAAGGGTTTTATTAAATTGCTCAACCAGGCCATCTGTTTGTGGATGGTAAACACTAGTGCGAGTTGACTTAATGCCCAATAATTTGTAAAGCTTGCGATCCGGACCACCGTCCCCAGCTCCATCACAGGGCATTGATCCCAGAAGTGTCCCAGATCCCCGCAACTCCAGCAGGCCAGCCCAGGTGCCACGTCCGCACCTGCGTTGGCGGATGCTTCCACGTGAGGGGGAGAGCGGCGGGGCACTGTAGATGCTGGGGGCAATGCAAACCCCCGTGCATGGGGAGCTGGCCTCGGTGATGGGGCTCCTTGCCTCCACGGGGCAGGAACGGGCTCTGGAGAGAGAGCAGAGTGAGAGGGAAGAGGGGAGGAGGAAGAGAATGGGGAACACACAGGGGGAGGGGAGAGAGAGTAGGAGGCTATTCCGCCCTCAGGTACGATGCAATATGGTCCTCTGCCAGTCGGACAGCTTCCTCCAGCGATGCCGGGTGGTGGCACTGGACCCACTCCACCGTTCCTTTTGGCAGTCGATGGATTAGCTGCTCCAGCACCACCTGATCGATCACTCCTACGATGTCGCAATCCCCCGCCAGCAGCCATTTCCAGCATGCGTCTCGGAGCCATTGGGATAAAGCAAACGGGCGGCTGGTCCTCTCCAGTTTCATCGATCGAAAGAGCTGCCGGTACTGCTCTGGACTCCAGCCAACCCGCTGCAGGATGGACTTCTTCAGGTCCTCATAAGCCAGGTGGTTAGCCGCCGGCAGTTGTTGAGCAGCCAGCTGGGCTTCCCCGGACAGCAACGCGAGGAGCCTGGCCGCCCACTGGTCATGCGGCCAGCCCCAGATCTCCGCGGTCTGCTCGAAAATATCGAGGAAAGCTTCTGGGTCATCTTCCTCCCTCATCTTCAAGAGCGTGGGTGGGGGCAGGGGGCTGTTGTTGTCCGGGGTCGCGGCTGGGGCTCTTTCCTGGCTGAGGAGGCTCCGGATCATATGCCGATCCTCTGCTTGAGCTTGTTGGATCTCGAAGAACCAGTGATCTTGGTCTTCACGAAGCTCAAGCAGGGATTGTTGGTGGGAATGGTGTAGGCCAGCGAGGAACTGGAGGATCTCTGCCAACTGCGAGGACTCCATGGGGCGTATTTCCTCCAACTTCAAACCCGGGTTATCAGCACCAGTGTGAGGGTTTTCACAGACAGAAGGGAAGGAGGACACAGGGAAGCAGGTTTTCCAGACTCAGGTAAGGCTTTTAATTGGCCACTTCAATGCTTTACAGCTTCAAAAAACTCAACAGTCTCAGAGGCACGTAGGCACTCAAACTCATTAGCTTCACGAACATAAAACACATTAGCTTCACAAATATAAACACAGCTTCCATGAGCACTGTAGGCTCCCTTGTGCCAGACTCTCTCTGCTGGTGGCGTGGCCATTTATATTCCGCTCTACCCATGCTCACTGGAATTAGAGACAGGTGATAGACATAATCTAGCTCAGGTGTAAGCACCCTTACCGCTTTCTCTCTCTCCGGACAGACGCTTGACCACACCCCCACTGCCACAGGTTTGTATGCTACTCCCAAAATAGTACAGAGCAGGTGGTGCAGCTGTAAATACCTAAAGAACTGAGATCTGGGAATCCTAAAATGTTGAACCATATTTTCAAAAGATCTCAAAACTCCACTCTCATATAGGCCACCAAGTGTATTAACCTCCCTCACAATCCACTCTGACCAGCAGAAAGGGGACTTATTAATACATAATTTTGGGTTCAGCCATATGCTCGAGGCAACATTTAAATAAATGTCATAATTAAACACTCTAGACACTTTTGTCCATACCGCGTGCAAATGCGAGATAACGGGGTGTAACTTAACTTCTCCAGTTAGTTTAATAGAAAGTCTTTGCAATGACAAAATAGGAGCAAGAACTTCCTGTTCAATACAAAACCAGGGAGGGGCTCTCTCAGATGGAAGCGACCAATGAGCCAAATGTCTGAGACAGAATGCATAATAATAAAACAAAATCTTGGGTAGGCCTAGCCCACCTTTGTTCATCGGCTTATGTAATTTATTGAAATGTAATCTGGGACGCTTACCATTCCAAATGAAGAACTTCACTATGCCATCAAATTGCTTGAAATAAGAGAGGGGACATCTACAGGAAGAGACTGTAGCAGGTAGTTGAATTTTGGAATACAATTCATTTTAATAGCATTAACCTTCCCAATCATAGATAAATGTAATGAAGCCCACCTGCCCACATCACTCAAAAAACTTTTTTATTAAGGGGTCAAAATTAACTCTGACTAAATCACACAAATTTGCTGGGAATAGAATACTCAAATACTTAATGCTCTGTTTGGGCCACTGGAAGGCACCCAGCTAAAAAGCCATTACTAGCCAGTACGCTGTCAGAGCCAAAGCTTCGGATTTAGATTTAGAAAGCTTCTGTATCCTGAGAACTTAGAAAAGGAATTAATAATTCTGTGGAGGCAAGGCATAGATCTAATAGGGTTGGAGACAAATAATAAAATATCATCTGCATAAAGCAAAAGTTTATGCGCCACACCTCCCGCCACCACCCCTGGAAAATCCTCCTCCTTTCTTATCGTGACTGCTAATGGTTCCAGGGCAAGACAAAACAATAATGGGGAAGGAGCAACCCTACTGGGAGCCCCTATCCAGAGTAAAATAATCTGAAATTAATCCATTTGTTTGTTCCGCCGCTACCGGGTGTCTATAAAGTAACTTAATCCGTCAAATAAAAGTGTTCCTGAACCCGTATATTTCCAAAATCTTAAAAAGAGTATCCCATTCTACCATATCAAACGCCTTTTCGGTGTCAAGTGGGAAGGCAGTGACTGGAGTCTGATCATTCTCCACTGACCACATAATGTTGATGAAACGCCTAATGTTATCAGAAGAGCTGCGGCCCCGAATAAACCCCACCTGATCTGTATGTATAGGAGATGTCATAACTTAATCGGTTAGCCAAAATTTTTGCTGGATCAGGGAAATTAGACGGTAACTCATACACTCGCTTGGATCTTTGTCCTTTTTAAGAATCAGACTGATCCGGGCTTGTATCATGGTTGGCGGAGGCTTTCCATTCTTTAGTGATTCCGTATAAACTTCGAACAAAAGTGGAGTCAGTTCTGTAGCATAAGATCTACAAATTTCAGTGGCAAAGCCTTCTGGCCCCGGAGCCTTGCCTGTAGGCATGGCCTTAATTACCTCGCCAAGCTCCTCCAAGGTTATCTCGGAATCAAGAATTTTCTTGCTCAGTCGTCAGTTTGGGGAGTTCTAATGGTTCTACAAAGTTTCTAATATCTTCATCAGTAGACGAAGACGTGGAACTATAGAGATCAAGATAGAATTCCTCACTGAGGGAATGGTAGAAAAAGACTCTCTCTGCTTTATATATCTATATATCTATATATAAAAGCTTCCCTGCCCCCGATTTGGCCCTGAATAGCCAAAACTCCACCTTACGCGACAAAATAGTATTATATCTGTATTTCAATTGGGTCAATTCTCTGAGGCCCTCAGATGACATTCGGCGCTTCAGCTCTGCCTCAGCACTTTTAATATTCTCTTCCAACTCCACGAGTTCTCGTGCTTTGGACTTTTGATGAATGAGGCATACTGTAAGATCTGACCCCTAAGAACTGCCTTAAGTGCCTCCCAAGCCACACCCATAGAGGATACTGAGGACCAGTTGGTCTCAATATAAACATTGATTTCAGTCTTTAACATTTGTTGGAAATCAGGATTTTGCAAAAGGGATACATTAAAGTGCCAACTATATGATTTCTTTTTCTCCGTATGTGGTAACCCCTCTAAACTCACCTGGGAATGATCTAAGACTAAGATGTTTCCAATTAAGCAATCAACAACAGATGAAACGAGGGACTTAGATATAAATAAAAAATCTATTCTAGTAATGTATAGTCCCTACCGGATGGGTTCAAAAGTCTCCAAATATCTGTAAGATATTTTACACATCCTGTGAAGCATCAGTGTTGCTCTAGGGGGCTTACACACTTTTGCTTTGACCCCTGAATTTCTGCTAAAACAATAATGGCTCTTCCTAATTTATCTTTAATCTGTTTGAGACATTTGAATTGTTGATGCTTCCTTATCAGTGTAATGACTCCCCTGCTCTTACTTGAGCCAGCACTAAAGAAAACATGTCCACCCCATATCTTCCCAAATTTTTCAGTTTCATGCGGAGAAAGATGTTTCTTGAAGAAACACTGTATCATATTTCTTATGTTTAAGAAGAGAAATAACTTTCCTTCTTTTAATGGGATGCCCCAACCCATTCACATTCCACGTGGAGAGAGACAATCCACTCATACTAGCATTTGTCATTTTGACATATTAGAAAAAATAGATTGTGTGTCAAAAATAAAATTATAAAGACCACATTCCACATTAGTGCAACAATCAAACCCCAAATTTCCCCGTATAGAACGTACAGAAAAAAGAAAAACATGCACATTCACCCCGCATAAGACAGCGCCAGCCGGCGTCCATCCTTCAAAGCTCAAACAGTCCATGTACGCCTATGAGAGCCCCCGCGACAACTTTGCCATCAGACTGCTCAAGTCCGGTGTTTCTATAAAAATTTTGTAAGACAGAATTACACAACAGAACATAATCTATAAAAGAAACTCCATCCAGTAGACAGAATAAACACAAAGAACATGTAGATTCATTCACATAACTGTCCCGAAGGGGCAACACAAACTCCAGCCTCTAGCGGAACCAGCACACAAAAAATAAATAAATAAAAAAAGTCTGTTCAGTTTCCTCGGATTGTCAAACGAATGTTCAGTGAGCCGGCCCATTCAACTGCTACATGAGTGCAACAAATGACCCAATCACTCCAATGTCCTGCAAGAAATACTCCACAAAACAAACTCCAACCAATAGGAGGCATAAGCACAAAGAATGTGCCGATTCATCCACAACACTGTCCAGAAGGAGTGCTGCTACACAAAACAAACTTCAGCCACTAGCAGGAACCAGCACAAAAAGAAACAAAAAAGGCGTTCCGCTTCCTTGGACGATCAAGTGGATGTTCAGTGAGTCGGTTCACTTGGTTCACTTGGCTATATGCTATAGTTGGCACTTTAATGTATCCCTTTCGCAAAATCCTGAATTCCAACAAATGATAAAGGCTGAAATTAATGTCTATATGGAGACCAACTGGTCCTTAGTATCTCCTGTGGGCGTGGCTTGGGGACGGATCATACAGTATGCTGCATTCACCAAAAAATCCAAAGCACAAGAACTCTTGGAATTGGAAGGGAATATTAAAAGTGCAGAGGCAGGGGGTTTCCTGTTATGGCGCCTGAGGAGTAAACGTGTGTGCGGCTCGCTCCCAAATACTTTTCATTTTCCTCCTATAAACCTCAGCATTTTTTTGTTTACATTTGACAGCATTTGCTTGTAAATTTTATGTGACTTTAATTGCTTTTGAAATGTCAAAAGGAAGGGGCAAACAGGCTGATAAATACCGAGATGGCGCTTCTACACCTGGTGCTAGCGTTACGCTAGCTGAGATCAGTGCTTTACATGCCGATCTTAGAGCCTCTGTCGCCACGGACTTCAAAGCATCTTTCGAAAGCTTGTCAACCAAGCTAGATAACATTCAATCCACGGTGGCAGATCATGATTTTCTCATCGGTAATCTCGAGTCCGGTACTACGGGGATTAGTCAACAACTTGAACAGCTCAAAGCTACATGTTCGAGGCTCCAGAAGGATAATGAGTGGCTTAAGGCTAAAGTCTCAGATCTCGAGAGCCGCAGCCAGCGCCAGAATATTCTAATTCTGGGCTTACCTGAGTCGATCAAGGGACCACGTCCGACAACCTTTTTTTCTCAGCTTCTGGTCGATGTCCTCGGATCTCAGGTGTTAACCTCGCCACCCGAGCTGGACAGAGCTCACCACAGCCTTGCACCCAAACCCGCGCCAGGACAGAGACCGCGACCTGTCATCCTGCTATTTCACCGCTTTCAAGTAAAGGACTTTATCATTCGTGAATCTTGCAAAAAGAGCGAGCTGCTCTATGAAGGCCACAGGATTTGTATCTTTGAAGATTACTGTCCTGAGGTTTTGAAACTTTGCGCCAAGTACAAATGTCTGCACTTTACAAACATGGACTCAAAACTGCGCTTCTATACCCTGCTAGACTGCGAATCACACTTCTAAACAGTGAGAAGAAATGGTTGGCTTCTGTTTCTGAAGCCATTGACTTTATCTGGAGTCTGATCCTATTCTAAGTTCATTTGGACTCTATTCCACTGTGAGCAGACTTGTTTATTTTTGACATCCTTTTATAGTCTGCCAATCTTGGGCATCTAGTTCTACTGCCCTTTTGTATTTCATGTTATGTATTTATTGTTCTAAATGGTTTGTACTTGGATTTTACATTCGTTTCTTCTTGAAGTCTAAGTCTGTCAATAACTTTGATATAAATATGTTTTGAGGTTAGGTACCTTTAATGGGAGGGCCAGGAGTTAGGAAACTTGCCAGCTGTCATGGTAAAGTGGTTCTAGTTGCTGTTCTTGTTGTCTCCACATGGATTGTGGTGTAAGGGTGTTTTTTTTTCTTTCCTACCTTTTGTGGATTCGCATGCAATTCTTTTTACTGTACTTTGTATCCTTACATGCTGCAGGCAAGGTGTGTTGTCGGCTGGGTTGTGTTGGGGTCATGTTCATAGAAATTCTTGCCTTTGTTTATGATGAGTAACAGGACTGCTCCTCGTGGTACACTGAAAACCATAAGGGGCTGAATTCTCCAGTGAAGCGAAATAAAGTTCTTAATTATTTGAAACATTTGAATACTAGCATCGCCTTTATTCAGGAAACTCACCTCAGGCCTGCAGACCATCTAAAGATTAGAAAGGGCTGGGTAGACCAGCTCTACCATTCTGGCTTCCCTAGTAAGTCTCGGGGTGTAGCTATTCTCATCCATAAATCAGTTCCTTTTTCAGTTTCTGAGGTAATTTCAGACCTCAGTGGACATTTTATTATTCTTAGAGGCCAGATCAATGGGGTTCGCTTGATTCTGGCTAACATATATGGCCCTAATTGGGATGATGAGGCTTTTTTTTTTAAAATGTTGTTTTCCCTCCCTGATTTGCACTCCAGCCAACTAATTCTGGGTGGGGATTTTAACTGCTGTTTAGATCCTCTTCTAGACCGTTCCTCCTCTAGGCCTTGTGCACAGTCTAAATCTGGTAGGATTATTCGGCTTTTTATGGAGCAATATGCCATTTCTGATGTTTGGCGCTTTTTCAATCCCAACACAAAACAATTCTCTTTCTTTTTCCCTGTTCATCGCTCTTTCTCTCGTATTGACTACTTTCTGGTTGATAATAAACTGCTTTCATTGGTTAGCTCATGTATTTATAACACTATTGTAATTTCAGATCATGCAGTAGTTACATTTGATCTTGCTATACCAGGCATTTTGATGTCTCGGTCTCCTTGGTGTTTTAATTCTTTACTACTCAGTGATCCTGATTTTATAGAGGTTATTAATGATCGTATTGATCTTTTCATCTCCACAAATATTTTTCCAGATGTTTCAGCTAAGACAATTTGGGAAACTTGTAAGGCTTATTTAAGAGGAGAAATTATTTCATACTCGGCTTACAAGAGGAAAGTGGTGAATGAAAGGAGGGCTAATTTATCTTGTGCTTTGGCAGACCTTCAGTCCAACTGTGTTAGCTCGACACAATCAGACCTCTTCTCTAAGTTTCTCATGACAAAAGTGGTGTTTGATCTGCTAGCTACGAATGAAGCAAGAGAAGCGCTACAGAAGACTCTTTGTAATAATTATGAATTCAGCAATAAATCGAGTAAATTACTTCAGTTAATCCTCTGACTATTAATTACCAATTCAGAGACTTGTACATCTCTTTATACACCTCTGAAAACATCGCTGAAGAGGCTCAATTTGACAATTTATTTCAGCCCTCTAAATGTGTCTTGCATTGATCCTGATATCTCCTCTAATTTGATAGCTCCTCTTACATTAGATGAAATTTAGACTGCTCTTAGTCTGATGCAGAATGGTAAATCTCCAGGGCCTGAAGGCTTTCCGGTAGAATTTTTTAAGATGTTTTCTGATAAATTATCACCTCTTTTGCTAAACATGTTTAATGAGTCCTACAGTTCAGGTGTCCTTCCTCAATCTCTAAGCCAGGCTACTATTTCCCTTATTCTCAAGACAGATAAAGATCCTTCTCAATGCAGTAATTATCACCCCATCTCCTTACTTTGTACAGATGTGAAATTATTGGCTAAGATTCTGGCGAGACGTTTGGAGTCGGTTCTTCTAACCATAATTTCACCAGACCAGACAGGGTTTATTAAAAATAGACACTGTTGTCACAATATTAGACGCCTCTTGAATATCCTCTATGCTTCCTCTTCAAATGAAGTCTCAGAATTTGTTATTTTCTTGGATGCTGAGAAGGCTTTTGATAGAGTCGAGTGGGGTTATTTGTTCTTCACACTGAGGAGATTTGGTTTTCCTGATCAATTTATAGCTTGGATTAGGCTTTTATACATGTCCCCAATGGCCTGTGTATGAACAAATAATAACTATTCTAAGTATTTCTCCCTTGGCTGTGGGACTAGACAAGGCTGCCCACTCTCCCTGCTGTTATTTGCATTAGCCATTGAGCCTCTGGCAGTTGCTCTCAGATCAGGTGTGATGGCTGGCATACAAAGGGGAGGGCTGGAGCATAAGTTGTCTTTATACACGGATGATCTTTTGTTATATGTGTCTGACCCTGGCACCTCCATCCCCTTGATGCTGGACCTGCTGGCAGATTTTGGTCTAATTTCAGGCAATAAATTAAATTTGAGTAAAAGTGAATTAAAGCTCATCAATAAGGCAGCCTTGGAATACCCATTAGCATCTCTGCCTTTCAGATCTGCTTTACAGAGTCTTAGGTATTTGGGCATAAATGTGAGAAAAAGCTTTTCAGACTTATTTAACCACAACTTTATACCATTGCTCAGTCATCTTGCACAGGATTGTAGTCATTGGTCTCTCCTCCCTTTAGAGGTTGTTAGGGTTAACTGTATTAAGATGAGCGTGCTCCCCAAATTTTTATATTTTTTTCAATGTATTCCTATTTTTATTCCAAAGTCCTTCTTTGTTACACTTGACTGTTCTATTTCTAATTTTCTTTGGAATAAAAAGACACTTTGCAGAAGACAAAACAATAGGGTGGTCTGGATCTTCCAAATTTTCTAATATATTATTGGGCAGCGCATATACACTCTACTTTATATTGGTTTCATTCAAGCAACTTAGTTAATCCCCCATCCTGGTTGCACATTGAGAATACTTTGTGTAAGTCCTCCACCCTGGTTGCCCTTCTATGCCTCCCACATACATGGTCCCTGATAAAATATTCAAATAATATCATTGTAAAAATCCAGTCTTAAAATCTGGACCCAATTTTTGCGGCATTTTGGTCTTCATATCAACCCTTTGTTATCCCCATTACACTCTAACCCTCTATTCCACCCTCCCATTTTGGACAGTGCTTATGCCTCTTGGAGGGATCTTGGATTGGTTTCTATTGCTGACCTCTACATTGATAGTGTTTTTGCCTCTTTTGATCCGTTGTCCTCCCAGTTTAATTTTCCCAGAAGCCACTTTTTTAGATATCTACTTTCCTAATGAGCCTCTCTCACAGGACCTAAAGTGGAAGACCCACATTGACTCCATTGTGAAAAAGGCCCAGCAGAGGTTGTACTTCCTTTGCCAGTTGAGGAAGTTCAACCTGCCACAGGTGCTGCTGATACAGTTCTATTCAGCAGTCACTGAGTCTGTCCTCTGCACTTCAATATCTGTCTGGTTTGGTTCAGCTACGAAATCGGATATCAGAAGACTACAAAGGACAGTTTGGACTGCTGAGAGATTTATTAGTTGCCCCCTGCCCTCCCTTCAAGAACTATACACTTCCTGAGTGAGGAAAAAGGCTGGAAAAATCACTCTGGACCCCACTCACCCTGCCCACTACCTTTTTGAACTGTTTCCTTCTGGCCGACGCTTCAGAGCTCTGAGCACCAGAACCATCAGGCACAGGAACAGTTTTTTCCCTCAGGCTATCCATCTCATGAACAGTTAAAACTGCCCCATTAAGCAATAATTATGTGCAATTCACCATCTAGTCTTTTTATATTTATCCAACACATTCAACCTCTTCTGCCATTACATTCCCTTGCACTGTATATAACAGATTTGTATTTAGATTTGCACTACGTATGTGTATGTATGTATTTATGTGTGAGTTTGTGTGTGTATATGTGTATGTATGTATATGTATGTATGTATGTATGTATGTGTGTTTGTGTGTGTGTGTATATATATATATATATATATATATATATATATATATATATATATATATAGTCTTGTTGTGTATTCTATATATACTTTATTTTCTATTCAATTTTTATTTTTTATTCACATTTTTTTATTATTATTATTATTATTATTATTTTTATCTATGTCTTGTTGCTGTTTTGTATTGTTGTGCACTGGAAGCTCCTGTCACCAAGACAAATTCCATGTATGTGTAAGTATACTTGGCAATAAAGCTGATTCTGATTAATCATGCACCATGACGCATGCATAAATTCCGTAATAAAAGTACGGATTTTCCTACCATACGAGCAATTCAAGCTTGAGGTGCATTTGTTTTTACGAGCCACGTCAACAGGTGGCAGCACACCTCAACAAACCTCACAAGCAGCGCAGCCAGGGGTTAAATTGGGCCGGAATGGCTTTCCGGAACCTTTGATTCCAAAAAGAAAAGAAAAAATGCTTGTTTGCCAATCCATCCCATTTATTGTATTCTCCTATGTGGTTTTTGTTTGATCCTCCTTGACACATTCCATCACTATTTAGGGAGTGTACTTGTTAAAAAATATTTAAAGTTCATTATGCTTCGCTCTAGTCAGTTGTGGATGCTAGTAGAGGCAGAATACGAGACCGCACACCCCCGCATAGACGTACTTTCTGCTTCTGTACCGCTTCATGGTACGATCTCTGATTCAGAAATCGCGTAATATGAAATCAACTGATCACCCATGTCCCTGATCCACTGATATGAAGTAGCGATTTGCTTAGTTTTGTTAAAAAAGCTGAATACCCAAAGGGGTTTTGAATCAGGAATCAATCACATCCAAAGCGACATCAGATCAAAATATCATAGGCCTACAACTTGAGAACAAAAGACCGCTCGACCATCACACTGTGAAAGGATTCACTGTTATTTGTATATTGATGTGTACTCCATTTTTGTTGATTCAGCATTTATTTTTATTTTGTGTTATTTATTTTTTTGAAAAATATTTTCTAGCAAATATACAGTGGGATTCACTATAGTGAAAATGCTTCTTCAAGCGGCAGTGAAGAATTTTAAAAGAACAATGTGAATTTACTTGTAAATTTAACATTAGATATAAATTTAGCCGGTTTTATAAGATGACTCCCAACAGGCAAGAAGGTAACTTGTCCCAGCTGTCATCTGATTTTTATAAAATGTATAAAATCCATATGATATCATTCTTGATTTTTTTTTTGTTTTTTGTTTTTTGTCATCTACTAAACCAAATTTATTTATGTAATTATGTATTTTCACAATTAAGTTGAATAATGATATACATAAATAATGAAAGACAAATCATTAAAAGAGATCCCAGTCAAATCGATTCATCTGAAAGAAAAAACTTCTATAAATTACATACCAAACAGGCCTATTAATAAATCCATATTTAGACACCCATGTATTTTATTAAAATTGTATTACACTGTAAAAAATAAAAAGTTGTGTAAACTTAAAGGCAACCAGCTGCAAAGCATTTTTGAGTTTACTCAACTTCAGGCAAATTTGTTTTACCAACTTAACAATTCAAGTTGGATCTTAAGTTTCATGAACTTAATACAAAATGTTCAGCAAACTCAAAAATATCAATGATCATTAAGTTCAATAAACTTCTTGAAAATAATATAATACTATATATTTTTAAGCATATCTATATTTTGACAAGATCATGTATGGGCCCCACCAAGAGGCCAAATAGTTGGTCTAACTTAAATGGTGGTGTAGGTTACAAGTACTTCAAACTTTTAGAAGTTGAATTAACTTCATAAATAAAGAAACTTCATCAAAGCGAACACTAATTACCATGATGGTGACTTTAAACAAAACACAACTTTTTACAGCAAAACATAATTAAAAACACATAAAGAGCAAAAACAGATTATTTACAAAGTATTTATATGTCTTCATAAGTAGGCACGCTTTGACCAAACACACTTAAATAAATTCAAAAGCAGGGGATTGTTGGTAGTGTCTTCAGCCACAATGCTTCTCCAGTGGGCATGATCAGTAGCAAAGTGCAACAATGTGAATTTTATCATGCTCAGCCTTACAAGGTTCCCCCAGATTTTTACCTTTCCATGACTTTAACAAATACATAACATCATTAAAGAAATGAGTCGAAATCAAAGATTTAAATTCCCACATATTTCCTGATGTTCCATGGTAGATCCTGGTTTATAGACTTACAACATTAAAATTTAATCTTCTATTTCACAGAGGTGCACAAAGTTTCAAATAGGGGGGTGTTGGAGGGCCAGTGATCAAACTGAGCATGCTCAAAAGCCTGTATGTTCTACCTTCACCACCAAACTTGATATTGTATGTGCTCACTGTTTAAAAATGTAAGTTGCTCTGATTTAAATGGCATAAAAGTTGACTTAATTGATTAAGTAAACTCACTTTTTTCGACCTTAGTTCAATTAACTTTTAAAAATGAGCTTATCTGACAAATTGAAGCGACATAACCTGATTTTAGAGTTCCCCCCTCTGAAATCCCAATTTAACCCCTGAGCACAGCCACAGAATGAGAACCGCTCACTGAGGATTGAAAGCACTACAAGTGGGTAAAGCACATCAGAATACAGCAATCTTGAGACGCGATTTTCATACAAATAAAGTTTCCACTACTTTTAGTTTGAAACAGCATCCAAACAATTTGCCATTTATGATGCTGAATATCAGTGAGTACCAAACTTGTCCATCTGAAGCAAGCACAATTTAAAATTTAAAATAGCGCAGACGGAACACAAGAACATTTATTGTGAAAACTTCAAAGATTGATGAACATTGCAAAACTGATTGCTGTCAACTGTGGGCTTGTTCATGTTCAATGATATGAGAATAGAACAAACAATATATTGAATTCTTAACACACTTTTTATATTGTCCTATTAAATACTTTTTTCATCTGCCACAATAATGCAATTTATTTCAAAGTGAATTTCAATCAGTATTATAGTATGTTTATTACAGGTCCTACATATTATAAATATTTAAATTATTATGAATTATTTATTTGAATTATCTTTATCTGGTGACCTTTATCAGCAAATAATTATGTATGCAATTCATTTGATTAATTAATCGGCATGTCATGTAATTCGATCAAAAATTTTAATCGATTGACAGCCCTAATTATTATTATTTGATGCTTGCTAAGGCGCCTTGTGCGGTTTGTTGTGGTATGCTGAGGAGAGGTGGCTATTACTTTACAAAGTGAACTGACTTATGTTTTTAGAATTAATAATATGGGCAAATAAAAAAAACAAGACTATCATATCTGATCATTACACCTTACCATACACAGCTTAGAATAATCTATCCTAGCAATGGCTTCTAACCTCTTATGGTAACAGAAGTTTTATTATGCAAAGTAAAAGTTAAACATGACATTTTTTTGGACTAATTTGGGAAGAAATTTATGTGAACAGAGTTAATTTGTCCTTTCAATAAGATTGTCAGTGTCAATTTATCTGACTAATTCAACACCAAAGAGAATTCTACAGTACGCATGGCGTCAGAAGGTGCCTTATTACTTGTCACACACATGGTGCATATACGAGTACAGCTGCTGTGCTCAAGAGACTGTAGGTTATTTCCACATGTAATGGATTCAATGTGGCCCCCTGTAGTAAATGCAGTGTGCAGTAAAACCATACACTCCTCCAATTTATTTAATGGCCTGAATTAAATCAAATATTCCTGTGTTTACTCCACCCTTGGATGAAGCAAGTGCAGATAAAAGTTCAGGGTTTCCAAAGTTTTATGACTAGTTGTCCATGTTTATGAGTTTCAAAGCCATCTATGTATTTCTTTACTCCTAAAAGTTGAACAAATATACTTTTAGCAGATATTGCATTGAAAATTTAGTCAGGAAAATGGAACAAAAATATTGATGGCAAAACAGATTTTTGTCCAGTCATGTGCTCTTTAGAATGAGAATTTCCTGGTGAAAAGAATAGGTTTTGGGGAAATTAAACTGTAGCAAAAGTAAAAAGTTGAAGGTCTGAAGATTTTGTGGGTGAAAATTTGTAGTTCACTGAACCAAACGAAAAACCATCTCATGTGACAAAAATGACCAATTATTTAATCATCCACCTTTGCTAAAGTCCGTGCTCTTATCCAGACTGATCTCACAGTGAAATAGGAAACAGTAGGTTGACTTTTCTTCAGCTAAAAATTGGTCTGTGTTTACCGAAATACAAAACACTGACCCCAGCGGTGAAAGCTTTAACTGTTGTTGGGCATATGGGCACGTGTGAGCTCTATCTTCTGGGTGAAATTTCCATGGAGGAGCACCAAAAGCGAGCTGTGAAATGAGTTGTTTTCAGCTCTACAAACTGTTATACAGTGAGGAGGAATGCATATTTTATAAACTGTAACCCCATCATTTGAGTAAAAATGTAATATAAGTGGGAAAAATGAAACCTCTGTATTCTCATCTTGCATTTTAAGGACCTACTGAGCTAAGATATTTTTCTATTTTTCTTCAAATGTTTTCTGGTGAAGAAAGTCGTACACATCTGGGAAATCATGAGGGTGAGTAAATAATTTCATTTTTGGGTGAACTATCCCTTTAAATGGATCAAAGCTTCATATTTTTTTTACCGAATACGTAGTCATTTCACTCCAGGTAAATTAATTTACGTGTGCAATTAATATTAAAAATAAGTTTCCAAAATTCCTGTTTTCACTTTAATGGCTACCCAGTATTAGCTTACAATCTAAGCAAAGCCCAGCACACATGATGTACGTTCTGATTTCGCTGCATGGTTTGTGAAGAGAGATGAATAAACCAGTAACAGCTCAATGGTAGGGTTGCAATTCTTTACAGTTGTTTTTTCACAAAATGAGCCATGTGTCCATTTTTCATTTGGTACATGTGTGCAGTTCTACTGACTGTAGCCTATGACAGATGAGAGGATGTAGTAGGCTACTCTATATGAAGAGGGTGCATTTTATTTTGCCATTTGATTACCTTGACCTGTATGGCACTATTATTATCCTTCCCTCTCTATTTTTTGGCTTAGAGCAGGCTAGGAGACGTGTCTTGTGGGCAGACAGACAGACAGCAGCATAGGTGGGAGGAGGGCAGTGAGGGGGAAAGTTAAGCACACACTGGGAGCTGCTTGGAGAAAGTCCTGGTTACTTGTGTAACCTCCGTTCCCTGATGGAGGGAACGAGACATTGTGTCGATGTAGTGACACTAGGGGTCACTCTTGGGAGCCTGAAACACCTCTGGTCTTTGGCCTTTTATCAAAGAAAATTGGCGAGAGAACGCTGAGAACCCTGTGACAGACGAGTTCACGGAGAAATTCACTGTCAGCTCAGTACATGTGCTAACTAAGCCCTGTACTGGGGTAGGTGCTCCGCATTTGGTGGTTCCCCATAGGTAACCCCATGCGACGTATATCTTCTGCTAATTCGTTTCCCTGTTGGTAAACTGCGTCTTCCTTGGGCAGAGGCCCCTCTGCCCCAGTCACCATGTTTGTAGAAACTCCTCCCCCATAGGGTAGGACCTACCATGGGACTTCTCCACATGGCATACTTCCGACAAAGTTCGGCAAGACCATGTGACGTATTTCCACTCAAAATACCCCCCCCCCCCCCCTTTCTGGGCGGGGTGTGGTCTCTGCGGTGTCCATATTAGGGACACCCCCCAGATGTAGACCTGGTTGCCCCAGTCGGTTAATTCCTTTTTTTTGGGGAGAGGAAAAAAAAAAAGAGGATAAGAGGCCACGACTGGGCTAGCCTGTCTCTATCTTTTCGACTCCGCCAGTTCACGTAACAGATTTCAGCCAGTTGCGGCGTTTCGTATAGGGACCCCTAGTGTTACTACATCGACACAACGTCGAGTGAGTGACAGACAGGGAACGTCCTGGTTACTTGCATAACATCCGTTCCCTGATAGAGGGAACGAGACGTTGTGTCCCTCCTGCCACAACGCTGAACTACCCGCTGAAATGGCCGGGACCGTGTCTCGACTCCTCAGCACAAAACCTGAATGAGTGGTTGCATACCAGCTCCTTTTATACCCGTATGTCCGGGGGAGTGGTATGGAAATACCACTCGCCAATTTTCATTGGCCTTTTATCAAAGACCAGAGGTGTTTCGGGCTCCCAAGAGTGACCCCTAGTGTCACTGCATCGACACAAGGTCGAGTGAGTGACAGATAGGGAACTAAACACTGTTTCTGGCTGTGGAAATGAACAATTCTCCTATTACTCGTCACTTTTTTCTTATAACAGAAAATTGTCAGTTTCGTAAAATATTTTAAGCTAAGACTGATATTGGGACAAAAGTATCCCAACTTTTCCTCTATTGGGACACGGCTTGTAAAATTGTGACTGTCCTGGTTTTATCGGGACGTCTGGTCACCCTTACTCAGCGACATGCAACAATTGATCCTGCCAGTAGTATTGGAAGGTAACTAAAAGTAGCGACACTTCAATCTTAACTAAATTTTTCAGTAGTGTGACACAGTCTAGCTACTTTTTCCAACAAGTAGTGCTGCAGCATCTTAAAACACTAAATTTGTCACATTGTATTGCAAATGCAGCAGTGGAGCCGATGAAGTAATAAAACAAATTCACTTAAACTGTCCTCTCTCTCTCTCTCTCTCATATAGCACCTGAAAGCCCGAATCATTTTAGTGAATTGGTTCTTTCGGACAGTTCATGTAAATGAACTGGTTAAAATAATCAATTCCCTTATATTTAGTGGTGGGAACTCTGATTCAGTTTAATGATTCGGTACTATTGGACTATTCATGTGAATGAACTAGTTCACATAAATGATTCACTGATTCACCTGAGCACCACACAACCTTAAAGGAATAGTTCACCCAAAATTGAAGTTCTCTCATCATTTACTCACCCTCATGCCATCTCAGATGTGTATGACTTTTTTTCTTCAGCAGAACACAAATGAAGATTTTTAGAAGAATATTTTAGTTCTGTAGGTCCATTCAATGCAAGCGAATGGTGGCCAGAACTCTGAAGGTCCAAATATCACAAAGGCATCATAAAAGTAATTTTCATAAAAAGTGTTTTCTAATTTTATTAGTGCAAGTATAAATTTAAGTCAAATTTAATTTTGTCACCCTATTCATTTAACCCCTCATCAAATCAACCATGGCTTTACTATAGTAATATTGTAGTAACCATTTTTCTTTGTTTTATTTTGGCAGAAACCAATTAACCAAGGCTTTACAATATTAATATTGTAGTAACCAGTCATGCTTAATTTTGTGGTTACTATTGTTTTACTACAAATATCATGATTAAACTATGGTTATTGTAGGAAAACCATGTTAATTTTCATAATGGAATGTCACTCTAATTAAATAATGTCCTATCAGGTGATATTATTAAATTGCAGTCAGAACTTCTGATTGCAGAATTAATTAGCATAATCTGATTGTTATATATCTAAAAAAGATTTTTTGTTAGTAGAAAAAATATTTTTTTAAATAGTTGTTTGACTGTAATTAAACTACTTGAAGTAATGAGTAGCTTATACAGTAGCTTGGGAAGCTGTAGCTTCCCCAACACTGAATCTTGCTTTGGGTTCTTTTGGAACTATTCATTTTGGCAGAGCAAAAACGAACAAAATAACTGGCCATTTTGTGTCAAAAATCTAATCATATATTACCTATAGCCGAATCACAGCCATTCTAATATTCAGTATAACAGTTTCTTGCTATTGTTATAGTGCTTAATATATTATGCAGTTTTATAGCTATTATGTATTATTAGGCTAATCGTGTTTAATATATGTGTATATATATATTTGTGAAATTCTGAGACATATTATCGAAAGGTTTATTTAAAACATTATGTGACAATGTTGATAGCAGTACCCTATTGTTTTTTTAAGCAGAGGACAAACACAAAGAAA
Source organism: Myxocyprinus asiaticus (assembly GCF_019703515.2). NCBI lineage: Eukaryota > Metazoa > Chordata > Actinopteri > Cypriniformes > Catostomidae > Myxocyprinus > Myxocyprinus asiaticus. The sequence continues at coordinate 14,800,783 of NC_059391.1, forward strand.
AAAAGAAATGTACAATTTTCCATCAGTTATAGCCTAAAATACTACAAAAGAGGGAAAACAAGATGACTGACATGTTTATTGTCACCTATTATTATTGGGGTGTTACCTCCCCCCTGGAATCTACGCACCTGCTTGTGGAAGATTCAGTTGTTTATTTGTTGTTTCTGTTTCTTTGATCTTAATGGCTTCCAAAAAGAATATCAGCTATTTATTTATCCTTTAAAAAAATCCAATAAAAACATCATTAGATGAAAGATCTTGTGCCTATTTTATCCTGTCTCAGTGTATTGAGATTAAATGGGATAGTTCACCCAAAAAAAAAAAAAAAAAAAATTCTATCATACTTTACTTACCCTCATTTTGTTCCAAACCTGTATGACTTTCTTCTGTAGAACAAGAAATATGTTATCCTCAGTCACCAAACACTTCCATTGCATCTTTTCTCCATACAGTAAAACTGAATGGTGACTGAGGTTGTCCAACCCTAACAAAAAAGAAATTCATACAGGTTTGGAAAGAATGAGAGTGAGTAAATGATGATATAATTTTAATTTGGGGTGAACTATCCCTTTAATGTTTATGTATATGGTGCAAAAAAAAAAACAACAAAAAAAACAAATGTATGTTAAATGTGCGTTCGACTCTAATCACTGATGTTCTTCAGTTTCATTACATCATGCAAACAAAAGTTTCAGATATCTTTTTTTTTCCTGTACTCTCCAATGGCATGAGTGCTCCTATATGTCTTCTCCTGAGGAGAAGTAATTCATCTTTGTAATTTATCACGGTTTTTGGCCGTTGAGCTCATTAATTAGCCCTTCCATTTGCCTTTTAGCTGTCATGGCAACGTCGCAGCTAGGCTTCTGGCGTCACGCAGGGCTTTCGAAATTAGCATCACAGTCTGCTTATTAGGCCATTTTAACCCCATCTGTCACCTTTCACACAGTCTCACTGTTGTTATGTTATGAATACTGAAAGCCTTTTGTTTTGTAATTAGTGATTAATGATATATAGTAAATGTTTGGAAGTAATGATGCGTTTTCAGTGTAATATTCAAGGGAAAACATTGAAGCAAAGAGACATTGTGTGGACGGGTGTATCTGTTTACTTGCACTCTTATTGTCTGACACATTAACACAATATAAAGTGTCTTGTAAACTCAGCAAAAAAAGAAACGTCCCTTTTTCAGGACACTGTATTTTAAAGATCATTTTGTAAAAATCCAAATAACTTTACAGATCTTTATTGTAAAGGGTTTAAACAATGTTTTCCATGTTTTTTCAATGAACAATAAACAATTAATGAACATGCACCTGTGGAACAGTCGTTAAGACACTAACATCACTGACATCACTGGCAACAACATCGCCTATGGGCACAAACCCACCTTCGCTGGACCAGACAGGACTGGCAAAAAGTGCTCTTCACTGACGAGTCGCAGTTTCGTCTCACCAGGGATGATGGTCGGACTCGCGTTTATCATCGAAGGAATGAACGTTACAACAAGGCCTGTACTCTGTAGCGGGATCGATTTGGAGGTGGAGGGTCCGTCATGGTCTGGGGTGTCACAGCATCATCGGACTGAGCTTGTTGTCATTGCAGGCAATCTCAACGCTGTGCGTTACAGGGAAGACATCCTCCTCCCTCATGTGGTACCCTTCCTGCAGGCTCATCCTGAAATGACCCTCCAGCATGACAATGCCTCCAGCCATACTGGTCGTTCTGTGCATGATTTCCTGCAAGACAGGAATGTCAGTGTTCTGCCATGGCCAGCGAAGAGCCCTGATCTCAATCCCATTGAGCATGTCTGGGACCTGGTGGATTGGAGGGTGAGGGCTAGGGCCATTCCTCCCAGAAATGTCTGGGAACTTGCATGTGCCTTGGTGGAAGAGTGGGATAACATCTCACAGCAAGAACTGGCAAATCTGGTGCAGTCCATGAGGAGGAGATGCACTGCAGTACTTAATGCAGCTGGTGGCCACACCAGATACTGACTATTACTTTTGATTTTGACCACCCCCCCCCTTGTTCAGGGACACATTATTCCATTTCTGTTAGTCACATGTCTGTGAAACTTGTTCAGTTTATGTCTTAGTTGTTTAATATTTGTATGTTCATACAACTATTTACACATGTTAATTTGCTGAAAATAAAAGCAGTTGAAAGTGAGAGGACGCTTCTTTTTTTGCTGAGTTTATATCAAATGTGCTTTGGTTGATGCGTTTCCTTTGTAGTTTTTTTTTTTTCTCTATTCAAAGCTTAATTGTTTTAGAAAAAAAAGGTTGCCTACATAAGAATTATACACGTAACATTTTTTTTACTGCAATTCAACATTTCTCCCATTTTTCAGTGGACAGCCTGATGAAAGATTGTGAAACGCATCTAAGCCTGACTGCACTACTGCATTTCAGTTTATCTTATAGGTGTGTGCTTCATATTCAGTAAACTGATGCAGGACATTTCAAACAGTCTGTTGAGTAAGTATGTTCAAGTGGTGATGGTCAAGTGAATTTGTGACCCTCAATTTAGGAAGGCTAATAAAATACTACATAAACTAGACCTGTGTGGCTTTTACATTTCAGATAATACAGTATAGAACCACTGTTTTATTCACTCTCTAAAATAAAATATATAGATCTAACTTATACATACCTCTTTTTTTTTTTTTTTTAGCATTTCAACACTTAATGTGCAACCCACAACCCTTTAGTGACACCATAGTTCTTTTCCAAAACGTAGCCTAAGATGTGTTCCAAAACATGGTGAGCTACAGTACCAAACTATACAGCATTTTAAGGCTGTCATAAGCATGGTTCAGACATGAAGGCTGTTCTAAAAGTTAGTTAGCAACATTATGCTGCCTTCTAGTTTTGGCCAGATTATAAAGCAGCATCACTTGTATCCTTACTTGTTTTACTCAGTGTTTGATAGATGTTTATGCTTAGTAGAGTACTGTGTCATTAGCTTAGCAACATGCTAACATCAGACTGTATTGAAATCAATTGTGAGCCACATTTCACATGTGCCTAACTTGAGTAGCGCTATTTGTGTTTTGCATGGAGTTGTTGATTAAGGAGCCATTCACGCAGAATAATTTTTTTAATTGTTTTTCTTTGTAAACATGCACTACACAGATGACTTTGGCCTTAATAGAGTACCGAGTCATTAGCTTAGCAACATGCTTGTGACGAGGAAGAGGGTGTGGCCGGGCCGAGAGGATGGGGGAGAGGGATAAAGGAGGAGCCGTGGACGTGCACGGCCGCTCTGTGTGTGTTCGTCGATGTGTTTTGTGTTTCTGTCCTGAATTTTATGTTGATTAAAGTCTTGTTTGTTACTCCGGTTCCCGCATTCTCCTTTCCCGAACTGTTACAAAGCTAATCTGTTAACTTCCTGTTCTGTTTGCTACCGGCATGCTGCATGAGTGTTTGTAGCTTGCTAGCCTGCTTAGTGCTGCTTATTCTTATACATTCATTGTTTTATCCTTTGCCATTTTACCGTGTGTTTCAAGTTTTTCCGCTTTTCTACTGTTTCAACTGCGTGTATTTTACACTGCGCACCTGTTTTCTCTCTTTTTTCTTTTCCCACTTGTCTACATCTCATGTCTCGACTGCGTGCATTTGTTTTCTCCACTGTGTTTTACATGGATTATTGCATCAATCTCAAACATCTACTGATCAGGAACTACATTGATCTCAAACCCTCGCCGCTCAAGAACAACCATAACAGCAACAACAACAACAACAACAAACAATTGAGAAGTCATGGCACCTGCTCATGTTATTTCTTCCTGCATTGCATGCCACATGTTTACTATAGCTTCTTCCGTCAGCAGTGAGGGATTCACATGTGATAAATGTAAGGAATTAATCAGGCTGACAGAGAAGGTTAATGAGTTAGAGACACACATCCAAACACTAGTGGAGGTCAGTAAGAAACAGAAGCCGGTAGATACTGTTTCAGGTGCAGGTAGTACAGCGAGCAACACACACACTTTGGTTCCGATTGAAGAGCCCCCGCAGCAGGGCGTTTGGGTGACATCTCGGCGGTATACTCGCTCAGCAAAGCAACACCACACTCCCATTCCTGTTAGGGTTTCCAATTGATTCTCCCCACTCAGTGATGCATCCACTAAGGATCATGTTGAAAGAGCCTTGATAATTGGTGAATATATTGCAAGAAATGTGGAAGTAGAGACTCCAGCCACCATTGTTAAATGCATTTCTGGGGCTTGATCATCTGACATCAGATCAAATTTACAAGTGCTGGCTAAATGTAGATTTTCTCTTTTTTTGATTAACATTTTTTATTGATTCATAGACATATCACCAAGAAAAAATACAACATATATACATTGAATCACATTTAACATTTAACGCCCACTATTACCCCTCTCCCAAAATGTTGAACCAAATTTTCAAAAGATCTTAACACTCCACTCTCATATAGGTCACCAAGTGTAGTAACCCCCCCCCCCCCCTCCCCCCCCACAATCCACTCTGACCAGCAGAAAGTGGACTTATTAATATATAATTTAGGGTTCAGCCATATGCTTGAGGCAACATTTAAATAAATGTCCGAATTAAACACTCTGGACACTTTTGTCCATACCGAGTGCAAATGCGAGATAATGGGGTGTAACTTAACTTCTCCGATTAGTTTGATAGAAAGGCTTTGCAATGGCAAAATAGGGGCAAGAACTTCCTGTTCAATACAAAACCAGGGAGAGGCTCTCTCAGGTGGAAGCGACCAAAGAGCCAAATGTCTGAGACTGAATGCATAATAATAAAACAAAATCTTGGGTAGACCTAGCCCACCTTTGTCAATCGGCCTATGTAACTTTTTGAAATGTAATCTGGGGCGCTTATAATTCCAAATGAAGGACTTCACTATGCTATCAAATTGCTTGAAATAAGAGAGGGGACATCTACAGGGAGAGATTGTAACAGGTAGTTAAATTTTGGAATACAATTCATTTTAATAATAATTAATTTAATAATTTTATTTATCACACATTATACATTTGCACATATACAGTGAAATTCTTTTTTTCACATATCCCAGCTAAGCTGGGGTCAGAGTGCAGGGCCAACCATGATACGGCACCCCTGGAGCAGATAGGGTCAAGGGCCTTGCTCAAGGGCCCAACAGTGGCATCTTGGCGGTGCTGGGGCTTGAACCCCTGACCTTTTGATCAGTAATCCAGAGCCTTAACCGCATTAACCTTCCCAATCATAGATAAATGTAATGAAGCCCACCTGCCCACATCGCCCGAAAATCTTTTTATTAAGGGGTCAAAATTAACTCTGACTAATTCAGACAAATTTGCTGGGAATAAAATGCCCAAATACTTAATGCCCTGTTTGGGCTACTGGAAGGTGCCCGGCTGGAAAGCCGTTACTGGGCAGTACGCTGTCAGAGCCAAAGCTTCGGATTTAGATCAATTGACTCTGTATCCTGAGAACTTAGAAAAAGAATTAATAATTCTATGGAGGCAAGGCATAGATCTAATGGGGTCAGAGACGAATTATAAAATATCATCTGCGTAAAGCAAAAGCTTATGCACCACATCTCCCACCGCCACCCCTGGAAAATCATCTTCCTTTCTTATCGTGGCTGCTAATAGTTCCAAGGCAAGACAGAACAATAATGGGGAAAGAGGGCAACCCTGCCGGGTGCCCCTATCCAGAGTAAAATAATCTGAAATTAATCAATTTGTTTGTACCGCCACTACCAGGTGTCTATAAAGTAACTTAATCCATCCAATAAAAGTGTTCCCGAGCCCGTATATTTCCAAAATCTTAAAAAGATAATCCCATTCTACCATATCAAATGACTTTTTGGGGTCAAGTGAGATGGCAGTGACTGGAGACTGATCATTCGCTACTGACCACATGATATTGATGAAAGCCCTAATGTTATCAGAAGAGCTGTGGCCCAAAATAAACCCCACCTGATCTATATGTATAAGAGATGTCGTAACTTTACTTAATCGGCTAGCCAGAATTTTTGACAATATTTTTACATCTAGCTGGATAAGGGAAATTGGATGGTAACTTTTACACTCGCTTGGATCTTTGTCCTTTTTAAGAATCAGACTGCTCTGGGCTTGTGTCATGGTTGGTGGAAGCTTTCCATTCTTTAATGATTCCGTATAAACTTCTAACAAAAGTGGAGTCAGTTCTGTAGCATAAGATCAAAAAAATTTGCAGCAAAACCATCTGGCCCCGGAGTCTTGCCTGTAGGCAAGACCTTAATTACCTCACCAAGCTCCTCCAAGGTTATCTCAGAATCAAGAGAATGTTTTTGCTCATTCGTCAGTTTAGGGAGTTCTAATTGTTCCACAAAGTTTCTAATGTCTTCATCAGTAGACGAAGACGTGGAACTATAGAGATCAAGATAGTATTCTTCAAAAGCATTATTAATATCAATGGCTGAGGTAACTATTTCACCACCAGCAGATTTCACTGAGGGAATGGTAGAAAAAGACTCTTTTCTGCTTTGTCACCCAACTCAAAATATGACTGTCTTGCCCTAAATAGCCAAAACTCCACCTTCCGTGACAAAATAGTATTATATCTGTATTTCAGTCGGGTCAATTCTCTGAGGCCAGCAAATGACATTCAGCGCTTCAGCTCTGCCTTGGCACTTTTAATATTCCCTTCCAACTCCACAAGTTCTTGTGTTATGGATTTTTTGATGAATGAGGCATACTGTATGATCTGACCCCTAAGAACTGCCTTAAGTGCCTCCCAAGCCATGCCCACAGAGGATAATGAGGACCAGATGGTCTCCGTATAGACATTGATTTCAGCCTTTAGCATTTGTTAGAATTCAGGATTTTGCAAAAGGGATACATTAAAGCGCCAACTATATGATTTCTTTTTCTCTGTATATGGCAACACCTCTAAACTCACCAGGGTGTGATCTGAGGATAAAATGTTTCAAATTGAACAATCAACAACAGATAAAATTAGGGACTTAGATATATATAAAAAAACTATTCTAGAATAAATCTTGTGGACTGATTAAATAAATGTATAGTCCCTACCAGATGGGTTCAAAAGTCTCCAAATATCTGTAAGACCAAGATTTTTACAATTCCTGTGAAGCATCACTGTTGCTTTAGGGGCATACATACTTTTGCTTCACTATGATCAAGGACTGAGTTCATCAAAAGATTAAAGTCTCCTCCCAGTATTATATCATGAGGGGTACCAGCGGCTTGCAACATCCCTTCAAGATCTATAAAAAAGCCCCGATCAGAGCGCCACGTGACGCCATGCGAAGGGCAGATGTGTGAGAGACAGCTCTGCACACTTTGCTAATTCTTTTAAATTATTTTCATGATATAATCCAGTGAAATTCGATACACCCAGTTACACATTTGCTGTTTGAGGTAAACATGGCAAAGAAGTCAAAATCATCAGGCTCTGGAGACATTAAAAGACACTTACGGGTTCAAGATGAAAGCCCAGACTGGAGAAGAAATCCAGCGTCAACTGTCCAACATGTCGTGATGTTGACAAAGGTACTTGCGGACATGGATGATCTCGCTATAATAAATCGATCGATTATGGCGATGGAAAATTATCTGAGTTAGTCACAAGAGTGACAGATGTTGAGAGACGAATCGATTATTTGGAGTCATCAGAGAGGGAATTAGCTGCTAATCCTCCTGCGACCAAAGTTGATTTGGAACGTGTTCTTGAAAAGCTTGAAGATTTTGAGATTAGAAGTTGCAGGAATAACATTCAAATTGTGGGAATTCCTGAGCATGAGGAGGGCAGAGATATAGTGAAATTCCTAGACGAGCTTTTCCCAAGTCTGCTCGACATAACAGGCCATAACTGGAAATCGAGCGAGCTCACAGAGTCCCGGCTCGCAGATCTGCTGAGGGAGACAGGCCCCGATCAATCCTGGTCAAATTTTTGAGATCATCCGATAAAGATCTCGTGTTGCACCAGGCGAGGAGCAAAGGAAAGCTTTTTTGAAAGAATCACAATATTTTCTTGTTTCTGGACTTTGCGAAATCGACAAGAGTGAAACGCGATCGGTTCAAGGAATGCAAGAAACTCTTACATCAGCAGAAGATAACTTTTGCTTTGATGTTCCCTGCCAAACTGAGAATAAACACCAAGGACGGCTGCAAAGTATTTACATATCCCAATCAGGCAATGTCTTTTATAGAAACAGTGGGTGAGTAACCATTGGGTGTTTTTCTTCTGAGTGGATTGACTCACTATACATACTCTGGCTTTTGGAGGAAGCCGGGCGCATTTTTGTTTCTTTTTGCATTGGCTCCACCAAGCGGCTGGAGTTTGTTTTGTGGATTAACACTTTTCCTTAAAGAAACTTTTGCATTGACAGAAGATCTCTTTTACAATGAAGTTCCCGGCCAGATTGAGAATAGACACTACGGATGACCGCAAAATATCTACATGCCCACACAAAGGATGTCTTTTATAAAGTTGGTGGACTGTTTAAGTCATGGGATATACTTTTATGCGGCCTCCGAGTGAATTGACACTTGACCATCCGAGGAACCGGGATGCGTGTTTAGTTTCCTTTTGTGCTGGTTCCACCTAGCGGTTGGAGCTTGTTTTGTTAAATAGCATTATATAAGGACAGTTATGGATGAATCTGTCAGTTCCTTGTGCTTATGCCTCCTGTTAGCTGGAGTATGATTTGTGGAGTATTTTCGTGAGACACTGGAATGATTACGTCATCTGCTGCACTCATCAGCTGGCTCACTGAAGATTCGTTTGTCTGACCGATGAAACTGACTGGCTTTATATCAGCTGGAATTTGTTTTGTGAAGGAACACACCTTCGAGACAGTTCTGTGAATGAGTCTACACATTCTCTGTGTTTATTCTGCCTATTGGCTGGGGTTTGTTTTACAAAAATATTTAATGTTATGTAATTTTGCCTTACAAATTTGTGAGGCAAAATTAAGCAATCCGATGGTAAAGTTGTCATGGGAGCTCTCGTAGGCGTACATGGACTCTTTGAGTTTAGAGGGATTGACGCCGGTTGGCGCTTTTGTGCGCGGGGTTAATGCGCACGTTTTTCTTTTTTCTCTTTGTTTTGTTGGGGGGGAAGTTTGGGGTTTTATTGTTGCATTAATGTTGAAATGTGGTCTTCATAATTTTGTTTTTGGCACACAATTAATTTTTTCTATTATATCAAAATGCCAAATATTAATATGAGTGTACTATCTCTCTCCACATGGAATGTGAATGGGTTGGGGCACCCCATAAAAAGAAGGAAGGTTATTTATTTTCTTAAAAGTAAGAAATATGATATAGTGTTTCTTAAAGAAACGCATCTTTCCCCGCAGGAAGCTGAACAATTTGGGAAGATATGGGGTGGACATGTTTTCTTTAGTGCGGGCTCAAGTAAGAGCAAGGGAGTCATTATATTGGTAAATAATTCAAATGTCTCAAACAGATTAAAGATAAATTTGGGAGATTCATTATTGTTTTAGCAGAAATTCAGGGGCAAAGTCTGATTTGGCTAATATTTACGCACCTAATGCTGATGATCAGGGCTTTTTTATAGATCTTGAAGGGATGTTGCAAACCGCTGGCACCCCTAATGATATAATATTGGGAGGAGACTTTAATCTTTTGATGGACTCAGTCCTTGATCATAGTGAAGCAAAAGTGTGTAAGCCCCTTAGAGCAACACTGACACTTCACAGGATGTGTAAAAATCTTGATCTTACAGATATTTGGAGACTTTTGAACCCATCTGGTAGGGACTATACATTTTTTTCATCAGTCCATAAGATTTATTCTAGAATATATATTTTTTTAATATCCAAATCCCTCATTTCATCTGTTGTTGATTGCTCAATTGGAAACATTTTAGTCTCGGATCACGCCCTGGTAAGTTTAGAGGTGTTGCCACATATAGAGAAAAATAAATCATATAGTTGGTGCCTTAATGTATCCCTTTTGCAAAATCCTGATTTCCAACAAATGTTAAAGACTGAAATCAATGTTTATATGGAGACCAACTGGTCCTCAGTATCCTCTGTGGGCATGGCTTGGGAGGCACTTAAGATGGTTCTTAGGGGCCGGATCATACAGATTGCCTCATTCATCAAAATATCCAAGGCACAAGAACTCGTGGAGTTGGAAGGAAATATTAAAAGTGCAGAGGCAGAGCTGAAGCACCATATGTCATCTGATGGCCTCAGAGAATTGACTCGATTGAAATACAGATATAATACTATTTTGTCACGGAAAGTGGAGTTTTGGTTATTCAGGGCAAGACAGTCATACTTCAATTGGGGGACAAAGCAGGGAAGCTTTTGGCTAGATATATAAAGCAGAGAGAGTCTCTTTCTACCATTCCCAAATTTGCTGGAGGTTTAATTTTTACCTTGGCCATTGATATTAATAATGCCTTTAAAGAGTTTGTAAGGGGGTTCAGTGGAAAGGAGAAGGCGAGAACCGGCTTGAGAATATAAATAATAGTTTAATGAACAACTTAACCAAAAACACACAAACATAACCACACACAGGGCAGCTGCCTGTAATTCTCTCTCTCTCGAACTGTCGTCCCCGGCCGCCTTTATCCCTCGCGCGCCCCATCAGGCTGATTGGGGACTGGGCGTGCGTCATTCCAGCCCGGCCCCGCCCTCCTCAGCTCTACACTCCTCCCAGCGTTGCCTCAAGCCAGGGAGCCCCCGGCATGACGTACATCCCCCCTTCCTCTCCGGGGGGCATGCCTTGCGCCCCGACTGCTGGTGGGTCATCCCGCCTTCCTCGACCTGTGAGGAGACAGGAGGGGAAAACAACAACAAAAAACAAAATAGGCGAGGGAAAGGCCAACACGGAGCGACAGAGAGAGAGAGAGGAGAGAGAGAAAAAGAAACTCACTCACCGGTTCTCTGATGTGCCGTCGCGTGGTCCTCGATCACTCCTCCACCCTCTCAGGCGGACGGCAGCCGCTTCTCCCCAGGTGGACCGGAGTCAGACCTCCGACCCCCAGTGGACAGAACGCCCCTCCGCATTTCCGGCGACCCGTAGGGACACTCCTCCGCCCCTGGCAGCGGCCCTACCGCTCCAGGTGGTCGGGGAGTTGCTTCCCTCCTCCCCTCGCGGATGGCGGTCTTCTCTCAACCCCTCTGCGTTTCTGGGGGACGGCAGGGCATTCCTCCGCCCCTGGCAGCAGCTCCATCACTCCAGGTGGTCGGGGAGTCCAGTCCCTACTCGCCTTGCGGACGGCGGCCGTTCCCCGCGTTCGGGTGGTCAGGCTACTCCCTCCCCCGGCGGATGGTAGCGGCGCTCCCCTGGGTGGACGGCAGTGTCGAGGACTCTGCGACGGGCATCCCTCCTTCTTCCCGGGTTTCGGCACCAGTGTAAGGGGGTTCAGTGGAAAGGAGGAGACGAGAACCGGCTTGAGAATATAAATAATAGTTTAATGAACAACTTAACCAAAAACACACAAACATAACCACACACAGGGCAGCTGCCTGTAATTCTCTCTCTCTCAAACTGTCGTCCCCAGTCACCTTTATCCCTCGTGCACCCCATCAGGCTGATTGGGGACGGGGCGTGTGTCATTCCAGCCTGGCCCCGCCCTCCTCGGCTCCTCAAAGTTCTACCTTGATCTTTATAGTTCCACGTCTTCGTCTACTGATGAAGATATTAGAAACTTTGTGGAACCATAAGATCTTCCTTAACTGACGACTGAGCAAAAAAACACTCTTGATTCTGAGATAACCTTGGAGGAGCTTGACGAGGTAATTAAGTCCCTACCTACTGGCAAGGCTCCGGGGCCAGATGGTATTGCCGCAGAATTTTTTAGATCCTATGCTACAGAACTGGCTCCACTTTTGTTAGAAGTTCATACTGAATCATTAAAGAATGGAAAGCTTCCTCCTACCATGACACAAACCCGGATCAGTCTGATTTTTAAAAAGGACAAAGATCCAAGCGAGTGTAAAAGTTACCGTCCAATCTCCCTGATCCAACTAGATGTAAAAATATTGTAAAAAATTTTGGCTAACCGATTAAGTAAGATTATGACATCTCTTATACATATAGATCATGTGGGGTTTATTCGGGGCCGCAGCTCTTCTGATAACATCAGGTGTCTCATCAATATCTTGCGGTCAGTAGCGAATGATCAGTCTCCAGTCACTGCCATCTCACTTGATGCCGAAAAGGCATTTGATATGGTAGAATGGGATTATCTTTTTAAGATTTTGGAAATGTATGGTTTCAGGAGTACATTTATTGGTTGGATTAAGTTACTTTATAGACACCCTGTAGCAGCAGTACAAACAAATGGATTAATTTCAGATTATTTTACTCTGAATAGGGGCACTCGGCAGGGTTGCCCTCTTTCCCCATTATTGTTCTGTCTTGCCCTGGAACCATTAGCAGCCGCGATAAGAAAGGAGGATGATTTTCCAGGGGTGATTGCGGGAGGTGTGGCACATAAGCTTCTGCTTTACGCAGATTATATTTTATTATTCGTCTCCGACCCCACTAGATCTATGCCTTGCCTCCACAGAATTATTAATTCCTTTTCCAAGTTCTCAGGATACAAAGTCAACTGGTACTGTCCAGTAACGGCCTTCCAGCCGGGCGCCTTCCAGTGGCCCAAACAGGGCATTAAGTATTTGGGAATTTTATTCCCAGCAAATTTGTCTGATTTAGTCAGAGTTAATTTTGATCCTTTAATAAATAGGTTTTCGAATTATGTGGACAGGTGGGCTTCATTACACGTATCGATGATTGGGAAGATTAATGTAATTAAAATGAATTGTATTCCAAAATTCAACTACCTGTTACAATCTCTCCCTATAGATGTCCCTCTCTCTTATTTCAAGCAATTTGATAGCATAGCGAAGTCCTTCATTTGGAATGGTAAGTGTGCCAGGTTAAATTTCAATAAGTTACATAGGCCGACTGACAATGGTGGGTTAGGCCTACCTAATTTTGTTTTATTATTATGCATTCAGTCTCAGACATTTGGCTCTTTGGTCGCTTCCACCTGAGAGAGCCCCTCCCTGGTTTTGTATTGAAAAGGAAGCTCTTGCGCCTATCTCGCCTCTGCAAAGCCTTTTGATCAAATTATTCGGAGAAGTTAAGTCACACCCCGTTATTTTGCATTTACACTCAATATGGACAAAAGTGTCCAGAGTGTTTAAATCAGATATTTATTTAAACGTAGCCTCGAGCATATGGCAGAACCCTAAACTATGCATTAATAAGTCCCCTTTCTGTTGGTCAGATTGGATTGTGAGGGGGGTTAATACACTCAGTGACCTATATGAGAGTGGAGTATTGAGACCTTTTGAAAATTTGGTTCAAAATTTTGGGATTCCCAGATCTCAATTTTATAAGCATTTACAGCTGCGCCACCTACTCTGCACTGTTTTTGGGAGTGGCACGCACCCTCCTAGTGCGGCAGATACTCTGGGAGTGGTGATTACTGCTTTTGGAAAAGGTCATGAGGCATCAGTGTATTACTCCCTGCTAATTCAGAGTCTGGGGGATGGAGCTTTAAATTCCCTCAAAAGATTATGGGAGGAAGATTTAAATTTGTTTTCGGAGGAGGGAGTGTGGGCTAGGATTCTTAAATACGTAAAGTCTGCATCTAGAGATGCAAGGGTGCGCCTTATGCAATTTAAGATTCTACATAGATTTTATTGGACCCCTTCTAAATTGTATAGGCTTGGTCTTAAGGACACACCCTCCTGCTGGCGATGCCATTCAGAAGATGGAGACACCACCCATGTTTTTTGGGGGTGTCCTAAGATAGTTCTGGTTGAGAGTCCAAAATTTTATGGGCGACGTATTGGGTACTCAGATCTCCTTTTGCCCCAGGCTCTGTATTTTGGGTGACGGGGTGGTCATTGATGTAGGAGATAAGTACATGAAGAATTAGATCCTGGCCAGTGTTAAGGTGGGCAGACAAGTTATCCTTAGAGGATGGAAGTCAGCTGGAGCCCCCTCATTTCATGAGTGGTGCGAGGAGATGGGCAGGGTGGCAGCTTGGGAAGAGTTGTCATATAGAAGGCTAGGCAACATGGATATGTTCATCAGGAGGTGGGGCAGCTATTTGGCCTTTTTGGAGGGCTCGCGGGGAGGGGCAGTGGAGGGAGACGTGTTGTTTTAAATGTGTATGTTGTAGACTTTTTGTTTTTGAACATAAACTTTTTTTAAATGTATTTCTAAATATTTTCTTCTGTTTTATTGTCTGTTTGTGTGTCTTTGTCAGTTGTATTTGACCACTGGGGTTGTAAATAATATAATGTGATTCCAAATATTCTTTTTTTATTATTATTATTATTATTTATATATATATGTTATATGGAATCAATAATAACTTGTAATAACAATAAACAAAACAAAAAAAGCCTGAACTTAACTATCAGAAGCTTGTGACTTCGCAGGCTGAATTGCAGGCCCACGTGGCTAGTCAAGAGTTAGCTGCTAGGGACTTTGAAGCATGGATACAGGACTTAGGAACCAAGTATTCAGAGTTGACGAAACAAAACAGTCAGCTCCGGGCCAAAGTACTGGACCCAGAGGCTCGCTCTCACAGACATAATATTAACATTGTGGGAATACAAGAGGGCGAGGAGGGAAATAAACCCACTGAATTTGTCTCCAGGCTGATTTCCAAATTACTCAGGGAAGAGCATTTCCCTCATCCAGTTAAAGTAGACCAAGCACATCGCTCTCTCCAGCCGATGCCGGCCGCTGTTGGGAAGCCGCGCACAATCCTGGCACGTATTCATCACTTCCAAGAGAGGGAGCTGATTCTGCGCCACAGGAGGCTGCAACTGTTGGAATACAAAGGAAAAAAGGTCCTGATTTTCCCTGACTACACCAGTGAGGGGATGTTTCAACGGAATGCCTTTCGAGATGTAATGCAGTCTCTACTTAAAAAAGGAGTTAAGTTTACACTGCGATACCCGGCTAAGCTGCAGATCCATCAGCACGGCGCTGGGGTGCCTATAGTCTTTGATGATCTGGCGAAGGCAATGCGATTCATGGAAAACTCCCGACAAGAACGGAGAGGAGTAGACCAACACACAGCCGCTGTTCATTTACCTTATTGCTGTGTCTGTTTACATTTTGGGGCTAGGAGAACTTACTGTTTTTACAATGCAGTTGTATTAGGCTGTATATTGCACTGGGACTTAATAACAATGAATGTTTTATATACACTTGCCACTGTACAGTGTATTAATTTCATGAATGCCTAATTTTAGGTGGGGGGCATTGTGCAATACTCCTCTAACTCAAATAGCCTTCTTTTTTTCTTTGGTTTTTGACACTATCATGCTGCCTATGTTCAAAAATGAAGCCTCGGGGAGGGTGATTTTTCTTAGAATACTAGATTTTGCTAATTGCCCGGCAGCTCCTTTCTGGATGGAACTGGGAATTTCGTGTCTTGTTTGGGTAGACATGAGGGAGGGTGGGGTAAGTTGTGGGTTGTTCTTCTTGTTGGCTCAGACATGTTTGTTACTTTTGTATTTGCTGTCTGTTCACTCATCCATTTATTATATTAATTTATTTATTTTACTGCAAAGTGCTCTTTTGAGGCTGGTAGTCATTGTGCATTACCAAACATATGTGTGCTCATTATCAATAACTTCTTTATTTTTTGCATGGGCAGAGGTAGGATGCTGGTGGGGGGTAAGGATGTGATGATAGTCTCTTGGAATGTTAAGGGGCTCGGCCACGCGATAAAGAGGGATAAAGTTTTTAGACACCTTAAATCACTATCCGCAGATGTGATTTTTCTGCAGGAGACCCACATGAAAGCAACTGAGCAGTGCAGACTGACGTGCATTTGGATATCGCAGGTCTACCAATCACCATTTACTTCTCATGTCCGTGGGGTGGCCATTCTTTTCAGGAAAAACATTCCATTTCAACTTGCCTCTATGGTCACTGACCCTTACGGCAGATATATTATTGTCTCGGGAACCATAAACTCGTTTCCGCTGACTTTCCTAAACATTTACAGTCCGAGCACAGACGACCCTAATTTTTACAAGAAGGTTTTTGCCCTACTTCCTGATGGCAATAACCCTAACATAATAATTGGTGGAGACTTGAACTGTAATTTAGACCCTCACTTAGATAGATTGTCTACTCAAGGATATTAATGACCACTTTAAAGACTTTTACAGTAAATTTTATACTTCCCCAGGAGGTCTCCCATTCAGGTACTGGCCAGGTTCAACGCTGCTTAGCTTCAGTGGGCAACCAGTCTTGAGCTACAGGGTGATATGGCTGCTGACTTATGGAGTTTTGTGTTCCTTGCCACAGTCGCCTTCAGCTTGCTCACAGGGGTTCTAAATACAATTATTTATTTAATTTTTGTACACAATTTATAATCATATTTAATCAAACTACACAATGATCACTCTAAGACTTTATAGATATTGCAGTTTCATTTTTTGTTAATGCGTGATTTTCTGTAAAGCTGCTTTGAAACTATGTGTGTTGTGAAAATGCTATACAAATAAAAATGACTTGATTTGAAATCAGTTGTGAGCATTTGAGGTGTAAACGCTAATCTGTCCTGTTTGCATCCCACAACAGCAGTGACGCTCTAACCCTCACCTGTCAATCAACCGCTGAGCTAAAACAAGAGTTTAAACTTTGGTGGTTACAAGCGGCTTTAAAGTTGAAATAACCGTCTGATCGGAAAATGTAAAAAAGCTAATACATACACAAGCATGAAAACTTCATGGATCTTCTTCAGTGTGTTTAATATCAACACAGATGAGAAGCACAAACATCTGAAGCTCTTTTTATACAGCTAATCCACTAAAATAAAGGATAATTCTGCTAAAAATGTTGCATTTGTGCTTATTTTAAATCACCTTTTAGATAAAGACATTGCCTGTAAGTCAACATGAAAAAGTGCATGCGCATTAGCTGAACCAACCTGAAAAATACCGTGACCTTTTTTAGTGTACCACGTTATTAGCTTAGCAACATTCTAACATCAGACTCCATCAGGGTTCCCACGCATCTTGGAAAACTTGGAATTTTGCAATGAAATTTCCAGTCATGGAAAAGTCATGGAAAATTAGAACAATACCTAAATGTCCTGGAAAATAATTGTTTGTCCTGGAAAATATTTTAATATAATAAAAATGTTTGACTGTGTTGCTAACAAAATTTTTTTTAGATGTACAAAAACATGGTAACGATCGGAACTCGGAATAGGAGTCAAATTCACAAATTTGTATCGTTTTGTCACTGCCGGCACCTGTACATTTTGAAACAACATCAACGGTTAACTGTCATGAATGAATCCCCCACTTTCTCTGCTCATTTGCTGTCATTTCTGCTTTGCTCTGACGAAATAGTTTAAGTATTGATATAGTACAAAATATAGTGCAACATTTTTTTGTTCCAACATTGCTGTTGTGTTAACCACAAAAACATTTGAGTTATAAACTTTAGACAATGATGATGGTCGGACCACTGATTTTTTTTGTGAACAAATTCACACCCTGAGTTGGTTGCATGGTGATTCAGCCTTCACACTTTGGGATGTTAATTAATTTTGTAATTTTAATAATTCAATGGAGTCTGCTTATACCACGGTTACCACATGTAGCTATAGCATGCAGAAAACACTGACAGAATCACGGAATTTTGTCAAAAAAATGTAATTAGCTATAAAAAGCAAAATGTCATGGAATATGGCACATTTGGATAAAAATGAATGTTTAAATGCACAATTAATTACATTTAAATTGCGATATGTCCCAATGTAATAATTAAACTGTGGAAGTCTGTGATTTAATTGAATAAATAGATAATCTGCAAGTGATGCATGCTTTAAAATGAATGTGTAAAGCCGCTCATACACTGAAAACACCTCATTATGATCATCACACATGCTCCTGTGTGTGTGAGTTGACAGAGAGCAGAGCACTCTGAAGTGTGCAGGACATGCAGTCTATGTATTTATTTAATTCAGTCACAGCTTTATGTAGATTAATAATAACACTAGGCTTGTAGCTAACTGCTTATCTAGAGGTGAGAAACTACTTTCAAAATCACATGTGTTTTTGCACATTAAAATGTCCTGGAATGTCCTGGAAACTTGTGCCTTGAAAAGAGTGGGAACCCTGTCTATTGAAATCTGCTGTGAGCCACATTTCACACGCGCCTTCATACAGAGTTTCAAATCGCTCACTTATGAGGTTCCATTTCTGTTAGGATGCTTTTCTAGAATGCAGCTGCCTAGATAGAGAGGAGACAGCAAGGCATCTCACTTGGTTTTGAAACAGGACTCTTGAAAAGTGAAAATATCCAGGTGAATGAAAGTTTAAGGTATTTGGTTCCATTCCGTCAGAACTCCCTTCACTGCAAAAAATTATTTTCAAGACAAGTATTTTTGTCTTGTTTTCCTGTAAAATTATCTAAACATTCTTAAAACTTGATTTATTTACTTGTCAAGCAAAATGGGATAAGATATAAAGTCTTGTTTTAAGATAAATCTGACAACATTTGTGAAATTTAGACTTAAAACAAGAAAAAAAAATCTGCCAATGGGGTAAGCAAATTCTAAGGGAAAACGTCCTGGTTACTTTCGTAACCTCCATTCCCTGATGGAGGGAACGAGACGTTGTGTCGATGTAGTGACACTAGGGATCACTCTTTTGCATGCCACTCCCCCAGACATACGGGTATAAAAGGAGCAAGTATGCAACCACTCATTCAGGTTTTGTGCTGAGGAGCCGAGACCAGGTCCTGGCCATTTCAGCGGGTAGTTCAGCATTGTGGCAAAGGGACACAACGTCTCGTTCCCTCCATCAGGGAACGGAGGTTACGAAAGTAACCAGGATGTTCCCTATCTGTCACTCACTCGACGTTGTGTCGATGTAGTTACACTAGGGGTCCCTATAAAAAAACGCCACAACTAGCTGAACTGTGTTGCGTAAACTGGTGGTGTGTGACAGGCAGACTGCTGTGTACCTTGTAGCCAGCGCACCAGGCCGTCACGTAACCTCCCCCAACGCTCTTATGAGCGTCGAACAGTCCATCAGGAACAAGTCGACTGCCCAACTATAGGGACAGGCTAGCCCAGCCGAGGCCTCTTTTCCCTCTCTTTTCTCCCCTAAAAGAGTGGAATTTGTTAACTGACTGGGAGCCTTAAGTGTCTGCATCGGGGGGGGTGTCCCTCCCAAGGGAAAGACACTGCAGAGACCACACCCCACCCAAAAAGGGGGGGGGGGGTATTTTGAGTGGAATACGTCACATGGTCTTACCGAGTCTTGTTGGAAGTATATCATGTGGAGAGGTCCCATGGTAGGTCCTACCCGAAGGGGGAGGAGATTCTACAGAGCATGGCGACCGGGGGCAGAGGGGCTTCTGCCCAAGGAAGATGCAGTTTGCCATCAGGGAAACAATTTTTCGGAAGATATCACATGGGGTTGCCTTCGGGGAACTAGCACATGTAGAGCACCTACCTCAGTACAGGGGCTCATTAGCGCACGTACTGGGCCAGTCAGCGAGTTTCTCCGCAAACTCAGCTGCCAGAGGGCTAAGGAGGAAAGTCTTCCAGGGATCACAGTCTGTGAACACGACTGGGAGTCAAGAGCACACATCTTCACCTCAAGGGAGGGGAAAGGTGCTATGCGCAAGCGGTACACCCGGCCAGTTGTCCCAGAACTTACCTGCTTGTGCCTGCCAATACACGGGATGAGACTGGCTCAACCCGGAGATTGTAGAAGGTGTTGGGTGTTGCCCAGCCCGCTGCTCTGCAGATGTCTGCCAAAGAGGCGCCACTTGCCAGGGCCCAGGAGGCCGCAACACTCCTGGTGGAGTGGGCTCATAACCCCGCAGGGGGTGACACGTCCTGAGTCTGATATGCCATTGTGATGGCGTCGATAATCCTGTGGGCGATCTTCTGCTTGGAGACAGCACTTCCTTTCGGCTGTCCACCAAAGCAAACAAAGAGCTGCTTGGAGCTTCTAAGGCTCTGCATGCGATCCAAATAGATGCGTAAAGCTCACACCGGACACAGCAATGCCAAGGCTGGGTCTGCTTCCTCCTGGGGCAGCACTTGCAGGTTCACCACCTGATCCCTATAAGGAGTCATGGGAACCTTGGGCACATAGCCCGGTCGGGGTCTCAGGATCACGTAAGAGTAACCCAGACCAAACTCCAGGCACGATTCACTGACAGAGAACGCCTGCAGGTCCCCTACCCTTTTGATGGAAGTGAGTGCAGTCAGGAGGGCAGTCTTCAAAGAGAGTGCTTTAAGCTCAGCTGACTCCAAGGGCTCAAAGGGAGCTCCCTGTAATCCCCGAAGGACTACAGAGAGGTCCCATGAGGGGATGAGGCGTGGTCTGGAGGGATTCAACCTCCTAGTGCCTCTCGGGAACCTGATGATCAAGTCGTGCTTCCACAAATGCTTACCATCTACTGCATCGTGATGCACCGAAATAGCGGCTACATACACCTTCAGGGTGGAGGGGGACAGCCGCCCCTCCAGCCTCTCCTGCAGGAAGGAAAGCACCGATCTGACTGCACATCTCTGGGGGTCTTTGCATTGGGAAGAACATCACTTAGCGAACAGACGCCACTTCAAGGCATACAGGCGCCTCATAGAGGGAGCCCTAGCCTGAGTGATTGTGTCTACCACCGTGGGTGGTAGGCCACTTACGTCTTCCGCGTCCCGTTCAGGGGCCAGACGTGGAGACTCCAGAGGTCTGGTCGCGGGTGCCAGATGTTGCCCCGTCCCTGAGAAAGAAGGTCCTTCCTCAGGGGAATTCGCCGGGGGGGCTGTCACGGGGAACGTGAGATCTGAGAACCACGTCTGGGTGGGCCAGTAGGGTGCTACTAGGATGATCTGCTCCTCGTCCTCCCTGACCTTGCACAGGTTCTGTGCAAGTAAGCTCACTGGGGAAAACACGTATTTGCGTAGTCCAGGGGGCCAGCTGTGTGCCAGCGCATCTATACCGAGGGGTGCCTCGGTCAGGGCGTACCAAAGCGGGCAGTGGGATGATTCCCGGGAAGCAAACAGGTCTACCTGTGCTCAACTGAATCGACTCCAAATCAGCTGGACCACCTGAGGGTGGGGTCTCCACTCTCCCCTGAGGGTAACCTGACGTGACAGCATGTCTGCTTCCGTGTTGAGGTTGCTCAGGATGTGAGTGACTCGTAGCGACTTGAGGCACTGCTGACTCCAGAGGAGGAGAAGGAGGAGACGGCGGGCGAGTTGTGACATGCAATGGGAGCGTAGACCGCCTTGGCGGTTGATGTACGCTACCGATGCTGTGTTGTCCGTCCGGACCAACACGTGCTTGCCCTGGATCTACGGCCAAAACCTCTGCAGGGTGAGCAGTACTGCCAACAACTCTAGGCAGTTGATGTGCCAACACAGCCACGGGCCAGTCCAGGAGCCGGTGGCTGTGTGACCGTTGCATACGGCACCCAAGCCCATCTTGGAGGCATCTGTTGTAACCACGACGTGCCTGGAGACCTCCTCTAGGTGAACCCCTGCCTGTAGAAATGCAAGGTCGGTCCAAGGGCTGAAGAGGCAGCGACAGATCGGTGTGATGGCCACGCAATGTGTCCCGTGGTGCCATGTCCATCTCGGGACTCGAGTCTGAAGCCAGTGCTGAAGCGGTCACACATGCATCAACCCGAGCTGTGTGGCCACCGCTGAGGATGCCAAATGCCCAGGAACCTCTGAAAAAGTTTCGGTGGAACCGCTGTTCTCCGTCTGAACACCTTCAGACAGTTCAGCACCGACTGTGCGTGCTCATTCGTGAGACGCGCTGTCTTCGAGACTGAGTCCAACTCCAAACTAAGAAAAGAGATGCCCTGAACCGGGGAGAGCTTGCTCTTTTCCCAGTTGACCCAAAGCCCCAGTTGGCTGAGGTGCCGGAGCACGAGGTCCCTGTGTGTGCACAGCAACTCTCGAGAGTGAGCTAGGATTAGTCAGTCATTGAGATTGAGTTGAGGATGCGGAGGCCCACTACCCTTAGCGGGGCAAGGGTAGCCTCTGCGACCTTCGTGAAGACACGAGGGGACAGGGACAGGCTGAAGGGGAGGACCTTGTACTGGTATGCCTGGCCTTCAAAGGCAAACCACAGGAAGGGTCTGTGTTGAGGTAAGACCGAGACGTGAAAGCACGCATCCTTCAGGTCTACCACCACGAACCAATCTTGATGCCGGACGTTCGCTAGAATACATTTTTGCGTCAGCATCTTGCACGGGAGTCTGTGCAAAGCCCGGTTCAGTACTTGCAGGTCCAGGATTGGTCGCAACCCACCGCCTTTCTTCGGTACGATGAAGTAAGGGCTGTAGAACCCTTTCTTCATCTCGGCTGGAGGGACAGGCTCTATCGCGCCCTTGCGCAGAAGGGTAGTGATCTCCGCATGCAAGGTAGCGGCGTTCTCGCCCTTCACCTAGATGAAGCGGACGCTGCTGAACCTGGGTGGGCACCTGGCGAACTGAATCACGTAGCCGAGTTGGACAGTCCGGGTCAGCCATCGCAATGGGTTGGAAAGCACGAGCCATGCACCAGACTCTGGGCGAGGGGGACCAAGCGAATGATCACAAGACGGGTGGCATTTGCTTCCTGCGGAGGGCTCCACGCTGGAGCCAGGCCATGGGGGCGGTCTGCGGCAGAGCCGGTGTTGTTGCTGCAGGAGGATGCCCTTGGTGACGAGCAGACAGGGTATGGGGTCTTAAGCTGCGCCGGGGCAGGATATGTTGTAAGACCTCCGTCTGTTTCTTTACCGCCGAGAACTGCTGGGCAAAGTCCTCGATGGCGTTGCCAAACAGGCCAACCTGGGAAATGGGGGTGTCAAGAAACCGTGCCTTGTCCACCTCTCCCATCTCAACCAAGTTGAGCCAAAGGTGGCACTCCTGGACCACCAGGGTGGACATCGCCTGACCGAGAGACCGTGCCATGACCTTCGTCACCCGGAGAGCGAGGTCGGTCGCCAAGCGCAGTTTCTGCATCAGTCCCGGGTCAGAACTACCCTCGTGCAGTTCTTTTAGCTTAGTGTTCTTGCAGGAGAGCCATGGCGTGCAGGGCGGAGGCAGCTTGTCCAGCGACGTAAACCTACAGGCCCTGGACGGGAGTCTCGGGCGGCCACGCCAGGTGGCGGCGCTCTGCGGACACAAGTGCACCACGAGCGCCTTGTCCACCTGGGGGATCACCGAATACCCCCTGGCCACTCCACCATCGAGGGTAGCGAGAGCGGGGGAGCTGAAAGACCGGGACCAGGCAGTAAAAGGTGCCTCCCATGATCTTGTCAACTCCTCATGCACTTCTGGGAATAAAGGAACCGGGATGGGGTGTGGCCGTGGTTGGCACCCCATGCCCAGGAACCGATCTTCAAGCCGTGAGGGTTCAGGGGAGAGTGGAGGGTTCCACTCTAGCCCGACACTCACGGCTGCCCGGGAAAGCATATCCGTCATTTCCACGTCGGCGTGAGACTGGGCAACCGTTCCCGAAGGAGGAAGCCAAGCCGAAGCCTCTGCGTCAGACTGGACGAGCCCACTCTCCGATGCTGTGCTCGATAACTCCTCGTCTTCCAGAGCTCTGAACAAGAAGTCGAACTCGCGCTGAGACGAGCCGGTGGTCCCGATCGGGGCAAGCAAGCATGCTGGGGAATGGGAGGTCCGTGGGGGTATACCTGGCGGAGATGGTCCCATTGATGTCCCCAAATTGCCCCCAGTGCTAACCAACACGGCCTCAAACCCGTAGGTAGAAGGACCGGTGTGGGGAGCCGCAACGTTGCCATGGTCATGTTCTAGCAATGAGGACATGACTCATCCACGAACAATGTCTCCACGTGGGCAGTGCCCAGACACGTAAGACAGCGATCGTGGCCGTCAGAAGCAGAGAGATATCGACCGCAACCAGGAATAACACACAAACAGAAAGACATCTTTAAAAAGACGTTCCGTGTGTGCCACTCTTTTAGAAAGAATATATACTCTATTTAGAATATACTCTTTTAGTTGTTTCTGCTGAAGCACCCAGGGGCGTTCTCTGCACTCCACGGGTGCAGAGGGGGAGAAGCCGCTGAAATGCGCCGTAGAATCCAGCAGATGAGGTGAATGAACTTCACGGATGAATTCAGCTTCAATGAATAGAACCACTCGGCTCCGAAGAGAAAATCTGAATGAGTGGTTGCATACCAGCTCCTTTTATACCCGTATGTCCGGGGGAGTGGCATGCAAATTCCACTCGCCAATTCTCATTGGCCTTTTTTCAAAAAAAGCAAAGGTGTTTGGGGCTCCCAAGAGTGACCCCTAGTGTCACTACATCGACACAACGTCGAGTGAGTGACAGATAGGGAACAAGTTTATTTTGCTTACCCAATTGGCAGATTTTATTTTTTTTCTTCATGTTTTAAGTCTAAAGTTCTCTAAATTTGATTAGATTTCTCTCAAAACAAGACTTAAAATCTTATGCCAGATTGCTTGTCAAGTAAATAAATCACATTTTAAGAATGTTTAGATATTTTTACTGGAAAACAAGACAAAAATACTTGAAAATAATTTTTTGCAGTGTTGGAATTTGAGTTAGTGTCACTGGGCTGCCCATCGCTGTGTTTTTCCCCTTTTTGTAACACCAACCTTTGCTGTTTAGCAAGTTATTTTATCCCCTAGTTGCATGGAGTGATTGTAAATGAGAGTGTGTTCTCAGCTCAGTCTCAACTAATACAACTACTAATAAACTGAAATAAGATAGCTGCTCTTTTAAAGAATTGGTCTTTTAATCTTTGTATTTAGTACGCAAGGGGATTGGCAATTTGCTAAAGTACCATAAGCCCTAATTCACCCTTGATATATCTTTAAACCATCAGGGGTTTGATAATGATTGTGATAATGACAATGTGTGAAAACCATCCTTTTAGGCAGCCTCCTCATCAAATAGCCCAAACTTAAATTTGTCATCCTCTGAATACATCTCCATGTAAATGACATAAGATAAAGGACAGTCTTTGTGTTTGTTTCAGCATACAGTAGCATTCTCTCTTTTCAGATCACTGTTCACTGTCTTGGTTGTGATTCAGCCCCTCTCTTTCTCTATAGTCTCTCCACAGGTGTGCAGTTGCCAAGGAGACTTGTATTCATGGCTAGGTATCCCACATATATTCATATTCTTTGGGCTACCTTGGATATTGCAGCCACTTGAACATTTATGTTTAGCAGTTCAGTTCTTTGCGTTTAAGCCACTGTCCTGCCAATATTGGCCCTGTTTACTTTCATAGTAAACTTTCCTGATCTTATTGTGCATGATTCATCAGTGCACGCTACTTCAAAGGATAAAATGTATCATTTGCATCAAAACTTTCAAAATCAATTGCCAGGGCTTCTTTTTTTTTTTCTTTTTTTTTTACCAGTGGGTGCCGGTGATGTTTCAGGAGAAGAGAAGTCCTCTAAAACTGACTGCAAATTCTGGTATAGATCTTTTCACCATCCACTCATTTGTTGATTGATAAAGTTTTTATTTGGAAAGAAGTCACATTTCGAAAGTAACATAGGTTGTGAATGTCATCATTTTTACTTTAAGCCATCTGAGCAAATTGGTAGATAAATGAAAAACTTATGTATCATGCCTGAGTATGCTTCAACATATTGAGCTCTGGCCCTCATATGTGTGACACTAGTTTGAATCCAACTCATGTCATTTCCTAATTCAATCCCCACTCTTTTTCCCATAATTTCCGGTCGTTTCACTGAGTGCAGTGTTGAGTCTACTTGTTAGGATGCAAAGCATGTATTCCTGCAGAGGGATTACAGTAAATATTACAGCTCTGTGGTTATGAAGAAAGATCAAAGAATGTAACTGGCCAATTGGATGCTTGTCAGTTAATTTTAATACTGAACTTGCTCCATGATTGGCTATAGCAGAATTCTGGTTGACTGTAGTTTATCACGTATTGTACACTGCTGTTACATGTAAGCATTAAGTGGTAGAAAGCTGTTTCATGAGCTGTAAACCTCCCCTACCTGAAAATGAGAATTCTGTAGTCATTTACTCACCCTCATGTCATTTCAAACTCATATGACTTGCTTTCTTTCATTGAACGTGACAAACCTAAAACAGCATGTCTTGATACGACATATTCAAATGACACTTTCAGTCTGTTCAGTCTGCTCAACAGCCCCAGTCCTCATTCACTCAACTGTATGGAAAAAAACAGTGTGAACATCTTACTAAATATCTCCTTTTGAGTTCCACAGAGGAAACAGTAATACAAGTTTGGAATAATGAGTAAATAATGTCAGCAATTTCATTTATGAGTGAACTGTTCCTCATCTAAGAGATAGAGAGTGAAATGACAAGACTGTAGAGACACCTAGACAGTCAGCCCTGCATCCTCTGCCAGTCTGATAGACTTACACACACTGTCAGTTTCAATGTGAGCTCTGTCAGTGCCAATGTGGCTTTCCCCCAGAAGTCAGGCATCACCCTGACATTGCAATGCTACCTGGCTTGCCCACACATGACAGTGACTGATGTTCGTTTTTGTAAATGACTCATCTTTGATGGAGGTGACGACTTCGCCGTTGCTCTCGTGGCACCTTGCGTTTCACCCCATCACACTGATGGTTTTCTTGGTCGATGTGTCTGATCGTCTTCCTCTGTCATGGGTGAACACTGTCTTTTTCCTCTGAACTTTTTGATTGTAAATGATTTACCCCCAAGGACTGTTAGCTGTTGTGCATGTTTCTAATAAATCGACCTAGCTAAACTGTAGCTTATGCCATGGTCTAACTGATCTAACGGTGAATTTGGCAACAGTAGGTTGAAAGTTCTTCAGCTAAAAGTGGTCATTGCTTACTGAAATACGAACCACTGCCCCCAGTGGCCAAAGCTGGACAAGTTGTTGAATTTATGAGCATGCATAAACTCCAGTTTCCAGGTGAAATGTTCTCAGAGTGGCTCCAAAACCGAGATGTAAAGGAAGTTGTTTGTAGTTGTAAATTATGTGAAACTGTGTGGTGAGGGCGTGGTTGAGCATCAGTCCAGGGAGAGGGGACGCAGTAAGGATTCATCCCTGGGTTATAATTATGTCTAACAGCTGTTTTTGTTGCAGTAATTCGGGACAAGCGATAAGAGGAGCCCACGCCAGAGCACCAGAAAGAGAGAGAGAGCTACACCGCTGTGCCCACGATAGAGTGTTGATAACAGTCCACTGAGTGTTTATTGTACAGAATAAAGTGTTTAACATTACCTGAACCCCGCTTCCTCATTCCAATAACATCCAGTCCTGTTACAGTGGTGCCAAAACCCGGGAATTTGAGGAAGCTAGCACGCTGTCATGGAGTCCTTGCCGCTGGCCAAGGTAATCCAATCCCTCACCAGCATGCACCAGGCTTAACACCAGGCCCTGCTTCAGTTACGTCGAGAGCAAGATCAGTGCTTTCAGGCGATTCTCTGAGTTCAAGCAGAGGACCGGTAGGCGTTCCGGAGCTTGCTACACCAGGGGGAAGGTCCAGCCATGACCCAGGACCAAGCAATCTCCATATCTCGGGTCACCCTTATGAAAATGGGCCCGCAGGATGAACCAGAGGCCTTCCTTGATCTGTTTGAGCGAACGACATAGGTCTAGGGATGGCCGAAGTCACAGTGGGCAGCCCGCCTCCTGCCACTATTGTTTGTGGAAGCCCAGCTTGCGGCCCAAAACCTGCCTGCAGCGAACCTCCTGGAGTGGTGGTGGTGTAATGGGCTAAAGCACATAACTGGTAATCAGAAGGTTGCTGGTTCAATCCCAACAGCCACCACCATTGTGTCTGCCTTGAGCAAGGCACTTAACTCCATGTTGCTCCTTGAGAATTGTCCCTGTAATAAGTGCACTGTAAATCGATTTGGATAAAAGTGTCTGCCAAATGCTTAAATGTAAATGTATGAGGACTTGAGAAAAACCATCATGCAACGGGTTGGCCGCAGCCCTGAACAACAACAACAGCAGCACTTCCACTCACTGACACTGAGTGAGCACAGCTGCCCGTTTGCGTTTGCCCAACAGCTCCGTGATGCCTGCCAGAAATGGCTGCTGGTGGTGCTGGAGTAGTTCGTCCTTTGTCTGCCGACTGGAACAGCAGAGTGAGTCCGGTGCCACCACCTGGCGTCGCTGGAAGAGGCGGTCCAGCTGGCTGAGGACCATATGGCGGCATACCTGGGGGCGGAGCAGCCCTCGGTTTCTCTCCTCCTTCTCCCTCTCGCTTTCCCTAAACTAAACCATCTAATGACCCATTTCTATTGGCCAGGCATTCACGGGGATGTTCGCAGGTGGTGTGCAACATGGCGTTAATCGAAGTCCCCTTTGAGAGAATTGGCATGGACCTCGACGGCACGTGAACATCGCTTTGTGTTATTTCTGGTGGATTACTCAACGCGATACCCAGAAGCAGTGCCTTTGCGCAACATCTCAGCATGCAGTGTAGCAGAGGTACTCTTCAGAATTATCTCCCGATTCCGAAAGAAATCTTCACTGATCAAAGCACTACTTTCATGTCACGTACACTATGCGAACTATACAAATTATTGGATATTAAATCAATTCACACCAGTGTTTACCACCCACAAACAGATGGGTTGGTGGAACGATATAATAAGACCCTGAAAAATATGATTTGTAAGTTCATGCACAAGGATGCTAGGAATTGGGATAAGTGGCTCGAACCCCTATTATTTGCAGTTCGAGAGGTTCCGCAAGCCTCCACAGGGTTTTACCCATTCGAGCTACTGTATGGGCGCCGACTGTGCGGCATGCACGACATCATGCAGGAAGCTTAGGAGGAGGGACCTTCAAATAGTAAAAACGAAATTCAGTACGTTCTTGAACTTAGAGCAAAACTCCACACTTTGGGTCGACTAACACAGGAGAATTTGCTCCAAGCTGTGTGATAGGAGAGCTTGGCTACAGGAATTTTCACCGGGAGAAAAAGTGCTTGTATTACTCCCAACCTCAAGCTCCAAATTACTTGCCAAGTGGCAAGGGCCCTTTGAGGTCACATGATGAGTGGGAGATCTCGATTATGAGGTAAAATGAACATATAGAGGTGACACACGTCAAATATACCATCTCAGCCTCCTGAAATTATGGAGGGAGGCGGTCCCTGTGACGTTGGTGATGGTGGTCCTGGAGAGGGCGGAGCTCAGGCCGGAGGTGAACACTTGTGGAGACCACCACTCAGCTCAGCACGTCTCAGCTCACCGATGTTGCCAAGATGCAGAAAGAGTTTGCGGATGTGTTCTCGCCTCTACCTGGTTGTACAAACCTCATACAGCACCATATCGAGACTACAGTGGTACATAATCATCTCTACCAACTTCCCGAGCACAAGAAAAAAGTGGTACGAGAAGACTTGGATGCAGTGCTTGAGATGGGAGTAATAGAAGAATCCAACAGTGTCTGGTCCAGCCCGGTAGTGCTGGTTCCTAAAAGTGATGGGTCGGTCCGGTTCTGCATGGATTATCAAAAGGTAAATGCGCTGTCTAAATTTGATGCATACCCAATGCCTCGTATTGATGAACTGCTCGATCGGTTAGGCACAGCTTGTTTTTATTCGACACTGGATTTGATAAAGGGCTATAGGCAAATCCCCTTAACCCAAATATCCCGTGAGAAAATGGACTTCTCCACACTGTTTGGCTTACACCAATTCATGATGCTTCCGTTTGGTTTGTCAGGGGCCCCGGCTATGTTCCAGCAGCTCATGGACCGAATCCTCAGACCACATGGTATTTATGCCACTGCCTATCTAGATGATATCATTATTTACAGTAATGATTGGCAGCGGCACCTGCAACATCTGTGGGCTGTCCTGAGATTGTTGAGACATTCAGGGCTCAAGGCAAACCTGAAGAAGTGCACAATTGGACAGGTGGAGTTACAGTATCTGGGCTTCCAATTAGGCCACGGGCAAGTGAGGTAAAACAGTCCTGGGGCTGGCTGGCTATTATCGTAGGTTTGTACCTAACTATTTGGCTCTCACCAGTCTGCTGACTGATCTTACTAAAAAGACAGCACCAGATCCGGTCCAGTGGACATAGCAGTGTCAACAGGCATTTACGCAGGTGAAAGCTGTACTTTGTGGCAGGCCGCATTTACATACACCTGACTTCTCTCTCCCTTTTATTTTACAGACGGACACTTCAGACGAGGGGTTGGGGGTGGTGTTCTCGTAGGTGGTGCAGGGGGAGGAATGGCCAGTGCTTTACATTAGTCGGTAACTCTCCTTGAGAGAGACTAAGTACAGCACTGTAGAGAAGGAATGTTTGGCCATTAAGTGGGCAGTACTCACTCTCCGCTACTACTTGCTGGGGTGGGCATGAAACGGGGGGCCCCTGCACCATCTCTCTATACACCAAGGGGACCTTGGTCTGAAAAAGTTTGAAGATCCCTGCTATAAGAGCCTTGCAGGCAGATTAATTATTCCAGAAGAAAAAAAAGAGTTTTCTGTGTGTGTATGCATG
Organism: Myxocyprinus asiaticus; assembly: GCF_019703515.2. Taxonomy (NCBI): domain Eukaryota; kingdom Metazoa; phylum Chordata; class Actinopteri; order Cypriniformes; family Catostomidae; genus Myxocyprinus; species Myxocyprinus asiaticus. The sequence goes on from NC_059391.1 coordinate 14,831,253, forward strand.
TGCCCATGTGTTGTGTGTTCAAGAGTGTGGGCGAATATGTGGGCGAATGTAGAATAGTCTAAGAGCTCTTTCACCTGCACAAGGGCGGTTAAATGATCTCAAAGCTATGCTGCACAAAACGCTAACACACAGTGAACCTTGTATGCATTTTGTGAGCTTCTAAACCCCATTCACTAAGCAATCCGTGCAAATGGACTACTGTCATTAACGTATTGATTTTTACAAACAAAGAACCTGCATTGTCTACAGGATGATTTTCAATGCCGAACACAATGGAAAATCTCTAATTTATTTCAATTTGCTCATTACTTCAGGCTGAAGATGTTGCTGCAATATAGTGTGTGTGTGTGTGTGTGTGTGTGTGTGTGTGTGTAGATGCAGCTTTAGATGAAGTATTTACCCTGAGATAGGACAGATTACACTGGGTCTAACAGACCTAAGGCTGTAATTAAACCCACTGAGAAATCAGGCCAAACGCAAAGGCTGCTGCTATTTCCAAGAGACAGGCTGAAATGTCAGCTTTTTAAAGGGCACAATAAGGGCTTAAAAACCTCTCGGAAGTTCTAATCAACATGAACAATAGTCTTTTATTTCCTCTTCGAGTCATATTATTCACAAAGATGTTAAATATTCAAAGTAAACTTCATTCATTATACAGAAAGACCTGAAGGTATGTCTTAAAATGCAACTGATCTTATTTCAGGAAGTTTTGATGTGTCGCTATTTGTTCTTTCAGGGTTTAGGCAGCTTAAAGTTTGTGTACAATTTTTTTTCAACATTAAAATACCTTCTCTTTTAGCAGTTATTTTGCAGAGACAGCTACAAGTAGGCCATTAGTTGGTTGATTTCCCAGAAAAAGTGTAAACACTGTGGCTCTGTGGTGCTATCAATACATTTCTCTCTTTTTTTTTGTTTTTTTTTGTTTGTTTTTTTTTTTACCTGAATGAGTTGTTTGGCATCAAGCAATTAAAAATCTGACTGAGCTTTTGAATTTAAAAATGACTAGGGTGGTAAAAAAAAAAAATATTTTCAGATTAATCACAATCTTCATTTTAACAATCCTGATATGGATTCTTAAAAACACTAGATCGACCTTTTACTCTGTGCCATTGGTGTTCATTATGTTTACAACCAATGGTTAATCTCGTTAACAGGCCAAAAGGAAAAGAAAGTAGAGAGAGTAACTACACAATGAGTGTCTTTAAGATCACTTTTTAGTTCCTCATTATGGTATCCTGCAATTTCTGAATACTTACTTGAATACTTGATACTGCTGTAAAAAATTTAAAGCACTGTTTTTTCATTTTGTGTCTTTGTTGTATTGTTTTTATTTGTTCTGTTGCTTGTAATTTTATTTTTTATTTGTTCTTTTTTACAGACTTGTCTTGAATAACTACTTGGTAACTTTAAAACAATGTTTGCTCAAATTATTTTGTTATTTTATTTTTGTAGTATCTAAATTGGTATTGTGAATCATCAAACGTCATGGTTACTGGTGTAACCTCCGTTCCCTGATGGAGGGAACGAGACGTTGGTGTCGATGTAGTGACACTAGGGGTCACACTTGGGAGCCCGAGACACCTCTGGTCTTTGATAAAAGGCCAATGAAAACTGGCGAGTGGTATTTGCATGCCACTCCCCCGAACATACGGGTATAAAAGGAGCTGGTATGCAACCACTCATTCAGGTTTTACGCTGAGGAGCCGATATAAGGTCCGGCCATTTCAGCGGGTAGTTCAGCGTTGTGGCAGGAGGGACCAACGTCTCATTCCCTCCATCAGGGAATGGAGGTTACACCAGTAACCATGACATTCCCTATCTGTCACTCACTCGACGTTGGTGTCGATGTAGTGACACTAGGGGTCCCTATACAAAACGCCACAAGGCTGAACTGTGTTACGTGAACTGGCGGTGTGCGGTGGGCAGACTTGCTGTGTGCCTCGTAGCCAGCGCACCAGGTCGACACGTAACCTCCCCCAACACAGTTATGAGTGTCAAACGGCCCTTTTTGGGGACAAGTCGACTACCCAGAGATAGAGACAGGCTTAACGCAGTCGTGGCCTCTTTCCCCTTCTCTTTTTCCACTCCCTAAAAAAGAAGGGGGATTATCTGACTGGGCCGCCAGGTCTAGTCGGGGGGTGTCCCTCCCAAGGGGAGGACACCGCAGAGACCACACCTCGCCCCAAGAGAGGGGGGGGATATTTAAGTGGAAGAATACATCACATGGTCTTTCCAACCATGTGGAGAGCCTTCAAGGTAGATCCTGCCCAATGGGGGAGGAGTTACTACAACATGGAGACTGAGGGGCTCTGCCCAAGGAAGACGCAGTTTGCCAGTAGGGAAACGAACTAGCGGAAGATATAGATCGCATGGGGTTTCATGAAGAAATGAAGGACATGCTTTCCCGGGCGACCGCGAGTGTCGGGTTAGAGAGGAACCCTCCTCTCTCCCCTGAACCCTCGCGGCTCGATGATTGGTTCCTGGGCTTGTGGCGCCACTCAAAGCAGCCACGCCCCACTCTAGTGCCTTTCTTCCCGGAAGTGCAAGAGGAGCTAACGAAATCGTGGGAGGCACCTTTTACTGCCCGGCCCCTATTCCGCAGTTCCCCTACCCTCACTACCCTCAATGGCGGGGCGGCCAGGGGCTATACGGCGATTCCCCCGGTGGATAAGGCGCTCGTGATGCACCTATGCCCGCAGAGCGCCGCCACCTGGCGCGGACGCCCTAAGCTTCCGTCCAAGCCCTGAAGGTTCACGTAGTCTCTGACGGCTAAAGCCTACAGCACTGCTGGACAAGCCGCCTCAGCCCTACACGTCACGGCTCTCCTGAAGGTCCACCAAGCCAAGGCCTTGAAAGAACTGCACGAGGGTAGTTCCGCCCCAGATTTGATGCAGGAACTGCGCTCGGCGATCGACCTCGCTCTCCGAGCGATGAAGGTCACAGCGCGGTCTCTCAGGCGGACGATGGCCACATTAGTGGTCCAGGAGCGCCACTTTTGGCTCAACCTGTTTGAGATGGGTGAGGCCGACAAGACACGGTTTCTTGCTGCCCCCATTTCCCAGGCTGGCTTATTCGGCGACACCGTCGAGGACTTTGCCCAGCAGTTCTCGGCGGTGAAACAGCAGACGGAGGCTATCCAGCATATCCTGCCCCGGCACGGCTCAAGATCCCGCACCCCGTCTGCTCATCGCCAAGGGTGTCCCCCTGCGGTAACTGCACCGGCTACACCGCAGCCCGCCCCTTCAGCCCGGCCCCAGCGTGGAGCCACTGCAGAAAGCAGACACCACCCGTCTCACAGTCTGCCGCTAAGAACCCATGGAGGTCATCAAAGCGCCCCTGAGACAGGCGACCCAGGGACGACGAAACCCACTCACCTGGAGCTGGTAAGAAGACCACTCCATCCCCCAGTGGAGGGCTGGGTGGAAAATCTTTTGTTGCCTTTTTGTTTGATTTTGCCACATGCCCAAGTGGCTGCGGTACCCAACAGTTCAGCAGAAGAGCAGCTTCCTTCCCTGGGTCACATACCCGGTGTACACAGTCATCATCACGACTTTTTCCTTGCAGGATTGGTGCTCCAGCGGTGGTCTTCCCACCCCTGAGCGCCCAGCTGTGGCACACAGCTGCCCCCAATGTGGCAGTCTCCACGGGTTACGGGGACAGGCCTCTTCCTCCCCCATCCCAGGCTGTTCCGGGGGTGGTCACAAGGAGCCAGGTAAGTGCTTCGATGTCCCTAGACTCAGCACGGCCACGACGTGATGTGGCACCTCGAGCTCCGCCCTGCCGCTACGCGATTCAGTTTGCCAGGCACCCGCCCAGGTTCAGCGGTATCCACTTCACCTTGGTCAAGGACGAAAACGCTGCTACCTTGCGCGTGGAGATCGCTACCCTCCTACAGAAGGGCACGATAGAACCTGTCCCTCCGGCCGAGACGAAGAAGGGGTTTTACAGCCCCTACTTCATCGTACCGAAAAAAGGAGGTGGGTTGCGGCCAATCTTGGACCTGCGAGTACTGAACCGGGCCTTACACAGACTCCCGTTCAAGATGCTGATGCAAAAACGCATTCTGGCGAGCGTCCGACATCAAGATTAGTTCACAGCGGTAGACCAGAAGGACACGTACTTCCACATCTCGATCCTTCCTCGACACAGACCCTTCCTGTGGTTTGCATTCAAGGGTCAGGCGTATCAGTACAAGGTCCTCCCTTTCGGTCTGTCCCTGTCTCCTCGCGTCTTCACGAAGGTCGCAGAGGCAGCCCTTGCCCCGTTAAGGAAGGTGGGCATTCGCATTCTCAGCTATCTCGACGACTGTCTAATCCTAGCTCACTCTCAGGACATGTTGTGCACACACAGGGACTTGGTGCTCTCACACCTCAGCCGACTAGGGCTTCGGGTCAATTGGGAAAAGAGTAACTCCTCCCAGTTCAGAGCATCTCTTTCCTCGGTTTGGAGCGGAACTCAGTCTCTTTGACAGCGCGCCTCACGAACGAGCGCACCCAGTCGGTGCTGGCCTGTTTGAAGGTGTTCAAACAGAAAACAGCGGTTCCACTGAAACTTTTTCAGAGGCTCCTGGGGCATATGACATCCTCAGCGGTAGCCACCCCGCTCGGGTTGATGCATATGAGACCGCTTCAGCACTGGCTTCAGATTCGAGTCCCGAGATGGGCATGGCGCCACGGGACACATCATGTGGTCATCACGCAGGTCTGTCACCATCTTTTCAGCCCTTGGACCGACCTCTCATTTCTATGGGCAGGTGTTCCCCTAGAACTGGTCTCTAGGCACGTCGTGGTCACGACGGACGCCTCCAAAACTGCCCGCTCTGGTACGCCCTGACCGAGGCCCCCCTCGGCATAGACGCGCTGGCACACAGCTGCCCCTGGCATTCGCAAATATGCGTTTCCCTCAGTGAGCCTGCTTGCACAGACCCTGTGCAAGGTCAGGGAGAATGAGGAGCAGGTCGTCCTGGTAGCACCCTACTGTCCCACCCTTCTCGGACCTCACGCTACTCGCGACAGCCCCCCCCCCGGCGAATTTTCCCTGAGGATGGACCATCTTTCTCAGGGACGGGGCACCATGTGGCACCCGCGACCAGACCTCTGGAATCTCCATGTCTGGCCCCTGGATGGGACACGGAAGACCTAAGCAGTCTAGACACGATCACTCAGGCTTGGGCCCCCTCTACGAGGCACCTGAATGCCTTTAAGTGGTGTCTGTTCGCTAAGTGGTGTTCTTCCCGATGAGAAGACCCCCAGAGATGCGCAGTTTGATCAGTGCTTTCCTTCCTGCAGGAGAGGTTGGAAGGGAAGCTGTCCCCTTTCACCTTGAAGGTGAACGTTAACGCCATAGCAGCACACCACGATTCGTTGCTGTGTCCGGTGCGTGCTTTACGCATCTATTTGGATCGCACGCAGAGCTGTAGGATCTCTAAGCAGCTCTTTTTCTGCTTTGATGCACAGTGGAAAGGAAGCGCTGTCTCCAAGCAGAGGATCGCCCACTGGCTCATTGACGCCATAACTATGGCATATCACACCCAGGACATGCCGCCCCCGGCAGGGCTACGAGCCCATTCTACCATGGGACCCTGGCCAGGGGTGCCTCTCTAACAGACATTTGCAGAGCAGCGGGCTGGGCAACATCCAACACGTTTGCAAGGTTCTACAACCTCCGGGTGGAACCGGTTTCATCCCAGGTAGTGGCACGCAATACAAGTGGATAAGCCCGGGATAGGCGGCCAGGTGTATCACTTGCACATAGTGCCTTCCACTTCCTTTTGAGCTGAAGATGTGCACCATTAATTCCCAGTAGTGGTCACAAACTTTGTTCCCTGGTTGACTTCCTCCGAGCCCTGTGGCAGTCGAGTTTTCAGAGAGACTCGCTGCCGGCCCAGTACACGTGCTAACTAAGTGTCTTGTAGGTGCTCCGCATGTGGTGGTTCCCTGTAAGGCTAACCCCATGTGATGTATATCTTCTGCTAATTCGTTTCCCTGTTGGCAAACTGCGTCTTCCTTGGGCAGAGCGCCTCTGCCCCAGTCTCCATCTTTGTAGTAACTCCTCCCACGTTGGGTAGGATCTACTTTGAAGACTCTCGGAAAGACCATGTGATGTATTTTTCCACTTAAATATCCCCCCCTCTCTTTGGGCGAAGTGTGGTCTCCGCAGTGTCCTCCCCTTGGGAGGGACACCCCCCCCCGACTAGACTTGGCGGCCCAGTCGGATAATCCCCTTTCTTTTTTAGGGAGTGGAAAAAAAGAAGGGGAAAAGAGGCCACAACTGGATTAGCCTGTCTCTATCTTTTGGGTAGTCGACTTGTCCCCAAAGGGCTGTTCGACACTCATAACTGTGTTGGGGGAGGTTACGCGTCGACCTGGTGTGCTGGCTACGAGGCACACAGTGGTCTGCCCGCCACACACCACCAGTTCAAGTAACACAGTTCAGCCAGTTGTGGCTTTTGTATAGGGACCCCTAGTGTCACTACATCGACACAACGTTGAGTGAGTGACAGATAGGGAATGGTTATTTGTGTAACCTCCGTTCCCTGATGGAGGGAACAAGACATTGTGTCCCTCCTGCCACAATGCTGAACTACCCGCTGAAATGGCCGGATCTTGTCTCGGCTCCTCAGCATAAAACCTGAATGAGTGGTTGCATACTAGCTCCTTTTATACCCGTATGTCCAGGGGAGTGGCATGCAAATACCACTTGCCAATTTTCATTGACCTTTTATCAAAGACCAGAGGTGTTTCGGGCTCACAAGAGTGACCCCTAGTGTCACTACATCGACACAACGTCTCGTTCCCTCCATCAGGGAACGGAGGTTTCACAAGTAACCAAGACGGTTTTTTTTATGTTATGTGGAATTCATGCCACTTTTTCAAAATAAGTGCGTTCTATGTAGTCATAGATACATTTGACAATAACAGGGAAAGTTGAAAACAGCTGCAGATGCCAGTCCAATTTTAAAGGCATAGTTCCCACAAAACTCCTTTTGTGTTTCACGGAAGAAAGAAAGTCACATGGCTTTGGAACAACATTGTGTGACTAATTGCATTGTCAGATAGTTCATTGTTATGAATTTTTTGAAAGGATTGAATGCCTATGCAGTTACATGTAATTTCTCTCCCCGTTTCATTTTAATAGGACACACATTGTTTAATGAGGACCCTCATTTATGCATGCAGCTGTTGTCTCAAAAAGTTAAAAATAGTTGTCATATTCTCCCATGGAGCCAAGTGCCATGCGTTAGCAGAGGACTCAGCAGGCTTTATGATCAGTCTAATTAAGTTTGTAGCAATTGACGTGAGTCAAGTGGCTTAATTCTCCAGATGCTCTAAGAGTACGAGTATTAAGACGGCGGATGATAAATCCATGTGTGCTCTGCGCCTATGTTCATGAAGCACGGACGACACTTAGAGTCGCAGGAAGTCATGCTGAAGTCAAGAATGAATTAATCAGAACACTCAACAAAGTGTGTGTGAATGGCTTAACGTAGCAAGGAAGAGACATGTGTTTGCACATTTAAATATTGGATGTAATTCTGCAGCCTATTAGAGTGCAACAGTAAGTCACATTAACTCTTAAAAATAAAGATTCTTTATCGGCATGCATGGTTCCATGAATCAGAATCAGAATGAGCTTTATTGCCAAGTGTTCTCACGTACACAAGGAATTTTTTATTTTATTTTTTTGGTGACAGGAGAAACAAGTGCACACAGAACATTACAGTGAGACTCAGAATATAAAACAAGGTAAGAGTATAAATAGACATACAAATAATAGGGCATATAACATTGAATGGCATATGTACATGTGCAAGTGGTAATGTATGTGCAAGGTAGGGAAACTTTGAAGAAACTTTAACAACCATGGAACTTTCCCATTGCACAAAATGTTCTTTGCAGTGGAAAAAGTTTCTTTAGACTAAAACGGTTCTTTAAAAAATGGTTCTTTTAAAAAACCTTTAACTGAAAGGTTCTTTTGGGAACCAAAAATTGTTCTTCTATACCATTGCTGCGAAAACGCCCTTTTGGAACCTTAATTTTTAAGTGTTCATATTCTCCATGTAGATTTAGATTTTAAACTTTAATGTTTAAACCTTTCAAGAAACACCTACCATGAGCTCCAAGATTGCTAGGTGATAGTAAATGTTTCATATGACACAACATATGCTTCTGTAGTTAAAAGTCACTCTGAAAAAAACAACTTATAGATTTTACCCCCAAAAAATGAGGCAGCAATTTGCACCCACTTCCTTTGAGTCATTTTTTTTTTTTTTTTCAATTTTAACATGCAATATATAGCTTAAGAATATCAGGTAAAGGTATCAATTACTTAACAAGAAACACAAAAGTAATTGTTAATAATATTTATTGACCAAATGGGTTGACTAAACAAAAATCTTTCACAGAGAATCATCTTTGAATGTTTAAATGCACAATACAGTAAAACTTAAATACATAAAATCACATCTGATCTGGCATCCAGTTCTTTAAAAAAATGTCCTATATATTAACAATGCACAAGCCTTGTTGCTGCATTTAGTCAGTAATTCATTGTCCTCAAAATTATAGCAAAAGAAAGACAGAAAGATTTCCATATCACACAGATGTATAACAGCTAATTCTGTGTTGAATTCAAATGGGCTGCACAAATGGTGCTGTGTTTACCACTGTACATCAAGGCGCGAGCACAATAAAGGTTCGTCAGCGCTACGCTGCTTGAGTGAGAGACCGGTGGTTGCGCTGCACAGTTTAATCCTGATGGCTAGTCCATCCTTGTATCCCAGTCCAACAGTGGAAGAACAGTGATTCCTTAATTGTTTATATGAAACTCATACCTGAGCCTCAGTGAAATGCTGGCAATTTTCCGTGATATTGCAACAGCAGGACCAACATGAGTAGAATGCATGGAAAAAAAGAAATATTTTTTTAGATTCAGACATCCATAACACAATAAACATGCATTTAAATAGTCATGTCTGTAGTATCTAAACAGAAATTTGCTTTTCTACTTACCTGTGACACAAAAGCATCTTGTCTCTTAATATTTCTGGCCTCACTCGATTTTAATTCCAAAAGGCGGCAAAACCTGCAGCATCAGAAATACTCCGATTCAAAATGTGCATAAATGTGGGTAAATTTTAACCAATGTTTAGGAATAGTAATTAACACCCCCCCAAAAAAAACATTTTCAGTGCAGTGTGATTTCAGCTTCATTTTTTTTAAAATTGCAAAATTCCCAATATGTCATGGTTACTGGTGTAACCTCCATTCCCTGATGGAGGGAATGAGACGCTGGTGTCGATGTAGTGACACTAGGGGTCACACTTGGGAGCCCGAGACACCTCTGGTCTTTGATAAAAGGCCAATGAAAATTGGCGAGTGGTATTTGCATGCCACTCCCCCGGACATACGGGTATAAAAGATGCTGGTATGCAACCACTCATTCAGGTTTTATGCTGAGGAGCCGATATAAGGTCCGGCCATTTCAGCAGGTAGTTCAGAGTTGTGGTTCAGCGTTGTGGCAGGAGGGACCAACGTCTCGTTCCCTCCATCACGGAACGGAGGTTACACCAGTAACCATGACGTTCCCTATCTGTCACTCACTCGACATTGGTGTCGATGTAGTGACACTAGGGGTCCCTATACAAAGCGCCACAAGGCTGAACTGTGTTACGTGAACTGGCGGTGTGTGGTGGGCAGACTTGCTGTGTGCCTCATAGCCAGCACACCAGGTTGACACGTAACCTCCCCCAACACATTTATGAGTGTCGAACGGCCCTTTTTGGGGACAAGTCGACTTCCCAAAGATAGAGACAAGCTTAACCCAGTCGTGGCCTCTTTTCCCCTTCTCTTTTTGACTGGGCCGCCAGGTCTAGTCGGGGGGTGTCCCTCCCAAGGGGAGGACACTGCGGAGACCCAAGAGAGGGGGGGATATTTAAGTGGAAGAATACGTCACATGGTCTTTCCAACCATGTGGAGAGTCTTCAAGGTAGATCCTGCCCAATGGGAGAGGAGTTACTACAAACATGGAGACTGGGGCAGAGGGGCTCTGCCCAAGGAAGACGCAGTTTGCCAGCAGGGAAACGAATTAGCGGAAGATATAGTTTGCATGGGGTTAGCCTTACAGGGAACCACCACATGCGAGCACCTACCCCAGAACCGGGCTCTTAGTTAGCGCATGTACTGGGCTGGCAGCGACACTCTCCGAAAACTCGACTGAGGAAGTCAACCAGGGAACAAATTTTGTGAACACTACTGGTAATTAACGGTGCACGTCTTCAGCTCAAAAGGAGGTGGAAGGCGCTATGTGCAAGCGATACACCCGGCCAGCTATCCCGGGCTTATCCGCTTGTGTTGCGTGCCACTACCTGGGATGAAACCGGTTCCACCCGGAGGTTGTAGAACCTTGCAAAGGTGTTGGGTGTTGCTCAGCCTGCTGCTCTGCAAATGTCTGTTAGAGAGGCACCTCTGGTCAAGGCCCAAGAAGCCGCTACACCACGGGTAGAATGGGCTCGTAGCCCTACCGGGGGCGGCATGTTTTGGGCGAGATATGCCATAGTTATGGCATCAACGAGCCAGTGGGCGATCCTCTGCTTGGAGACAGTGCTTCCTTTCCGCTGTGCACCAAAAGCAGACAAAGAGCTGCTCAGAGATTCTAAAGCTCTGCGTGCGATCCAAATAGATGTGTAAAGCGCGCACTGGACACAGCGACGACAAGGCTGGGTCTGCCTCCTCCTGGGGCAGCACTTGCAGGTTCACCACCTAGTCCCTAAAGGGGTGGTGGGAACCTTGGGCACATAGCCCGGTCAGGGTCTCAGGATCACATGAGAGTAACCTGGACCGAACTCCAGGCACGTTTCGCTGACAGAGAACGCTTGCAGGTCACCTACCCTCTTGATGGAAGTGAGCGCAGTCAGGAGGGCAGTCTTCAAGGAGAGTGCCTTAAGCTCGGCTGACTGCAAAGGCTCAGAGGGGGCTCTCTGTAGACCCTGAAGAACTACAGAGGTCCGATGAGGGAACGAGGCGCGGCCTGGAGGGATTCAGCCTCCTGGTGACTCTTAGGAACCTGATGATCAGGTCGTGCTTCCCTAAGGACTTACCATTGACTGTGTCGTGGTGTGCTGCTATGGCAGCAATGTACACCTTCAAGGTGGAAGGGGACAGCCTCCCTTCCAACCTCTCTTGCAGGAAGGAAAGCACTGATCTGACTGCGCATCTCTGGGGGTCTTCCCGATGGGAAGAACACCACTTAGCGAACAGACGGCACTTAAAGGCATACAGGCGCCTCATAGAGGGAGCCCAACCTGAGTGATCGTGTCTACCATCGCAGGTGGGAGACAGCTTAGGTCTTCCGCGTCCCATCCAGGGGGCAGACATGGAGATTCCAGAGGTCTGGGCACGGGCGCCGGATGGTGCCCCTTCCCTGAGAAAGAAGGTCCTTCCTCAGGGGAATTTGCCAGGGGGGAGCTGTCGCGAGGAGCGTGAGGTCCGAACACCATGTCTGGGCGGGCCAGTAGGGTGCTACCAGGACGACCTTCTCCTCATCCTCCCTGACCTTGCACAGGGTCTGTGCAAGCAGGCTCACTGGGGGAAACGCATATTTGTGAATGCCAGGGGGCCAGCTGTGTGCCAGCACGTCCCCTGACCTCGGCGTCTATGCGTACCAGAGCGGGCAGTGGGGAGGATCCTTGGGAGGCGAACAGGTGCACCTGTGCCTGTCGAATCGACTCCAAATCAGCTGGACCACCTGAAGGTGGAGTCTCCACTCTCCCCTGAGGGTTAACCTGTTGTGACGGCGCGTCTGCCATAGTGTTGAGGTTGCCCGGGATGTGAGTGGCTTGCAGTGACTTGAGGTGCTGCTGACTTCAGAGGAGGAGACGGCTGGCAAGTTGTGACATACAACGAGAGCACAAACCACCTTGGCGGTTGACATATGCTACCGTTGTCATGTTGTCTGTCTGAAATAACACGTGCTTGCCCTGGATCAACAGCCGAAACCTCCGCAGGGCAAGCAGAATTGCCAACAACTCGAGGCAGTTGATTTGCCAATGCAGTCGCGGACCCGTCCAGAGGCCGGCGGCTGCGTGCCCATTGCAAACGGTGCCCCAGCCCATTTTGGAGGCATCTGTCATGACCACGACGCGCCTGGGGACCAGTTCTAGAGGAACACCTGCCCGTAGGAACGAGAGGTCGGTCCAAGGGCTGAAAAGACGGTGACAGACCAACGTGATGGCCATGCGGTGTGTCCCGTGGTGCCATGGCCGTCTCGGGACTCGAGTCTGGAGCCAGTGCTGAAGCGGCCTCGTATGCATCAACCTGAGCGGGGTGGCCACCGCCGAGGATGCCATATGCCCCAGGAGCCTCTGAAGAAGTTTCAGTGGAACCGCTGTTCCCTGTTTGAACACCTTCAAACAGGCCAGCACCGACTAGCCTCATTCGTAAGGCACGCAGTCAAGGAGACTGAGTCCAACTCCAAACCAAGAAAAGAGATGCTCTGAACTGGGAGGAGCATGCTCTTTTCCCAGTTGACCCGAAGCCCTAGTCGGCTGAGGTGTGATAGCACCAGGTCCCTGTGTGCGCACAACACGTCTCGAGAGTGAGCTAGGATTAGCCAGTCGTCAAGATAGTTGAGAACGTGAATGCCCACCTCCCTTAACAGGGCAAGGGCAGCCTTGGCGACCTTCGTAAAGATGCGAGGAGACAGGGACAGGCCGAAAGGGAGGACTTTGTACTGATACGCCTGACCCTCGAACGCGAACCGCAGGAAGGGAATGTGTCGAGGAAGGATCGAGGTGTGGAAGTACACATCCTTCAGGTCTACCGCTGTGAACCAATCTTGATGCCGGACGCTCGCCAGAATGCGTTTTCGCGTCAGCATCTTGAACGGGAGTCTGTGTAAAGCCTAGTTCAGAACTCACAGGTCCAAGATTGGCCTCAACCCACCGCCTTTTTTCAGTACGATGAAGTAGGGGCTGAAAAAACCCCTTCTTCATCTCGGCTGGAGGGACAGGTTCTATCGCGCCCTTCCGTAGGAAGGTAGCGATCTCCGCGCAAGGTAGAAGTGTTTTCGTCTTTCACCAAGGTGAAGTGGACACTGCTGAACCTGGGCGGATGCCCGGCGAAGTGAATCACGCAGCCGAGTCGGATGGTCCGGACCAGCCCTCGTGATGGATTGGAAAGCGCAAGCCATGCGTCCAAGTTCCCCACAAGGGGGACCAAAGAGACAACGTCATCGGATGTACCGGCAGGTGGGGCCTCGCGGCGGGGCGGAGCTTGAGGTGCCACACCACGTCGTGGCCGTGCTGAGTCTAAGGACATCGAAACACTTACCTGGCTCCTTGTGACCACCCCGGAACAGCCTGGGACGGGGGAGGAAGAGGCCTGTCCTCGTGACCCGTGGAGACTGTCACATCGGGGGTGGATTTGTGCCACAGCTGGGTGCTCAGGGGCGGGAGACCACCGCTGGAACGCCAAACCTGCCAAATGGAGTGGTGGACGGTGGTCGTGATGACGGCCGTACACACCGGATACGTGACCCAGGGAACAAGGAAACCGCTCTTGCTGAGCTCTTGAGTACTGCAGCTACTTGGGCATGCAGCGCAAAATGCAAAAGGTAACAAAAAGATGAAGATCTGCTTACCAGCTCCAGAGCAGCGGGTTTCGTTGTCCCCGGGTCGCCCGTCTCAAGGGCGCTTTGAAGCCTTTCACGGGTTCTGGGCGGCCGCAAGACGGGTGGCGTCTGCTTCCTGCGGTGGGCTCCACGCCGGGGCTGGGCCAAAGGGGCGGGCTGCGGCAGAGCCGGTGCAGTCACCGCAGGGGGACGCCCTTGGCGATGAGTAGCCGGGGTGCGGGATCTTTAGCCGTGCCGGGGCAGGATATGCCAGCTAACATCCATCTACTGCTCTACCATTGAGAACTGCTGGGCAAAGTCCTTGACGGTGTCGCCGAATAGGCCCGCCTGGGAAATGGGGGCAGCGAGGAATCATGTCTTGTCGGCCTCACCCATCTTGACCAGGTTGAGCCAAAGGTGGCGCTCCTGGACCACTAGTGTGGCCATCGTCCGCCAGAGAGACCGCGCTGTGACCTCCGTCACTCAGAGAGCGAGGTCGGTCGCCAAGCGCAGTTCCTGCATCAATCCCGGGGCGGAACTACCCTCGTGCAGTTCCTTTAGCGCCTTGGCGGACTTGCAGGAGAGCCATGGCGTGCAGGGCGGAGGCGTCTTGTCCAGCGGCACCGTAGGCCTTGGCCGTCAGAGACAACGTAAACCTACAGGTCTTGGATGGGGGCTTTGGGCACCCGTGCCAGGTGGCGGCGCTCTGCGGGCATAGGTGCACCGCGAGCGCCTTTATCCACTGGGGGATTGCCGAATAGCCCTTGGCCGCCCCACCATCGAGGGTAGTGAGGGCGGGGAAGCTGAAAAGATCGGGACTGGGCAGTAAAAAGTGCCTCCCGCGAACTTGTCATCTCTTCATGCACTTCCGGGAAGAAAGGAACGGGGGCGGGGCGTGGCTTTGAGCGGTGCCGCGAGCCCAGGAACCAATCACCAAGCCGCGAGGGCTCAGGGAAGAGCGGTGAAATCCACTCTAACCGACGCTCGCGGCTGCCCGGGAAAGCATGTCGTCATCTCCGCATCAGCCTGTGACTGGGCAATCGACCCCGAAGGGAGGAGCCCAGCTGAGGCTTCTGACTGGACGAGCCCGCTCTCCGATGCTGCGCTCGAGAGCTCATCACTTTCGCGGGCTCCGAATAAGAGGTCGAACTCGCCGTGAGACGAGCCGGCGGACTCACCCGGAAGCCCGATCGGGGCAGACGAGCATGCTGGGAAATGGGAGGTCCGCGGGGGGATACCCGGCGGGGCCGGTCCCATTGGGGTCCCCAAATCGCCCCCAGTGCTAGCCGCGCTGGCCTCATACCCATAGGTAAAAGGACCGAGGCGGGAGCCTCTGGGGTGGCTTGCTTTCTTACGAAGGCGAGCCGCGACCGCAACATTGCCATGGACATATTCTTGCAATGAGAACATGACCATCCACGAACGCTGTCTCCGCGTGAGCAGTGCCCAGACATGAAAGACAGTGATCGTGACCGTTAGAAGGCGAGAGATAACGAGCACAACCAGGAATAACACACGATCGGAAAAGCATCTTTAAAAAGACACGTCTTTAAAAAGACGTTCCATGTGTGCACTCTTTTAGAGAAATATATACTCTTTTAGAGGGGAAAAATGCTCTTGCAGAAAATATACTCTCTAGTTTTTCTGCCGAAGCGCCCAGGGGCGTTCTCTGCAGTGCACTAGTACAGAGGGGGGAGAAGCCGCTGAAATGCGCCGTCAGATCCAGCAGAGGTGAATGAACAGTAGTATTCAGCTCAATGAGCATGACCGTTCGGCTCCAAAGAGAAAATCTGAATGAGTGGTTGCATACCAGCTCCTTTTATACCCGTATGTCCGGGGAGTGGCATGCAAATACCACTCGCCAATTTTCATTGGCCTTTTATCAAAGACCAGAGGTGTCTCGGGCTCCCAAGAGTGACCCCTAGTGTCACTACATCGACACCAACGTCGAGTGAGTGACAGATAGGGAACTACACTACCCATAATTCAGAAGAGATCTCCACCAATCAGAGAATTCGCTTGAAGTCATACATTTTACATTTACCATTGTTTTTGATTTGATGATGTATTTTGCAATACTTCATGGAATTGTAGTTTATTACATCATCAAAGGCATTTAAGATGCACACCGTATTTTTTTGTTAATTCTGTTTATTTTTACACTGATACCTAGCAGTATGGATGCAGCATAATGCATCCATACTGCTAGGTATCAGTGTAAAAAGCAATTTGTTTGCCAATGTAGAATGATTATTCTAAATGTTTAATTTATTCATTGGGCCAAAGTGTCAAGTAACGTGGATGTTACAGAGATAAAGTGTGTAGTATTCATCTGGTCATGTGATCTCAACATGGGGCCCCCATGAGGCAGCCCATCTCCATATAAAATAAATCAGCTTTTATTAGGCTACTGATATAACTGGAGCCTTCATCTCATGTGTGTGTACATAATTTTAAACATATATTTGCTACTCATTTTAATGAGGAAAAATTACTGACTTCCTCCGCTGTTTCTCTAGATGTGCCGTCGAAGTTGCCCTCTGCTGAACTGAGACCAATTTTTGTTTCTCTCGCGATAGTTGTATTTTATTACTAGCTGAGGGGACCCGGTGCTCTTGATGTGGTTCAGTATAAGTAAAGGACCCTCAAAGGAGTTAATTGAAGTTCTCCTGCTTTCTTTCTCCAGGGAATGAGAATTCGTATAACTAAAGCTTCTCTTTTCTCTCTGTTGTCTTCTGTTTGGGCCAATACTACATTCTCAGCCACTGCAGATGTCTTTTGTTTATCTTTCATTACAGTCATTTCATTGACCAGTCTGCTTTTCATTATCTTAACTGCAGGGCTGGAGAGCATATCTGCTCAGGAAAAGAGAGAGAAGGAATGAACGGAGTAAGAAATCTAATAGAAATGGGTGACCTCTGCACAGGTGGATTAGGTGATATATGTGTTTGTACTTGGTGTCCTCGTCTGGGGTTGCGTTGGATTTGTCAGGCATGTAGAATTGTTGGAACTCAGTGTTTCCATGTAAGGGGGTTTCTTCAACTATGGGGACTTTTGACCCTATGGTCTTTTAGAAAATTAACTCTCACTATTTCATTTAATTTGTCTACTAACAATGTCGATCAGTGGATATACTTGCATCACAGAAGTATTCTGTCATTTTTGTGATTTTGTCTGAAAGTATGAACTTCCACCATAATGTAATTTCTGTCTCTTCTCAAGTGATTTTGTATTTTGTTTAATAGAATTCGGTTGTGGAAATGACAGTGATGGAAATTACATTTTAAACATTTTGTAATAGCTAGGATTTTTTCATTGCTAGGATTTTTGTTCCCTAAAAATGCAATAGTAGGTATAATCATTTTAAAATAATAGCTTGATTGGAAATTACATATGACAAAAATATTTTGTGTGTGATTTGTTAAGTGGTGAGTGATATTTACCTTGATGTTTCTTTTTTTTCACACATCACTCAATAACAAGTACAGTACCATGTTTCATTGACAATATCACATGGTAATATTACTGTACTTTATAATAGACCATGGTAATGAATCATTAAAGAAATAATCCAGGTTCAATACAAGTTAAGCTCAATTGACAGCATTTGTGGCATAACATTGATTACCACAAAAATGTATTTCGACTCATCCCTCCTTTAAAAAAAATCAAATAAAATCTGAGTTACAGTGAGACACAATGGAAGTCAATGGAGCCAACCCTTAAACATTAAAATACTCACTGTTTCAAAAGTATAGCCACAGGACATAAACAATGTTAACAAGATTTTAGTGTGATACAATTGCTTATCTTTTCTGTGTAAATATCCAATTTTACAACTTTGCTGCCATGATGACGTAACGCTTTAAACCCTTCCACCCTAAAAACGAACATAAAAGCGACTTTACAGCTCAAATAATACACAAGTTTTAACAGAAAATGAATGTAAGTGCTTTTATAAAATTATAAGCTACGCATTTCTGCTTTTAAACTCTCCAAAAATTTGTCCCATTCACTTCCATTGTAAGTGCCTCACTGTAATCTCGTTTTTTTTTTTTTAAGGAAAAGAAGGGATGAGTCAATTATTATAATTTTATTTTCAAAATTAATCAAAATTATGCCACAGAATATTCATTTAAGATGATATTTCATACCATATTTATGTACCATGATATTTACATGGTACTCCGAAGTACAAAAATTTACATATCCAAGAAAACATGACATTTCCATGGCAATTTGTCCAACAATAATGGTAAAACCATAGTGCTTTATGTATTTTTAAAGAGATTTATATTGTTCAAATCCAGCTAATGTTATATGCCATTAGCACCACCAAATGTTGTTGTTTTCAAGCAAGTTTCCCAAACACTCCCCCAATTTACATTGGTCAGATAAGATAATCCCGTCTCAAACCCACACCTTTGGTTGAGCCAGATTGTTGTCATCCCGCCCTGATCGAGATGCTCAAAGATTGATTTTGGGGAAATCAACCTTTAAATTACTTAATAATAGTTGACTTTGCATATTAAGATGGGATATGAGCAGGCCCAGATGGAATATGTACGTGCAGAAAATTGCATATTTCCGCAGAATTGTGACATCTGTCATTCATAAAAGTTCTATGCATTCCCCATCCCTTGCATGTTTGTTTATGAAATATGTTGGCTAATTTCATGATGCTTTTTGCTATTAATAACAGTGCAATACTGTCAGGTCCATTTAATACATTTGATATGTTTAAATCCCTTCTGCACAATTCCACAGATCTTCCCTAAAAATCAGCGCAGAAAATACAATATGAGAAAAGACATCAGACTTTGTCTGGGCCTGGATATGAGAAAGTATTTTAACATTGAAAGATTTTTACACATTCCATTTAAAAACTGCCTGTTTTGTTGCAGTTTTAATCTCTGTTTAATATAGTCTGTTGAAAAATGTCCCAAACTGCTGACTACAGACTAATGTGTACACAATTATCTCAAGTTTGCAAGAGCCTTAGTTTAGTGTGCTCAAAAGTGTTAAACACACAATATTAGTACTGGGATATAAAAGATTAGTAGAATTATGGGTATGAATGTCATATTCAGACTATAACAGAGACAAATTTGTGTTAGAACAGAGTTACAAAAAGGGTGAATTTTATTATGCCAAATAATTAATAATCCTTATGTACATGGTTTTAAACCAGTTTTGCTTTAAAAGTTTTAATTCTTTATTTTAAATTAATCAAACCCCTGAACCTTTTGTCCAGGTTAACATTACATTTTGAATCCCAGATTTTCAATGTGGGTTCAGATCTTTGAACCCCAATGAATATTGTAGTTTTTTTTTCCATTTGGGCATAATAAGTGCAGTTTTAATGGATATTACTGAGTAGGCATTTCCATATAACTGACTTGGCTTTTAAGTTTATTGCTTTGTTGGCATGTAAAATGCTGTCAAGTACTGGAAGAGCATGATTTAGCCCTAGCAGTTTTGGATCCCTTGAGACGTGCTTTTAAAAAACCAAAGCAATACATGCACGCGTCTTCACACATGGTGGTTGCTGCTTCTTTGAAAGGCCCGACATGCAGTACAACAGTTGTCACAATTTTACATTTCTCTGCATAAAGCATGGCTAAACTCACATTTGTAGAATGCCAAGACCTTACATGACTTGATTAAATGATCTCTCTGGAAAAACATGAAGCAATATTAATTTGAAATTATTTAGTGAGCTAATTATATTATATAACATTAATGTGACTTGTAGTAAGTTGTAGAAACTAGTCATTTTGAAAACGCTATCACTGCTTTGGCTGTTTTCAAACTAGGTTGGATTGCTAGTCCGAAACAGAGTTTGAATTCCCTATGAGCACAAAAGTATCTTTTCACTTTGTATTATTTGGTTGTATACTGTGGTCTGTTTGTATTAATGATGTGAGTATTGGCGTGAATTCCAGCGGTAGCTATTTAGCCCTGTAAATAAATAACGTCCCTGTGGAGAAGATGCAAGCTTTACTGATACATTCGCATTTTTGACCCTTTGGTTTTACTACCAGAACTTAATGCTTCATAGCCAATGATTTTTAGAAATACTTTTTTATAATAATTTTGCAGATTATGTCATCAACAGAGATTCATTTCAAAAGCTTACTGATTTACCATTTTCAAGCTTATTCATGTGTCTTTCAATGTAGTACATTCGAGTTTTGACCAATCCTTGCGGGTTTTGAACCTACAACCTTTTGATTACCAATGCAGATTTATATGGATTGTTAGAGTTCCATTTGTCTGGGATTTTCTCTGCTTCATATACAACTTCATATTCATCACAACTTCTCTCGTTCTCTGTCATCCCTCTCGTTTTTTCTCTTGAGGGGGCAGGGTGGTTTCAGTACAGAGTGTGAGTGTCTCCAAAGCTTCACATGCGTGCTGATGCTCAGCGTCACACCGCATGCCATGTTCCCGGCCCAGCTGCTGCGATGCAGGAAGCACTAAAAGATGGATGAAAGGATTGACAGAAAATGACTGAGCGTGGTAGGGGAAAGAAAAGCACCAGACAGAAGGCTCTAAAAGTCAGACGGAGAGAGGGAGAAGAGCAGAGCAGGTGAAACATCTTTCAGCAGTCTGGACGAACAGCCCACAGTCTGGAAGCATTGACACAAAGCCAGAAGGGTAACAATGCTAGTTAGTCATAGGATTTAAAGTGAAAGTTCAACCAAAGATCAAAATAAGATTTCTGGAACACAAAAGGAGATATTTTAAAAAAACATTTAAAAAGTTGCAATCCTGGGTTTCCAAACAATGAAAGTTGATTGTGACTCACTTTAAGGCTTAAAGCTCCCAAAAGTGTCATGAAAGTAGGCAATGTGACTTGAGAGTTATATTCTGAGTCTTCATCTGAAGATTACCCAGAATATTTCTTTAACACTTGATCCCTTCTCTTAAATTTGCTAAAATATTACAGATTTTAAATGACTCACACAAGAGGAAAATCTAAAATCTTCTGCGGACAGAAATGCCTTGTTGATGACAGAGGTCAACAGAGAATAGCCAGAATGGTCAAGCTGACAGAAAGGCTACGGTAACTCAGATAAACTCTCTGTACAATTGTAGTGGCAGAATAGCATCTCAGAATGCACAACATGTCGAACCTTGAGGTGAATGGGCTACAACAGCAGAACACCAAGTTGGGTTCCACTTCTGTCAGCCAAGTACAGAAAGCTGAGGCTGCACCATTTGGCACCATTCTGAATAAACTCTAAAGACTGTAGTGCATGAAAATCCCAGGAGATCAGCAGTTACAGAGATACTCAAGCCAGCGTGTCTGGCACCAACAATCATGCCACGGTTGAAATCACTGAGATCACATCTCAGTTTGTGATTGTTTTCTCATTTTTTCCCCATTCTGATGGTTGATGTGAACATAACTGAAGCTCCTGACCTGTATCTGCATGATTTTATGCATTGTACTGCTGCCACATGATTGGCTGATTAGATAATCACATGAATATGCAGGTGTACAGGTGTACCCAATAAAGTGGTCACTGAGTCAATAACCTATAATACGATTCCCTTGCTATGTACTAAACCCCGTTAGGTTTAGGCTTTGAGTAAGGTATTACACTTTATGGTTCGGTTTAGGTTGAGGGTTTGAGTAAGGGGTTACGCTTTATGGTCCGGTTTAGATTTAGGGTTTGGGTAAGGGGTTACACTTTATGGTCCGGTTTACAGTGAGTTTGGGTTAGGGGTTAAACTTAACAAAAATCGTAATAGCATATTTTGTTGGTTTGTTTAATTTCTTCCATGGCAGTAAAAGTCCTATAGACTTCGAGCCAAGTTGTAAGCTTTCTTACGCTTTCATATTTTCAAACTGTTATTATGACTTGCCATAAGATGGGGTTGCAGGGGTTTTTTTTATCCACTGTATTGGGTTAAAAATAAAGGCAACTTATAAATGTGCATCTTGGGACACCTGTTTTCCATTATATTCATTGTGCTGTGTCTAGCTTTCTTTAACGCAAGAGTGCGTTTGATCTGAATGGCCCGTAATGCGTCAGTCACCACACTGCTCAAAAGTTTGCATACCCTTGGATAATTGGTAATATATGTACCATTTTTAAAGAAAACATGAGTGAGCAGGCAAAACACATTTATTTTATTTCTTATGGGATTCATATTCAACTGTAGGTTATAACAGAATGACACAATCATAAAACAAAACATGGCAACAAAGAAAAAAATAAAATGACCCCTGATCAAAAATCTGCATACCCTTAGTTCTTAATACTGTGTATTGCCCCCTTTATCATCAATGACAGCGTGCAGTCTTTGTAATAGTTGTCTATGAGGCCCAAATTCTTGCAGGTGGTATAACGGCCCATTTGTCTTGGCAAAATGCCTCCAGGTCATGCAAAGTCTTTGGTTGTCTTGCATGAACTGCAAGTGTGAGATCTCCCCAGAGTGGCTCGATGATACTAAGGTCAGGAGACTGTGATGGCCACTCAGAACCTTCACCTTTTTCTGCTGTAACCACTGGAGGGTCAACTTGGCCTTGTGCTTAGGGTCATTGTCGTGCTAGAAAGTCCAAGAGCATCCCATGCACAGCTTTCGTGCAGAAGAATACAAATTGTCTGCCAGTATTTTCTGATAACATGCTGCATTCATCTTGCCATCAATTTTCACAAGATTCCCCATGCATTTAGAGCTCACACACCCCCAAAACATCAGTGAGCCACCACCATGCTTCACAGTGGGGATGGTATTCTTTTCATTATAGGCCTTGTTGACCCCTCTCCAAACATAGCGCTTATGGTTGTGACCATAATGCTCTATTTTGGTCTCGTCACTCCAAATTACAGTGTGCCAAAAGCTGTGAGGCGTGTCAAGGTGTTGTCGGGCATATTGTAACCGGGCTTTTTTGTGGCATTGGCGCAGTTCAAGTATCATCGTATTGTGCTCCTTGAAACAACCACACCGTCTTTTTCCAGAGCAGCCTGTATTTCTCCTGAGGTTACCTGTGGGTTTTTCTTTGTATCCCAAACAATTCTTCTGGCAGTTGTGGCTGAAATCTTTCTTGGTCTACCTGACCTTGGCTTGGTATCAAGAGATCCACGAATTTTCCACTTCTTAATAAGTGATTGAACAATACTGACTGGCATTTTCAAGGCTTTGGATATCTTTTTATATCCTTTTCCATCTTTATAAAGTTCCATTACCTTGTTACGCAGGTCTTTTGACAGTTCTTTTCTGCTCCCCATGGCTCAGTATCTAGCCTGCTCAGTGCATCCACGTGAGAGCTAACAAACTCATTGACTATTTATACACAGACACTAATTGCAATTTAAAAAGTCACAGGTGTTGGAAATTAATCTTTAATTGCCATTTAAACCTGTGTGTGTCACCTTGTGTGTCTGAAACAAGGCCAAACATTCAAGGGTATGTAAACTTTTGATCAGGGCCATTTGGGTGATTTCTGTTATCATTATGATTTAAAAAGGAGCCAAACAACTATGTGATCATAAATGGCTTCATAAGATCACTACCCTTAAATAAAAGACAGTTTTTTTGCATGATCAGTCATGTTTTCAAAATCAATGCCAAAATTTCACAATTTCTGCCAGGGTATGCAAACTTTTGAGCACAACTGTTTATCAAAGTACCATCTGATACCAACAATGTACCACGGTCCCTAAACAGTATTTGTTATAGGGGATATCATCTAATACAGATAATATATATATATATATATATATATATATATATATATATATATATATATATATATATATATATATATATATATATATATATATATTTATTTATTTATTTATTTATTTTTTTTATTTATTTATTTATTTATTTTTTTTGACTGGCACCTTCTACTGACAGAAAGTAATCTAGATGCATTTATGTACAGTATGTACTTTAAAAAAGAAAACAGATGTGGTGTCATTCCTATATCACTCTGTCTGTATGGACCAACAGGCTGTAGGCTCTGTCCATCTGTACATCAGCAATGCCAGACAACAGCTCTACATCAGTGCTTTAAAACACAGCCAGCCAGAATTACTCAGCCATATCTGTCACCCTGTCTCTCTGCATGCTTTTAAGCCACAATTTCTCACAGTTCTCGTTAGTCGTTGTAGGTTTTTCTTCACAGATGATGGAGCTTGTTCTGTTCAAAGCTATTGTGCACAAAATGTATCCGCAGCATGTAATTGTTACACTTTTTCGTTGGGAAATACGAGGGCAGCAACAAAAGACTTGTACTCATACGAAAATCTAAAGTGCCTTATTTGTCAGTCCACTGTTGAGACCTCTTAGTGCAAACACTCTGCAGAATTCAATGGCCTGTCAGCCAGGCAATTAATCAGGAGTAGTATATTTGCATTCATTTAAATAATATTAAAACCATAATCTCCTTTCAAATATGTTTCTTGTAAAGTTGTATACATTCAACAGTTCCTGTCTACCATGTTTGTTGTTTTCTGGGTGATAAGTGCTTTTCTGTTCCCTCACCTCCATTTCATTTCATTTCATGTTTAAATGTAAGCACAGGTCTGAGAGAAGTAGATAAGTGTGTACTTATTTTCTTTGGTGAGATTTATGTGGGAGAGAAAGCCCAGTTGAGACATATACTGTAGGATGGTACAGAAATATCTCTATCCAAAACAAGTGGGTTACCGTGAATGCTGTACATATGCACAAGAGATTTTGAGGGCGGTACATGAGACTTGAATAAAGGCTCTGTGGTGGCATCGTTTATTCCATCCTTTTGCGTAATTTTAGTTTTAACCCAAACTAGTGCATTTAGTGTTTTATTTTGTTACCACTAGTTTCACTGTCATGTGGCAATTTTTTTTTTAATCTGAATAACTTTGTTTTTTGAATCATGCTTTATTTGTGGCATGCAGGTTAAAGGTCTGTAATGTCTATTGATTTAGAATAGCTGCTTAAAATGAACATGAAATCAAAATGTACCCTATTTACTTAATGCACTTTTCTGGTCTTAGCGTGCAGTGTACTTTATTACATGCTTGATCTTTTTATGATTCATAGCTATTCGTACGTGAACTTTAAACATACATTTTGAACGTTTGGATAGATGCTGATGTACAATATGGATGCGTTGACAGCATCTCGTATTTACTAGGGCTGTTGATCGAATGCATTAATTCAGTACAATTCATTATTTTAAAAATAGCGTGTTAAAAAATTTACGGAATTAATCATGTCCCCGAACCAATATGAAATATTCCTACCATTGGAGCAATTCAAGCTTGAAGTGCCACCTGTTTTCAGCAGGGGGCAGTAAGCGAAACTCCAGCTGTTTAATGCGCAGCTGTACAGGGAACAAACGACACAAAAGCTTGCTTGACACTATCGAAAGTACAAGATGAGGATGCGTTCTCGCATTCAAAAGCAGCTGGATGGAGCGCAATTCCAAATACAGTGATCTCGAGATGTGATTCTTTTTTTTTTAAGTTTCAAACTATGTTCAACTTGACATAATGACCTAAAACACTCTGTTTATGATGCTACGCAAAAATATATTGCTTTTTAAAGCCACTTTTTATATTGTCTTATCAATGCTTTACTCGTCTTCCACAATTATTTAATGCATTTAGAATATCAGAATTATTTTTTTTATAATAAACATTATATTATAATTATTATTATTGAAATGTAACTATTTATAATTATTTAATCATTAAACATTGAATTATTGTTATTTTGAGGCTATCTCAGCAAATATTTATATAAATGCGAATAATTGCGATTAATTAATGGACATATTTAATTATTTCGATTAAAAATTGGAATTGATTGACAGCCCTAGTATTTACAGCTTAAGAGACGTACAGTATAAATGTTTACAAATCCTTGCTGAATCCATGAATATTGAATTAAATGGTTAATTTTACTGTATTTTTAATCAGTGAGATTAATTAAATATTTAGATGTGAATATAATTTTATTTTGCATTAAACTTCATGCTCAGCAGTCAAGCATATCTTATACTCTTAAAAGTATATCTGCATTCTAAGACTCTCAGCAATATGTTTTTCAAAATCATGGATGCTTCAGTTCCATCACTCTTTAATTGTGTTTGTTTTTTGTTTTTGTCAGACACTCACACACAATACCACTTGCCATGTTCCAAGTCAGTAACTTAGAGGTCACCTTGGCAACCATAATTGTCAACACCTTTAACCATTTTAGTGCTATAATCCAGGCTGTGTTAATGGGCAAATGGCTCTCAGTAATGAGACACTGTCCCATGATGCCATGTGGACTAAGTGAAGGAAATGTAAATGGTGGATCTATTATGTTAATGCAGCAGCAAATGTGCTCCCAAGTTCCTCATATTAAAGACACAGTAATGTGTTCTGCTCCCTAAAGTGACATTGTTACAAGCAGAACCATCTTGACTCACCATAATCCACTGAAGCCATTGATTGCAAAAGAAAAAGCTGTAGAACAGTTTGCATTTGTAGACATCATTTATATTTTCATCAATAATTCATTTGCTCAAATCATGTTGCAAAATTTATGCCCAGATTAATGTGCAGACTCTGAGTTGGTTTGTGTTCGCTTGTGTAATGTCTGAGTTCTTGTTCTGCAGCTAAGAACTTGTCAAATGAGAAACTTTCATTTTCAACTTCAACTTCACTGACTTTACAGTTCCCAGTTTCTCATCTAGTTTAAGGCTAGTGGAGGTCTAAAGAACAGTTTTAATAGAGATTTTCCATTTGAAGTTTTTCTTTGTCTGGGACCAGGGCTTACTCGCAGCCGAGGGAACAAGCTAGCCCCAGGTGACTTCAAATGCCATAGAGACTAGAGAGCCTGTAGCTTTATCCTGTAAAGCTCTTCTGACAGTGAGATTGGTGGGGACCTGTCGGCAAAATTAACCTGAGAAAGATAGGATAAAACATAGATGCCTTAACTGTGCACTCTAGAGGCCAAAAAAAACTGACTTTACTTAAAATGCCTGTCTAACTTTTTTTTACTGTCTTCGCTTACATAAAAAAGCTTTGTTTTTTTATGTTTATTTTTATTTTTTTTATCACAGCATAACTGCTCTTGAGAGACAATAAGGTGATTAAAAATGGCGAAAAACTGAAATGAAACGACCAGTTACAGGGCTTAAAATATTAACTTTCCCTTAAACATTTATGATTTTACCTAAAATCATGATTTAAAAGTTTGATTAAGAAAAGTCCATCGACACTTTAGGACCTGTTCACACCGAACACATTTTTGTGTCCTTCTGCACTCTTTTTTTCATTGTTTTTCTATGTAAGCATGCACTTAAAGTTTTTGATCGTGTTTTTCTGTGTCTCACACAGGAGCGCAGCATTTTTTCGCAACAGTCTGATGACAACGTAATAATTCGTACGAGATGGCGAAAGGTACAACTTCGATTCCCATTGAGAGCAACCAATCAACAAACAAAATTGCGTATTAATACAATACAATCAAATTTTAGCTAGCCTCCTATTAAACTCTTTATTTAAAAAAAGGATTTGTTTGTGACCCAATTTTGTTACTCATTCCACATTTATTTCTGCAATACAAATGACTGATGTACACTCAGTGTCCACTGTATTGGGTACACCTGTACACCTACTTATTCATGCGATTATCTAATCAGCCAATTGTGTGGCAGCAGTGCAATGCATAAAATCAGCAGATACGTGTCAGGAGCTTCAGTTAATGTTCACATCAACCATCAGAATGGGGAAAAAATTATCCCAGTGATTTTGACCGTGGCATGATTGTTGGTGCCAGACGGGCTGATCTGAGTTTTTCTGTAACTGCTGATCTCCTGGGATTTTCACGCACAACAGTCTCTAGAGTTTACTTAGAATGGTGCAAAAAACAAAAAACATCCAGTGAGGGGCAGTTCTGCGGACAGAAATGCCTTGTTGATGACAGAGGTCAACAGAGAATAGCCAGAATGGTCAAGCTGACAGAAAGGCTACGGTAACTCAGATAAACTCTCTGTACAATTGTAGTGGCAGAATAGCATCTCAGAATGCACAACATGTCGAACCTTGAGGTGAATGGGCTACAACAGCAGAACACCAAGTTGGGTTCCACTTCTGTCAGCCAAGTACAGAAAGCTGAGGCTGCACCATTTGGCACCATTCTGAATAAACTCTAAAGACTGTAGTGCATGAAAATCCCAGGAGATCAGCAGTTACAGAGATACTCAAGCCAGCGTGTCTGGCACCAACAATCATGCCACGGTTGAAATCACTGAGATCACATCTCAGTTTGTGATTGTTTTCTCATTTTTTCCCCATTCTGATGGTTGATGTGAACATAACTGAAGCTCCTGACCTGTATCTGCATGATTTTATGCATTGTACTGCTGCCACATGATTGGCTGATTAGATAATCACATGAATATGCAGGTGTACAGGTGTACCCAATAAAGTGGTCACTGAGTCAATAACCTATAATACGATTCCCTTGCTATGTACTAAACCCCGTTAGGTTTAGGCTTTGAGTAAGGTATTACACTTTATGGTTCGGTTTAGGTTGAGGGTTTGAGTAAGGGGTTACGCTTTATGGTCCGGTTTAGATTTAGGGTTTGGGTAAGGGGTTACACTTTATGGTCCGGTTTACAGTGAGTTTGGGTTAGGGGTTAAACTTAACAAAAATCGTAATAGCATATTTTGTTGGTTTGTTTAATTTCTTCCATGGCAGTAAAAGTCCTATAGACTTCGAGCCAAGTTGTAAGCTTTCTTACGCTTTCATATTTTCAAACTGTTATTATGACTTGCCATAAGATGGGGTTGCAGGGGTTTTTTTTATCCACTGTATTGGGTTAAAAATAAAGGCAACTTATAAATGTGCATCTTGGGACACCTGTTTTCCATTATATTCATTGTGCTGTGTCTAGCTTTCTTTAACGCAAGAGTGCGTTTGATCTGAATGGCCCGTAATGCGTCAGTCACCACACTGCTCAAAAGTTTGCATACCCTTGGATAATTGGTAATATATGTACCATTTTTAAAGAAAACATGAGTGAGCAGGCAAAACACATTTATTTTATTTCTTATGGGATTCATATTCAACTGTAGGTTATAACAGAATGACACAATCATAAAACAAAACATGGCAACAAAGAAAAAAATAAAATGACCCCTGATCAAAAATCTGCATACCCTTAGTTCTTAATACTGTGTATTGCCCCCTTTATCATCAATGACAGCGTGCAGTCTTTGTAATAGTTGTCTATGAGGCCCAAATTCTTGCAGGTGGTATAACGGCCCATTTGTCTTGGCAAAATGCCTCCAGGTCATGCAAAGTCTTTGGTCGTCTTGCATGAACTGCAAGTGTGAGATCTCCCCAGAGTGGCTCGATGATACTAAGGTCAGGAGACTGTGATGGCCACTCAGAACCTTCACCTTTTTCTGCTGTAACCACTGGAGGGTCAACTTGGCCTTGTGCTTAGGGTCATTGTCGTGCTAGAAAGTCCAAGAGCATCCCATGCACAGCTTTCGTGCAGAAGAATACAAATTGTCTGCCAGTATTTTCTGATAACATGCTGCATTCATCTTGCCATCAATTTTCACAAGATTCCCCATGCATTTAGAGCTCACACACCCCCAAAACATCAGTGAGCCACCACCATGCTTCACAGTGGGGATGGTATTCTTTTCATTATAGGCCTTGTTGACCCCTCTCCAAACATAGCGCTTATGGTTGTGACCATAATGCTCTATTTTGGTCTCGTCACTCCAAATTACAGTGTGCCAAAAGCTGTGAGGCGTGTCAAGGTGTTGTCGGGCATATTGTAACCGGGCTTTTTTGTGGCATTGGCGCAGTTCAAGTATCATCGTATTGTGCTCCTTGAAACAACCACACCGTCTTTTTCCAGAGCAGCCTGTATTTCTCCTGAGGTTACCTGTGGGTTTTTCTTTGTATCCCAAACAATTCTTCTGGCAGTTGTGGCTGAAATCTTTCTTGGTCTACCTGACCTTGGCTTGGTATCAAGAGATCCACGAATTTTCCACTTCTTAATAAGTGATTGAACAATACTGACTGGCATTTTCAAGGCTTTGGATATCTTTTTATATCCTTTTCCATCTTTATAAAGTTCCATTACCTTGTTACGCAGGTCTTTTGACAGTTCTTTTCTGCTCCCCATGGCTCAGTATCTAGCCTGCTCAGTGCATCCACGTGAGAGCTAACAAACTCATTGACTATTTATACACAGACACTAATTGCAATTTAAAAAGTCACAGGTGTTGGAAATTAATCTTTAATTGCCATTTAAACCTGTGTGTGTCACCTTGTGTGTCTGAAACAAGGCCAAACATTCAAGGGTATGTAAACTTTTGATCAGGGCCATTTGGGTGATTTCTGTTATCATTATGATTTAAAAAGGAGCCAAACAACTATGTGATCATAAATGGCTTCATAAGATCACTACCCTTAAATAAAAGACAGTTTTTTTGCATGATCAGTCATGTTTTCAAAATCAATGCCAAAATTTCACAATTTCTGCCAGGGTATGCAAACTTTTGAGCACAACTGTTTATCAAAGTACCATCTGATACCAACAATGTACCACGGTCCCTAAACAGTATTTGTTATAGGGGATATCATCTAATACAGATAATATATATATATATATATATATATATATATATATATATATATATATATATATATATATTTATTTATTTATTTATTTATTTATTTTTTATTTATTTATTTATTTATTTTTTTTGACTGGCACCTTCTACTGACAGAAAGTAATCTAGATGCATTTATGTACAGTATGTACTTTAAAAAAGAAAACAGATGTGGTGTCATTCCTATATCACTCTGTCTGTATGGACCAACAGGCTGTAGGCTCTGTCCATCTGTACATCAGCAATGCCAGACAACAGCTCTACATCAGTGCTTTAAAACACAGCCAGCCAGAATTACTCAGCCATATCTGTCACCCTGTCTCTCTGCATGCTTTTAAGCCACAATTTCTCACAGTTCTCGTTAGTCGTTGTAGGTTTTTCTTCACAGATGATGGAGCTTGTTCTGTTCAAAGCTATTGTGCACAAAATGTATCCGCAGCATGTAATTGTTACACTTTTTCGTTGGGAAATACGAGGGCAGCAACAAAAGACTTGTACTCATACGACCACATGGCTATTTCAACGAATCCTTGTCAAAATGAAAGTCTGTCCACATTAAATCATAGTGTTTTTTCTTAAAGGGAAAGTTCACCAAAAAATTACAATTCTGTCTATATTAACTCACCCTCATGTTGTTCTGAACTCAGATGACTATATTCTGTGGAACACAAAAGGAGAAGTTTGGCAGAATGTTTGTCTCAGTCACTATTCACTTTATGTGATTGTGTCATTGTGTCTTTTTTTCTATTCAATGAAAGTGAAAGGTGACTGAGGCTGTCATTCTGTTTAACACCTCATTTGTGCTCCATGGAAGAAAGAAAGTTTAATTTGGAATAACATGAGGGTGAGGAAATGACAAAAATTTCATTTTTCTTTAAATCAGAACAGATCTGTTGATATAGGCCTTTTGGAGTGGCGCTGAAATATGAGTACACATAAAATGAATTGTGAGGCTTGTTTTTATTGAGAAGAGGAGTTATGTATAGTGGTATTATGTGAAGAGGAGCAAACAGAACACTCCCCTCATCTTTTATTTGTTGCACAAACAGATAGTCCTGCACCAAACTCACACCACTGGATTAGCCAATATTGCTATGTTGGGATGCTCATACAAACAGAGCAATGATTTTATAGAGCCACCAAGTGTGTTTACACTTTTGAAGGAAATCAGCCGATGAATGACTGACTTATAGTTGTCCCTGCTTATTAAGTGAAATAGGAGAGAGTAATTTAACAGTGAAACAATTACACTTTTAATTTTTAAAGACACTAGATCCTATCACTGAAAGTTGTTTTCCAAGCTTGGTTAACAGCGCACTGCACAGTAAAATTCATTCTGTATTCCAACATGAAATATTTAAAGAATGTCCATCAGCTATTGTTTGTTCAATCATCTTGTTGAAAAGCTTTACTTTTCAGACCCTTAAAATGTTATCAATAATTTAAGTGGTTATGCATTCCATAAATATCAGACTTTTTTTTTTTTTCTTTTCTTTTTTCTTTTCACTGAAGGGATATAGATGGTGCAATGCTACAAACAAATCTCAACTTTTTTCCTTTCAAGCTTCGAAGAGGATTTATTGCTGTTCTGGTGAATTTCTGTATTGTAGGAAGCCCACTTCTCATTTTGTACAGCTTTAGGTCAGGGAAATAGCAGTATTTCTACACTAACAGTAATAGCTGTTGTCGAAACCTTATCATGACACAGCTAGTCACTGTTAATCAGTCTTGATTACTCATTGACATACACTGACATGTTAATGACTGGAGGCTTATCACATCGGCACTTGCCTGTAGCTATTAGGGTTCCCTGAATGATTCTGTGTCGTGACACTAAATAAATAGTCAAGACTATCTGTCTGGATTACATTCTATGTGCTTTGGTCACATACACAGTGGGGTCCACACTGCAAATCTAAGATTTTGAATTTGATTAAAAACTTGAAAATAAATAGAAAGTTTAAGGATTTTGGAAATAAAAAAATAAAAAAATTAATTAATAAGAAATATTTAATAAATGTTTATAAATGTTAGGATATTTTAGACAATGACCATGTTAACTCTGAACAAAAGCTCACATTTTCTAGCTTCCACAGAAGCACTCAAGATGTTCTTTGGAACATTCTCAAATCATTCTATATAACATGGATCATCAGGTTTTGTACAAACTTGTGGAGTCCATTCCAGCTCAAGTGCATGCTATCATTAATGCAGCAAAATTGGGACATACCAAAAGCAAAAAATAAATGTTCATGTGTAACGTGTACATTTTTCAATTCAACTTTATGCTACTATTATAATAAAGAATAATGTATTAAAATATAAAAATGGGAAATATAATAATTTTTACTTGTGGTCTCAGGCTTTTGAACCTCACTGTATGCTTATTGTCATGGAATTTTTTGATTTAACCCTTGTGCTTCAATTAAAAAAAGTTACTCAGAGGTCCTTAGAGGACAAAAATGTCCATGTCAAAAAACTGCCATAATAATATTATATATTAATAGTTAATTTTTTTTACCAACATAACTACCAAATATTCATTCATTTTCAGGATTTTAACCCTTTAAATGCCAGTTTCTTTATATAATGCCACTGTTGTATTTTATGAAAAAACACAAATTTTTTTATTATTTTCCATATACTAAATGCTAAGGGGAATTTTGGGGGGGGGATTATCACAGTGTGGTATATGCATCAAAAAAACTGCCATAAAATTATTATATATTAATATTTTTTTCCAAAAATATTGTCAAAAATTCTGGCTAACCGATTAAGTAAAGTTATGACATCTCTTATAAATATAGATCAGGTGGGGTTTATTCGGGGCCGCAGCTCTTAACATTAGGCGTTTCATCAATATCATGTGGTCGGTGGCGAATGATCAGACTCCGGTCGCTGCCATCTCACTTGATTCTGAAAAGGCGTTTGATATGGTAGAATGGGATTATCTTTTTAAGATTTTGGAAATATATAAATTCGGGAATACTTTTATTGGATGGATTAAGTTATTTTATAGATACTCGGTAGCGGCGATACAAACAAATGGGTTAATTTCAGATTATTTTATTGTGGATAGGGGCACCCATCAGGGTTGCCCTCTTTCCCCATTATTGTTCTGTCTTGACCTGGAACCATTAGCAGCCGCGATAAGAAGGGAGGATGGTTTTCCATGGGTGGTGGCAGGAGGTATGGCGCATAAGCTTTTGCTTTACGTAGATTATATTTTATTATTATTCTCTGACCCCATGAGATCTATGCCTTGCCTCCATAGAATTATTAATTCCTTTTCTAAGTTCTCAGGATACAGAGTCAATTGGTCTAAATCCGAAGCTTTGGCCCTGACAGCGTACTGCCCAGTAACAGCTTTCCAGCCAGCCGTCTTCCAGTTGCCCAAACAGGGCATTAAGTATTTGGGCATTTTATTCCCAGCAAATTTGTCTGATTTAGTTAGAGTTAATTTTGATCCCTTAATAAAAAGGTTTCCGAGCGATGTGAGCAGGTGGGCTTCATTACATTTATCGATGATTGGGAAGGTTAATGTTATTAAAATGAATTGTATTCCAGAATTTAACTACCTGCTACAATCTCTCCCTGTAGATGTCCCCCTCTCTTATTTCAAGCAATTTGATAGCATAGCGAAGTCCTTCATTTGTAATGGTAAGTGTCCTAGATTACATTGGTTACTTCCACCTGAGAGAGCCCTTCCCTGGTTTTGTATTGAACAGGAAGTTCTTGCCCCTATTTCGCCATTGCAAAGCCTTTCGATCAAACTAACCGGAGAAGTTAAGTTACACCCCGTTTTCTCTCATTTGCACTCGGTATGGACAAAAGTGTCCAGAGTGTTTAATTCGGACATTTATTTAAATGTTGCCTCAAGCATACGGCTGAACCCTAAATTATGTATTAATAAGTCCCCTTTCTGCTGGTCAGAGTGGATGGGGGGGGGGGGGGGGGGTTACTACACTCGGTGACCTATATGAGAGTGGAGTGTTGAGATCTTTTGAAAATTTGGTTCAACATTTTTGGGATTCCCAGATCTCAGTTCTATAGGTATGTACAGCTGCGCCACCTGCACTGTATTGTTTTTGGGAGTAGCATACACCCCCCTAAAGCGGCAGATACCCTGGGAGAGGTGATTACTGCTTTTGGAAAAGGTCATGAGGCATCAGTGTATTACTCCCTGCAAATTCAGAGTCTGGGGGATGGAGCTTTAACTTCTATCAAGAGATTATGGAAGTTAGATTTAAACTTGGTATTGGAGGAAGGAGTGTGGGCTAGGACGCCGCTCAAAGCCACGCCCCGCCCCCGTTCCTTTCTTCCCGGAAGTGCATGAAGAGCTGTCAAGTTCGCGGGAGGCACTTTTTACTGCCCGGTCCCGATCTTTTCAGCTTCCCCGCTCTCACTACCCTCAATGGTGGGGCGGACAAGGGTTATTCAGCAATCCCCCGGTGGATAAAGGCGCTCGCGGTGCACCTATGCCCGCAGAGCGCCGCCACCTGGCGCGGGTGCCCAAAGCTCCCGTCCAAGGCCTGTAGGTTTACGTCGTCTCTGACGGCCAAGGCCTACGGTGCCGCTGGACAAGCTGCCTCCGCCCTGCACGCCATGGCTCTCCTGCAAGACCGCCAAGGCGCTAAAGGAACTGCACAAGGGTAGTTCCGCCCCGGGATTGATGCAGGAACTGCGCTCGGCGACCGACCTCGCTCTCCGAGCGACGGAGGTCACGGCACGGTCTCTCGGGCGGACGATGGCCACACTAGTGGTTCAGGAGCGCCACCTTTGGCTCAACCTGGTCAAGATGGGTGAGGCCGACAAGACACGATTCCTTGCTGCCCCCATTTCCCAGGCGGGCCTATTCGGCGACACCGTCGAGGACTTTGCCCAGCAGTTCTCGATGGTAGAGCAGTAGATGGATGCTAGCCGGCATATCCTGCCCCGGCGCGGCTCAAGATCCCGCACCCCATCTACTCATCGCCAAGGGCGTCCCCCTGTGGTGACTGCACGGCTCCGCCGCAGCCCGCCCCTTCGGCCTGGCCCCAGCGTGGAGCCCACCGCAGGAAGCAGACTACACCCGTCTCGCGGCCGCCCAGAACCCGTGAAAGGCTTCAAAGCGCCCTTGAGACGGGCGACCCAGGGACAACGAAACCCGCTGCTCTGGAGCTGGTAAGCAGATCTTCATCTTTTTGTTACTTTTTGCATTTAATTGCGCTGCATGCCCAAGTGGCTGCAGTACTCAAGAGCTCAAGAGTGGTTTCCTTGTTCCCTGGGTCACATATCCGGTGTGTACGGCTGGCATCACGACCACCGTCCACCACTCCATTTGGCAGGTTGGCGCTCCAGCGGCTGTCTCCCGCCCTGAGCGCCCAGCTGTGGCACAAATCCGCCCCCGATGTGACAGTCTCCACGGGTCACGAGGACAAGCCTCTTCCTCCCCCATCCCAGGCTGTTCCGGGGGTGGTTACAAGGAGCCAGGTAAGTGCTTCAATGTCCTCGGACTCAGCACGGCCACGACGTGAAGTAGCACCTCGAGCTCCGCCCCGCCGCAAGGCCCCACCTGCCGGTACATCTGATGACATTGTCCCTTTGGTCCCCCTTGCGCGGAACTTGGACGCATGGCTTGCCCCTTCCAGTCCGTCATGAGGGCTGGTCCGGACCGTCCGACTCGGCTGCGTGATTCACTTCGCCAGGCATCCGCCCAGGTTCAGTGGTGTCCACTTCACCTTGGTGAAAGACGAAAACACTGCTACCTTGCGCGGAGATCGCTACCCTCCTACAGAAGGACGCGATAGAACCTGTCCCTCCAGCCGAGATGAAGAAAGGGTTTTACAGCCCCTACTTCATTGTACCGAAAAAAGGCAGTGGGTTGCGGCCAATCTTGGACCTGCGAGTACTGAACCGGGCTTTACACAGACTCCCGTTCAAGATGCTGATGCAAAGACGCATTCTAGCGAGCGTCCGGCATCAAGATTGGTTCGCGGCGGTAGACCCGAAGGATGCGTACTTTCACGTCTCGATCCTTCCTCGACACAGACCCTTCCTGCGGTTCACGTTCGAGGGTCAGGCGTATCAGTACAAAGTCCTCCCTTTCGGCCTGTCCCTGTTTCCTCACGTCTTCACGAAGATCGCAGAGGCTGCCCTTACCCCGTTAAGGGTACCCCGCATTCGCATTCTCAACTATCTTGACGACTGGCTAATCTTAGGTCACTCTCGAGACGTGTTATGCGCACACAGGGACCTGGTGCTCTCACACCTCAGCCGACTAGGGCTTCGGGTCAACTGGGAAAAGAGCAAGCTCCTCCCAGTTCAGAGCATCTCTTTTCTCGGTTTGGAGTTGGACTCAGTCTCCTTGACGGCGCACCTTACGAACGAGCGCGCCCAGTCAGTGCTGGCCTGTTTGAAGGCTTTCAAACAGAAAACAGCGGTTCCACTGAAACTTTTTCAGAGGCTCCTGGGGCATATGGCATCCTCGGTGGTGGCCACCCCGCTCGGGTTGATGCATATGAGGCCGCTTCAGCACTGGCTCCAGACTCGAGTCCCAAGACAGGCATGGTGCCACAGGACACACCGCGTGGCCATTACGTCAGTCTGTCACCATCTTTTCAGCCCTTGGACTGACCTCTCCTTTCTATGAGCAGGTGTTCCCCTAGAACTGGTCTCCAGGCACGTCGTGGTCATGACAGACACCTCCAAAATGGGCTGGGGCGCTGTTGGCAACGGGCATGCAGCCGCCGGCCTCTGGACGGGTCCGCGGCTGCATTGGCACATCAACTGCCTCGAGTTACTGGCAATTCTGCTCGCCCTGCGGAGGTTCCGGCCATTGATCCAGGGCAAGCACGTTCTAGTTCGGACAGACAGCACGGCAGCGGTAGCATATGTCAACCGCCAAGGCGGTCTGCGCTCCCGCTGTATGTCACAACTCGCCCGCCGTCTCCTCCAACGGAGTCAGCAGCACCTCAAGTGTCTGCAAGCCACTCACATCCCGGGCAACCTCAACACTTTGGCGGACGCGCCGTCACAACAGGTTACCCTCAAGGGAGAGTGGAGACTCCACCTTCAGGTGGTCCAGCTGATTTGGAGTCGATTCGACAGGCACAGGTGCACCTGTTCGCCTCCCAAGAATCCTCCCCACTGCCCGCTCTGGTACGCCCTGACCGAGGCCTTCCTCGGCATAGACGCGATGGCACACAGCTGGTCCCCTGGCATTCGCAAATATGCGTTTTCCCCCAGTGAGCCTGCTTGCACAGACCCTGTGCAAGGTCAGGGAGGACGAGGAGAAGGTCGTCCTGGTAAGCACCCTACTGGCCCGCCCAGATGTGCCCAAGGTTCCCACCACTCCTTTTAGGGACCAGGTGGTGAACCTGCAAGCACTGCCCAGGAGGAGGCAGACCCAGCCCTGTCGTTGCTGTGTCCGGTGCGCGCTTTACGCATCTATTTGGATCACACACAGAGCTTTAGAGTCTCTGAGCAGCTCTTTGTCTGCTTTGGTGCACAGCGGAAAGGAAGCGCTGTCTCCAAACAGAGGATCACCCACTGGCTCATTGACGCCATAACTACGGCATATGTCGCCCAAAACTTGCCGCCCCCGGTAGGGCTACGAGCCCATTCTACCCGTGGTGTAGCAGCTTCTTGGGCCCTGGCCAGAGGTGCCTCTCTAACAGACATTTACATTTACAGACACTTACAGACATTTACAGACATAGCCGGCCGGGTGTATCGCTTGCACATAGCGCCTTCCACCTCCTTTTGAGCTGAAGACGTGCGCTGTTAATTCCCAGTAGTGTTCACAAAAGTTGTTCCCTGGTTGACTTCCTCCGAGCCCTGTGGCAGTCAAGTTTTCGGAGAGACTCGCTGCCGGCCCAGTACACACGCTAACTACGTGCTCCGCATGTGGCGGTTCCCTGTAAGGCTAACCCCATGCAATCTATATCTTCCACTAATTCATTTCCCTGCTGGCAAACTGTGTCTTCCTTGTTGTAGTAACTCCTCCCCCATTGGGCAGGATCTACCTTGAAGGCTGTCCACATGGTTGGAAAGACCATGTGATGTATTCTTCCACTTAAATATCCCCCCCTCTCTTGGGGCGAGGTGTGGTCTCTGCGGTGTCCTCCCCTTGGGAGGGACACCCCCCGACTAGACCTGGCGGCCCAGTCGGATAATCCCCCTTCTTTTTTAGGGAGTGGAAAAAGAGAAGGGGAAAGAGGCTACGACTGGGTTAAGCCTGTCTCTATCTCTGGGTAGTCGACTTGTTCCCAAAAAGGGCCGTTCGAAACTCATAACTGTGTTGGGGGAGGTTACGTGTCGACCTGGTGCGCTGGCTATGAGGCACACAGCAAGTCTGCCCACAACACACCGCCAGTTCACGTAACACGGTTCAGCCTTGTGGTGTTTTGTATAGGGACCCCTAGTGTCACTACATCGACACCAACGTCAAGTGAGTGACAGATAGGGAACGTCATGGTTACTGGTGTAACCTCCATTCCCTGATGGAGGGAATGAGACGTTGGTCCCTCCTGCCACAACGCTGAACTACCCGCTGAAATGGCCGGACCTTATATCGGCTCCTCAGCGTAAAACCTGAATGAGTGGTTGCATACCAGCTCCTTTTATACCCGTATGTTCGGGGGAGTGGCATGCAAATACCACTTGCCAATTTTCATTGGCCTTTTATCAAAGACCAGAGGTGTCTCGGGCTCCCAAGAGTGACCCCTAGTGTCACTACATCGACACCAACGTCTCGTTCCCTCCATCAGGGAACGGAGGTTACACCAGTAACCATGACGTTAAATGTTGATTATGTGTATTTATCTTTTGCTTTTCTGTGTTCGATGTAGGAATCAATAAAAATGTTAATCATAAAAAAATATATTATTTTCCACTTTCACTGACTTTATCCAACATTAGTCCTTATCATAACTACTAAATATTCATTCATTTTCAGGATTTTAACCCTTTAAATGCCAGTTTGTTTACATAATGCCACTGTTATTTTTTTACACACACACAAATTTCTCAATATACACATACAAAACACACTCTGACATCCATACCAACACACCCACACAATTTTAGCTGCATCATTTATTCAATTGGCCTGCAATTCTCTATAATACCGCAAACGGAAAATAGGAAAAAAGCATGTATTTGCTCCATAGTCTAAACAAGAGAAAAATGATGCCATCTGGTGGAAAATATTGTACAAATTTAATTTTGAAGCCAGGGCTCAGGAATGAAAGCAAAATATCATAGAATTCATGATTTTATGCTTTAATGGCACTGGGATCAAATATTGCAGTTTTAATGGGTTTCAGTGGGGACATTTTTGTCCTGAAGATCCTGAGTGTAACTATTTTGTGTACACAATGTATTATAGATGTATTATAGGAACTGAGGTTGAAATATCAAAATTCCCCCAAAAATATACACCTTTGGCAAAATGTATGCCTTTGGCACAAGGGTTAAATGCAATAACATGATGTGTAAATTGAATAGCAGGTGATGGATTGGAAATAAATTAAGCTCTTTATAATTCACTATAGATGAATTTCATTTACTATGTTAAGACCTCTGGCTGTCAGGCTTTGGTCTTTTGAGTAATGATACTCAGGAGTTACTTAACCAATGCTGTCCAATTCAAATCAAATCAATCAATCAGATCAATCAAATCTTAAAGGAATAGTTCACCCAAAAATGAAAATTTGCTGATAATTTACTCACCCTCAGGCCATCGAGGGTGAGTTTCTTTTTTCATCAAAACAGAATTTAAGACTTTTAGGATTTTGTTTTAGGCCTCCTCCTCTAAACAATGCAAGTGAATGTCCTCCATTTTTTGACGGTCCAAAATGCATATTTAGGGTGCATCAAAATAATCCACACGACTCCAGTCGACAAATAAAGTTCTTCTGAATGCAAACGATTGATTATTTTTAGAAACAAAACAATACCTATATACTTTTTAATTACAAATGTTCGCTTCCATACATCTCTGTGATGTGCGCTCATGAGAGGGATGACGTAAGCTCGTTGGTAAGGTCACGCGTCATGTGGAGGAGGAGGCAGGAAGCGCGTCATTGTTTACAAGAGAAACTTGTGCCGTTCACAAACCAAAACAGTCCAAAACAATTTCAAAACAATATAAAATAAATAAAAAATAATTTCCAAATAATAATAATAACAAAAAAACAATGTAAACAATGACGCGCTTCCTGACTCCTCCATGTGACGCGTGACCTTACCAACCTTACTGCTATTTACAATATTAGGCAGGTGGTTTCAATGTTGTGGGTGATCGGTGTATATTGCTTAACCATATATATTTTATTTATATACTATATGTATAATAATTTTTTTGCATTTTATTAATGTACAGTAATTTTATTACAATTAATTTATAGTAACATACAATACATATATAGTACGTAACTTACAATATTTATATGTTTCTGCTCATGTGTCCGAAGGGACTGCACAAAAAATAAAAAAAAGGTTTTTTTTTTTTTCAGCAAGAACTGAAATAAGAGAGAACATAGTTTAAAATGCATCAATTTAGTCCCAATGCCCAAAAACAAGGTTGCAATCTGATACAAAGACTGTCTCTCGCCAGGCTCTCGCTAACCTCCCTCTGAACTGTGCTAATTTTTTCTAATCTTGGCTTCTCACATTGGCTCACTGCTGTAATCACCTCGTTCAGAGCGATGGCACTGCTTGAACGGGTCGGCTTACAGAATCATTACAACCAGGTAAATTATTCATTACAAAATGTACCATCAAAGCAGAGCATTAAGCAGGGTTTCTAACCTTGCCAAACAGCACAGTTGTATCTTCATTCCTAATTAAAAGTGACTTTCCAGTCTAAATCAGTGCATGCTGTTGTATTTAAACGTATTTATATTTCGATTCATTATAAGGAATATTCCATTCGTTATATACTGTGCATTCCAGTATTATATCAGGAACACATTAAATGTGTATTTGTTTCAGAAGCCCAAATTAAGCAGCGAGACACTCCCATTCCCATTCATTTTAACCATAGAGAAACACAAAATTAGTGATAATATATAAACCAGGGGTTCTCAGCGGAGGCGGTACAGCCCCAGTGGGCGTTCAAAGGATGCCATGGGGCGCTGAAAGCAAATTAGTAGAGAGGGGAGGCGTTAGGTTACAAATGGGGGGCATTTATCAGTCATGTTATTCAAATCTATCGTCAAGTTCAATCAATCTATCGGGTTGGTACACATTTGTACCGTGGTTCATCTGATTCTGAAGTCTAGCGACGCATCTGAAGTATCTGGTTTAGCAGCGTCAAAAAAACAGGGAAGTTACAACCTCCGCTAATGCACCTCTATGGCTTTGTAAGTGGATACGGCTCAACAGACAGAGCAGTGCAAGCACAAAGCAGGTGCGTTTTTACTCACAAACTGGTCTCAAGCTCTTAAACGTGCACCTCTGATGATAATAATAGTAATAATAATAATAATAATAATAATACGTTTTATTTATATAGCGTCTTTCCACAAGCTCAAGGACAGTTTACACTCCATATACATTTAACAGGACAAAGTACATTAATATACATTTCAACAGAAGTTACAATCTCAGTTACAAAGGGGGAAATAAAACATCAATCAGTAACAGACAGATAATGCGCTGAGAAAAGATGTGTTTTAAGATGAGATTTAAAGATAGAAATTGGATTAGATGTCACGGAGGCTCTGAGGTAGAGAGTTCCACAGTTTAGGTGTAACTACACTGAAGGATTTCCCACCAAAAGTGGATAGAAGAAATCTAGGGACAGACAACAATTTGGAATCAGAAGAACAAGAGTGCGTGCTGGTGTGTATGGATGCAGCAGATCACATACAGGTGCATCTCAATAAATTAGAATGTCGTGGAAAAGTTCATTTATTTCAGTAATTCAACTCAAATTGTGAAACTCGTGTATTAAATAAATTCAATGCACACAGACTGAAGTAGTTTAAGTCTTTGGTTCTTTTAATTGTGATGATTTTGGCTCACATTTAACAAAAACCCACCAATTCACAATCTCAAAAAATTAGAATACATCATAAGACCAATAAAAAAAAACATTTTTAGTGAATTGTTGGCCTTCTGGAAAGTATGTTCATTTACTGTATATGTACTCAATACTTGGTAGGGGCTCCTTTTGCTTTAATTACTGCCTCAATTCAGCGTGGCATGGAGGTGATCAGTTTGTGGCACTGCTGAGGTGGTATGGAAGCCCAGGTTTCTTTGACAGTGGCCTTCAGCTCATCTGCATTTTTTGGTCTCTGGTTTCTCATTTTCCTCTTGACAATACCCCATAGATTCTCTATGGGGTTCAGGTCTGGTGAGTTTGCTGGCCAGTCAAGCACACCAACACCATGGTCATTTAACCAACTTTTGGTGCTTTTGGCAGTGTGGGCAGGTGCCAAATCCTGCTGGAAAATGAAATCAGCATCTTTAAAAAGCTGGTCAGCAGAAGGAAGCATTAAGTGCTCCAAAATTTCTTGGTAAACGGGTGCAGTGACTTTGGTTTTCAAAAAACACAGTGGACCAACACCAGCAAATGACATTGCACCCCAAATCATCACAGACTGTGGAAACTTAACACTGGACTTCAAGCAACTTGGGCTATGAGCTTCTCCACCCTTCCTCCAGACTCTAGGACCTTGGTTTCCAAATGAAATACAAAACTTGCTCTCATCTGAAAAGAGGACTTTGGACCACTGGGCAACAGTCCAGTTCTTCTTCTCCTTAGCCCAGGTAAGACACCTCTGACGTTGTCTGTGGTTCAGGAGTGGCTTAACAAGAGGAATACGACAACTGTAGCCAAATTCCTTGACACGTCTGTGTGTGGTGGCTCTTGATGCCTTGACCCCAGCCTCAGTCCATTCCTTGTGAAGTTCACCCAAATTCTTGAATCGATTTTGCTGGACAATCATAAGGCTGCGGTTCTCTTGGCTGGTTGTGCATCTTTTTCTTCCACACTTTTTCCTTCCACTCAACTTTCTGTTAACATGCTTGGATACAGCACTCTGTGAACAGCCAGCTTCTTTGGCAATGAATGTTTGTGGCTTACCCTCCTTGTGAAGGGTGTCAATGATTGTCTTCTGGACAACTGTCAGATCAGCAGTCTTCCCCATGATTGTGTAGCCTAGTGAACCAAACTGAGAGACCATTTTGAAGGCTCAGGAAACCTTTGCAGTTGTTTTGAGTTGATTAGCTGATTGGCATGTCACCATATTCTAATTTTTTGAGATAGTGAATTGGTGGGTTTTTGTTAAATGTGAGCCAAAATCATCACAATTAAAAGAACCAAAGACTTAAACTACTTCAGTCTGTGTGCACTGAATTTATTTAATACACGAGTTTCACAATTTGAGTTGAATTACTGAAATAAATGAACTTTTCCATGACATTCTAATTTATTGAGATGCACCTGTATATAACGAGGTGCCAGATCATTGAGAGCTTTGTATGTCAGGAGAAGAATTTTGAACATAATACTGCATGATACAGGCAGCCAGTGAAGACTAAACAAGATAGGAGTAATGTGTGCAGAACGCTTGGTGTTAGTGAGAACTCTAGCTGCAGAGTTTTGGATGTATTGTAATCGGGCAATAGATTTAGATGGTAGGCCAGCAAAGTGGCAGTTACATTAGTCGAGACGTGATGATATGAAAGCATGAACTAGTGATTCTGCACCCTTCAAACTGAGAATGGGGCGAAGTCGTGCAATGTGACATAGATGGAAGAAAGCAGTTCTGGTGATGGTTCAAATGTGGGCTTCAAAAGTAAGAGATGGATCGAAAGTGATTCCCAGATTCTTAATGGTTTTAGAGGGTTTGGTCAGATTTCCATCAATATTGATACAAATGTCAATATTTCTTATAAGTGTTTGTGGCCCAGAAATCATGATCTCAGTTTTGTCAGCATTGAATTTCAGGAAATTACTGTTTAACCAAATTTTTACATCATTGATACAGGCAGTTAATGAGCTGATGGCATGTGTTTCATCAACACGAGCGGATGTATAAATCTGGGTGTCATCAGCATAGCAGTGATAACTGAGACCATGACGACGGATGATCTGACCTAGCGGGAGAACATAAATTATGAACAGTAGTGGACCTAGTACAGAACCCTGGGGGATACCCTGAGTGAGAGGAGCAGTAGGGGATTTGCTTTTCTTAATGGAGAT
This sequence comes from Myxocyprinus asiaticus, assembly GCF_019703515.2. Classification (NCBI taxonomy): domain Eukaryota; kingdom Metazoa; phylum Chordata; class Actinopteri; order Cypriniformes; family Catostomidae; genus Myxocyprinus; species Myxocyprinus asiaticus. The sequence continues at coordinate 14,875,698 of NC_059391.1, forward strand.
TAAATATTGTCTGTTAGTGAGGTAGGAAGAAAACCAGGATAGAGCAGTGCCAGTAATACCAATATCTGAAAGTTGAGTGTTTTGTGGCATACAGTGTCAAAAGCAGAGCTCAGGTCAAGCAAGATCAGAATACTGAGAAATCCAGAGTCAGCGGAGAGGAGGAGATCATTAATAACCTTCAAGAGAGCAGTTTCAGTGCTGTGGAATAGGCAAAAACCAGATTGGAAAGGGTCATAGAGATTACTAGCTGCAAAATGTGATTGTAACTGGGAGGCTACAACTTTTTCCAGAAGTTTAGATATAAAAGGCAGGTTAGAAATAGGACGATAGTTGCAGAGGGAAGATGGATCTAAGTTGGGACCTTTAAGGACTGGTGTAACAGCGGCAATTTTAAGATCAGTTGGAACAATGGCAAATGCAAGAGATGTGATCACTGCAGCACTGCGAGAACCAGTGAGAAGCAAGGCGCGAGACGCAGAAACCATTTGAATTCGGCACAGAATTCTACATGACCACCCTTTAGAAATAGATTGATAAAAAATATTATCATATCACTACTTCAGCTTTATTAAATTTGTCATAGGCTACATTAGGGGAGTGAGGGACTATAATACATTTTTGTTAAAACTTTTAAATGTTTATATCTTGTATTTATTGTTTTTACGTTATTTAGAGTAGGCTTACTGTTTGTAATTACAAAAATGCCATAATTTGTTTTATAGAATTCATGTTACATCTAACCACGGTAGTGAAGAAGATTCATGCTTCCATGTCCTTAGTATGGTCTTGTTACAAATACCACTGCTAAAACTATAAAAATAAAGAAATAAATATATTTAAATTTTCATAAGGGCAAATGCAAAATACACTTTTTTTTTTCTTTTTTTTTTAGATGAAATAGATATGCATAAATCCTAAAAAAAATTAGGCTCAAATATTTTTGTTTGTGTGTAAGAAAATATAATATATTGCCTTCAGAAATTCCAAGAGATGACTCATTTGAATAAATAAGAACCTGATGAAAGGAGTTCCAACTCAGTTACACTGTTAGAATAATTTAGTCACATAAATTAGGTGTTAACTTTTTACTTTTTATAGATGTTGTAGAGAATCTTACTGTTGTTGATACCAGTAAATTTACAGTTGAAGTCAGAAGTTTACATACTCCTTAGCCAAATAAATTTAAACTCAGTTTTTCACAATTCCTGACAATTTATCATGGAAAACATTCCCTGTCTTAGGTCAGTTAGGACCACTACTTTATTTTAAGAATGTGAAATGTCAGAATAATAGTAGAGAAAATGATTTCCTTCAACTTTTATTTCTTTCATTACATTCCCAGTGGTTCAGAAGTTTACATACACTTTGTTAGTATTTGGTAGCATTGCCTTTAAATTGTTTAACTTGGGTCAAATGTTTTGGGTAGCCTTCCACAAGCTTCTCACAATAAGTTGCTGGAATTTTGGTCCATTCCTCCAGACAGAACTGGTGTATCTGAGTCAGGTTTGTAGGCCTCCTTGCTCGCACGCTTTTTCAGTTCTGCCCACAAATTTTCTATCGGATTGAGGTCAGGCTTTGTGATGGACACTCCAATACCTTGACTTTGCTGTCCTTAAGCCATTTTGCCACAACTTTGGAGGTATGCTTGGGGTCACTGTCCATTTGGAAGACCCATTTGCGACAATTTTGAACTTCCTGGCTGATGTCTTGAGGTGTTGCTTCAATATATCCACATAATTTTCTTTCCTCATGATGCCATCTATTTTGTGAAGTGCACCAGTCCCTCCTGCAGCAAAGCACCCCCACAACATGATGCAGCCACCCCAAGGTTGGGATGGTGTTCTTCGGCTTGCAAGCCTCACCCTTTTTTCTCCAAACATAACGATGGTCATTATGGCCAAACAGTTCAATTTTTGTTTCATTAGACAAGAGGACATTTCTCCAAAAAGTAAGATATTTGTCCCTATGTGCACTTGCAAACTGTAGTCTGGCTTTTTATGGTGGTTTTGGAGCAGTGGCTTCTTCCTTGCTGAGCAGCCTTTCAGGTTATGTCGATATAGGACTCGTTTTACTGTGGCTATAGATACTTGTCTACCTGTTTCATCTAGTATCTTCACATGGTCCTTTGCTGTTGTTCGGGGATTGATTTGCACATTTTGCACTAAACTACGTTCATCTCTAGGAGACAGAATGCATCTCCTTCCTGAGCGGTATGATGGCTGCATGGTCCCATGGTGTTTATACTTGCGTACTATTGTTTGCACAGATGAACATAGTACCTTCAGGCATTTGGAAATTGCTCCCAAGGATGAACCAGACTTGTGAAGGTCCACAATTATTTATTTTTTTCTGAGGTCTTTCTTTTGATTTTCCCATGATTTCAAGCAAAGAGGCACTGAGTTTGAAGGTAGGCCTTAAAATACATCTAGAGGTACACCTCCAATTCAGTACACCTCCTATAATTGGCTGATAATTGGCTGATTGGCTTGACATAATTTCTGGAATTTTCCAAGCTGCTTTAATGGCACAGTTAACTTAGTGTATGTAAACATCTGACTGACTGGAATTGTGATATAGTCAATTAAAAGTGAAACAATCTGTCTGTAAACAATTGTTGGAAAAATTACTTGTGTCATGCACAAAGTAGATGTCCTAAACGACTTGCCAAAACTATAGTTTGCTAATATGAAATCTGTGGAGTGGTTAAAAATGAGTTTTAATGACTTCAACCTAAGTGTATGTAAACTTCTGACTTCAACTGTACATACAATTCGAAATCAGTGCTGTAATGTAGAATGAGCATTTCAGTGGGACAAAATATGCAATATTATTGGAATTTTCACTTATTTTTGAAATATAATAACAATACCACTTTTATTATTAGTTTCTGTCTATGCATTTTCATTTTGTAGGCCCCAGATATAGCCCTCCATCTGCTTAAATTTAAGAAACGCAAGGTCTGGTCTCACATTCATGATGCGTAAGCCTGCTGAATTTATTAACAAAACTTTAACATTATGCAGTGCATCAAAGTTGCATCAAGCAAATTAAGCAAATAATACAAATATTGAGTTCTGTGTTTTATGTTTTTTTCTTCTTTTTGGTAACACAAAATCTCCGCTTTCAAATTATGTCACATAATATATTCATGCCTCATAAAAGATGTTAAGTACAAGGTACCTTTGTCTTTTTTCCAATTCTCATATACTTTTTTTGTAATGTTGTGATTCACTTTAGAGCTGATTGGTTAGTTCATGGCTTAGAACATGGACTATAATAATAACAAATGCATTGTAATGGGAATGAATAGCAATCAAACAAGGTGGTGCTTGAAATTGATGTATCAAACAGTAAGCACACAGCATTAGACAATTAACAACATTCTTCTCGGTTGCATGATCATAGTGAAACCATATTTGAAGAGTTGGTGACATAAACGCTGTGATTGGTGGATGTAATCAAGATTAATTGAACGAATGTTGCTGAAGAACTATCTCATTTGCTCATTTCCTCAGTTGCTGGGCTGATCACTTAATTAAGATGTAATTCGTCTTCCTGTGCACACGCAATATGTCATACCTGATATTAATTGCTACATTATGTGGTAAGAAATTAATGGAGAATGAATTGATTTTCCTGATGGGGCAACTGCTGGTCTAAGATGTCCTTGTTCTAGATGAAGTTCTAGAAGATGGTTGATTGAACAAGTATCTGTATGTGAGCCTGCTCATGTTGCCCTACCTGTGATTTCAGCCGGCAGGGGGTGCTCTTTACCACCCTCTTACCATCTCCAAATTTATTATTCTTTTATTCAGCTGCCATTATGTTCAGTTGTTGGGCTGGTTATGTTTTGTAGCTGGGTTTGTTGTGCCATGATTATTGTGTAACTATAATTGTGTTACATGTAAAATAACATGTAACTTTAGCTTTTGCGAGACTCTTTCTCATCGTCATCGTTGGTTGAGGCTCTCTTTATTCCAGAACAGAGATGCTAAACTTGACTTATAGGTTTTTTATTTTTATTTGAAATGCTTATATTTTTTATTTTTTATTTTTGCTGTGAACAAGAGTTTATCCCCCTTACATAATTTGCATTAAATGACTAGCCCCATTAAATGTAAGCCCGTCACTTGGCTTACAGTGTCGACAGCTTTGTTGATTTTACTGAATTTCATTTATTGATTGGATCAATTTAGTTTTTTGTCACACTGTAGTAATAACATATACTATTTAAATGTTTTTCCACTACCTAATTAGGGTCAATTTTGGTGGCATGAATTTTCATTTTAAACAAAAAAAATAATGTAACAAAATCTATGTAATTTTGTCACCAATTATCAACTTTTGGAGTGACCCACAAAATCCAAATCTAATTCTAATCCAAATCTAAAGATGGCTCTACACTATCTGATTTTTCCAATGATTTTCAGGTGTTAGCTTCATTAACATAATCACTGGCCAGGCAGAGGGAGACAGAGCACCCATTAGCACTTCTCAGCGGTCTGTACTAATCACTTGACTGTCTGGTAGAGGGCTGCAACCCGACCCAGGCCCGATGGGACCTGAGAACTCAATGGGTTTTGGGCCGGGTTCAGGTCAGTTTTTCCAAGTAGGACTTCCTGTCGGGTTCGGAAGTAATGAAAAATTAGAGGCCGTTCACACCGAATGTGTTTTTGCGCACATCTGTTCTGTTTACCCATTTTTTTCCATGTAAACGCATACTGGATGAATGTCTTTGACATTTGCACCGGGTCTCGCTTTTTCTTCAGTGTCTCGTGCAAAATCCGACGGTATCGTTCGGGTATGGGTCGGGTTCGGGTTTCATTTTACGGCCCGTGCAGACCTCTGCTCCCAGCTGAGTTAATGCCTTGAAACACTGAAAATACACATCCGGCTTGCTTGAAATTATCACTGGTTGTGGGTGGGGTGGAAACATGACACCAAGGCAGTGACCAATAAGTGCAGTTCATGTATAAAGTGTTTTTGCCAGAGGACGGAAGTGATTTTTTTTTTCTGCAGAAAAAGCATGGCGTCTGGAAAGCGATCGTGGACGGTGCAAGTTTCTTGCTCTTTGGAGCCATCACGTATGTTTGTATGATATACACTATATTGCCAAAAGTATTCGCTCACCCATCCAAATAATTGAATTCAGGTGTTCCAATCACTTCCATGGCCACAGGTGTATAAAATGAAGCACCTAGGCATGCAGACTGCTTCTACAAACATTTGTGAAAGAATGGGCCACTCTCAGGAGCTCAGTGAATTCCAGCGTGGTACTGTGATAGGATGCCACCTGTGCAACAAGTCCAGTCATGAAATTTCCTCGCTACTAAATATTCCACAGTCAACTGTCAGTGGTATTATAACAAAGTGGAAGCGATTGGGAATGACAGCAACTCATCCACGAAGTGGTAGGCCATGTAAAATGACAGAGCGGGGTCAGTGGATGCTGAGGCGCATAGTGCGTAGAGGTCGCCAACTTTCTGCAGAGTCAATCGCTACAGACCTCCAAAGTTCATGTGGCCTTCAGATTAGCTCAAGAACAGTGCATAGAGAGCTTCATGGAATGGGTTTCCATAGCCGAGCAGCTGCATCCAAGCCATACATCACCAAGTGCAATGCAAAGCGTCGGATGCAGTGGTGTAAAGCACGCCGCCACTGGACTCTAGAGCAGTGGAGACGCGTTTTCTGGAGTGACGAATCACGCTTCTTCATCTGGCAATCTGATGGACGAGTCTGGGTTTGGCAGTTGCCAGGAGAACGGTACTTGTCTGACTGCATTGTGCCAACTGTGAAGTTTGGTGGAGGGGGGATTATGGTGTGGGGTTGTTTTTCAGGAGCTGGGCTTGGCCCCTTAGTTCCAGTGAAAGGAACTCTGAATGCTTCAGCATACCAAGAGATTTTGGACAATTCCATGCTCCCAACTTTGTGGGAACAGTTTGGGGATGGCCCCTTCCTGTTCCAACATGACTGCGCACCAGTGCACAAAGCAAGGTCCATAAAGACATGGATGAGCGAGTTTGGTGTGGAAGAACTTGACTGGCCTGCACAGAGTCCTGACCTCAACCCGATAGAGCACCTTTGGGATGAATTAGAGCGAAGACTGCGAGCCAGGCCTTCTCGTCCAACATCAGTGTCTGACCTCACAAATGCGCTTCTGGAAGAATGGTCAAAAATTCCCATAAACACACTCCTAAACCTTGTGGAAAGCCTTCCCAGAAGAGTTGAAGCTGTTATAGCTGCAAAGGGTGGGCCGACGTCATATTAAACCCTATGGATTAAGAATGGGATGTCACTTAAGTTCATATGCATCTAAAGGCAGATGAGCGAATACTTTTGGCAATATAGTGTATCTCATTTGTCATATCTTGACAGACCATTAAAAGAAAAAAAGTGGTCGGAGATCACTGCTGAACTCAATGTACATCGTAAGGAACTGTTTAATAATGATTGTGAGTAGCCAGGTTGTAACTAATATTTATACTATTGCTGCAGTGATAAGGCACAGAACATTGTAAATGTTTATCAGCCTGTTTTGTTTTATTGTTTAGGAGTGCAAACTATTACCCTTTCAGCTAAAGACACCTTTTCTCTGGCCAAATTGTCCCTATTGTTTGGTAAAATGTCTACATGTTCCTTATTAAGCTTAAACACTTTACAGAAGCTTTAAATACAACACAAAATCTTTAAATACAGCAAAAAATCAACTGAAATCCATGGAAAACATGTTTGCATCCCTTTTGTCATTTGTAATGTTGTAATGTTTATAGTGTGTTTAGTGGTAACATCAACTGGTATTTATTTGGATCAAAAGTGAATGAATATCAGTTCATATCAACAACTAAAGTAATGCATATGGTTTAGATAAATTTCAGGTTGATTGGCTGTGAAAATGGGTTGTGACAGTGAAGCGTTGAGAAAAGTCAAAGGCTGTCATTAAGTGTGACACCTTCCCTCCGTTTTTATTTGGTAAATGTGACAGGCTCACTGACTAAGAAGGCAAGATTAGCGAAAACAGTCATTAAGTGTGACACCCCCCACCCAATTCGAGTCTGCTAGTGTAGAGCCAGCTTAATGGGCATCCTTTAAGAGATCCTTGACAATGTTGGTAATCAGGACCACAACAGGAAGTAAATAAGACATTTTAAAATCTTTAAGCTAAAACTACATCTGAAATGTTTAAATAGAACTATTTCCACAAATTTTATTTTAAATGAAAAAAGTGTAGTGTTTGTTTTTGTCATTGAAATATCATCACACATGAACCACTTCATGAGGTGAGGAATTCAGGTGTGGTGTCCTCTCATCCATTGCCTTCTTGACTCTTTACTTGCCCTTTCACACCTGCACGCAATGTGAACTCCTATTAATGATCGCTGGAGTTGCTGTACCCATAATGCCACCCTGTCTCAGCAGGCTTGTGGTGAGATAGAGGGACCAGATGCAGCACATTCCTGCTGACCTATCCGCTACCATGGCGCATAATTTAGCTCCTGTATAGGTGACAAATGTTCCAATTCTAAAAGCCCTGTGTTGGATGCTAAACCCCCCGTGATATATGGCCATGCAAGCCTGATAAATCCTCCGCATCATTCGTTCTGTGACTGCGATTCATCACCTGTGGGAGTTTAGCGTTGGAATTCCTATTGGATTTTTAATGAAAGAGAAGATAATGTGACACTGAAGTCAATGGGTTTTGTGATTCTCTTTAAAGCCCACACCCTAGCCACAAAAACTTCATTTCACCACCCCTATTTCACCTCTCCAGTAATCACTAAGACACGTTCATCTTCTTGGGAAACCTCTGTAGTTGTGTTTATAAAGTTGTTATTCCTTAATGATTTTTAGATATTGGTTAACAGTTTTTTTCAATGTGCAACATGATACTTTAGTCTGGTTTGATGTTTAAAAAAGAAGCCAAAATGTATAGGAAGTTTGTTTTTTCAGTGGGTAGTATTTTTGACTCGTATGTTTAAAATTATGGATTTTCAAAAGAGATGAAGACTCCTGTCACATCCTAGAAAATGGCCTAAAAAAAGCTCTTTTATTCTACATAAGAAGGTCTGCACTTCATGGTGGCCGCCATGTTGAGATCACATAATAAGCACATATGATTTTTTTTTATATTTCCAATTAATTAAATGTTTTTCAGATTATCAAGCTGCTGTCTTGACATTTGTCCTGTATATTTATTCTTATTAACCATACTAGTCACTTGTTCATTTGGACATTAAGCTGACAGTGTAATTAGCAAAAAGAAGCATTGTAAAGTGTTAAACACTTGCAATGAAAACAACAAGTTGTCATTCTCTGTATAAATGTATTTATCACAAAGTATTGTACATGTGTACTATCATGATCTATTCTACAAAGCGGAGTCCATCAGAAACTTGACATTGTTTATTTTACCAATGAAACAGCACAAGTAGTGTTGCTACAAACCCACAATATAAAGACTTGGCCACTGAGGCTTTGCACTTTGTGTAAACATTAATGGACAACCTTTCATGTGCTGTTCTTTGATCCTGCATGAAATAGCATTTTCCATTATGCTCTCCAGTGAAGTGTGACATTTAAACAATTAGTGGCTTTTGGCAATCAATGTCAGATTTAACAGGAAATGTCTCAGACCACAAACCACACTGAATCCATTTCATAATGATCCAGCCGGGTGAGTTAGTATTAGATTGAAAGAGATATTAGTCGCAGTCCTGTTTCCACTGCAGCACAAACCTTTGCATCTCTCAAATAGAGTCTTTTGGCAAGTCTGTTTCATTGGCTGAATCATTGGCTTTAGCCCTTGACCCCCACATTGGCTTAATGTGAGAAGGCAGTATCTCAGACTTATGATTTATTAATTTCCTGTAAAGGTGATCACTCCTCCGCGACATGTAGATGAACGAACACGCCACTGCTGACACAATTAGAAGCAGCGCGGTGATGCTGAATAACACATCAATTCCATTGTCAGTTTTTCCTTTTGAAACAGAGTCATCTGTGGTGCTGATGTTCAAGCAGTTCTTCAAGTGTCTGCTTTGCAGGTCTGTAATTTCCACACATACCTCATACTGCGTCAGTGGATGTAGGTGTGTGAGGTTGAATGTCTTTACATCAGACAACACGTGGGCTGTGAACTGCAAGGACAGGCGGTTTGACATGGTCGACCACTTAATATTCGACACAAGGCTTCCCTTGGGTGGCACCCAAGAAATACTTACAGAATGTGGCTCCTTCCCTTTCACTTGTACATGCAGAGATTCATTTGTTGGTACTGGATAGTACCCATTTACTATGACTGAGACTGACCTCATGTCTGAGCCAATGAGATTATGAGCCACACAGGTGTACTGCCCAGCCTCCTTCTCTGAGATGTCATAAATGTCAAATGTTCCCTCTGGGTGCAGGTAATACTTGTTGGAAACCATTTGTGGTAAGATCTTCTCCCCTGAGGGTGTGACCCAATAGATTTCAGGCTCAGGATCAGCAAATGCCCTGCAGTGCATAGATATAGAATGACCACTTCCCACGTTGACCTGATCGGGAAGGCTCTCTGGTGAAATCAGTGGCAGACAGATATCTGCCATCTCACGAAAGTGTATGTGCCTGACAAGACGACCTTGAAACTCTAAGGGCCCTGAACAAAAGAGTGCATCCGGCTCCATGAAGCGGACCTTGTTCTTGTTCATATTGATCCACCGGATGACACAGTCACAGTAAATGGGGTTGGAGTGCATGCTCACCTCCTGCAGGTTAGGCAGGGACTCCACCGTGATCCAATGAAGGGCCCTCAGTGCATTGCTGTTAAGCATGAGGGACTCAAGTCTGGGAAGCTTGGAGAAAGCATTCGGATGAATGTAGGAAAGTCTGGGATTGTTCGTTGCTTCAATTTTGGTCAACTCTGGGAGGTTATGTACAGCAAATCTGTCAATCGAAACTAACTTTGGCATACTGTTAATGCCTAGTTCTTTCAGATGGATCATGTCCACAAAGTCCCCTCTTTGGATCCTTTCTATTGGATTCTTGTTAAGATCCAGAAACTTGAGGTTCAGCACTTGTCTTAGAGCGGCTTGAGGTACTTTTGGGAACATGTTATCATAGAACGATATGCTCTCCAGCTTATCAAGGCCAACCAGGGCACTGTCAGGTATTTCTGTGAGGTTCAATCTGGTTAGCACAAGACTGCGGAGATTGATAAGGGGCTTGAAATTCATGTCTCGTATACTGACAATTGGATTCTCCCCTATCATCAAGATTTCTAGCTGGGAAAGATCACGGAACCACTCTGTTCTTATTGCCCTCAGTTGGTTTGAATTGAGATGGAGCCTTAGGAGCTTGTTAAGCCCTTTGAAAGCCTCCGCACTGATCAAAGAGAGAAGGTTATGGTTAATGTAGAGCTCCTGAAGGTTTGGAAAGTGTGCAAGGCAATTATCGTGAAGGGTGCTTAGCCAGTTCTCCTCTAGGTGTAAAGACAGAAGTTGTGGAAGGTGACCTAGATAGATGTCACTCAACGAGGATATATTGTTTCGAGACAGGTCTACCTCTGTTAGGTGTACTAGGTAATCCAAGGGACTACTGATCTTTGCAATGTTGTTGGCCTGTGATAGAAGTACTTGCGTGTCTGAGGGCAACCTCTCCGGTAGAGACAGAAGTCCTTGATCATTGCAGTCCACAGTCAGAGCCTCGTTATACATGGATGAGGGAGAGAACCAGGGTCGGACTTCACATTTGCACAGTTTGAGGCAGACAACCCTCCACTCGGAGGTCTGAACTGAGTTTTTCAGTGCAAGTCCTGCCAGCAAGCAAACCGCAAACAGCAAGTCTTTCATCTTGGTCTTGCTCTCTTCGGCTAGTAATTGGTCCTTATGGGGTCTGGAGTTAGAGGCGTTAAATTCACAAACACTGAATCATTTGTTGTGACAAAAAGGTGTATTTCTGCTGACGGCAAGTCCACCAAAGCAACAACTTCGCCTGTTGTCTTGGCACAGAGGAGCAGCCTTTCAATTTACCCTGTGTGGGGTTGACATGCAGGCTGCATATGTGATGGTTAGGGTATCCTTAGGGGAATGGAAACTGGGACAGTGGAGATTTGCAGGGTGAGCTCCTCAGGTTCCTGTGGGGGATGGACCACTTGTCTGCCATTGTTATTTTGTTCAATCAGTCGCACTCGTCATTTCCCATCTGCGGAGAATAATAGACAGAAAAATGGTAATGAATACAGTGTCACATTAACATAAAGAAGAGCCATGTTGGCATTTAGGATCATGAAGATATACTTAGACACTTTGAGTGAAGGTATTATTGCTTTTTTTGTGCTATCAAATTATAAGTTATTGCCAGTTTGACCTCATATGCTCACCATTCACACATATATCATGTGACCATTGGGACCGCTCTTTCAATATATTAAAATGTTCAGAGGCATTTATGTGTAAAAGGACAGGTGTTAGGAAAATGTGCATGGATCAAAACAGTTCTGACTCTGTCCTTTGTGTCAGAAGTGTATGTTTTACTCAATATCACTAATATAATACACAAAAGCTTACTCCATGCATGTATATTGGGCATCAGCATGCTATCTAAGTTAAGTGCAGTCCTATATCATTCTGTAATTGTGAGATATTGTGGTCTATTAGGCAATTGAGTAGCCAGTCACTTAAATCTATTGTAACATGTTTTCATTCCCCCGATATGATGCGTTGCAAATATAATAACTAATTTTAAGTGCATTTACACAGAATCCAATATAACGGCTATAATTCCCATCATACATTCACATTTAATATGCATTTCTTTTGAATGTATTATCCAAGCATACCATGGGCATTACTAATATTGATTTTTATTGTCACATATATAGACATTAAATCCAGCTGAATACACAGAGGGGCAATTGTTCCACACTAAAGTGCCATCCCCAAAGGTTTGGCGATAACCACTGTATTTTTTCTCACAATGGCAGTTGCCAGTGGGCACAGTAAGTTAATTAAGAGATTTTGAAATGTATCTGTGAACTCAGCCTCTTTGTTTTGTAACTTTTGTATGGTTTACTAAAATTCTTTTTGAATTGCATACTACAGTAAGCAGTTCTTTGTGTATGAAATGTTTGCTCGCGCAATTGTGGTGACATAAGCACGTGTTATCCCACAGCTAATCAGATGCTCTCTAACCTTTTATATAGTGACAGTAAATCAGGCGTACCAAGCACAGGGGGAATTGTAAAATAACCGGTGCAACCCCCTGAGTCTATATATTAAACTATGACACATTAGTCAAGCTGCACCATATGTGCATCGTAGCTCAAGATTAGCATCGTAGCTCAAGATTATTTTGTAAAAATCTGAAAACTTTTGGTAAATATCTAGTTTTATTTCACGTTTAATATAAATATCAGGTTTGTCCTTGTAAGATCTTAGTTAACATGTTGAAATTATGATTGATTTGCAACCTTGGGGACAGAAAGCATGGTGCCTCCTGGCAATGCGAGATGAAGCTGTCAGTTTCACTATAGGAGCAGGTTTGCAAAGAACCCCTGTAGGACAGTGTGTTTCTGTTAGTCTGACTATGGCAGCTAGTCAATACAAGCAGGTGGGGGCAATTTTTTTCTCTCTTTTTGCCATCTGTTTGGTCCTGTAGCCCGCTTTTTGCCAGGATTGTGCAAAGATCACCATTCATCCCATTGATTCTGTAGAAATTATGAGGTTGTCAACTGATTTCTGAAGCTGATTACTGTCTGATGTATGAGAATTTGGTGGTACTGAATGTTGCAAGTGCAATGTCTCAGATAGCTCTAAATAAGGGATAGTTCACCCAAAAAAGAAAATTCTCTAATCATTTACACACCCTCATGTTGTTCTAAACCCGTATGACATTATTCACAGGGAAATTTTCCCCTTTGCTGTAGTTCAATTATATAAGGCAATGCTTGATGGTACTGTTTACTTCCATGATATGGAAATGCTTGTCATGTGGTTTTGGAAGAGCATAAGGGTGAGTAAATGATGGATGAATTTTCATTTTTGAGTGAACTGTTAATTTAAAGGAACATTCCAAGTTCAATACAAGTTAAGCTCGTGCGACAGCATTTGTGGCATAATGTTGATTACCACAAAACTTTATTTGAGTCTCTCCTTTTCTAGAAAAAGCAAAAATCATGATTACAGTGAGGCACTTACAGTGCAATGGATGTGAATGAGGCCAATTTATGGATGTTTCGAAGGCAAAAATGTAAAGGTTGTAATTTTATAAAAGCACTTACATTATTACTTCTGTTTGAAAACTTGTGGATTATTTTAACTAAAGTTGTTTAAATAGTTGTTTTTAACTCTGCTTTTAGAGTTTACGGCATTACGTCGTCATGGCAATGGAGTTGTAAAATTGTATATCCTTTACACAGAAAAGGTTAGTAAGTGGTTTTATCACACAAAAATCATGTTAACATGCATATTGTTTATGTCTTGTGGTCATACTTTTAAAACCATGAGTATTTTAACATTTATGGATTGACTCCCATTCACTTACATTGTAAGTGCCTCACTGTAACACAGATTTTTACTGTTTTTAAAGAAAAGGGGGAATAAGTCAAAAAAAAAATTGTGGTAATCAATATTATTCCACAAATGCTGTCATTAGAGCTTTGCTTGTATTGAACCCAGAATATTCCTTTAATTGATAACAAACTGCCATTACCTTTAAAGAACATGCCTTACCCAACTCTTTTTGTTCTATAACAAGTGCACCACAAATGCACTGAGTGGAACATAAGTGTGAACATTGATGAACACACACACACAAACACACACATCTCGCTTGCTCTCTCCGTCTCCCATTTCCGACTATTTTCTGGTAAGAGCTTTGCTCTAGAGATGCCCACATACACTAATTTGATTTGTTCATGTATGTGTTCTTAACTGAAAGAGTCCTCAGCTATGCTTCATGAGTGTTGTGCTCACTTAGGGATTTGAGTGGTGGGGTAAATCTCTCCATACATGTTGTTAATGCAGTAGATTGGTGGAACGCTGCACTTAATTATGCAGAGTGCTTCTATAACCACATGCTGGGAAAAGTCAAAATGGTAACCAGTTTCTGCCCAGTTAACTTGCATAATTTTATCATGAGTTGTCAAATGCATCATTTCCAAAGACTTATGTTCAAGCGTATGGACATTAGCTTGATAGAATATAAATTAAAGCTATATTATGACACGCTTTTATCAGGGATTAAAGGTAGAGTGCACACAAAAATTTAAATTCTGTCATCATCTGTCATCACCCTCATGTTGTTTGTGTGTGTATGTGTGTTTTCCCCCCAATAAAAAGAGAGTTCAATTGTCCTAACGAGACATGATGCAATAAAGTAACAAGTGATAGAACCTGTTCCTTCCATGTATATTTTTACATGGTGTTTTTGTCCTTATGTATATTTTGGACTTAAAGGAGTATTTGTAGATGACATCAGTGTTTGTATGAAAAACAACAAAAGTAGTTCCTCTCTCTGTCTGTGTGAATCACAGTTTTTTTTTAATGTTGATTTTTTATTTTTTTTATTTTTTTTTTTGACAACCACTCCTATTTTAAAGTCCAGCAAAGTCCAACCACTTTACCTGAAATATTTATGGTTTGCCTGGTTTAGAGGAAAAGTACTCATGAAAATAACACACAAACACACACACACACACACACACTCATTTCCATCCATTCGTCTAATGCAACAGACACCAAATAAAGTGGCCCGGCTGTGCAATGTTTTATTCACAAGGCTAGAGTGAGCAGAAATCTCACTGTACCTCGGCAGCGGTGCAGCGCACTCATAGTGAAGCATGTGCAGGGGGACATCATGAATTGGAGGTGACACCTTGTCACATTATGATGGCATTGCGCAGACTGTGAAACGCCTTCCCCTCTGTTTTTTTATTTAGGGAGTGGAGTGGATCTGAGGGGTTCTCGGGTTTGGTTTCATACCACGAGCTGAGTGAAAGCAAGGGCGAAAATGTGTGCCGTGGGCAGAACGCTTAAAAACACAACAGCAGACGCTCGGGTGCCAGGCAATAAAATGGTGAAGTTAATGGATTATACTTTTAGCCCTTGACCATTTGCGTTCAATTGAAAGCACCTGCGTAGTTTGAGGTCCACTTCTATTTTGGCTGTAATAGCACAAATAATACTTGTCGGAACGTTTTCGGCTGTCTTTCATTTCACCTTCAGCTTTGGTTTCTGTGATCAATTTACCAATTTTTTTAGGTTTTACATACAGTCTTTGAATTACATTTAAGAATATTCTGTAAAGTTGAGTGTCCAGTGCAAAGTCCAGTGTTATACTGCACTCACTTGTACAACTAGTAATCACTGTAGATAAACTGTACCTGGTGGAAATGTAGAAAATATTTTATAAGATACTTTATAAGATTTCTATTCAGTTCAGTTCTGTTAAATTCTATTCTGTTTTGTTCTTTCCTTTTCTGTTCTGTCCTATTTTATTTTGTTCTATTCTATTCTGTTCTGCTCTTTTTGTTCTATAATTTTTTTCCTGTTCTATTCATTTTACTACATTCTATTCTGTTCTGTTCTGTTCTTTCCTGTTCTGTTCTCTTCTCTTCTGTTTTGTCCTGTTCTATTCGGTCATGTTCTATTCTGTTCTATTCTGCTCATTTTGTTCTGTTGTTTTTCTGTTTTATTAAATTCTGCTATATTCTATTCTATTCTTTCCTGTTCTGTTCTCTTTTCTTCTTTCCTTGTATTTTGTTCTATTCTATTCTGTTCTGTTCATTTTGTTCTGTTCTGTTCTGTCCTGTTCTTTGCTATTCTGTTATCTTTTCTCCTTTTCTGTTCTATTTTCTTAAATTACATTTCTATTCTGTTCTATTCTATTATGTGCTGTTGTATTCTATCCTGTTCTGTTCTGTTTATTCTGTTCTGAACTGTTCTATTCTGTACTGCTCATTTTGTTCTGTTGTTTTTTTCTGTTCTATTAAATCCTGCAATATTCTGTTCTTTCCTGTTCTGTTCTGTTCTCCTCTGTCCTTTTCTATTCTGTTATCTTTTCACTTGTTCTTTTTTATTTTCTTCTCTATTGTTCTATTCTGTTCATTGTATTATATTCTCTTCTGTTCTATTCTATTCTATTCTGTTCTGCTCATTTTGTGCTATTCTGCTCTGTTCTCTTTGGTTCTGTTCTTTTTAATTATGTTCTGTTATATTATTTTATGTTCTGTCCTGTTATTTTCTATTTGTATTGTATACAATACATTTATGACATATGTAATATGCTTGGCATGACTGTGTGTGACAGCTGTAGATTTACCCACCACGCTGTAATTTATTAGTATTGTTTCATATCACACTACACTGTGTCACTTCAAACACCCTGGTGTGAAGTATAATTAGCTAAGATACTACACTGACATGGGCGCCAGCAGAGTGTGTGTTATATAGTCCTTCAGCTCTCACCTGCTTCGCACCGCCAGTGAACACGCCACATGACAGCAATTAATTACGTTTAAGTGCTGCTGACAGAAGCCCTATAGATATATCAGCTACTTCTGTCACATATTCTTCAGCACTGTCTTAAAACATGTTATCATTTTTCCCAATTGTCAATATTGATTTTTCTCTCTCATCTCACCCTCACATTGTTCATACATAAATCTATGATACTTAGTCCAAATATATGTCCATTTTACATCCTTTTACCTGATTTGGCTTTCCTTCTCTTATTTCCCTTATTTCAATGGCATTTGATGAATATACTAGCTTTACATAAATCAGACTATATTTTAAGGACTGCCCCACATTGCAGCTGGCAAAAGACTCTTCCATAGATATTTACTGCATCTTCAGCAAAATATAAAAAGAAAGTCGCCTTGATTCCAAACCAAAAATGTGAACTTTGTAAATGCTTTCAGAACCTTACAGGGTTAGTTCACCCAAAAAATGAAAATTCGTTCATCAATTATTCACCTTTACTGTAGGTCGATTAAAGTGAATGGAGACTGAGGCTAACATTCTGCTTAATATCTCCTGTTGTGTTCCATGGAAGAAAGAAAGTAATGCAGGTTTGGGACAGCAAGGGTGAGTAAATGATTACAGAATTTTAATTTCTGGGTGAACTATCTCTTTAATAGTGCAGAAGACTTTGCACTGCAACAAGGCAAATGCATTTAACTTAAAGTTAACATACTATAATAGGATGCCAAATAATCGTATTCCAAAACTACATAAAGTCCCTGACTAATCAAAGAGTTGCATTACTGATTTGAACACATAAATGGCCAGTTTTGTTGTATGATACTGCCTCTCATTCTCTCTAACCATCCCAAATTATTTAGCTTGCAGGAAAGGCAGAGGACATTTTAAATGGTTAAAAATAGATAAGATAGGTCCCATCCCAAAAAGCGTTGAATGAGCTTACATCGCAAATATTGATCTACATCTACAGTGACAAACATTGTTATACACAGTCACAACATATGACAGTTATAATAGCAGGGTTGATTAAAAGTGCAAACTGCACAAACACAGCTTATGGAGCAGAAATTATCCCAAAGAGTCATTTTTACAGTAAGATAAAGTTTAGTCAGTCTCCAGGTGAGCTCCTTCAAAACTGTTGTCAGAAAATATGTTGTTTGACTGATAGTTGCTGCCTGAATGCTCAGTTTTATGTGATTTATGAAACATTAATAAAATATGTAAATTTGATACCTTTTAGTAAGCTTTTTAAGGGCTAGTTCACCCAAAAATGAAAATTCTGTCATCTTTTACTCACCCTCATGTAACTCTGAATGCATTATGAAAGTTTGAAGAATGTAGATGCTGCTTTTTCCCATACAATAAAAATGAATGGTGACTGAGGCATTACATTCTAACATTTGCTTTTGAGTTTGCAAAACTAAAATGAAGTTTTGCAAACTCAAGGGGGGGGGGTCTATCCTTTTAAGCAGTTTACTAAAATATGTTAATATATTCTTAAATTGTGTAAAGAATAAATGTGGTGCACTTGGCTTTAACTAAGACAATAAAATCCAACAAAATTTAAACTGCCCAAACTGCCCATAATTGCAATCCCTGTTTACCTTCTGCAATGCTGATCAGCTTTTCATCTCAAAATCCTTTTGCAGTAAATTGGTTTGGCAAAAATTAATAATTTCCCCCTGATCACCCCCTTCACATTATTAAATTCACAGTTATCATTCCTCCCCCTGATACTTGTATAGCCAGTGTGTGACATTATGACATTTCTTAAACACAGCTTTCTAATCCAATAGAAAAGCACTGTAAAAAAAAAAAAGCTGAAAAAAGAAAATTAATACATTTAGAAGCAATACTCTTTTTTTCTTAACAGCACCTCCAGAGAAAGCATAAGCTCGCTGAGACCTCGGCATTGCCACACTATTAAAATACCCCATCACCACAGAAAGCACATGAGTCATTTTAGAAAGAGAGAGAGAGAGAGAGAGAGAGAGGGCAGCACTTACCAGAGAGAATGATCCTCCTTGTTTGAAACATATAATGTATTCCTTTCCTCAATCGCAGGCAGGATTCAAGCTCTAAGTCTTGTAGTTATATAGATTTAGATCCAAGTTAATTTTAGCCTTATTTGAGAGATTAATGGAACAGAAGAGAGCAACTGATGATGTATCTCTCTCCATGCAGTTCTAGCAGAGATGCTGAAAGCACCGCTGACTGAGGAGAGGAGAAGTGAGTATTCCATCCAACACTGACACACAACTGTCTGTGCTGTGCTTGGAATGATACACACATGCTAGTGTGCACACACTCCACCCAGTTTCCCCAGGGACAGGCAAATTGTTACCCATCGTTCACACGTTTGCTTCAAGCTGATTGGGCGTGCAGGGCCGTCAGTCAAGTGAGAGCTCCCTCATGCATTTCTGTGCTAAAAGGGGGCGGAATAAGGGGCGGGGCTACTGCATTCCTCCCCTTTTAGTGTCTCCCCCTCTTTATTTACATACTCCCATTTTCTCCTCTGCACACACACACACCTCTGTCTTTCTCAATCTTTGCCTTGTTGCCATAATCTCTATTTGTAGTTTTCGGTACATTGCGCGAGGCCACGCCACGTGTATGACTTTCTTTCCTCTGCAGAACACAATTTGTGATTTTTAGAAGAATATTTCAGCTCTGTAGGTCCATACAATGCAAGTGAATGGGTGCCAAAATTTTTAAGCTCCAAAAAGCATATAAAAGCACCATAAAAGTAATCCATACAACTCCAGTGTTTTAATCTATATCTTAGAAGTGATATGATTCTTCTCCCTGCCCAGTAGGGGGCCATATGCATGAAGAATGTGTATCACTAAAAACTTAAGAAGAAGGTAAAAGTGATCTGTTTCTTTCCCATACCTAGCATATCGCTTCTGAAGATATAGATTTAACCACTGGAGTCTTATGGATTACTTTTATGTTGACTTATGTGATTTTTAGAGCTTCAAAATATGGCACCCATTCACTTGCATTGTATGGACCAAAAGAGCTGGTAAATTCTTCTAAAAATCTTCATTTGAGTTCAGCAGATGAAAGAAAGTCATACACATCTGGGATGGCATAAGAGTGAGTAAATGATGAGGGAATTTTTATATTCCTTTAACTGAAGATTCTTATTTGGCCAAAACTTTTTGCAAAATCCAATAAATTTTTAAGTTTTAGATAACCCTTCTAAAAAAGTCAGCCTGATCTCATGAAATCTGTGGTGACACTTTTTAATAATTACATTACATGGTTCATTACACATATCGTGGCTTTTCCAATGTGAAATGTCCACTGTGTGGAGCTAAAAGTGAGTTAAACGTTCTCCCAAACAGATAAGGTTTTTAAGGTTAATGCTACGTTGAGTTTTAAATCAATGAAACCTACTGTACCTCCCTAGCCTAAACCTAACTAGTGTCATAAAAAGCAAATGTAACATGTAAAATGTAATTTCTGAAGCAACCACATAATTTTGTGGTGCTTCTGTGACACTTTTGGCTCACGTGTCGACTCACATTCTCTTTAGGACTCATACCCTTGTCCTTTGCATCGCAAGTGCAGTTGAGCTACCTCGCAACTTGATCATGCTCGAATAAGCTTGTTAATGTATTTGGTTATATAGTGCAAATGGTAAAATGTATCGCCTTACAAGTCATGAACTGTAGTAAATGTTTTTAGATGTCATAAGATGTTGTGATTTGTGTGAAAAGGAATAAATGTCATTGTTGTTGTAGCACATTTAGTGTTTATTTCACCAAGAAACTGCAGCGATACGTACAACGAGCCATGTAAAAATCATTTTGTTTGCAGTACAGTAATACTTTGATATATACCATGGTACTGAAATTCATGTACCATGGTATTTACATGGTACTCCAAAGGTACAATAAAGAATTAAAATAACATGGCAGTACCATGTCCAGAAACAACATGGTAGTACCATAGTACATGTACAAAAAACACAGTAGTACCATGATAATTTTTGTAAGTGAAGTAAGGCTTAACACACACAATTGATGTTCTTGCATAAACTGCCCTTCTCTGCAAACTTGCATCAGAATATATATATATATATATATATATATATATATATATATATATATATATATATATATATATATATATATTCCCAGCTTGCCATAAGGATCTCTTGAGATAAACACCAACAATATCTAGGCCTGTAGAATTAATGAATAGCACAAATCAGGCTGCACGTCAGGACTGCTGCAGAGGAGGTGTGTGTGTGTATGACTGATGGAGACTGCGCTAGTGCTGTCTGAAGCTTTAACGCTGCATAGGTTTTGACAGGAAGCTTGATGTGATGTATGTCAAAAGAAAATCCACTGCATAACTGAGATCGTTGTTTCTTTGTAGTTTCTTTTAAAGAATGTAACTTCTGCACCACTTCTACATGGAATTGCAAAAAATAACGAGTGCTTCCAAATATATTCTCAAACACTCTGCCTTTGATCCCAAAAATGACACACTTTTTGCACACATTACATGCAATAAAGTTGTCTCTGCATATTAAGCTGGGAGAAGAGAAAGTACTTTAACAAGGAAACAATGAAACACATCACTTTTAAGTGTGCCGTTTAGGCACATACTGTATTTGTTTGAGTTTTCTTTATGTACTTGTTTAAAAACAAAAAACAAAAAAACTATATAGCATTACAAGAATGATTATAGAGTTTCTTATTAATATCATGAAAGATGTATTAGCTCCAGGTGCACAGTTTTGGCTCACAAATGCACCTGGATTTTAAGATGTGATGTTCAAACTGTCAAAGTGTAATCTGAAGAAACTAGGCAATTTCCTGTAAACTGCTGGCTCAGCATTTGTGTGAGTCATCTGGTGCCAAAGTACACGCTTCAACTGAGGGAAGTCATCTTATAAGAAGTCCTGTAGGGCTTGTTGCAGCTGAGAAACTGTTCTAGCAGAAAGGCAACAAGCAGAAAAGATTACCGTACGTGAAATTCCATAAAGCATGACAAGTGACAACCAGTGGTAGAAAGTTTCAAGGACAAATGAGATGAGAAGTCCATCGATGGCTTTTTGCTGTGTCCTGATAAACACAATGGTGGTTCAACAGTCTGGGTTATTTCAGGTAATGGTGTGGGGGATCTGGTCAAAATTGATGGAACAGTGAGTCCTGAGAAATAAAAACATCTTGTTTACTGATGTAACCTCTGTTCCCTGATGGAGGGAACGAGACGTTGTGTCGATGTAGTGACACTAGGGGTTCGCTCTTGAGAGCCCCAATCACCTTTGCTTTATTCAGAAAAGGCCAATGAAAATTGGCGAGTGGAATTTGCATGCCACTCTCCGCCCCGGACACACGGGTATAAAAGGAGATGCCATGCACCACTCATTCAGATTTGTGCTGAGGAGCCGAGAGAGAGACACGTCCATGTCAGCGGTCGGTTCAGCGCCACGGCAGGAGGGACACACGTCTCGTTCCCTCCATCAGGGAATAGACGTTACATCAGTAACCAAGACATTCCTTGTCTGTCACTCACTCGATGTTGTGTTGATGTAGTAACACTAGGGGTTCTTATACGAAATGCCGCAGGCGCTGAACCATGTCACGAGATACAGAGGAGCGGACACAGGCAGGCTGCTGCGTGCCTCGCAGCGAGCGCTCGACCATGTCATGACCTTCCAGCGAGTTAGGTAAGGTGTCTCCCTGGTCCCGGATAGGGTAGGAGTAGGCACTTACCCGAGGAGGCTACAGGTGGTGGCCTTTCCTGATTTTTGTATTAAGCAATTTCCTGCCGAGCACCTGCTAGAATAGCGCTGGGGAAGAGCTCTTCCCTCTCCAGGAGGGAGAGCACTACGGAGACCACATCCTACCGGAGGGAGGTTAACATGTGGAGAATATCTCACATGGAATTACCGACGGCGAAGTTCACATATGGAATGATGCCACTGGGGAGGACCCTATCTACGGAGAGGGTACACAGCAACAGTGGCAGAGGCAGAGCAGAGCCTTGGTTCCAATCAAGCCCGATGTTCACAGCCGCCTGGGCAATCACGGCTGCCAACTCAGCATCCGACTCCGGCTGACTACCACCCGAGAGCGGGAGCTCAGTAGACTCGTCCGCTTCCGAAAGCAGGAGCCCACCCTCTGATGCTACGACCAATAACTCATCCTCGTCACGAGCCCCGAACGAGACATTAAATCCACCCTTTGGCGGACTGCCTGCCTCGCTTGTGAGCTCTACTGGGCAGAACGAGCGTGCTGGGGGATGGGAGGTCCACGGGAACTGAGCCGGCGGAGAAGCTCCCATATCCACATCCAAATCGCCCACAGTGCTCGCCGACCCAGCCACCTGAGTTTCAACGTAGGATGGACCGGGTCAGGAAGCAGCCATGGTGGCTCTCTGCTTCACGAAGAAGGAAGAAAGCCGCGACTGCAACTTTCTCATGGGCAAGTTCTCACAGTGAAAACATGACCCATCCACAAAAGCTGCCTCGGCGTGCTGGCGACCCAAGCACTCGAGACAGATTTCGTGACCATCTGGTGGGGAGAGATAACAGCCACACCCAGTAGCACAAAGGCGAAAGGACATCTTTAAAAAGACGGCAATCATTTGTGCGAGCTCCTGTAGAGAAAATATACTTTTTTGAATATACACCTGTGGACTCAGCCGCTGAAGCACCCAGGGGAACACAACACTCGACCGTGTGAGGGTGACCCCTGATACGCGCCATAATTCCAGCGGCAATAGCAAGGTGACGGGACGAACACACACATGCGCTCGGCTCCGAAGATCAAGTCTGAATGAGTGGTGCATGCCATCTCCTTTTATACCCGTATGTCCGGGGCAGAGAGCGGCATGCAAATTCCACTCGCCAATGTTCATTGGCCTTTTCTGAATAAAGCAAAGGTGATTGCGGCTCTCAAGAGCGAACCCCTAGTGTCACTACATCGACACAACGTCGAGTGAGTGACAGACAGGGAACTGTTTTTGATTCATTTTTCCATGCCCTCTGGAAAATGACTGATGGCAAGATCATTCAGTATGAGATGCCAAACACTTCAAACACAATTAAGACCCACTTGTAGTGGAAATCTACACATGAAACACTTACAGAGTCCTGACATGACATAACTGAAGATCACTTTGACTGATATAAGTACAAAAAACAGTCTAATTTAACAGAATGGTAAAGATTTTACAACAGGACTACCTGAAAAATGTTTTCTATGGGGCTGTTTACATCGAATGCGGATGCCATTCACAAGCACTTGTCTACTTTTTGGAAAAAATATGCCAGATGGACATCTTTGACCGTTGCATGATGTCTCACTGTCTTTTGCCAAGCGCACCTGCGTTCTGTTCCATTCATTACGCTGAATCAAGCTTTTTTACGCAAAAACGCATTCAGTCTCATAGTCCCTAAGGCTATTATAATGCAAGGCTATTGTATTCAGTGCACCATTTTTAAATCTAAATGTGGACACAGGCTATACTCAAGCTCCAGCGGATATAAAGATTATCAGTGAATAACGACTTGTTAAATTATATATAATTTATCTAAAACCGTATATTTCCCGATTGAACAAGTGCCGATCCGAGAGTGCTGATGTTTAATAAAACAGCTCTGGGACACTTCACTGTTTGTATCACTACATTTGTCAGTGTCTGTGGCATCCAGACAGGCTCAGTCTGAAACTATTTTAGTTAGTAGAGCAAAAATAGATAAAATAATTGTCCAGATTGTGTCTAAAATGTAAACTACTTGACGCTAACTTCTTGTTATTAGAACTATTGTATAAAAGCCTGTGGCCTCATGCCTGTGGCTAAATCACAGCCATGCTGATTTTCAGTACCACAGTACTCTTGCTCATGTGATATTGCTTAAATGTACATGTTTGTAACTGGTTTAATGCCATGTAGTATTTTTATGAGCAAATGAAGACACTTCCCAAATAAACAGCTTTAAGCATAATTTTCTTGTGCTTTTGTTGTTGTCTTCGTGCCTATGTTCCTAATTTAAGGAAATGTTCCATAAAACAGATTATGATGAGAACTAAATCAACTGAAATTATATCTAGTAATATCGCACTCCCAAATCAAGAGTTTTGACATTTTATGGAGCTTTTTCTTGACTCCAGCAGATAAGACCCATCTGCTCTCAGAAAGTTGTCCCTAATGCACCATAATCCACTGAGCTCGGCAGCATCCACAAATAAACCAAGAGCAGTTCTATCAACAGTATGCAAATGTTCTAGCAGTGCCATCTCATGCCTGTTCTCGTGTGTCCCTCTTTAGGAGCCCGAAGAACCCTCAGCAGAAGATCATCAAACGAGTCATCGGGGTTGAAGGTGACTTCATCAAGTAAGTTTGTTCTAGCTGTGTCAGGCTTGTAAAAACTTTTATATGTCAAATGGTAAAATTTGTTAGAGATTTTATGCCCTAGATCAGTGGTTCTCAACTGATGGGTCTCAAACTAAAATGGGTTGCAGGTCTGATCTGATTGGGTCCTGCAAACAGCAGGGGAAAAACAATGCTAAATGCAAACAATAATATGCAACTAAGCCTATAATCATGCATAGTTAGAATAGCAAAATCCAAATCTTAGACCTGAAGCTAAACCAGCTGAGAACCACTGGTCTAAATGGCATTATGGTATTATATTGGTATTAGCTTGTGACAGTCCAAGGTTGTAACAACTTGTAATGGCAGGGCATGTTTGGTTGTGCACTTAAATGTTGCCTAAATCTATTTACTCATACTAAACAGGCCTCTATACACCAGACAAACCCTAAGAAGGATCTGTTTGAGCTTATTAAGCATGCTGTTTTAGTCTTGTTCATCTTTAAATTCATGCATTGCACAAATGCACCATTTAGCCGAAAGTGTCATTAAACATTAATGTTACTCATCAAACCATTCATGGCCAACAACTATATCTCAAGGTGATCTTGGGATCTTTTGAGGATATCCTTGGTGTGATGGCTTTTAGAGATTATTTAATGATGGGCTAGATGTTTTCTGGCAGATAGGAACATCTTAAAACACTCTTGGACCCTTATACAGTAAATCAACTTATGAAAGCACATACTGTATGAGTGTCCACATACTTTGGGCCAAATAGTGTAGATAGAGTTGTGGTTACAAATAGGGTTACAGTATGGCTGGTATGATTTGTTATATCAGAAGTTGTAATGTGACTAACATCATCTACACGCCAAACGTCATAACATGAATTACTATTTATTTACATTAGTAAGATGAAGTACTGTTAGTGAAAATTTTACTTTGGTATTTTAAAATATTTAGCCTAATAACCAAAGTTTTGGAAGACCAAAGGTAAACATTTAAGAATTGGTCATTGAAAAACCTATATTGGCCTCTGATCTGAATACTGGGGGGAGGGATAGTGCACCCCCATTTCTCATAATATATCCTCCTCAATGTCTATTATGGTAATGGCCCTACTCTTATGGAATCTGCAAAGATCTCTTCTACCGTATTGCACGAGAGTGCTCACATAACTCCCTACAAAAGATATGAGCTATTGCCATGTCAGAAAGTAATCTTAAATGTAAAACAAAGACTGCAGCAGCTGTGCGAACATTAATTATTGATCTTAGATTTAGAGAAAGGTCTAAGAGCCAGTTGCAACAATGGTTGATACATGCAGATTTTCAGCTGTAACATAAACAACTGAGAATGAAACTAATGTTTTTAATGCATTGTGTAACCAGAAAGCATTACTATGTTAATATAATGTATCATTTTATTTCTTTCATAAGGACTCTGGGATATAAAAACCGCTATGTAAGAGTTCCAGATGGACATCTGTGGATTGAGGGTGACCATCACTGCCGAAGTATTGACAGCAACACATTCAGACCGGTAATCAAATAATTAGCAGTGCTTAATATTGCACCACTCTTAACCATTTACTAGACATCACTATTACTATTGCTTATTGACCTATGTATTATGCTTTTCTTTCTTATTCGGAATGCAAAAGGAAATGTTTTAATGAATATCGCTGACTGTCTATTTAATGTAACGGCAGTGGATAGTGCCTCACTTAAAGCACCCAAAAGATTTACAAAAGTAGTCCATGTGACTCATGCTTCTGAAGACATACAATAGGTTTTGGTGAGAAACACCCCGGAATATAATTCATTTTTCAGAGAAAATCTTACCCTCGGTTGCTCATTCATGAGTGCTATGGTAGAAACTTGTTAACTATGGAGCTTTCAAATGTCATGTAAACACACTGTCTGTTTTCTTTTTAATAAGCTTAAAAATATATATATATATCTTTTTTATATCAGCATATTGTTGTGTATGTAAACACTTAGTAGCTGGGTTTCCATCCAACTATTTGTATACACATTATTTAATTGCGCATAAGAAATCCTGAATTTAAACACTTGATATGCAAATAAACTTTTAAAATTTGCTAAAATTGAATGCACTAGGAGGAGGTGGATTTTCTACATTTTCGCATTAGTTAAAATGCGCATTAAGGTGATGGAAACAGTTTATTCGCAAAACAATTATGTGTTTTGACCATTCGTGCACGTGTTACGAATGTAAGACAACTTTGTGTGACTGGCTCAGTGAAAGACGGATCTTGGCACACAATTCTTTGGACATAGCTCTTGACATTCGGAAGTGTTTATCACACAGCTGGTCTATAAAGTGGGTCCTCACAATCCACCAGAACAGTTTTGAGTGCAGGCGCTCCATATATGCGGAGGATGGCGGTGTATTGGCATCACATCCATTTCAGCCCTCATTATATCAGATATTACATTTGCTCTGCGGCGTCTTCTGGCAACATTTAATAAAATGAGGTACAATTGCTCCTGCAAATAAAGCTCTCCCTGAAGCAAGGAGGTCATTCAGCTGCTCCATCATGACAAGGCAGCTCCCTCAAGATGATGCGCATGACATAGTGGATGGAAACGCACTACAATTCTTATTTTCTTTAGTCAAATTTTTAGAAATGCGCTTAAAAAATGAGAAACATTTTGATGGAAACCCATTGTTCTATTCTTTTTAGCATTCCAACACAGCATTGGCTCAACCAATGGCAAGACATTACATTTGTGTAATCCCAGAGATGACCTACAAAAACTTTGTTTCAGGCATCAGTTTCAAAGGATCTTTGCCAGATGCCACCACCATAGGCAGATTTAGTCACAAATAGAAGTATTTATAAAAAATTCAACAAACACAGACATACAGTAGATTGTTGCTTTCATGGGACAGTCTTAACAGCCTCGATGTGCTTGAATACCCCTGGTGTGCTCTGTAATGTATAGAGATTGAGATATTATGGGTTCTTTGAAGAAGCTTCTTTGCTGCACAGCTCCTCAGATATATTATTAAATAGTGATTCTTTCTTCCATCTCAACTCTCTGCTCATCCACGCAGACTGACATGACTCACTATTAACATTTGTAGTGTCAAGATCTATGTCTGATTTGTCCTTGAAAGATTTGAAATGCTTTTGCTGATTTGTGTTTGCACTCACTGATTCTTGAGTACTGGGACAAAACTGAAAAATAAAAGTTTACACATGAAGTTATTTTGGATCAATCTGTTAAACGGATATTTATGTTTGGATCCAATCCCCTGCTTTTTATGTTTTTTCACAAAATGTGTGTTTTTCCTTGCCTAAATTTGGGTCAACATTGTTACATACAAAAAGAATGTGTCAAATATTTATAAATATACATATTTGCAAATCTGGCACTTCATTTAAATAAATTAATGATTTGAGAAAGCACAATGGATTCAAACTAGTTTTCAGCTCCATTTATTGAAATGACACCTCAGTCAGACTGTATATTCTAAAGTGGTTGAAAGCTAACTGTGTTGACAACCATATTTTGCATACTACACATATTAAATGCAGAAGCTATTAAGTTGTTCTGGTGTTACTAGGGTTTTGGAACACGGAAGTAAGCGATTGCAGGGTAAATTTCTATAGTGGTGAATAGAAGACCACAGCAAATGTCCCGTCCCTTTTCAGAACAATTGTCCTGTCCATGTAGTCACTGACTCAGATAGCTTCAGTTCTTGTGGTTTTGCAAGTCGATGAGGTTTCGAGTGTTTGTCATCATGCAAATTTTAGCAATGCTTCTTGTCTGAAAGCAAATGAATAAGTCTCTCACTGAACCACAAACTTCCCAGGTCTCTTTTATTGTTGTTTCACATCCATTACCCAGAAATTCTGTGGTTTCCCTGAAACGTACAGGGGTGTGTGAGATCTATTTGCCGGAAAGCCATCAGGCCATATATCAAAAAGCAAATATTCTTGTTGGATGTTTCAGGCAATTGCTTTCACTTTTGTCATTGCAGACTGCAGTGTTACCTTCACTTGATGCATTATACACCAAGATGTGTGTGTGTGTGTGTGTGTGTGTGTGTGTGTGTGTGTGTGTGTGTGGAAGGAGTAAATGTCTGTCCTTTTTTCACTTTATGCCCTTTTCAAGACAAACTATACACCATTTAGATCTTTCTCAGATTGTAGATTGATCCATAGTCAACATGAAATAAAACTGACCATATTTACTTTAATTCACATTCTTGCACTCAGCATCAATAATTCATTGGTGCATGTTATTAAAAAAATTGGTCTTCGTACACTGTTAAAGATTTTCTCGTCAAAAAACAGTAAAGAACTGGCAGCAGGGTTGCCAGCATGTTAATGTAAAGTTAACAGTGTCTTGCTGTTGCTGAAATTAACAGCTACAGTATACAACTGTAATTTAGCAGCATATAGCTTTCAAATTACATACCATCTACTGTTGTGAAATTAACAACTATGTTCACTGCATGCACCGCGGCATGAAGAATTTACTATTTACTGGTTTATTTTGATGTTGTTTTTGTTGTAGTCTAAGTTACTTGTATTTTAATGTTCAGCTTTTACTTTTTTACATAAAAGTATATTTGTTAATTGTCACCATTGTTGCGTTTTGTATGCCGAGTTGATTTCTGTGTGTGTCTTGTTAACAACACATGTTATGCTGTAAGTTTATCAAAAACATCAAACACTCAGTTTGCTGATATAATTTTGCTGAAATAACCTTTACTGTTTTTGCTTTTATGTTTTTATGCGCAATGCATCACTATTGCCAAATATAGCGCCATTTGTGAGGTCTGACCTTAGGTTTTGTCTTCCAAGTAGCACAGTGCAACAATTTGTGTTTTACTTAAACACAAATTGACTGTCTGGAAGAAAATAAAATAATAATAAAGAAGGTCCAAGGTGCCAGCTCATTTGTTGTTGTTGTTGTTGTTGTTTTGTTTTGTTTTTTATTTTTTTATTTTTTCATAAAAAATATACTGTTCAATCTTGGCAAAATTGTACATTTAATATGTACATTGCTTCAAAGGTTGATTTTTTTTTTTTATTTGACTTCTCATTAGACAGACAAGTGAAGGCTGATGTGAGATGATAAAGAGCAGAGGAGTTGGTCAGAAACATCATGAACACTAACAATGTGCCACAAACTAAATGTTTCATTGGGGGGGTGGGGGATAAAATATACATTTCAAAATGTCACTATAGCTTTCACCAAGATGATATCACGATTTTAAATGTTAATTTTCCCCTAATGCTTGCATAGAACAGCTATTTACCGTAAAACTAGTCACTTCACAGTGAGCCTGCTCTTGATCTCCCAGAATGCAACATTTTTAACAGCAAACTACTGTATTTAAGAATCACAGTAAATTGCTGTAGGAATTTGGCCGTAAATTTACAGCAGTTTTTTACAGTGTACTCTTTAATCAAAATGTAATAACTTGCTTTTCTTGTCTTGACTTTCTTTTTCCATTGATGTCTCTTAATGTTACCTGACTGCCATATAGCGATTTAGGTATTCTAGCAAACTCAGACTATGTAACGCCCATTTTTAACCATCCAATCAATTCTCTATGTATAAAATTAGTCCCGCCCTACATTTTTCTTCAATGAATATCACGTTTCCCTTGGAAATATGTCACATTACTGTTAGTAAAATGCGTTTTGAATAGCAATTCACATTGATGATTAATGCTGTATAGATTTTTAATGCTGTTTTATGAAATATTTTGATTCTGAAATATTGACACGACTCCAACGTTTGGCAAAGCACTAATTGTGAGTCAGGTCACAAAATCTGTTCTTGAGCCTGTGTATTTATTTTTCCTACAAAACACTGTAAAATGTCACACATTTGATTCAGCTCGGACATCCAGTTCCTGGGCTAAAGCATTCAAGACCGGCACCAGTGAGGGTCTACTCGAAGATCACAGACACCAGATTGTCTGCAATACGTTCAACTGATACTGAGATTTTTTCATGCTGTTAAACCAAAAGATCCGCCTGGTCCATATCATCCCCTGTGGGTGATTACATTATCACCCCTTCAAATCCCTCCAAACCCCACAGGTATTTACAATACCCTCCAAATCAAAGTTTTTGGGAGCTGGCTGGAATCTCTTCCACATCCCCCTGGCTATGAAACGCAGTAGGGTCCCACTCTCTTTCAGCTAGAGATACACTCACCAGCCACTTTATTAGGTACACCTGTTTATCTAGGTTTTCATGTGATTAACCAGTCTGGCCATTCTCCGTAGATCTCTGTCATCAACAAGGCATTTTCATCCACAGCTGCTGCTTATTGGTTGTTTTTTGTTTTTCGCACCATTCTCTATACACTCTAGAAACTGTTGCATATGAAAATCCCAGGAGATCAGCAGTTACAGAAATACTCACACCAGCCTGTCTGGCACCTACAATCATGCCACGGTCTAAATAACTGAGATCAGATTTTTTCCCCCATTCTGATGGTTAATGTGAACATTAACTGAAGCTTCTGAACCATATCTGCATTATTTTATACATTACACTGCTGCCACACTATTGGCTGATTAGATAATCACATGAATAAGTAGATGTGCAGGTGTACCAAAAAAGTGGCTGGTGAGTGAATATTGCTTTGTGTTCAGTAGATGAAAAGAGCATCTGCGCTGTCTAATTCTTCTTCCAGAAGGTCTGTGCAGAGGCAAATTCACCCAGCACTGCAATTCTGAACGTAGCTTCAATTTACAAGTATGCATTTGGCAGACGCTTTTATCCAAAGTGATAAAAGGCCAGAAAACATACTTTAAGCAAGAAAGCATATGCAAATAACCAGCAACCATATCACCCTGCAGCTCTTGCCTGGTTACCCACTGAAGCTAAGCAGGGTTGAGCCTGGTCAGTACCTGGATGGGAGACCTCCTGGGGAAAACTAAGGTTGCTTCTGGAAGAGGTGTTAGTGAAGCCAGCAGGGGGTGTGCACCCTGCTGTCTGTGTGGGTCCTAATGCCCCAGTATAGTGACGTGGACATGATACTGTAAACAGGCACTGTCCTTTGGATGAGTTGTTAAACTGAGGTCCTGACTCTCTATGGTCATTAAAAATTCTCATAAAAAGTAGGGGTGTAACCCTGGTGTCCTGGCCAAATTTCCCCCCCATTGGCCCTTATTAATCATGACCTTCTAATAATCCACATCCCTGAATGGCTCTATCACTCTACTCTCTCCTCTCCACCAACAGCTGATATGTGTTGGGCATTCTGGTGCACTATGGCTGCTGTCACATCATCAAGATGGATGCTGCACACTGGTGGTGGTTGAGGAGAACCCTATGTTCTGTGTGTCAGAAAAGTGCTATATAAGTGTAATGTTCAAATGCGAGCACTTGGCTGATGCATGCTCTGGTTGAACATACTTAATGTACGTTCTTGCGTTACTGTGGCATTCAAAAGTCTGTGTGAATAAATGGAATGTGTTATTATTCAGGTAAGTTGCTATAAATATATTGACTTGAACTTACTTGCTCAGCAATACTCTTTTCAAACGGTTGTTCCGATATGACAGTATTTGGCTTGAAAGGTAAAACTCACCATAGAAGTGGACAGTTCACTCTAATGTCTGCTATAGCACCCCTTGCGGCAACATTGAGAATGCAACACTTTCTTGCGTTGTGTTATGAATTGCGGTCTGACACATTTTGGAACGCAAAAACACACTGAATTAAACTTGCGAGCTAGAAGCGCTGCATTCACGTACTTGCGTAGAGTATGTTTTGGCCTTTAGGGGCCATTCAGACTGAACATGTCCTTAAAAAACCTGTACCATGCACTAAAAAACCTTGCACAATGAAAATAAAAGAACCCAGGTTTCTTGAGATCCGTTCTTTAGGTTCTTTATAACTTGATATGGCATCTAAAATAACGTACTGCTCCTGCAAGAGATGCATAAATAAATGGCGAGATATGGTGAAATGGTTATAGACGTTCTTCTAGCCCATGTTTACATGGAAAAACAATTGAAAACCAGTTCTGACTGATGCAAAAATGTGTTTGGTGTAAACAACCTCTTACAATGTTCTTACAAGTATACAGTACATTTGTCAGTATGAGTTCCCTGAGAATCGAACCAGTGACCATGGTGTTGCTAGTATCATGCTGTACCAGTTAAGCTACAGGATTAATACTTCAACTGGTAGCTCTCATTTCCGAACAAGAACAAGTATATGTGAAAAGCCTAATGGGAATCTACTAAAAGCAGTTTTTTCTGATATCAATATTGATATCAATATTAATATCAATATTTTATTTTATGTAGCATTTCAAGATACCTTGATATGGTTAAATTTTGCAGTACTACATTTGCCAAAGCTTGGTGATTCTTATCTCCACAGGTTTCACTTGGTCTTGTCCAAGATCGGGTGTCTCACATCATCTGGCCACCCAGTCGGTGGCAGCGGATAGAGCCATCACTACCCCCTGAACGACGACCCCTGTTGAACTGGGATGGAGCAACAGAGGACAGTTACGATGACTGAACTGAAGGACTATCATATAACCAAGTCAACCCTCATGTACATGGCTCTTTTGTGTTATGGACTATATAAATGTTATGGTTGAAACCATGTGCGCCAAATCAGTGCCAAGGAATGAGTTCTTCGGCAGTAACTTGGATAGTTATTGTAAATTGTACATATTCCTACCCTTTGTGCAGGTTTGTGCTTTTGGTCCAATTCGATGATCAAATGCATAGAATAGAAGTAAACTATGTACTGTATTATACTTTCAGTTTTGACTAAAAAAAGACGTGATACAATCGGATACAAACATTTGCCTTAATTAATTATTTATTTCTAATGGCACATTGTGTCCAAAAAATAATAATATTTGGCAACCATTTAATTGGTGTAGTCAAATTATTGACAAACTAGTTAGTGAATTGGTTTTCAATCAGAATGCCTCTTGGGCAATGAAGAAGATCAATTTACATGGACAAGTTTCCAGCGACAGTTTGTTTGTCAAAACTGAAAGCAAAAACGCTGTGCGATGATTGGGTGATTTGCAATACAATAAATCCTAATATATTTCCAACTTCCATTTTATGGCAATAGATTACCTAAGAGTCAAATTAAGTCTCATAGATAATAGCTAGTGTTATACTTAGTGATATATCTGACATATCCACCTGTTCTGTGCTGTGGATAAAGTATGTCCATATGCACAAACCCTATGTAAAAGCAAAATTGGCTGCAATTTTCTATTGATCTTATGCTACCAAAGATAAATTTGTCCTTAAATGCCATAGCTATGAATTTGCAGATTGCTCCAAGAGGGAAGGTAGAATACCATGCTAGACTAAACTCGATCAGATTTAATGTGAGTGGCCACAGGTCAATGCGGATATTCGCACAAGGCTGTGATGAGTTCAATGGCTGTCAAACATAAATCACCACAGGCAGCCTTAGGGCTTAAGTGTGCCAGGGAATGGGCACAAATCTTAGGATACTGCAGAAACAGAAGATAGCCATGCAGCACTTGAAGATTCTTGGTTTGAAAGGGTGCATACATGTATGGGTGATTCTTCCATTAGGGACACTATTAACTACTTGAAATCTTTACACATCTTCTTCAAACCTTTTTTCACTTATGTTAAAATGTTTAACACATGTCCTAGTCATGTATGACCTTGATCAACCAGTTACCTTCAAATATATAAATATAAAAAGAAATTGATTCTTTTTTATTTATTTTGCTAAGTAGAATTTCACTGGCGTTGACACAGTTTTAAACATTTCTTTAACAGAACAATGATGAGATATTTGATTTTATTTATTTAATTTTGGAAGAAACTTTTTTCTATAAAAACCTCTTAAGAGTCAGAAAAGTTCCCGTAATTGAAGTATCACACGTATACGGAGAAAAACATGTTTTTCATGTCTGACATTCTGTATTATCTTCTCATCCTGGGTAAACAAGATGTCTTGCTTTGGTGACAAAACATGAGTTCAATATCAAGCTTTTAATCTTCTCTAGAAGGACACAGGGAACAAGCATGTCATAGCTGCTTATTTCAGTACCCACAAAACTCTTCAGAAGGGAAGCAATCGCTCATTGAACATGACAACCACATTAAAAACCCACAAGAGGAAATTGAAGGCTCAAATTGAATTTACCTTACAGAGTCAAAGAGATGTGTGCTTTCAGTTGTTGATGTAGATGCAAGATGAATTGTGTATCTTTCTCATGAAGTGTGCTGTGGGGAATCCACATACATTCTACATTCTACATCCTACATTTCTTTTTGTATTTAAAATGGGCTTAGGTTCACTTATTTTCTGTATGAAATGTGGACTTTTTCTTAAGTCTGAACGTACATATCCTTTTTGTAGAATTTGGCTTATGCAATATGTTTTGCAAGGTTTTGCTAAATGTTGGACTGTCACATTGCTGTAGTTTTACTAAATGTTTACATAATACCATTATACTGGGTTCTGTCATGGAAAACCTGGAAATATCAGGGAATTTTAGGAATGTAATTCCAGACCTATAAAGCAAATACAATTTTAAAGATCATGGAAAATTAATGGACATTTCTATAGTGCATTTTAATTTTTCTAGTTATGCTCTGCTCTAAAATACTTCATATGCTAGATATTACTCTTCACAGTTGTACTGTGCTCAAATCTCAGGACATTTTTGTCTTACTGACATTTGTCACACACAAAAAAAATTGTTTTTCACATTTATCAATTCCAAGAATTGGTACTTGAAACCTGCTCCAATCTGCAATTTCCATGAAATGATTT
This sequence comes from Myxocyprinus asiaticus, assembly GCF_019703515.2. NCBI lineage: Eukaryota > Metazoa > Chordata > Actinopteri > Cypriniformes > Catostomidae > Myxocyprinus > Myxocyprinus asiaticus. The sequence continues at coordinate 14,911,308 of NC_059391.1, forward strand.
TTGAAAATCCTTATCTAATAATTAACAACTATTGGAAAAGTCATCATTATTGCAAAATTATTTCCAAAAATAGATGAAAAAGCCAAGAAACTCAAATTTATATCTGCCTTTTCACAGTAATTACAGTACATGGGCATGTCTTTGTTTAGTGCAACAGTATTCCAGAGAATGTGTTTAATATTTAGCATCCAGCTGTGCTGAACACTCAACAATGACTGGAATGTAAAGCACAGCAGGACACTATGTTTAACTTAACATGAAATATTCATAAATGACTAAAGTCAAAGCAAAAGGCTCTGCCAGATTGCAGCTACAAATTTTACAAAGGCAAGATAAGGGTGACCTTTTCTTGACCCTCAGTATCACTTAAAGATGTATCGAGTACCTACTTTTGCATAATTAAAAAAAAAAAAAAATAAAAATAATGAATGTGTACCAAATTGTTTAAGCTCCAAAAGCACATAAAAGTAATCCATATGACTCCACTGGTTTAATCCATGTCTTCAGAAGAGATATGATAGGTGTATTTAAGTCCTTTTTTTTTTTTTTTTTTTCTTTTCAATGAATCTCAACTTTCACTTTCACAATCTTCTTTTGTTTTTGCCGATTCACATTCTTCATGCATATTGCCACCTTCTGGTCAAGGAAGAATTGTAATTTTTGGGTGAACTATCCCATTAATAAAACTTCAAATATGTATTTTTTTATTATGTTTTATTAAAGATTACTTGATTCAATTTGATGGAATTTTGTTATGAACTTAAAATGCATAAATCTTAAAATTATTATTAATAATAATAAATATAGCTGCAAGCAGCAATTATCGGCAGCATGAGCAGTGAAAGAAGCATTGTGACACATTTTAAGTTAGAATTCTGATGAATGCTGTAGGAGTTAAAGATAAAAAACAAACATCTATGGCCATGTTTCTCAAGATACACTACTGTCTACCAGTCTATTTGCATGTACTAGTTGCACATTAAAATCTCTATCATCGGAAGAACAAAAGTGCTTGCTCTTTTGGCTATTAGTACATTGATAAAGAGCGTTTACTCAAGGTTATGCAGAGGGTGTTAAGTGCAACATTGCACACTATACATTGTTTTGTGTATTCTCAAGCACTTTGTAGGATGTTTTGGAAAAAAATGATGAAAAGTCAGTTTTTACATCCATAGAGTTATATGCAATACATTTATAGACATCCTAGCAATATTTTGTTTAATCCAATTATTTCCATGACACTTGAAATTTGTTGACGACTGGCCAATGGCTGCCATGTTTCTCAATATATGCAACTGTCCTCATGATCAATGATGGCAACTCCCACAAAGACACTGAACGCAAAGACACTGCATGCAAATTTTGAAATTAATCGGACAAATGTTTCTATATTTAGAGCCACTTTCATACTGTTCCCTGTTATAGTGCCACCAAATGGCCAAACCCAGCAACTTTTTCTCTGTGTTCTCAGGTTGAGCCCTTATATAAGTGTGTCGAGTTTGGTGACAATATCTCATTTCACTTAAGAGTTATATCAATTTACATAAAAGCAGAGATCACTTTTAAAATTCATCGGCCTGTTTTTGGCATTTACAAGCTAAATTTTGCCATGTTCTCTTTTATTTTAAGAAATTAACTAATGACGCTTCTTATTTTGGTGGTTTCATTCCGATTGGACGAACGGCTTTGAAGCAATTAGCTAAAGTAGTTTTGGAACTATTTTCGAAGTGGCAACAGGCCATAAGGCAAACCATAGCAAATATGGTATCGTTGCGCTCAGCAAGTCCTCACGAACTAAAAGAGACCAGTCCTGTGAAAATAGACCAACGCCACTAAAAGTTATAAGCTCACAATATTTAAAAAAAAAACAACAAAAAAACAAAACATTTTTTTACCACTAGGTGGCGCCGGACCCACACTTCTCAGGCACCTTCAGGGCATGGTCCTGATGACACATACAAAGTTTCGTAACGATACGCCAATGCGTTCATAAAATACAGCATTTTGCGACAAAATTCAAAATAGCCGACATGGGAAAATTGGGTATCGTTTGACTCAGAATGTTTCACTCAATCTAAAGAGAGCAGTTTTATCATATTTGGCCAAAGCGTTCAAGAGTTATACGTGAAAATAGCCATTTTTCTATCTCCTGACCAGTAGGGGGCAGTGTGGCGAAACTCTGACGGTGACTGAGGAGGTGTCAGATAGAAGGCCGGGCAACCTGGGGGTGTTTAATTTGAAGTGGGGCAGCTATCTGACCTTTTTGGAAGGCTCTCGGGGAGGGGCATTGGAGAGGGATTTATAGTTTAAATGTGTGTGATTATTATTATTATTATTATTATATATATATATATATATATATATATATATATATATATATATATATATATATATATATATATTATTTTGTGTGTGTGTGTAATTTGGCTTTGACCACAGGGATGTTTGTTGGGGGTCAGGATGGAGTTGGGGATTGGGAGGGGGAAGGGGAATAATGGGGGTTAAAAGTTCAGAAAGAAGTTCAAAAAACAGTAAATTCTGTGCATACATGTTTTGCTTTTCTGTTTCATTTGTCAGAATCAAAAAAAAGTGTTAATCAGAATAATAATAATAGTAATAATAATAATAATAATTTGGAGTGTATTAGGAAAAGCCCATAAAGACTTTTCAGCTCAAATGTCAAACCAGTGAAAATATACCAGGATTTTTGGTATTTTTTTGGAAATAATATAGATTCGTACTAAATAATCTAGGGAACTAAGGAAACAATATCTACACTGCATTGCCATTGCAACTATGGCATTTACACTTTCTGAATGTGTTTAGACTACCATAGAAGTACCATAGAAGTACCATAGTTTGATTAATTGAAACATTGATCAGTTACATTGATCTAGTCGTAGTAATGTGGAGCCATCCATGGTTCTATACGGGTATTACATTTTACTACTAGTTTTCTTTCATGTGGTATAAGTAGTACAACCATAGTAGCCACAGGTAAACTATGGTTATGCAAGAACTAAATTTTCAAAAGGAAGTAGCAGAATTTATCTATGCTATCTCCAATACCTTGTGCATCCCCTAAAAATGTGTAGAGATGCTTTGCTTTTTCCAGCTCTATATTAGCTCATGTGACGGCAACAGGTGGCAGAATGAGACTGACCCAATTAAAACACAATCCTCAGCTCAGGGCCTCAAGGCAGCTTGCATTTGTGTGTTTCACTGATAAGTTACATGGAGCAAAGAAGCTGCTGTATCTGGCTTTTGTGCTGACATCCCCTGAAGCGTTTGGTAATGGCAGCCACAACAGGATATTTACAAAGGGTAATAAGCTCATTAACTGATTCAGCATGCATGTGGCCCTTTGAGTGTTATGCACCCTGCACTTTTTTTTCTGTATCATAAAGGGTATTTTAGAAAATAGGCTATTGTGTATGTAATATGTTGGATATGAGTGGATTTTAGTACAGGTGTGTGGCATTGACCTAAGAGAAATCAGAAAAATTACATTTTTGTTTCATTCTACTGTAAAAACATTCTGTTCTTACATATCAAGTTTATAAAAGAGCAAAACTACAAACAGCTTTTACATAATGGTACGCCGAAATTGAAATAAAATGCCATTTCCATTTGTAGAGATAACAATTAATTTGTAGTCTTTAAAGGGCTGATTAATCATCACTGATCCTCGCTAATTGTAAAGACCAGCTTGCAACTCGGTTTCAGCCGACAGAAGCTGTTCAACCATTCAAGATAATGAAACAGTGCCATCTTGTGGCTGGATGAAGAAATCGAGTTTACTTTTGGATTGTGGCACTGTGGATCAAAGGAATAGTTCAACCAAAAATGAAAATTATCTCATCATTTACTCACCCTCATGCCATCCCAGATTTGTATTACTTTCTTTCTTCAGCAGAACACAAACAAATATTTGTATCTATAGCTCTGTAGGTCCACAATGCAAGTGAATGGTGACCAAAACTTTTAAGCTTGCTTTGAAGCAATACAAAGTCAATTATTCTTGTGTTTTGGCGATACGCACGAAGAATGCGAATCACCAAAACACAAGAATAATGTGAAATTGGAGACTGATTAATAAAAATGACTTTGTATTGATCTGTTTCTCACCCACACCTATCACGTCACTTCTGAAGATATGGATTTAAACCCTGGAGTCTTGTGGATTACTTTTATGCTGGCATTATGCTTTTTGGAGATTCAAAATTTTGGTTCCCATTTACTTTCAGTGTGTGAGGACCTACGGAGCTGAAATAGTCTTCCAAAAATATTTGTGTTCAGCAGAAGAAAGAAAGTCATACACATCTGGGATTGCATGAGGGTGCGTAAATTATGAGAGAATTTTCATTTTGGGGTGAACTCTCTCTTTAATGTTTTAAAATGACAAAACTAAAAAAGGGTAAATTGTATTAAATATGCAAAGGAGATAAAACATTTTATATAATGTGTTTTCATTGTGGGAAAACAAAACCCTGTTATTGTTTGTGTATTACGTCATTGATTCAAGGGAATCTGTAATATTCATCAAAAAGATACTAAACAATACATTTAGCTAACATACACTTTATAATTACTTTTCAGGAGGATCCTTGCGCATGTCTGCAGGACCTGGCTGCCACTGTTGTATAGCCTTTATTAAAACTTCGCTATAAATAATTTAATTGCATCTCTATATTGTCCGTTTTGAATGCAGTATTAGATCATATAAATATTTGACAGACTGTGCGCGAGTGCTCTTATTTCAACTCAGCCACTGTAACAATGCGTACAAATCACATACAAATTATTGGCTTTCATTTCACCAGTAATCTGATATGAATATTCCTATATAAATTAAATGTGAACAAGGTGATATTATTTAATTACTAATTACTAAATTCATTACTAAATACTAAATACAGTATAACATATAAACGTTAGTATTATTCATCCTCCAGCCCGGTAGGCGGCGCTGCGCACTTCAAGTTAGTCTTTCACGTGAAGAGAAGTTCTTTTGAAAACGTCTTGAGCTGTAGCTGTTCAGAATGTACACAGTCATTTAAAAAGGTTTTACATTTATCATACATCTCTGACTGAAACATCTGCCGGATTATCTTTATCCTGGGTAAGTTTATCTGTCAACTGTGTTAAACACCGGGTTGATCCCGTTGTGTTGGCTTAATAGAGATAGAACCATCCCATCCACCATCACAGCTAGTTTATTGCTAGTAGTGTAACAACCTTTCTCAGTTTGAGGTTTAATTCAGGACGGGGGAGTCATGATAGAATATATATATATATATATATATATATATATATATATATATATATATATATATATATATGCGCGCGCCGAATGACAGCTTCAGTCACTGTTTACTTCCATTGTATGGCTAAAAGATACAATGAAAGTAAATGGTTACTAAGGCTAACATTCTGCTTAACATCTCCCACGGGTTTGGAACAACATGAGGATGAGAATTTCTAAGGGTCAGAAGTTTTATTTTCATTTACTTTAAAATAACCATTTCAGAGGAAATGAATGTTAAATGAATATTCGGGGTTCAATACAAGTTAAGCTCAATCGACAACATTTGTGGCAGAATGTGGATAACCACAAAAATTAATTTCGATTTGCTGCTTTTATAAAAAAGCAAAAATCCTGGTTACATTGAGGCACGTACAATGGAAGTATAGCTTCAAGTAAACAATATGTGTTAACATGATTTTAGCGTGATAATATCACTTACTAATCTTTTCTGTGTAAAGTTATATCCTATTTTACAACTGTGTTGCCATGACAACGTAACACTGTTAATCCCGTAATCCTGGTAAACAACGATTAAAATAATTTTACATCTTAAATAATACATACATTTTAACAGAATAATTAATGTAAGTGCTTTTATAAAATTATAATCTTAACATTTCTGCCTTTAAGCCCTACAAATATTGGCCCCATTCACTTCCATTGTAAGTGCCTAACTGTAACTGCGATTTGTGCTTTTTTTAAAGAAAAGGAGGGACGAGTCGAAATTAATTTTGTGATAATCAAAATTATGCCGCATATGCTTTTGATTGAGCTTAACTTGTACTGAACCTAGAATATTCCTTTTAAGCAGTGGGACAGTGCGTTTACACTTCTGTACTGTCTCTCTTTAAGATTTTGCATAATATGAATAGGATGTTTCACAAAAAAGCATCTGAATTGTATCTGATGGTAACTGATTTGTGTTCTGTGTTGTCCTGCTCTCAGGTCAGTTCATTGCTGTGCCCTTAGGCCAGCATTACCAATGAACATGTCCCTTGCCCAGAGAGTTTTCCTCACATGGATCTTCACGCTTATCTTCCTCATAATGCTGGTCCTAAAGCTGGACGAGAAAATCCACTGGAACTGGTTTCTTATCTTCCTTCCTGTCTGGACCTTTGATCTCATTCTCCTGCTCATGCTCATTGTCAAAATGGCAGGCCGGTGCAAGCCGGGGTTTGACCCTCGCAATGGAGCGGAGAACTTGAAGAAGCGGGTGTGGTACCTTGTGGCCATGCTGCTTAAACTAACATTCTGTCTGATGCTCTGTGCAAAGTTGCAACATCTAATGGACATCTTATTGAGCTTGGTTTGCATCCCTCTATGGGCGCTGCTTATCGGGGCCATGGTGGAGCTGGGGTACAATGTTTTTCACTTCAGAAGAGACTGAAAAATATGAACGGTACTATTTGAATTTCAAAAGAGAGATGGAAGTTATGATGCACATTAGTTTTTATTGTACGGATTGGTAAGGAGAAATCATCTAGAAAGTGCATGGTGTTCATTAAGAATGGAATATGGACAAATAAGAATGTACAGCTTTTAAAGCTCTTTTTCAGGAATTGCTTGATGTTTTCAGGTTGACAATGCTGATTAGCCTATACCTTACATGTTCATGATGGTGGTGAGTTTTCACTCAGGTGACAGAAATGACTGATTGTGAATATTGCTTAGAATATTTTATTACATTTTAGTAAAACACTAAGATCATGAGCAGCATACCTCTAACATGATGGACATATGCTGCTTACACACTGTTATTTTCAACTAGTACTGTAACTTAACATGGTGTCCTAATAAAAAGTATGTTTAATAGTGTATATTTCTAAACTGTTTTCTTTATCATACACAAATAATACAATTTATCTTGTGTGAGAGTGTGTAAACAATTAAAAACATAAAAATGAGAACATCCTTGCAATGAAAAGATACATATTTCTTGCCTTTAAACAACTGTTCTCATTTCCATAAGCGCTATTTTCAACCATGTTGTTTCCAAGAACACTGGCGATTAGCAGTTGTTCAGTAGGTAGCAAAATATACTAAACATGCAGAAAGTTAAAGGAATTTTCCAGTTTCAAGAAAAGTTAAGCTCAATTGACAGCATTTGTAGCATAGTGTTTTTTAACACAAAAAGTATTTTTTTCTCATCTCATAAAAAAATAAAATAATATTAATTGTGGTTACAGTAAGGCACTTACAATGGAAGTGAATGGGACCAGTTCATAAACATTTAAATACACACTGTTTCAAATAAATAGCCACAATATGTTAACATTATACATGTCAGCATGATTTAGTATGAGATTTGCTGATACAGCATTTACCGGCGTTGTGTCGTCATGACAGTGAAGTTGTAATATGACTTTAACAGATAAGGTTAGTAAATCAATTTAACACATTAAAATCATGTGAGACAAATGTTTGCATCTTGTGGCTAAACTTTTGAAACAATGTGTTTCAATGTGTTTTTTCAGTGTGTTTTTGGACTGGCCCCATTCACTTCTAATGTAAGTTCCGTAATGTAGCCAACTTTTGTTTGTTTTTTTAAATAAACGAGGGAGGAGTCAAAATTGTTTTATGTGGTAATTAACATTAGTCGCAAATGTTGTTGATTGAGCCATTGCAAAGTCTTTCTATCAAGTTGCCTAGAGAAGTAAAAATGCAACCCATTATTTCACACGTATGGACAAAGGTTTCCCGTATGTTCAATTTTTATATACTTACCTAAATGTTTCCTCAAGCATATGGCTGAACCCCAAATTGTATATTAACAAGTCCCCCTTTTTGCTGGAAAGAATGGATTGAGAGGGGTGTTGCTACACTTGGTGACCTTTATGAAAATGGAGCTTTGAAATCATTTGAAAACATACCACAGCAATTTGGGATTTCTAGGTCTCAATTTTTCAGATATTTACAGTTGCGCTATCTACTTTGTACTATATGTGGTGGTAGTACACTGCTTCCTAAAGCTACAGACACCCTCTGTATGGTGCTCACAGCCTTTGGAAAGGGGCATAAAGTGTCAGTGTCTATACATCGTTGATACAGAGTCTTGGTGACAGGGCCTTAACTGCTCTTAAGAGGTTATGGGAAAGAGATTTGCACTTGGTATTGGAGGATGAGGAGTGGGAAAGAATTCTTAAAAAAATGTTAGAACTATGTCTAGGGATGCAAGGGAACGCCTTATTCAGTTTAAGATTTTGCATTGTTTCTACTGGACTCCCTCTAGATTGTTTAGGCTTGGTTTAAAAGACACATCTACCTGCTGGCGATATCAGTTGGAGGATGGACACATAGCCCATGCTGTGGTTCTGCACTAAGATTCAAGAATTCTGGGTAAGAGTCTAGAATTTTATCTGAGGTTTTAGATACTCAAATTTCATTCTGCCCCAGACTATGTATATTGGGTGATGGGGAAGTTATTAAAGTAGGTGACAAATATACATAAAGCTGGGTCCAAATGAGTGTAATGATTGGCAGACAAATAATTCTTAGAGGATGGAAGTCAATTGGTGCTCCCTCATTTCAAGAATGGTTCTCTGAATTGGGCAGGGTGTTTATACAGTATGTGTGCATGGTGTCATTTTGGCATTGACCACAGGGATGTTTGTTGAGGGACAGGATGGGGTTGGGGAGGTTAAATAAATAATGGGGGTTAAAGTTGATTCTGTATATATATATATATATATATATATATATATATATATATATATATATTGTTTATTCTGTTTTTTTTTATACAAGAATCAATAAAAATTGTTAATAATAAAATTTATATTGAACCAAAGACATTCCTTTAAATTGTATTTATTAATTGCAGTTAAATGATTTGAAATACTTTTTCACATCTGAAGTGTCCAGGGTTTGTATTATGTATTTTTAATTTTTATTGATTGATTAATTCATTTTAAGTAATTAAAAGATGACTCTCTCACCATTTTAATAAAGTTGAAGTTTCCTCCTAGAAAGAGTTCTCTGAACAAAATATCTTTTGGGTGGCTTAAATATTTCTTTACAGTGTTTGAAAATAACATTTACTCAAGAATGGTTCTAAGTGTAATTTTCAACAATAGAGCTTATCAAATTCCTAATGAAAATATTAGAAAAATAAAATAAGTTACAGAGACAGTTACATACACAGCAGTAAAACTCAACTGTTAAAACATAACAAATAGTGATGATCACATTAAAAGTAGTATATCCACGTAAACACAATCATGAAATGGCCCAGATTTTAACATTACAGTTTTTAAGCGAATAAAAAATACAATATGCTACACAAAAAATACTAAACACTATGCATAATCTGTAAAGAGCACAGGGTGATTTATGTTTTATGCACTGCAACATTTTTCAAAACATGAGTTTACACTCATATGTTGTATAGCCATAACACACAAGAGTATACATTTATTTTATTATCTGTTGTATAAATGTAAATTCTGCATTATTTTTTAGCTTATTTTTTATTGGTAGTTTTTAAAATTGGTAGGTTTTAGTTTACATACACTACCAGTCAAAAGTTTTGAAACACTTGACTGAAATGTTTCTCATGATCTTAAAAATCTTTTGATCTGAAGGCATATGCTTAAATGTTTGAAATTAATTTGTAGACAAAAATATAATTGTGCCACCATATTAATTTATTTCATTATAAAACTTTTTGAAATTGATGACTTGGACCAAATAATAAAGAAAAGCAGCCAATAAGTGCCCAACATAGATGTGAACTCCTTCAATACTGTTTAAAAACATCCCAGGGTGATACCTCAAGAAGTTGGTTGAGAAAATGTCAAGAGTACATTTCTGCAAAATCTAGGCAAAGGGTGACTACTTTGAAGATGCTAAAATATAACATAGTTTTGATTTATTTTGGATTTTGTTTAGTCACAACATAATTCCCATAGTTCCATTTATGTTATTCCATAGTTTTGATGACTTTACTATTATTCTAAAATGTGAAGAAAAAAAAACAATTATAATAAAGAATGAGTAAGTGTTTCAAAACTTTTGACCGGTAGTGTAGTTTTTAGGTCTAATCATCATTCTGACCGTCTTAAAAGAATTTCTGTAATTTGTTGGGTAATACTCCATTGTAATATTGATCCAGGTGCCCCAAAATATCCCATTACGTACCCCTTTGTATTCTGTGTGATAATATTTTCCATTTAAGTTTGCTGACATGCATGCATCAAACCACCAGCCTGAACTGTAATATGCTCCACAGTTTCCAGAGGGATACTGGTCATTGTCCCTGTCTGGAGTGCTGAAGAGCTTCTGGTCATGATTATACTCCTTGCTGAACTGCATGGCATTACCAGCTGTACCGGAATAACCACCAATTGACAGACGGTATTGTTGGCTCTCATTGGCCACATAAAAGTGGTTATAATGGGCATATTCTTTGATCCCTTTAAAGTCTTCTAATTCTATTCGCAATGACATGTTTTTCGTCTCAGTCAGCCAGTGGATCTTGTCATTGCCAAGCCAAAACTCACCTGTTAGTTCACCAAATCCCCTCTTGTACTCATCCCATGTGCGATTGAAACTAGTGCTGCCATCAAAGTGATGCTGAAGCAAGGTCCATCCCCCACCGGAGGTCCCCATGTCACAGAAGACATGGAATGTGCTATTCTTTGATCGTGGTGTGACTCTGTGTACGCCATTCTTTCGTGTTTTCAGAACATAATCAGCACAGTCCTGTATAGGTCTTTTTTCTGTGGGCAATAAAAATTAGTTACATCACCCTCTGTTGATAAACATGCTATTACAATTTATAAACAACTTTAACCCTGTTACAATGAGGGAAGGTTTTACATAGAACATATTAAAGGGATAGTCCACCCTATAAATGAAGATTTTGTCATCATTCACTGACCCTTATGTTGTTCCAAACCCATATGACTTTCTTCTGCGGAGCACAAAACGAGATATCAGGCAGAAAGTTGGCCTCATTTCATTGCATCTGTTTTCCATACAATGAGAGTGAATGGTGACTGAGGCTGTCATTCTGCCTAGGTTTCATTTTAGAAACGATGCAAAAGATGTTTTTTCATTATTGCTGAATCTTTTACGCATCACAAGAATATTGTATGCATAGAGCATAAGACCACCTGGATTTATTTATACATGGTTTCAAGAGTTTACTTTGGGTCAAAATTCAGTCTCATCCTTAGCCCACTTGACTCCAATCATTAGTGGAGTGATTACAGCATTGGGCACAACATGAAACTGAACCTAGTATGCATGCCTCAAGTATGCATTGCTTTCGAGCCTTTTCTCATATAAAATAAAGATACCACATCCTGATGCATCACAAACAGGAAAGGCCTACAGCTGGTCCTCTCCCTCTCTATTCACATCTCACAAAAACCACAACATCTGTTTCTCAGATGAGGATCCATTTCCTGCAGCTGATCCTCCACTGATCCTTTGTAAAGAGAATTTTTGGAATCCTGTCCAGCACCAAGATATAGTAAAGGGTCATAGTCATAGAGATACAGAACATGTGTTTGGGTTAATTTCAGATTATATTATTTCCTGAGAATAATTGTCTGGGTCATTTTTACCTGAATTGTAATTTTGTTTTTGTCCCTGTTTAAACCCTGAAACATTGTATGTAATCTATACAAAAAGTCATATTGCCTGTGTCATTCCACAGTACTGCAAGCTTTGTGTCAAATAAACAGGCACTGCTGCCATACTGTAAATTTTTTTTTGCATGCCTAGATAATTAACAGGAGATGTGAATATGCCATAAATATTCTTGCAAATTGGACAGCAACCTTAAATAAACAAGATGGTTTCTCTGCTACAAAAAAAAGCAGGTTAAATCAGCCTAAGATAGTTTGCTGGACTTTTGGCTGGTTTTAGAGGGGTTCTGGGCACTTTTGAGCTGGTCAGGCGGGGATTCCAGCTTGCTGACCAGCTTAAGGCCAGGGTATACTTAACATTTCCACATGCCGTTCTGTCTCGCTCACACTCAGTCTTATAAAGTAAACTCTTGACCGTGAGCCCATACAGAGGGGTTCAACGCATGTGCTCTACGACTGCTTTGTTGTACTCTTTAGTACAGTCAAAGCCAGGCGCATGTTCATGCAATGCTCACAGGCGCGTACTGTCCACGTCTCTAGAAAAAACTGGATTGTATGCGGACAGTCCATGCATTGTGTGCTGATGACGAAATTTGCATCACACGCACTGTGTGCAAGACATAGCGACAAATGGATAACTGAAGTGAACTTTGGCCTTGAGGCTGGCTTAAGCTGGAGTTTTTTTCAGCAGAGTTCTTAGCTTGCTCTGTGCTTCGTCAAACATTGGCAAAATGTGATTGGCTTTAAAAATTCCTTACCTCTTTCAGAATCAAATGGAGGCCCATTATGTGTTGTAGGCTGTTTGGTTGGCATGGTGTCACAGTCATTGTGACAGGTGCTGTGGAGATTGTTTTCTTCCCGGTCTCTCTCAGTCACCTCATCATTGACTGCATTTGCTTTAAATCCCTCAGCTGTGTCCTCAGGGCTAAGTGAGAAAGGTTTTGACCCTTTTATTTCTTCAACATTTGTAAGCCTTTCCAAAACAACTGGAATTGTGTATTTTTCTCCATGATTGCCTTGGACATTGTCCACACTATTTGGATTAGACAATATCTCCCCTGATTGTTCTTTCACTCTGTCTTCATTACGGTTAATAGGCTTTAGTTCTCTTGTTGCTCCAATGTTTTCAAAGCTTATGGCAGTATCCTGCCTCACGTTTTTAACTGTTTCAACATGTGTCAGTTTAGGAATATTTTTTGTACTTTCTTCATGGTCTGTGTCCATAATAGAGACCGTTGCATCACTGGAGGTCATGAATGGATTTGCATGTAATATTCCTTTCATTAGAGTGGGTGTAGTTTGTTCTGAATTTTGGGGCATTGACTTTTTCCTCCCACTGCTAATCTTGTCCACTCCAATTGATGTTTCACCTCTGGTGTCAGCAGTTTCTAAGCTGAACTGCTTGCTTTCTTCGACACCAGTAGGTGAATTTGATGCCCCATTATGTAGAGAGTCTTTTAGATCCTCTTTGTTTTGATTCTCTGTACCATTCAGCATGTTTGAGATCATCTCTTTATCATTGCTGTGTTCTCCAGATCCGTTCTTACTGTGTTTAACAGTATCCAAATTGAGTATGTCACGTCCATGATGAGTCTGTCTCCCAGGTAGATATTTTGACTCTAAATTGGTGTTGGTCAACCTGTGATATTCCAATACGTTTGCCCCCGTCACCTGGATGGTGTCTTTAGTTTCTTCGTTCTGATCCTGTTTTTTAGTAGATGTTGCCCCAACACGTCTGATTAATTGAGTTGCTGTGCTTTCCTTTGTCTTGAAACCTCTATTTAGATTGTTTGAGTTTGGCTCAGTTTGAGAAGTTGGCCTTTTCCTTATGTAGCTTGGTTTTATCACGCCAGTGCCGTTTATACCTCTGCCTGAGATGAACAGTTTTGAACGGAACACAACGCTACCATTTCCTAATAATTTGCCATTAAAAGTGGGGTTTTTTAGGTCTCTAGATGATATCAAAGTTGTTGGGTGTCTGTCTGGGAGTTTTGTGGGGTTTGGTAAAACCTTTGTGATATTTTTCACAGACCTCATATTGTTTTGACTTGGTTCTTGGAACTTGCTGATGTTCCTTTTGCTGTTCAAAGTGAGAATGTTTAACCCCTCCTCCTCTCCACTTTTGGGTGGAGGTATTGAACTGGGTGTTGATGTTCTCCTTGATACATGGCCCAATACAAGTGATTCAGTCTTACTGGCCATAGTCCCTGGACTATCTGCTGATTTACTCTTCACAGTTGGGACAAGGGTGAGGCTCACCAGATCTGATTGGACCAAGGCGACTTGTCCATTGCTCAAGATTTCCATCTCAGTCCTTGCATTCAGTGAGTTAAAGTTGATTTCTTCTTTGGCTGCCTCTGAATATTCAACGTCAGTGAGCGTTCCTGAAGGATTCTGATCTTTAAGATCTGAAGTCTGTGGATTAGCCTTCCTTTCATTAAAGGTGCTATTATTCCTATCCAAAACTAGGAATTTTAGGTCCTCTTGACTATTCTCTGTTACTTTAATTGGGTTTAGAACCTTTTCATTTTGAACCTGTCTCCCTGGGAAAGATGAGTCTGATCTGCTTGCATTTGGACTAGTCTTTGCCTCGCTGTTAGTTATTAAGAGACTTTCATTAAATCCCACATGTTCATGCTCTTCTTTAACCACGTTTGGCTGTTCAACTCTGTCATTAACACTGGAAGTTGCAAACTTAGTCTTGTTTAGCTTTCTGGAGTTTTGTACCTCAACTATAGTTACTTGGCTTGCAAATTTCAGGCCTTGTCTGTGGTGTATTGGGGGAGTAAAAACAATACTCCCATCTTGTTTGTTTTCAATCTTTTGCTCGTCTGTTGATGAGGTTAGTCCACTGCTTGTTACAGGTTTTGTGTCTGCTATATAAGGGTTTGTTTCCTTTACCCGCACAATAGCAGTCCTCATTGGTGACAATCCAGTTCTTCTAGGCCCAGTTTTAACTGTCCTGTGCCCAGAATTTGGCTTCCTCACCACTGTAGTGTTCTTCAATCTGTCCTCATTGCTTACCTTGGCACCTCTGCTGTTTACGTATGTCTTTGGTCTCAGCTGTCCACCTACTCCAGGAAAGTTCATAACACTTTTGTTCTCAGCTGATGGGCTTAAATCCATTGTCTTAATGTTAGCATTCCCTGAAATGGTGCTTAATCCATTCGTATCAGGCGCATTCTGCACCCTCCTTCTCACTGTCAGAATGACACTGATGTTCTTTACATTTCCATCTTTGAGAATGTTCAACTGCTGTTTCCCAAGAGATTTGGGTTGTGTTGTTCCAGGAAGGGAGGGTTCAATTGATTCACCTAGTTGAGACTTCAGATCTCTCTCTTTTTCTTCAGTTGTAGGTAAGGGCACCTGTTTTGCCTCAAATATGTTCTCTGGTGTTTCTGAAAGGGACAGATTTAATATTTTCACATTTCTGCTCATCTCAGACCTCTGATTATTGGTTCCTTGGTTTACATCAGTCTTTCTATCGATGGTCAATCCTTGTCTTTCTAAAATGGTGTGATCCAACCTTTTCACACCACCCCTGATGGTTCCATCACTCTCTTGTGTGTCTCCTTGCGGTAAGGTTGATGTGACAATCCGGACCACTTGTTCTCCACTGGGAATGTCACTTTGTCTGTCCATTATGGTGATGTTACTCCTTGGACTTTGAACTCTTATTGCCACCTTTTCCTCTCTGTGATCCTTCAGTCCACCCCTCTCGACTATCTGCTTGTACTTACACTCCTGGCAGTCCCTCCTCAGCTGGTTCACCACCTCCTTTAGGTTCTGCAGCTCTTTGGCCATCTTCTCCAACTCCCTAAAAGGCCTAGGAAGCTGGATGGAGAAAGAAGGGAGAGTGATTCGGTAGGGGCAAAAGGTCTCCTCTTCCCCGCACTGCCCCAGGGGCTTCAGCTTGACCCCTGAAGCAGCGTCCTCGGACTCTGGGCAGCCGTCACATGCCAAAAAGGCTAACAGGCTCCCCCATACGTACAGCACAGCAATCCACATTGTGTCCTGTGTGGTGAGCAGGTCTGTTGCATGTGCCGAAGATCGTGACCGAGAAGGAACAGGAGGGGTTGGGGGACCACCTCCCTTTTGAAGAGCTCAGAGAGAAGCTATGCTTTGTGATGACTCTCTACAGAGGAGTGTAACACAGACTCCCAATCAAAGGGAAACAGCAGAACAGTCGTAGATGGCATAGAATATACTATTTATTTCAATAATATAAATTGCCTCAGTACTGTATCTTTGTGCCCCATTAGTAAGGTTGTTCAGAATGCACATATGGAATCTGTGTTTGCTTCACGGATTCATTATTGTGATGATTCCATAATTGGTGATGAGATGCAAAGTGAGTTTGTCAGCATTTGTGTATATATAGTCCCAATGATGAAACTGAATGCAATTTCATGATTCTATAAAAAAAAAGCAAATAATCACTTTGTTTTATAAAGGCATTGTTGAAACATTGATAACATTGTTTATGTTAAAATTGTTATTATTTAAATTATTTTTTCCAGTTCTGCTCATGAAGCAATTACTTTAGACATTATTCACTGTGTTTACTGATAAATTTGGTGACATTTTTCTAGCAATAACTGTTATTTAATTAAAATATTGTAAAACATTACACATTTTGCTCTTTTGATCTTGTATTATTTTAACCTTTTTAGTTTATTATATAGTACTTTACTGTTTGAAAGGGTATCATGATTGGGAAGTAGAATGTGATTATTTGTCATTGTCACTTATGCTGGCTGACCCTTGCTGTTTAATCAAAACCATCACGGTTATCTTCGATCTTTAATCTGGAACACACTATACATTCTCAATGCATTCAATGCATATGTAATTTACTTTCTCACATGTGCAGATATGCATATGTGAGAGAATTATGATGGCAGCAGCTTCCCAACATTCTGCCAATAAAGATGCATGCACCACACACATGCACATGTTCACCCAAGTCACTCCTTACAGAGAAGGTATCAGATAGTAAATTAATAAATGTAACTGTAATATAGTTGTAACTTGATATTTCATTGTATTTACATGATACTTCAAGGTACTTCCAAGAATACCATGGTACTGCCATGGTACATGCAAAAATAAAAAAATAAAAAAATGGAAGTACAATGGTAATTTTTGATACTTTTTGTAAGTGACAAAATATTCAGAACTGTGTTGTACTGCTTAAAATCCACAAAGTTCAGCATTGTTTGACCCTTTTTTCAATACATTCTTATGGTCTTATATATTTAAACTTCAAGTAATTGACTACTAGATTCTTTGAGAAGTTACAGTGCATCCGGAAAGTATTCACAGCGCTTCACTTTTTCCACATTTTATGTTACAGCCTTATTCCAAAATGGATTAAATTCATTATTTTCCTCAAAATTCTACAAACAATACCCCATAATGACAACGTGAAAGAAGTTTGTTTGAAATCTTTGCAAATTTATAAAAAAGAAAAAAAAAAAAAGAACACATGTACAGAAGTATTAACAGCCTTTGCTCAATACTTTGTTGAAGCACCTTTGGTACCAGTTACAGCCTCAAGTCTTTTTTAGTATGATGCTACAAGCTTGGCACACCTATTTTTGGGCAGTTTCTCCCATTCTTCTTTGCAGGACCTCTCAAGCTCCATCAGACTGGATGGGGAGCGTCGGTGCACAGCCATTTTCAGATCTCTCCAGAGATGTTCAATCAGGTTCAAGTCTGGGCTCTGGCTGGGCCACTCAAGGACATTCACAGAGTTGTCCCGTAGCCACTCCTTTGTTATCTTGGCTGTGTGCTTAGGGTCATTGTCCTGTTGGAAGATGAACCTTCGCCCCAGTCTGAGGTCCAGAGCACTCTGGAACAGGTTTTCATCAAGGATGTCTCTGTACAGTGCTGCTTTCATCTTTCCCTCGATCCTGACTAGTCTCCCAGTTCCTGCCACTGAAAAACATCCCCAAAGCATGATGCTGCCACCACCATGCTTCACTGTAGGGATGGTATTGGCCAGATGATGAGCGATGCCTGGTTTCCTCCAGACATGACGCTTGCCATTCAGGCCCAAGAGTTCAGTCTTTGTTTCTCATGGTCTGAGAATCCTTCAGGTGCCTTTTGGCAAACTCCAGGCGGGCTGTCATGTGCCTTTTACTGAGGAGTGGCTTCCGTCTGGCCACTCTACCATACAGTCCTGATTGGTGGAGTGCTGCAGAGATGGTTGTTCTTCTGGAAGGTTCTCCTCTCTCCACAGAGAAATGCTGGAGCTCTATCAGAGTGACCATCAGTTTCTTGGTCACCTCCCTGACTAAGGCCCTTCTCCCCCGATCGCTCAGTTTGGCCAGGCGGCCAGCTCTAGGAAGAGTCTTGGTGGTTCCAAACTTCTTCCATTTACGAATGATGGAGGCCACTGTGCTCATTGGGACCTTCAATGCTGCAGAAATTTTTCTGTACCCTTCCTCTGATCTGTGCCTAGATACAATCCTGTCTCGGAGGTCTACAGACAATTCCTTGGACTTTATGGCTTGGTTTGTGCTCTGACATGCACTGTTAACTGTGGGACCTTATATAGACAGGTGTGTGCCTTTCCAAATCATGTCCAATCAACTGAATTTACCACAGGTGTAATAGAAAATAATGAATTTAATCCATTTTGGAATAAGGCTGTAACATAACAAAATGTGGAAGCGCTGTGAATACTTTTTGGATGCACTGTATATATTCCAACACACCTTCGTTACCATCCAGCAGTTTTGTACAAACACTGATTTGAGTTTTGAGGTGTGGCTATCCCACATCAAACAGAGAAATTACATTATGCAAGATGTTGTAGCAGCAATATAAACAATGGAGCCATAGTAGTCCAGACATTAGGCAAGAGTGGAAAACAGTTCCTTCCAATTGGCTGTAATTTCATTAAAGAGCCCTCCCCAGTGTTTACAGTTTCAACCTGTGTCCAAACAGAATTGAGTGTCTCTCAAGTACCGACTTCACAATTTTTATAGTGCTTAGCGGTAATGTTGAACAAGCCAACTCCCAGTTTTATTAGTGCTAATCAGAAAAACCTTACCATTTATGGGTACTGTTTCTGTGTGGTGCCCGTTATGATGTCACTGTCTGAAATCCCTCTGGGATGGTTCTGCCCAATGGCAGTGTCAATGTCTATGTTAACATTGTGATTTTTCCATAAACCAGCACACACAAATATTTTACCGCCAGTTGGGTTCAAGTACCACATTAGCACCAGCCATTCAGCAACATTGCATCAAAGTGGTATTGGTTATGGACTGTATTGTGATAAAAGAACAGCCATGATCTACATTTAAAGGGATAGTTTATTCAAAATTGAAAATTCTCTCATGATTTACTTACCCTCATGCCATCCCAGATGTGTATGACTTTCTTTCTTCTGCAGAACACCAATTAAGATATTTAGAAGAATATTTCAGCTCTGTGGGTACTCACAATCACACACGTGCACAGACAGAACCCAGGTGGTCCTCAAGCACCTGTCCTTTTGGCCTCTGGCTAGATAAGTGCCCTTTTTGCAAGACATTTTTTAAATAATTTTATATTTTAGTTTTTAAATTTGGCCAATGGCATCAATTCTCAATTAAAAACGTGTTGTAATACCCGACAACTGCATTTGAGTTCTAATTCAGCGAGACCACACAAGCCCTTGCCCCTCCCTCTTCGACTTCCCATGTCACAGCCACCACACCACACACGCAAATCAAGCTCCCTGCGGAGCAGCATCCACGTCTCCCTGACCTGCCTTCATTGGTGACAGCCAGGTAACGATACTGTTTGCCCTAAGCTTCGGCATTGTTTTTCTTAAAACATCGCAATACAGGCAGACTAACTTAGGTAATAGCACTCCATTAAGATTAACAACAAGCAAGCTAGTCTGGCGCTGGCGTAAAATAGCGTTGTGATGCCGTCGTCAATGAAAAACGAGTGAACTCCGGTAGGCTAGTTCCTTTGTCAGGCAACTGAAACAAATAAATATGCATTACTTGGTTAATAGTCAATCATATTTGGATATCAGAAACGTTAGCTGACCTGTCACCCGTCACAAAAAAATGTGCAAACATATGATTCGTCCACTATTTACATGCTCATAGTGATTAGCAAAAGCTTTAAGATAGCTTAGTAAATTATTAATTCTTACTCCTGTGACACAACATTTACTGGTAATTGTAGACAAGCCAACTGATTGTCATTTCAATACAATAGTCCTGGGCCTTTACAAGCTCAGATTTGAAAGTTTAACATTTCATATAATTTTAATTTTAAAAGCAAGAGAATGATCCTTCTCCCTTCACCTCAGTACACAGAACACACTTAGCCTAATTGTTGCAACTGAACATAGGCCTACTTTGTAGTTTGGAGGGTAGATTGACTGTTTTATTATTTTATTTATTCAGAGAACAGCCTTTTTCAATTTTTTGTAAAGATTTGTTGATTTTGAATGATTATTTATTTTACAGACCACTAAAGCATGCACAACGTGGCATTGTTTTCTTTGTTGTTGCACGTTCTTGTGATAAATGTAGAAATAATAGTGAATGCTAAAGACCATCGTCTCTGTGTGAATTAATACTTTTGTAGAAATCTGCTGAGTATTAAACATTTGCATGAGAGTATGAGTACTGAAATAAAAAAAGATGTAAGTAAAAGATGTGCTACTCTATGTAACTTTATTTTTTAATAAATAATTAAGAGAGGGATGCCCTTTTTTTTCACTTGAGCACCTGCTCCCCAAAATGTCTGTGCACAGCCCTGCTCACAATGCAAATGAATGGGTGCCAAAATGTTGAAACTAAAAATCCACATAAAGGCAGCATAAAAGTAATCCATATGACTCAAGTGGTTAAATCCATGTGATCAGACACGATATGATAGGTGTGGGTGAGATACAGCTCAATATATAAAGGTGCAGTATGTAAGATTCAGAAACCCTTGTTATTAATGACACCTGTGGCCGTTAAGTGAACTGCAGCCAACTACCTCCTGTTTGTGCTCGTGCACACACTCCATAGGGACGCAAGCAAACATTGACCAAAACAATGACGTAACGTACAAAGAGACTGAATGTGATACACTGACATCATGCTGACAGATGAAATAGCATAGTTAAAATTACACAGTTATGACTGTTTTACTACAAACTTTGAGACTGTATGTTATATTTGACTCACCAGTGCTGGAACAGGGCTAAAACAAAGTGTGGATATAGGTCTGACTATGCAAGACTGTAGTAATCACTTTTCTTTGCATGATACATTGACTGCATTTATACGATAGCCTATGTCGGCGTTAGCTAGCTAGCCAGCTTAATCAATAGCAGTTAGCTAAATTTGGTGGATGATGACAGTAGCTGTTTATAAAATAGACTGTACATTATAAATATGTTGACACAATTCAGTATTGATGTGATTCCATCACAACTGACATTTTGATATATCTGAAACGAAGCTGCTGGTGCTGACAATTATGAAGACAATGAAGATGTGATAAAGATGAACCCAAGTGCAATTTATTTACATACGTGAAATCCAAAACATGAATCCGTAACATAATAAACGTAAACGACTTGACATAGACTTAAACTTGACTTGACATAGCATAGCATAGCATGACATGATATGACACATTACTAAACACATACAATACTGACAAAGGACAACGGAAAACATGGTTTAAATACATGGACATGGGAGAACAAACCAATGAACAACAGAACTCTAAACAAGATAATTAAACAATAAACCAATGAAAACAAGACACATGAACATGGAGGGAAAACATGAAATCACATGACATGGGAACCACATGACATGAAACAGGAACTAGAATTTTCAAAATAAAAGACATGAAATACAAGAATCAACAAAATACACATGACATATCCCCCCACTAAGGGGCGGCTCCCGACGCCCCAACACATGAACAAAATACATAAAACATGACATAAATTTCAAAGTTCAATAGGGAGCTGGGGGGTGGTCTTGAGGCATGGGTTGGCAGGGCGTGGAGCATGGGATCAGGGTGGAGCCCATGAGGGGTGGAGCCTTGAGAGGCTTGAGGGGCGGAGCCATGGAAGGTGGAGCCATGAGAGGCTCGAGGGGTGGAGCCATGGGGAACTGGATATCCGGAGAGTAGCCGAAGACTCGAAGGGCCAGGGTGGAGCCGGAGGCAGGGAGGACCAAGGTGGCGCCGGAGGCTCGGAGGAGCAAGGTGGAGCTGACGGATCGGAGGGACGAGGCGCAGCCAGAGGATCGGAGAGCCAAAGTGGAGCCAGGTGACCAACAGACCAAGGACGAGCCGGAGTGACGAGGGACCCTGGCAAAGCCGACAGGCTGAAGGACCGCAGTGGAGCCGAGGGAACGCAGAGCCGAAGCAATGTCGAGGGACCGACAGGCCAAGGCAGAGTCCAGGACTCGGAGGGTCCAGGTGGTGTCAGAGGGTTGAAAGTTCCCCTTGCCTGCTCAGGAGAACTAAGGGTGGGTACAAGTGTGGGAACCATCTCCAGGTCCGACTGCTCAGATGTGGCCATGACATGGCATGGAACAGACTCAGGTGTGGCTGTGACGTGGCATGGAGCAGGCTCAGGTGTGGCTGTGACGTGGCATGGAGCAGGCTCAGGCATGGCTGTGACATGGCGTGGAACAGACTCAGGCGTGGCTGTGACGTGGCATGGAGCAGGCTCTGGCGTGGCTGTGACGTGGCGTGGAACAGACTCAGGCGTGGCTGTGACGTGGCATGGGGCAGGCTCAGGCTTGGCTGTGACTTGGCATGGAGCAGGCTCAGAGTCCAGGGCTCGGAGGGTCCAGGCGGTGTCAGAGGGTTGAAAGTTCCCCTTGCCTGCTCAGGAGAACTAAGGGTGGGTACAAGTGTGGGAACCATCTCCAGGTCCGACTGCTCAGATGTGGCCATGACATGGTGTGGAACAGACTCAGGTGTGGCTGTGACATGGCATGGAGCAGGCTCAGGCGTGGCTGTGACGTGGCATGGAGCAGGCTCAGGCATGGCTGTGACATGGCGTGGAACAGACTCAGGCGTGGCTGTGATGTGGCGTGGAACAGACTCAGGCGTGGCTGTGACGTGGCATGGGGCAGGCTCAGGCGTGGCTGTGACATGGCATGGAGCAGGCTCAGGCGTGGCTGTGACGTGGTTTGGAGCAGGCTCAGGCGTGGCTGTGACGTGGTTTGGAGCAGGCTCAGGCGTGGCTGTGACGTGGCATGGAGCAGGCTGTGGTGTTGCTTTGACGTGGCATGGAGCAGGCTCAGGCGTTGCTGTGACATGGCATGGAGCAGGCTGAGGCTTGCTGTGACATGGCATGGAGCAGGCTGAGGCGTAGCTGAGACAAAAGATAGCTCTAGCTCAGCGACCATGACGAGGAACTCTGGCTTGGCGGCCATGTCGTGGAACTCTGGCTCGGCAGCCATGTCGTGGAACTCTGGCTCGGCAGCCATGATGTGGAACTTTGGTTCAGCGGCCATGTCGTGGAACTCTGGCTCGGCAGCCATGTTGTGGAACTCTGGCTCGGCATCCACCTCCCCCACAGTGAACGTAGAACCAGTGATCTGCAGGGCAAGGTCGATATACTGAGCGAGGCTGAGGGAACTGCAACTGCCAGGCATCAAAGTGGAGATTTAGTCCAAATCGGAAACAGTCTTTGAGGGTAACCTCATTGAAGTCCACCTGGCAGGCCAGAGCGCAGAAGTCCTCCACATAGTCCTCCAGGGGACAATTCCCCCGACGTAGGCGGAGGAGCTGGATTGCTGGGTTCATTGTTTGGTCAAGTATTTCTGTCAAGAGTGGCTGCTGGCAATGACAATGGCAATGACGATGAATGAAGAACCCAAGTGCAATTTATTTACATACGTGAAATCCAAAATGTGAATCCGAAACATAATAAACATAAACGACTTGACATAGACTTAAACTTGACTTGACATAGCATAGCATGACATTACATGATATGACATGACATGAAACTTTACTAAACACATACAATACTTGATAAAGGACAATGGAAAACATGAGGGTTTAAATACATGGGAGAATAAACCAATGAACAACAGAACTTTAAATAAGATAATTAAACAATAAACCAATGAAAACAAGACACAGGAACATGAAGGGAAAACATGAACTCACATGACAAGGGAACCACATGACATGAAACAGGTACTAGAATTTTCTAAATAAAAGACATGAAATACAAGAATCAACAAAATACACATGACAATATCGATGCGCTATTGTTTTATAATAATAGAATGTATATATTTTCTGTATAACCAAGTTACGTTACACTAATGAATGGAGCTTTTTGCATTATTTTGAACATTGTCTAGCATTCATTTAATGTGTTATTGTAGTTTATCTTGCTGAATAATTACAGATTAACATTGACACTAACCTGACTTTTAGTATAAAGAGAAGATCGTTGAAATTATTTGAAAGTTACAAAGCAAGGTAGCTTGCAATTCATCAGCGATAGCAGGCAAAATCCAGTTAGCTAAAATTACACAGATCAGTCCTTATTGCACTATATTTCACATGCTTTGCAGTTATGTAAGCTTACCTGTCCAATAAGAAGAATCCCCCAAAACCGAAGGAAGGTCCCTCCAGGAATCAAACGACCACGATCACATTCCCACTTAGCCAGACTGGAATCAGTACATAAATGTTTTTTTTTTTTTTTTTGGGCTTACTCGCAGTTTGTGTAGGAGTCGGTGTTGTGCTGGGAGCCGGATGTTTGCTGGATTCCATTTCTAAGATAACGTTACCTAGTGTTGCAGTTTGTTGTCGCTGTTGAATAGCGGAAGAAAAGCACTGAGGCAAGGCTCTCGGGAGCATGCATAAACATCACATCCTTTGGATTTTCCCTGCAAAAGTGACCCGCTCCTCTCGCGTGAAAATCAGTCTACTGGCTTTAATGGGCAACCTAGGAAGTCCGGGAAGGGCTCATTTTTTAAGTTGTGTTACAAGCCGTTCACACATTGGCAAAAAAAAAAGGCTAATATTACATGAAAATTGTTACATACTGCACCTTTAAGTAATTTTTTGTCTTAATTCGCTTTCCTGCCCATTAGGGGGCGATATGCAAGAAGGATGTGAATCATCAAAAACAGGAGAATGAGAGAGGGAAAGTAAAGTAGAACTTTATTGAGCAGGGAGGAGAATTTATATATAAAAAAAAAAGACTTAAATATTGATTTGTTTATCACCCATACTTATCATATTGCTTCAGAATATATGGATTTACCACCAGAGTTGTCTGGAGTACTTTTATTTTGCCCTTATGTGGATTTTGGAGCATCCAAATTTTGGCACCTGTTCACTTACATTGTATGGACCTAAAGAGATGAGAAATACTTCTAAAAATCTTTGATTATGTTCAGCAGAAGAAAGAAAGTCATACACATCTTGGATGCCATGAGGTTGAGTAAATGATCAGAGAATTTTCATTTTTAGTTGAACTATTCCTTTAAGAGTCTCTGCATTCCTCACAGTTACTGCAAATTCTGCTGGAAACCCAATGCAAGTGATTCGGCTTCTTTTATCCTGATTTTTAAACTGATAGAGGCATCTGGAGTTGATTGTTAAAGTGCATCAACAACAGATAACGTCAAGCCCTATTGTTTGCATCACAAAAGCTTGACTTCTTTAGACCATTGCGCATTGCTTGCAAAGACTCCTCTTGTTGTTGCATGTAGACTGTGTACTTCTAGCCTTTTGAGCCGAGTTTCGTGGGTGTAAAGCCGAGGAAAACATGAAACATACTGGATCCTGAAGGGTTTGCATTTCGTAGAATCAATTTAAACTTATTCATTCTTGTTCATTTGTGCAGCGTGCCACCTGGTCATCCACACGAAAGTCTGAAATCACTTACATTGTTATGTAACGTATACAAATGTTGTAATGTCAGATGCATGGTATGTGAGCCCAGCTTAGTAATGGCCAAAATACTTCGTTATTAAAGAAACAGTTCACCCAAAAAAAAAAAAAAAACTTCTGTAATTTACTCACCCTGTTGTTTGTGTTCAATGGAGAGGAAAAAAAAAAAGTTAAATGGGTTTGGAATGACATAAATGAGTAAATGATGACCAGATTTTCATTTATGGGTGAACTACCCCTTTAAAGATCAGAAACTTGTCTGTAACACTATGACTATGAATTCAAATGAATAAAACATGACACACAGTCTGCATTGTGTCAGCAGTTATTTAAAACATATGCCTGCAGCAAAGTTAGTGAGGTGAAAATTGACTTCATGCTTGGAGACACCGTGTACGATGATTAGCAAATACAAAACATTTTAATTTCTGAAGTTGTTCTCTGATCCATCTATTTCGATTTAAAGTCAAAATTGGCACTATTGCCGAAAAGCTATGATCCAATCTTAGAACACAGTATTTACAGCTATCATTGTTTTGTTAGCATTTTAGTTTGCATGGAAAACTAAACATAAACTACCTTCTGATGGGAAAAAAAAACGTATGATGGGCTGTAATTGTGTGCTGTTGCCCAACAGTTTCGTGGACAAATTGCTTGTTGCTGGTAACTTCTCACTTTGATCCTTGTTAAAACACAATCAATGTTATCTTTGGAGACTGAACCATGAAGCACATGCTGTATGTCTACTGAAGGCCCACAGTGCCACATGCTTCACTAAAAATAAACGTTGATACTGATGTGGAAGGATCTAAATAAAGACTGTATGTGTTGATATTTGTTCTCATGACAAACTGTATAACCCAACACGAGCAGTAAAGGATAACCACTGAGGGTGAAAACACATAATACATTTTTATATACATACACATTTATACAAAGCCAGCGCACTCATCTCTGTGTCTTTTGACTGATTTCATCATTTCTTCTTTTCATTTTATTCATTCTTTTTTTAGTGGATTATAATTTTTTTTTTTTATTTCATTTTAATACACGAAGACAAAAGGCCACAAATGCAACATTAAAAAAATCCACTTTGAGAGAGAGAGAGAGAGAGAGAGAGACAGACAGACAGACAGGCAGACACAATGATATCCATGTTTACGAGAGCACATAAAACCAGCAATGAGCTCTTAAAAACTGGTTATCAGGATATGATATGAAGATATTCGGGAGTCCTGTCTAAGAGCTGCTAGAAAATGACTAAAGTCTCAGTAAAGCGAGAACATCATATTTTTTAAATCCTGAACAAACCCCTTTATAACTCCTTCATGAGCAATAAAAACTGTTTTCATATTTAAAGACCCCATGAAATCGCCTGATGAGCACTGTTTTCTTTTCCTGTGTTGACATTTTTCCTATTAAAAGCCTGGGCAGGACATATTGAAGGCCACAACCCTTGTTTTTTTCTTTTTTTTTTTTAAATAGCCAATAGGCTTTAGTTTCATCACCACCATGAACCACAATTTGCTACCTGCTATTCGGCTGCAGATGGTGTTATGGGGAGAGACATTCTCATTCTAGAGAGCATTTGATTGGACAAAAATCTGTGTAGTGCAGGATGTCATCTATTTTTTGGTCCTTTTTTACCCAAAGAGAATGACTTAAAATTTTAAATGTGTATATGTGCTGAAAGATCAGTTTGCATTCTTTACAGACTTGAACTAAAAGCCACAAAAATCATAATTATTAAATTATGATTTCATGGGGTCTTTAATGTCTATTTTATGTAGCAGCTGTTAATTGGAATTAAGGGACATAAAGAACCTGATTTGATCCACTGACATAAAGTCAGGTGTGACAAATAGACATCACTATCTATAAATGTTCACATCATACTCTTGAAGGTGTCATAGTTTTCTGGTAAAGGGTAAAGGTCATCCAATGAAGTAGATCCAGTCATACAGTATGTGCAAGAAAACCTCTAAATGCAGATTGGATCAAGGGTCCAAGTGATAATACAATAGTCTTAATACTTGGTGCAGTTTAATTAGCATAACACTTTTTTTTTTTATTGTTTAACAACAGTTTGGCATTCAGTTATTTTTTTATATAGCACCTCCCATTGGTTAACATTCTATATCTTTTTTTACTCAACCATGATGACATATCAAGAGGACAAAATAAAAATTGTATTCACAACTCAACTAACACTGCATATTTTCAAATCTGCACCAGTATTAAGACTAGAGACTGTTACAGGCTCTTTGAGGGCTCCGTATTAGTTCAGATGAGAGGTGAGGGCAGAGAGACAGTAAGAGCTGGAGGGTTCGATCATGGCTGTTTTGGTTCTGGAGGGAGGTCTGCTCCAGTGCCAGAGGTCCAAAGCAGGGTCCAAGAATCCTAATTGCAGCTCCACACTGACTTACCAACCCAGGCTCCCACTAAAACAAGAAAAAAAAAAAGAAAAACAAACATAGTAATAATGCAATAATGTACTGTATGTAGACCAAATAATATGGAGACATTACAGACAAAATTATAGGGCTGCATGATGTATCCGTAACCATATCGTTTTTTGCCAATATTCAAAAAAACATTTTTATTAATGATGTTAATAACGATATCTATAATGAAATTATAGATGTTATTAATGTTAATAGTTGTAATATTTATATTGCATATTAAAAAAAATAAATAAAAAAACATTATGACAAATTACAGGATTCATATAGCAATACTTTAAATCACTTCATCTAAAAGACATATAAAACAAAAGTCTTACCTGTGCAAATTTGTTCAGTGACACTGACAGTGGGTCCTGGGCTACTGGTGTGATGAGATGTGGGCTGAGTTGATTCTGTAAATTAAGGGGTTGAGGGGGTGGTTGTACAGGAAAATCAGGTGGCCAGTGTAGAGCTCCTGTGCACTGTAGCTCTCTGCCCAGATCTTATCTACACACCAGAGATAATGTTAAGAAAGGATTATGGGAAACAGACCTTCCCTATTTGTCACTCACTCGATGTTGTGTCGATGTAGTGACACTAGGGATCACTCTTGGGAGCCCAAGACACCTCTGGTCTTTGATAAAAGGCCAATGAAAATTGGCAACTGGTATTTGCATGCCACTCCCCTGGACATACGGGTATAAAAGGAGCTGGTATGCAACCACTCATTCAGATTTTCTCTTCGGAGCCGAATGGTCATGCTCACTGAGCTGAATACTACTGTTCATTCACCTCTGCTGGATCTGACGGCGCATTTCAGCGGCTTCTCCCCCCTCTGCACTGGTGCACTGCAGAGAATGCCCCTGGGCGCTTCGGCAGAAATAAAAGAGCATATTCTCTAAAAGAGTATATTTCTCTAAAAGAGCAGCACACACGGAACGTCTTTTTAAAGACGCGTCTTTCTAAAGATGCTTTTCCGATTGTGTGTTATTCCTGGTTGCGCTTGTTATCTCTCGCCTTCTGACGGTCACGATCACTGTCTTTCGTGTCTGGGCACTGCTCACGCGGAGACAGCTTTCGTGGATGGTCATGTTCTCATTGCGACAACATACGTTGTCCATGGCAACGTTGCGGTCACGGCTCGCCTTCGTAAGAAAGCAAGCCACCCCAGAGGCTCCCCGCCTCGGTCCTTTTACCCACGGGTATGAGGCCAGCGCGGCTAGCACTGGGGGCGATTTGGGGACTCCAATGAGACCGCCTCCGCCGGGTATCCCCCCGCGGATCTCCCATTCCCCAGCACGATCGTCTGCCCCGATCGGGCTTCCGGATGAGTCCGCCGGCTCGTCTCGCCGGCTCGTCTTGGACTCAGTCTCCTTGATGGCACGCCTTACGAACAAGCATGCCCAGTCAGTGCTGGCCTGTTTGAAGGCGTTCAAACAGAAAACAGCGGTTCCACTGAAACTTTTTCAGAGGCTCCTGGGGCATATGGCATCCTCGGCGGTGGCCACCCCGCTCGGGTTGATGCATATGAGACCGCTTCAGCACTGGCTCCAGACTCGAGTCCCGAGATGGGCATGGTGCCATGGGACATGTCGCGTGGTCATCACGCCGGTCTGTCACCGTCTTTTCAGCCCTTGGACCGACCTCTCGTTTCTACGGGCAGAACTGTGCCATTAATTCCCAGAACTGTGTCTCCAGACACGTCGTGGTCATGACAGACACCTCCAAAACGGGCTGGGGCGCCGTTTGCAACGGGCACGCAGCCGCCGGCCTCTGAACGGGTCTGCGACTGCATTGGCAAATCAACTGCCTCGAGTTGCTGGCAATTCTGCTCACCCTGTGGAGGTTTTGGCCATTGATCCAGGGCAAGCACATGTTAGTTCAGACAGACAACACGACAATGGTAGCATATGTCAACCGCCAAGGCGGTCTGCACTTTCTTTGTATGTCACAACTCACCCGCCGTCTCCTCCTCTGGAGTCAGCAGCAGTTCAAGTCACTGCAAGCCACTCACATCCCGGGCAACCTCAACACTACAGCGGATGCGCTGTCATGACAGGTTACCCTCAGGGGAGAGTGGAGACTCAGGTGGTCCAGCTGATTTGGAGTCGATTCGACAGGCACAGGTGCACCTGTTCGCCTCCCAAGAATCCTCCCCACTGCCCACTCTGGTATGCCCTGACCGAGGCCCCCCTCGGCATAGATGCGCTGGCACACAGCTGACCCCCTGGCATGCGCAAATATGTGTTTCTCCCAGTGAGCCTGCTTGCACAGACCCTGTGCAAGGTCAAGGAGGATGAGGAGCAGGTCATCCTGGTAGCACCCTACTGGCCCACCCAGACGTGGTGCTCGGACCTCATGCTCCTCACGACAGCTCCAACCTGGTGAATTCCCCTGAGGAAGGACCTTCTTTCTCAGGGACGGGGCACCATCTGGCACCCATGCCCAGACCTCTGGAATCTCCATGTCTGGCCCCTGGACGGGACGCGGAAGACCTAAGCGGTCTACCACCCGCGGTGGTAGACACGATCACTCAGGCTAGGGCCCCCTCTACGAGGCACCTGTATGCCTTTAAGTGGCGTCTGTTCGCTAAGTGGTGTTCTTCCCAATGCGAAGACCCCCAGAGATGCGCAGTCGGATCAGTGCTTTCCTTCCTGCAGGAGATGCTGGAAGGGAGGCTGTCCCCTTCCACCTTGAAGGTGTACGTTGCCGCCATAGCAGCACACCACGACGCAGTCGATGGTAAGTCCTTAGGGAAGCACGACCTGATCATCAGGTTCCTAAGAGGCGCCAGGAGGCTGAATCCCTCCAGACCGCACCTCGTTCCCTCATGGGATCTCTCTGTAGTTCTTCAGGGTCTATAGAGAGCCCCCTTTGAGCCTTTGCAGTCAGCCGAGCTTAAGGCACTCTCCTTGAAGACTGTCCTCCTGACTGCTCTCACTTCCATCAAGAGGGTAGGTGACCTGCAAGCGTTCTCTGTCAGTGAAACGTGCCTGGAGTTCAGTCCAGGTTACTCTCACGTGATCCTGAGACCCTGACCGGGCTATGTGCCCAAGGTTCCCACCACCCCTTTACGGACCAGGTGGTGAACCTGCAAGCGCTGCCTCAGGAGTAGGCAGACCCAGCCCTGTCGTCACTGTGTCCGGTGCGTGCTTTACGCATCTATTTGGATCGCACGCAGAGCTTTAGAATCTCTGAGCAGCTCTTTGTCTGCTTTGGTGCACAGCAGAAAGGAAGCGCTGTCTCCAAGCAGAGGATCACCCACTGGCTCATTGACGCCATAACTATGGCATATGTCGCCTAGGACATGCCGCCCCCGGTAGGGCTACAAGCCCATTCTACCAGGGGTGTAGCGGCTCCCTGGGCCCTGGCCAGGGGTGCCTCTCTAACAGACATTTGCAGAGCAGCGGGCTGGGCAACACCCAACACCTGTGCAAGGTTCTACAACCTCCGGGTGGAACCGGTTTCGTCCCAGGTAGTGGCATGCAACACAAGCGGATAAGCCCGGGATAGCTGGCCAGGTGTATCGCTTGCACATAGCGCTTTCCACCTCCCTTGGAGATGAAGACGTGTGCCATTAATTCCCAGTAGTGTTCACAAACTTTGTTCCCTGGTTGACTTCCTCTGAGCCCTGTGGCAGTCGAGTTTTCGGAGAGACTCACTGCCGGCCCAGTACACGCGCTAACTAAGAGCCCTGTTCTGGGGTAGGTGATTTGCATGTGGTGGTTCCCTGTAAGGCTAACCCCATGCGATTATATATCTTCCGCTAATTCATTTCCCTGTTGGCAAACTGCGTCTTCCTTGGGCAGAGCCCCTCTGCCCCAGTCTCCATGTTTGTAGTAACTCTTCCCCCATTGGGCAGGATCTACCTTGAAGACACCCCACATGGTTGGTAAGAACATGTGACATATTTTTCCACTTAAATATCCCCCCCTCTCTTTGGGCGAGGTGTGGTCTCCGCGGTGTCTTCCCCTTGGGAGGGACACCCCCCGACTAGACCTGGCGGCCCAGTCGGATAATCCCCCTTCTTTTTTAGGGAGTGGAAAAAAAGAAGGGGAAAAGAGGCCACGACTGGGTTAAGCCTGTCTCTATCTTTTGGGTAGTCGACTTGTCCCCATAAAGGGCCGTTCGACACTCATAAATATGTTGGGGGAGGTTATGTGTCGACCTGGTGTGCTGGCTATAAGGCACACAGTAGTCTGCCCACCACACACCGCCAGTTCACGTAACACAGTTCAGCCAATTGTGGCATTTCGTATAGGGACCCCTAGTGTCACTACATCGACACAACGTCGAGTGAGTGACAGATAGGGAATGTCATGGTTACTTGTGTAACCTCCATTCCCTGATGGAGGGAACGAGACGTTGTGTCCCTCCTGCCACAACGCTGAACTACCCGCTGAAATGGCCGGACCTTATATCGGCTCCTCAGCATAAAACCTGAATGAGTGGTTGCATACCAGCTCCTTTTATACCCGTATGTCCGGGGGAGTGGCATGCAAATACCACTCGCCAATTTTCATTGGCCTTTTATCAAAGACCAGAGGTGTCTCGGGCTCCCAAGAGTGACCCCTAGTGTCACTACATCGACACAACGTCTGGTGCTTTTGTAAGACACAAGATATGTTGGCATGCAAACACATGCTTTTTTTTTAATATGTGGAGACAAGTCATTAACATGGTAAACCTAATTAGGTTTAATTTAGAACTATGTAATTGATCAGTCCGTGAGCACAATATGCTGTTTTTTCATTTGATGTTAATTTATTTATTGATATCTCTTCAAGCTTATAGCATTAGATTTTTTGGGTAAACTGACAACAAACGGCTAGTTGGGAGAAGTATATACCCTACTGGTCAAAAGTTTTGAAACACTTGAATGAAATGTTTCTCATGATCTTAAAAATCTTTTGATCTGAAGGCATATGCTTAAATGTTTGAAATTAGTTGAAATATAATTGTGCCACCATATTAATTTATTTCATTATAAATCTAAAATGTAATTAAAAAATAAAATTTTTTTTTGAAATTGATGACTTGGACCAAATAATAAAGAAAAGCAGCCAATAAGTGCCCAACATAGATGGGAACTCCTTCAATACTGTTTAAAAAGCATCCCAGGGTGATACCTCAAGAAGTTGCTTGAGAAAATGTCAAGAGTACATTTCTGTAAATTCTAGGCAAACGGTGACTACTATGAAGATACTAAAATATAACACAGTTTTGATTTATTTTGGATTTTGTTTAGTCACAACATAATTCCCATAGTTCCATTTATGTTATTCCATTGATAGTATTGATGACTTTACTATTATTCTAAAATGTGAAAAAAATTATAATAAAGAATGAGTAAGTGTTTCAAAACTTTTGACCGGTAGTGTATGTATATTTGTATGTATGTGTAACAGGGTCAGAAATTAACTTTTTTAATATGGGACAATTCTTGCCCCCTGAATCTGATTTTTAGGTTAATTCCAAAATTACAAATGAATTCAGTAAGGTTGATACCTATACTGTACATTTAATTCAGCATCAATATAAAGCCAAACGTAAATGTGTAAAAATGATTATCAGTTTAATGGGGGGAAATATTAACCGACTAATTCCAGTGTCGACTAGCAGCATCAGAACTGTTTAGTCGACTAGTCTCGCACATCCCTAGTATTCACCAAACTGTTTTGTTCAGGATTCACAGTTTGGTACCCCCTTCAACTGAACAATTCCATTCGTTGCATTTTTAAAATGTAATATTTAAAAGTCTGGTTTTCCAGACATTAAAATAGGATACGTAATAAAAGTAGTATTAATCTTTGGATAAAATATTAGAAAAAGATGTTTAGTGGGAATTCAAAAAGGGGGCTTTTTTGCCCCAACTTTTTGAATTTCAAGGGCATTTTTGTTCATTACTTTATAGGAAGACATGTTGCCATTTTAGGCTGGAAAATCGTTCATTATTGCACATTAAGTTAGTAGTTAAGAAAAATTTGTCACATTCACCTTTTTAATCAACGTTTTTCTGCAGTTTACTTAAATAGTTTAAGTAAAAAAAAAAAATTAAAGTACAATGATAAGAAGAATAAAAGAATTACACAAATATAAAAAAAATATTTTTTAAAGAAATATAGCATGTAACACGGCAGGATACTGCTTGACACGTCATGTCAAAAACATTAAACTCTTGCAACATGCTTTAAAAGATGCTTATTTAACTAACTTTTACAGCATCAAGATTTACAGTAGGTTTAAATGGTTATACATGTATAAGAGAAAATTAATATTTTTTAGATACTGTAACTTGTCACAATTTCGTCACAATTTGTAAAAAAAAAATTTTTTTTTTTTTTTTTTTTTGCTGTTTATTTAAATAGTCCTGCGTTTGTGACAAATATATTTTTTAAAATACACTGATATAATTATAAAAGAATTAAACAAATGTTGTTAATTTTTTATATATATTTTTTATATATAGCATATAGATGCCTAACTTTGACTTTGCTTCAGTTGTTCAAAACTAAAAGTCTTTTTTGTTTTGGTAAAGGGGAATTTTTGTGAGGGCAATGTCAGTGTGAGAAAATTACAATTCAAAAGTAACCTGTTCATGTAGACTACTAATAATGCACCATCTGGGATTATGTTAAACCTCAACGAAACAACAGGCTTTAAAAAACAAACAAGTGAAAACCAAGGGAAAGAGATTTGCAGACTATTTCTTAGCAGTGCGACTATAAACAATGGCCAGAAATGGCCAAAAGCTTTCTTAAGCAATACAAATTCCCATTAGAATCAACAGAACCGGTTTTTTTTTTTTTTTTTTTTTGCACTGCTACAACACAGCCAATAATCTCAAACAGGCACAGCAAGACAGGCAGGGTTTGATGGTTCACACGGAGAGGAACAGGGCAGCTGAGATTGGCTTTTACATGTCCATCAAAGAAATGCTCACCCATCTAAAACAAAATGGCTGCCAGTGAGGCTATGCCCAAATGCCCTCTTCATCATCCTATTGGTTAAGAGATGGCCAAGTGCAGCATGAAAAAGAAGATCAGGTTAGTATGCGTTTATATTTAAGTAGAAGTGACCCGTATCTGCAGACTGAGGATCAGTTTTCGGTTTCTTCACCTAAATGTTGTAAATGTTGAAAAGCTTTAAGGGAAACTGATCCTGGATCTGCACTTAATGGCAATTTCTACAATCATGAATAATAAAATCAGTAGGTTTGAAAAGTTATGACCAATATGAAGGCAGTAAAGAGAAAATGATGGCATCTGCATTGGAGATTAGGGCAGCTCCATTTAAATCAAAAGCATAGTTAACCCAAAAGTGAAAATGAGATTACTCACCCTCATGTTTTCCAAAGACATTCTTTCTTCCATGGAACACAAAACGAGATGTTTGGCAGAATATCAGCTCAGTTACCATTCACTTTAATTTCAACTTATTTGTGAAAGGTGACTGAGGCTAATGCTGCCTTCAAGTGGATCTGGAAAGCTTGTACTTCCGAGACGGGCATTCGTCATTACGACATGTCATGCATTCAAGTGGGAAACAAAATACGGAAGAAGCCAAACTTACACAAGTACACAATGAACAACGGCAAAGCTCTTTTTCTGTTTTACCAGTGAATAAAGTAAATAAACTTGCCTCGCTTAAACACAAAATATAGCCTATTATTTATTAATGCATGGAATCTAACAAATTATTAATTTGCCTAAAACAAACCGCACAGTCATTAATTGACTGTCAAATATAACAAAATAATATTTTTGAAATAAAGTAAGAAGTTGAAATAATTGAGCAAAATCATTGCTTTACATCATCTTTCATGCTGACACACCCCTTCCAATGTAACATCTTGGCAACTTGGGTATCATCTATAATTCCAAGTTTCCCACTGGTAAATACGACTTCACTGGATCATTCGTGTGCTCAGAACTCATAATTACAATATTTCTGACTCAACTTGAAGGGCACATAACATTCTGCCTCCTTTTGTGCTCCATGGAAGAAAGAAAGTCATATGGGTTTAGAACAAAGTGAAGGTGAGTAAATGATGACATAATTTTCATTTTTGAGTGAACTATTCCTTTAAGACTTAACAAAGCAACGGAAGTGAACTTAAGAGTATCAACTTCAAATTCACATTATGAATACTTATAACTGATAATCTTATAAAAACTGACCACACCTCCAATTTGTCTTTTGGTGCCTCAATAGGCTTGCTGTTAACCTGTTGATGCTCATTGACCCCACCCATGGGTTTGACTTTACTTTGCTTAAATTAGTTCACATTTACCATATAGTGCGCTGTTCAAAATTGTTCATAATGTTGACAAATTATACATCTTTATAATATGTCAATATTAATAACTCTTTTTTGACTAAAATATGTGAATTAATTTAAGCAAAGTGACATCGGGGGGGGGGGGGGGTGCGCATGCACATCAACAGGTTAAGAAAAAACTCCTATGAATATGAGAAAAGCAATATACAGCAACTGTAAAATTATTTATATTCAGCCATATTGGAGTGATTTAATTAAGACTGAAGAAAAAACAAGTGGTAATGATGAAAGTGGTAAACACTTTGTAGACTTTGTTTATAGAGGAATGGACTGTGACCTGATCGGGTGATTTTGGAGGTTTGTGGTTGGTCTGGTCAGGTGGTGTTTTCAAGTAGCCGTCATCATAATTATCCGCCATGAGCTTCATACGGTTCTGTGTCTAGGAGAAAAGAGGAGGCACATTTGTAAGGAAAGAATGGTGGGAGGAAAAGAGGGCAGAAAAAAGGAAAACATACAAGAAGGGGGTGGATTAGGTGAGAATAAATTCATTAGATTTTCACATTACATTTGTACATTTGCAATTAGAGGTGATTGCCCAGGTAAAACTCACAGTGCTAGAGTGTTTTGTTAGGGCTTTGCCATGCAGTCTCTAAGGCCCCATTTACACCTTGCATTAACGTGATCTAATCTCTGTCGAATGGCACTTGACCACATTAAATGACAGTTATAAATGCACCCAAAATGCATTGCGATCGGATCACTGAAACCACATTCGGAGGTGGTCAGGGACGGATTCTGACAACATTTAAAGAAGGTGTAAATACAAATGTGTTTTTGTTATTCGGAGACAACTATATAAGTAATAGAGCCCGACCGATATGGGATTTTTGAGACCGATACCGATACCGATTTTAGAGAGGGAAATTTCACCGATTACCGATATGGTGACCGATATAGTCACTTTTTGAGCTGGAATGAAAACAGACCTTTTCTATGTGGATTGTGCACTGATTTTGCACCGATATGACTATGCGAAGGTACTCAGAAGGCTGCTTTCTTAAACAAATATTTTTTATCAAAGAACATTTGACATTATTATTATACATTGTCAACAAATTCTAGAAATGAATAAATAGCTAAATAAACATCAGTACTATATGTTTAGTATCAGTCAATTGCTGACCATTTAAATAAAGAATAAATAAAAATACAATAAATAGCTAAATAAAAATCAGTACTGTATGTTTCGTATCAGTCAAATGCTGACCATTAAAATAAAAAAATTAATTCAAATAAAATAAATAGCTAAATAAACATCAGTACTGTTTAGTATCAGTCAATGGCTGACTATTAAAATAAAGAATAAATAAAAAATAAAATAAATAGCTAAATAAACATCAGGGGCTGGTTGCACCAGCTATACGTACGTTACGACTTAGCCTAGTTGTGGCTTAAATGGGCACTAAGTCACAATTCACGCTCTACTAAATATTTGAGCATTGCACCATTAAATTTATGTAGGACGAAACCCTATGTATAAACTAAATATTTACAGAAGCCTCCGACCAGGAGTAACTGTTGGAATAAAAAAGCAGACTGATATTTTATGACATCAATGAGCTCATGTTTTGCATGACAGGCATCAGTCCTTTTAACATATGATGATGTTGGCATTTACACTCATTTACATTTATGAGAGAGAAAAAAACTTACTTAACTTACTTTTAAGCAGCTCTTCATTATGAAACCGATCTAACGGTGCCGTTTTTAGGGTGCATCGCCAGTGTCAAGTTTCAACACATTCAAAATATAATATATAGGATATTAAAATTAATAAATGTCTATTTTTCCAGCCTGTTGTATTAGTATTTATCACCCCTCATTTATTTTAGATACAGTTCCTATATATTATTATTTACACAGGGCGAAAATACTATTTATTAAATGTACTTTTATTACGTATCCTATTATAATATCTGGAAAACCAGACTTTTAAATATTACATTTTATAAATGCAACGACTGGAATTGTTCAGTTGAAGGGGGTACCAAACTGTGAATCCTGAACAAAACAGTTTGGTGAATGCTAGGGATGTGCGTTACTAGTCGAATAAACGGTTCTGATGCTGCTAGTCGACACTGGAATTAGTCGGTTAATATTTCCCCCCATTAAACTGATAATAATTTTTACACATTTACGTTTGGCTTTACATTTTTACAGAGGCTGCACTTAAATTACTGTCAAATTAATGTTACATATTTTAAATAGAATTAATAATACATATACGATATATCGGTCGGGCACTAATAAGTAATGAGATGTGATGATGTTACGCTACAGTCATCTGTTGTTAAAATGCTGTGTTGTGGCTTCTTGCCTTTTTCTATCTGCCTATCTACAACCCCAATTCCAAAAGAGTTGGGACAGTATGAAAAATTTTAATGAAAACAAAAAGGAGTGATTTGTAAATTATATTCACCCTTTGCTATATTGAAAGCACTACAACTACACATTATATGATATTTCCTTATGAATGTCATTTAAAAAATTTTTTAATATATGTACAGTAATTTCAAATCAGATGATTGCAACACGCTTCAAAAAATTTGAGACAGGGGCAATTCAAGACTAATAACAATTTGAGGAGTTGAAATAACAAGGCGATGTGTAACAGGAGATGTTAAACAGGTGAGGT
The DNA here is from genome assembly GCF_019703515.2 of Myxocyprinus asiaticus. Lineage (NCBI taxonomy): Eukaryota > Metazoa > Chordata > Actinopteri > Cypriniformes > Catostomidae > Myxocyprinus > Myxocyprinus asiaticus. The sequence continues at coordinate 14,950,531 of NC_059391.1, forward strand.
AATCGTGTCATAGTATATAGGGAGCCTCCAAAAACAGCCTAGTCCTTCTAGAGCAAAGATCATTCGAGACTTGTCAATTTGCCAACAGATGCTTCAGCAAATAATCCAGCACTTTGAGAACAATTTTCCCCAAAGACAAACTGGAAGGATTTTGGGCATTTCACCCTCTAATGTGCACAATATAGTTCAAGGAATCTGGTCAAATCTCAGTGAGTAAAGGGCAAGACGAAAACCACTTCTGAATGCGCGTGATCTCCGATCCCTCAGACATCAATGTCTTAAAAAACATAATTAATCTGTAATGGATATCATGAACATGGGTTTAGGATTATTTTAGTAACCTCTGTTAGTCAACACCACTTGTCGCTGCATCCACAGATGCAAGTTAAAACTTTGCTATGCAAAGCAGAAGCCCTACATCAACACTGTCCAGAAGCGCTGCCAACTTCTCTGGGTTCGGTCTCATCTTAGATGGAAAGCAGAACAGTGGAACTGTGTTTTTTGGTCCAACGAGTCCACATTTCAAATAGTTTTTGAGAAACACAGCTCTTGTCTTGTCCAGGGACGTCAATCCATTTTCCTGCAGCACAACTTCAAACCACATACTAGCTGAAAAAGCAGAGAGTGTGGGTGCTTGATTGGCCTGCCTGCAGTCCTGACCATCTCTAATTGAGAATGTGTGATGCATTATGAAGCACACAATATGGCGAAGACCCCGTACAATTGTGAAGCTGAAGACCTGCATAATGGATGAATGGGGGAAAATTCCACTTTTTAAACTTAACAAACTTGTGTCTTCAGTGCCTAAATACTTAATAAGTGTTATTAAAAGAAATGGTGATGTTTCACAGTGGTAAACACTCGACTGTCCCAACTTTTTTGGAGTGTGTTGCAATCATCTGGTTTGAAATTACTGTACATTAAAAAAAACAAAACAATGAAATTCACAAGGTGTAAAGGCAGTAACATGGGATATGTGGTAACCGTGAGTTCCCTATTCATTTTGGGATAGGGAAAGAGGTGCCAGGTGGCTAAACGGAGACGCCTCCACTTGCCCAGCCTGTTTACGAGAATTCAATCCCATTGTCATGCAGGGCTGTTTGCCACACACACTGCGAAATATGTTTTATGTTTTATCTTTTTGTGGCTGCCGCGTGTCATTGACCAATCACAGGTGACTGTAATCAACTGGTTAGTTCCCTTCAGAACAGTCTGAAATCACTCCCTGTTTGTAGCATTCACTTTAAATAGAATGAATTAATGAGTGAGTGTTTTCATTCACAGCCAATGACTGCCCACCAGTCACGTTTATTTAAACCAAGTTCTATTCATTGTTAAACTGTTTTATGGAGAAATGAACATTGTAAGGATATACAAAAGCAGTATTAACATAATATATCATAATTGGGGTGGAAGGCAACAACAACTTACGTTGGTCAACTGGAAGCAAACAGTTTTGAATAATGACTCAGAAAGCCAAACTCAGCATTATCAATCCATCTATCTATCTGCCTATCTACAACCCCAATTCCGAAAAAGTTGGGACAGTATGAAAAATGCTAATAAAACCAAAAAGGAGTGATTTGTAAATTATATTCACTCTTTGCTATATTGAAAGCACTACAACTACACATTATATGATGTTTTACCCTGTGAATTTCATTGGTTTTTTAAAATGTACAGTAATTTCAAATCAGATGATTGCAACACGCTCCAAAAAAGTTGGGACAGTCGAGTGTTTACCACTGTGAAACATCACCATTTCTTTTAATAACACTTATTAAGCATTTGGGCACTGAAGACACATGTTTGTTAAGTTTAGAAAGTAGAATTTCCCCCAATAATCCATTATGTAGGTCTTTAGCAGCACAATTGTATAGGGTCTTCATTTCCATATGGTGTGCTTCATAATGTGCCGCATATTTTCATTTGGAGACAGGTCAGGACTGCAGGCAGGCCAATCTAGCACCCACACTCTCTGTTTACAAAGCCATGCACTTGTAATCCAGGCAGTATGTGGTTTGAAGTTGTCCTGCTGGAAAATGCAGGGATGTCCCTGGAAAAGACAGTGCTGGATGGCAGTATATGTTGCTCCAAAATGTTTACATATCTGTCTGCATTCATGGTGTTCTCACAGATGTGCGAGTTACCCAAGCCACTGGCTTTTGGACCTGATGCTAATAACAGCTTGGATGGACCTTTTCCTCTTTGGCCCGGATAACACGACGGCTTTTAAATGTGGACTCTTCAGACCAAAAAACACAGTTCCACTGTTCTACTTTCCATCCAAGATGAGACTGAGCCCAGAGGAGTCAGCAGCACTTCTGGACAGTGTTGATGTATGGCTTCTGCTTTGCATAGCAAACTCTTAACTTGCATCTGTGCAGCGGCAAGTGGTGTTGACTAACAAAGGTTTACTAAAGTTATCCCAAGCCAATTTTCATGATATCCATTACAGATGAATTACTTTTTTTAAGACAGTGACGTCTGAGGGATTAGAGATCACGCGCATTCAGAAATGGTTTTCCTCTTGCCCTTTACGCACCGAGATTTGACCATATTCCTTGAAACTTTTAACTATATTGTGCACTGTAGAGGGTGAAATGCTGAAAATCCTTCCAATTTGTCTTTGGGGAACATTGTTCTAAAAGTGCTAGATTATTTGCTGAAGTATCTGTTGGCAAATTGACAAGTCTTGAACGATCCTTGCTCTTGAAGGACTAGGCTGTTTTTGGAGGCTCCCTATATACTATGACATGATTGCCTCACCTGTTTAACATCTCCTGTTACACATCGCCTTGTTTTTCAACTCGTCAAATTGTTATTAGTCTTTAATTGCCCGTCTCAACTTTTTTGGAGCGTGTTGCATAGTTGGTAAAACATCATATAATGTTTAGTTGTAGTGCTTTCAATTTAGCAAAGGGTGAATATAATTTACAAATCACTCCTTTGTGTTTTTATTAGCATTTTTCATACTGTCCCAACTTTTTTGGAATTGGGGTTGTATATACAGTTGTGCTCAAATGTTTGCATACCCTGGCAGAAATTGTGACATTTCGGCATTGATTTTGAAAATATGACTGATCATGTCTTTTATTTAAGGATAGTGATCATATGAAGCCATTTATTATCACATAGTTGTTTGGCTCCTTTTTAAATCATAATGGTAACAGAAATCACCCAAATGGCCCTGATCAAAAGTTTACACACAAAGTGACACACACAGGTTTAAATGGCAATTAAAGGTTAATTTCCCACACCTGTGGCTTTTTAAATTGCAGTTAGTGTCTGTGTATAAATAGTCAATGAGTTTGTTAGCTCTCACGTGGATGCACTGAGCAGGCTAGACACTGAGCCATGGGGAGCAGAAAAGAACTGTCAAAAGACCTGCGTAACAAGATAATGGAAATTTATAAAGATGGAAAAGGATATAAAAAGATATCCAAAGCCTTGAAAATGCCAGTCAGTACTGTTCAATCACTTACTAAGAAGTGGAAAATTCGGGGATCTCTTGATACCAAGCCAAGGTCAGGTAGACCAAGAAATATTTCAGCCACAACTGCCAGAAGAATTGTTCAGGATACAAAGAAAAACCCACAGGTAACCTCAGGAGAAATACAGGCTGCTCTGGAAAAAGACGGTGTGGTTGTTTCAAGGAGCACAATACGACGATACTTGAACAAAAATGAGCTGCATGGTCGAGTTGCCAATGCCACAAAAAAGCCCAGTTACAATATGCCCGACAACACCTTGACATGCCTCACAGCTTCTGGCACACTGTAATTTGGAGTGACAAGACCAAAATAGAACTTTATGGTCACAACCATAAGCACTATGTTTGGAGAGGGGTCAACAATTATTGTGCTCCTTGAAACAACCACACCGTCTTTTTCCAGAGCAGCCTGTATTTCTCCTGAGGTTACCTGTGGGTTTTTCTTTGTATCCCGAACAATTATTCTGGCAGTTGCATTTATACACAGACACTAATTGCAATTTAAAAAGCCACAGGTGTGGGAAATTAACCTTTAATTGCCATTTAAACCTGTGTGTGTCACCTTGTGTGTCTGTAACAAGGCCAAACATTCAAGGGTATGTAAACTTTTGATCAGGGCCATTTGGGTGATTTCTGTTATCATTATGATTTAAAAAGGAGCCAAACAACTATGTGATAATAAATGGCTTCATATGATCACTATCCTTAAATAAAATATTTTCAAAATCAATGCCAAAATTTCACAATTTCTGCCAGGGTGTGCAAACTTTTAAGCACAACTGTACGTATCTGTATCTCAAATGGTGAGAGACAAGTTATGTGTCAAAGTTTAAATAAATAGGGGTTTGTTAAAATCCCAAACTTTATGTCTATGCTATATGTAGCCAAGTGGAGAAATTTCATGTAATTTAACTTGTCATAAATTGACATGGATCCTTTAAGAACCAGAGTTTTGTGACACCGGAGTTTTGCAACACCTGTTTTCCGGCACTCTCTCGTGTTAGAGACGTGAAAACATACATTGTGCAAGAGAGCTCCCAGTTGTGTTCATCATTTGAGAACTGTATTGTAACTGTTATACATGTCCTTAAAGCCTGGTTAAAAATGCAATTATTTGCGATATATTGTACATGTGATTAATTACAACCCACCGGCTACATATAGTACGGCTGACCATTAATTAGTGACCTCTAATACATCAAAAAGCCTTTGTTTGTTCACAGAAACCCACCAGTCAAAACAAAGACATGTTTTGTCTAGGCTTTTTTAGCTCTCAGAAAAAAAACTACGATCTTTGGTCTATAGCAAAGAAGCAACCTGACTTTGAGAAAGATGTATGACACACAGACAGGCTTAGTAGGAGGTTTGTGACGCAGTCCATACCTGCTGTTTGAGTTGCTGCACCAAACGGTCCTTCTCTCTCCGCAGCTGAGCAACTTCCTCTTGTGTCTTCTTCTTTTTAGATGAGGACAGCTCCAGCAAAGCTATGTTTGCATCTTTCTCACTGATGGCAGCCAGCAGAGCCTCCTGCCTGTGAAATGCAATTACACTGAAATGACTAGAAGTGTCAAACAGCATTTCGTTGAAGCACTATGGAGCTGCTCTTCAAAACAACTGACCTCATTGACATTGACTAGGAGTCAGGTGTCACTTGATGGAACAAGTTAAAGGAAAAGTTCGTCCAAAAATGAAAGGTTTCTTATCATTACTCACCCTCATGCCATCCCAGATGTGTATGACTTTCTTTCTTCTGCAGAATACAAACATAGATTTGTCCCTCAGGAGTTACATTTTGGTCTGGTCTCAACCAAAACCAAACTGGATTACTTCAGAAAGTATGGATTAAACCTCTTGAGTCATATGGATTACTTTTATGCTGCCTTAATGTTCTTTTTCGAGCTTCAAAATTTTGATCACCATTCACTTGCTTTAAATGGACCTACAGAGCTGAGAAATTCTTCTAAAAATCTTAATTTGTGTTCAGCAGAAGAAAGAAGGTCATTCACATCTGAGATGAGATGAGGGTGAGTAAATGATGAGAGAATTTTTATTTTTGGGGGAACTATTCCTTTGAAGAGATGCAAGATGTAGTCATCTTTTACTCATCCTCATGTCATTCCAAATCTGTACGATTTTTTTTTCCTCTGTGGAACACATAAAGGAGATTTTAGGCAGAATTTTAGCCTCAGTAACCTCTTTTTTATAGTATGGAATAAAGATGCAATAAAAGTAATTGGTGACCGAGGCTGTCATGCGGCCTAACTTCTACTGTTGTTTTGCCCAAAAGAAAGTCATATGGGTTTGGAATAACATGAGGGTGAGTAAATGATGACTGAATTTTCATTTTTAGGGTGAACTATCCCTTTAATGGATGACTGGTTTCACAAGCACAAAAACATCTCAGGCACATATACATTTTGTCAAAATAATTCTGCATAATTGACTTAGAATGACTGAAATAGCTTGTTTATTCTCAGTTTTCTATTAATTCCCAGGAGCACGGCTGAAGTGAGGAGACTGAAATAGCAAATAGAATGAACCACGTGCAGAATGAATCATCCACTATATTTAATATTCGCACAAACAGACAGTATGAAAAACATACAATGGTTAACAGCCTATTTTTCTGTCATGGTGTTTATCTCCATATACTTTTACTATTAAGTGATTTATATTATTAATACTACAGCTTGGCAAAGTGCTACCCAGGGATGGATTAACCACTGGGCTGATTGGGACGTTGCCCAGGAGCCTCTAAACCCAAAGGGCCCCGAGCTCTAAATTATTTTTTTTGTCAGCCTTATGTGAAATACCATTTGTGCGGCCGAATGCATGCTGGACTACAGCAGCGCGAGTACAGACACTCGAATACACATTCAAGAAATCTGCGTCCCACAGGTGCTGCACGTTTATTTGGAGGTCTACAGAGAAATACGTCTGATTTACAAAACGCTTCCAAAAAGAAGGACTACAGAGAAATGCGGCTGATTTACAAAACGCTTCCAAACACAAAGATAATGTACAGTTTACCCTGGCTATGTACAAAGCTGAAGGTTTAAATTCATATAAGTGACAGAATTCATGCAACAGTATGGAGGACTTTAAAATGTTTAACTCCTGCATGCATTTAATGTTTAATGATAAAGCGAAAGATGCCTTAATACCCTAAATATGTGCATGGTAACCTTTTGTAATATTTGGTTAACCGCGAGAGTTCACGAATGCTTGTTCTGTTATTTGTCGGGTACCGTTGGATTCAGATCGGGTTGAAGACCTCTAAACAAGTGCAGAATAACCAAATAGTGATTTTGGAATTTGAATACCATGGACATCACTATTAATAACGCATGGTTATGTTTCATAATTAAAAAGTACATGTAATTGGCCATGTAAGACATTGCTCTAAACTTTTCTTCTGTCGATTTGAAAAATCCAACCAAATCTGCCAAGCGTCCTGTAGCGCATAAAGGTGAACCTAGACACGTCATGGAGGACCTCCACGGTGTACCGGCCCATGGGCCTCTCAGTACCTAATCCGTCCCTGGTGCTACCAGATCTGAAATGTCATGGAATAGAAACTTGCCAGAAAGATAGTAAAAGATGATTTAATGATTTAAATATGTGATCTGGCAATTAACTTAAATCTTCAAGTTGTTTGTATATAAGACAAGTTCATGACACTAATGCACTGAGTCTCTTGCACAACTAGCAACTTGGAAACAATTTGGCTCAAGGTGAACTCTGCATTTAATCTACAATCTGCTGTTTGTTTCTGTTCCTACATGTACCGTAATATTAAACATGTTGATGCATGATGCTGAGGGACAAGATTCAGTGTGTTCAAGGTTCATCTTAGTTTCATAAGGTATGATGTTGTCCTTCCATTTTGCCATCTGGAAGATGTTTCATGTTTTTTAAATGCTTGCATTCCAACATCAAAAGGTTTATTGTAAACCTTTACCATGGTTGAGTTGTGTAAGGCACTAAACAGAGTAGTTTCCACAATTTGAAATACACCACTGACTAAAACCATACTGCTCAGTTTGAGAAAACGTCAATTACATTCCATGTTAATCTGAGGTTTTGTCCTAACCCGCGAGCATCAACAGCATAGCTTGTCAAGACATTTTGAAGTTTGCTCGGTTTTCTTTTTTTAAATAATTTTTATGGGCTCATTTGTCCAAATTCCTACCCCTAATAGCTGTATTTAAACATCAAATGTATTCTCATTGGATGTGATTTTGTCACTCTGCATAGCACAAATTACTCTTATTATCTTTATTTAAGATGAGATGTGAGAAGGATCCTGCTGCTCACTAACTCACTTCATCTCCAGCACCTCCTCCAGATGTCTCCTCCTCTCAGCTCTCAATGTGGTTAGATGAGCTTCTTTCTCAGCCAGAGACTGCTGGGTGGATGACATCTTGGCCTTCATGGACTCAAGTTCTAGCTTCACTTTCTCCATCGCTCCAATTAATTCTTCCATCTTTTAAAGAAATAAACAGGATGCAGAGAACTTATTTCAGGATTGCTTGTTCTATAAATCACAAAAATGTTACGAGAAAAATCTACAGAAAAAAAAAAATGCTCAACCCAGCCTCTAATGGTAACTAGTTTTGCAAGGTTTTTAGGTGGTTCTAACTGGTCTAGATGGTTGATCAGCTGGACTACCAGCTGGTGGGGCAGAGACTGACCTCGTAGAGTGTCTTGGTCAAGCTGGCTGAAGCTGGTAGAATACTTTGGACCAGCAACAAACCATCTGCACTGTTCCAAAAGCCATCTTGGTCACCTTAAAGGGATAGTTCACCCAAAACTGAAAAATCTCTTATCATTTACTCACCCTCATGATATCCCATATCTTTCTTTCATACTTTTTTCTTCAGCAGAACACATCTGAAGAAGAATAGAAAAATATCTCAGCTCAGAAGGTCCTTAAAATGCAATTCGATGGTGATCAGACCTTTTGTAGCTCCAAAAATCACAGACAATCAGCATAAATGTAATCCATAGGACTCCAGCGGTTAAATTAATGTAAATTAATGTCAAGCGATACGATCGCTTTTGGTGTGAAAAAAGATCAGTACTTTTTCACTATAAACCATTGCTTCCTGTCAGCAGCAGTATGCACATTCACAAGAACGCTGAGTTCATGTGGTCCTCGTGTGACGAATTCGTGTTGGCATATTACAGACGTAATCTCACTTTTTTTGGGGGGGGGGTTGAGACATCCAGGATAAGCACACAAAAACGCACCATTGTGAGTAAACAATCAGATACAAATACAGATCTAAACCAAAACCAACCAAGCTTCTATACAGTGTTCCTCCTACTCCATTGTAAACAATGCTGCTCTTTCGGGTGTGTCTCATGTGTGTATGTTTTCACGTGAACGTGCCAACGTAATTACATCACAAATGCACACTGCTGCTGACCAGAAGCAATGGTTTATAGTGAAAAAGTACTTAAATATTTATCTTTTTCGCACCAAAAGCAATCGTGTCACTTTAGAAGACATTAATTTAACAGCTGGAGTCGTATGGATGACGTTTATGCTGACTGTCTGTGATTTTTGGAGCTTCAAAAGTCGGATCACCATCCACTTGCATTTTAAGGACCTACTGAGCTAAGATATTTTTCTATTTTTCTGAAAATGTGTTCTGGTGAAGAAAGAAAGTCATACACACCTTGGATATCATGAGGGTGAATAAATGATTAGAGAATTTCCATTTTTGGGTGAACTAAACCTTTAAGCTGGTATGAGCTGGTTTCCCCTAACAGGGACATAAATAAAAGTGACTGACTGACATGAACATAACTCACTTTTGGTTTAATATGTAAAAGCATATTTAGATTCTTTACTAATATGTCTTTATTTGACATGATTTAATCTAGTCTTGTAAGTATAGAACGCAACAGTCCCGCACACAGCCATCTTGGTTCTGGAAGAATTTTTCCCATTTATTTTCTCTATAAGGATTTCATAAAACCCTTCATAAAAGAGTTCCATGCCATTAAACCAAATTAATTAGCACAGACATGAATCACAACATTACAAACTTGGAAGTTAAAAGGTGTTTGACAATCGGTCAAAGGTACAAGACTGTGTACTTAATGTCTTTATTGAGTGAATGAACTACAGTCCCATATACTTTTGCCATGATGTAATCATATTAAAAACAATGGGAAACTATAAAACTAATTATTTAAAAACTGTGGTTTATAAGTAGAGTGACCAAATTCTTGATTGTGGAAAACAGGACAGCCCCCTACCGGCAAAAATGAAATTGATGTATCCTTATTGAGGCACAGATCAATGTGAAGTAGAGGGTGCATCCGCATCTGTAACTTTTGCCACCTTGTACTTTTTGCTGGCAGCATTTTTTCTCAGTGTACGCTTTTCTTTTTATCGTAAAATGCAGAGCAGTCCAGTCCAAAATTAAGACGTATGAAAAGAATTGCTTTCATGACTGTTACACTGAGTCGAGATTTATCCAGTGTCCATGCTGCATTCATTAATGAGAACACACACTCCACAGATGCAGATGTCCCAGGCAGGCATAAAACGAACTCCACGACCTTGGCTAAGACTCCATAGTTGATGGTCTTGCTCTCCAGATCACGAAATTGTCTGTCCATCTCTCAGACATGGCCGTCTTGTTCATGTTCCACTCAGTAATGCAACGAGTGACAATGTTTTTTGCGCAAGCCCACTCATCAAGGAGCGTGGTTTCGTCAATCAAACTGAGAGCGGGGATTCTGGAGTAGACGTGTTCGAGGCTGCTCTGAATGTCTTTCCACTCTGGGATGTCTCTCAGTGGGGCCCACTCAAGTTTATCTGTGTTCTCCAATGAGCGGCTCCAATTTTGGAGGTAATCCACCAATGTTGAATAAAAGTTTCTCACTGCACAAAAGAAATCATCCGCTCGCATGTCACCAGCTTCAACCAGGGCATCCAACTGCTTTTTAATGTGAGAGGGTATGAATGATTCCTCCAACCTGGCCTGCAAGACTTTTCGCATCGGTGGCTGCTATGTGATCTTGCTCTATCTCCAGTGCACAGTTAAAACTGGCTGTTTGCTTGAGTACAAAGCCAATTCAAAGTTTAGTGCAAGGATCACTGAAAATGTGTCTTAGAAACTTTGGCCATTTTTCTTGAGAAAGAATGCACGCAGTCCATCGAAAATGTGTAGTTCCCTATCTGTCACTCACTCGACGTTGGTGTCGATGTAGTGACACTAGGGGTCACTCTTGGGAGCCCGAGACACATCTGGTCTTTGATAAAAGGCCAATGAAAATTGGCGAGTGGTATTTGCATGCCACTCCCCCGGACATACGGGTATATAAGGAGCTGGTATGCAACCACTCATTCAGATTTTCTCTTCGGAGCCGAACGGTCATGCTCATTGAGCTGAATACTACTGTTCATTCACCTCTGCTGGATCTGATGGCGCATTTCAGCGGCTTCTCCCTCCTCTGCACTAGTGCACTGCAGAGAACGCCCCTGGGCGCTTCGGCAGAAAAACTAGAGAGTATATTTTCTGAAAGAGCATTTTTCCCCTCTAAAAGAGTATATATTTGTCCAAAAGAGCGCACACACGGAACATCTTTTTAAAGACGCGTCTTTTTAAAGATGCTTTTCCGATTGTGTGTTATTCCTGGTTGTGCTCGTTATCTCTCGCCTTCTAACGGTCACGATCACTGTCTTTCATGTCTGGGCACTGCTCACGCGGAGAGAGTGTTTGTGGATGGTCATGTTCTCATTGCGAGAATATGTCCATGGCAACGTTGCGGTCGCGGCTCGCCTTCGTAAGAAAGCGAGCCACCCCAGAGGCTCCCGCCTCGGTCCTTTTACCCACGGGTTTGAGGCCAGCGCGGCTAGCACTGGGGGCAATTTGGGGACCCCAATGGGACCGCCTCTGCCGGGTAACCCCCCGCAGACCTCCCATTCCCCAGCACGCTCGTCTGCCCCGATCGGGCTTCCGGGTGAGTCCGCCGGCTCGTCTCACGGCGAGTTTGATCTCTTATTCGGAGCCCGCGAAAGTGACGAGCTCTCGAGCGCAGCATCGGAGAGCGGGCTCGTCCAGTCAGAAGCCTCAGCTGGGCTCCTCCCTTCGGGGTCGATCGCCCAGTCACAGGCTGACGCGGAGATGACGACATGCTTTCCCGGGCAGCAGCGAGCGTCGGTTAGAGTGGATTTCACCACTCTTCCCTGAACCCTCGCGGCTCGGTGATTGGTTCCTGGGCTCGCGGCGCCGCTCAAAGCCACGCCCCGCCCCCGTTCCTTTCTTCCCGGAAGTGCATGAAGAGCTGACAAGCTGACAAGGTCGCGGGAGGCACTTTTTACTGCCCGGTCCCAATCTTTTCAGCTTCCCCGCCCTCACTACCCTCGATGGTGGGGCGGCCAAGGGCTATTCAGCAATCCCCCGGTGGATAAAGGTGCTCGCGGTGCACCTATGCCCGCAGAGCACTGCCACTTGGCGCGGGTGCCCAAGGCCTATGGTGCCGCTGGACAAGCCGCCTCCGCCCTGCACGCCATGGCTCTCCTGCAAGTCCGCCAAGGCACTAAAGGAACTGCACGAGGGTAGTTCCGCCCCGGGATTGATGCAGGAACTGCGCTCGGCGACCGACCTCACTCTCCGAGCGACGGAGGTCACGGCGCGGTCTCTCGGGTGGACGATGGCCACACTAGTGGTCCAGGAGCGCCACCTTTGGCTCAACCTGGTCGAGATGGGTGAGGCCGACAAGACACGATTCCTTGCTGCCCCCATTTCCCAGGCGGGCCTATTCGGTGACATCGTCGAGGACTTTGCCCAGCAGTTCTCGATGGTAGAGCAGTAGATGGATGCTAGCTGGCATATCCTGCCCCGGCACGGCTCAAGATCCCGCACCCCGTCTACTCATCGCCAAGGGCGTCCCCCTGCGGTGACTGCACCGGCTCCGCCGCAGCCCGCCCCTTCGGCCCGGCCCCGGCATGGAGCCCACCGCAGGAAGCAGACGTCACCTGTCTCGCCGCCGCCCAGAACCTGTGAAAGGCTTCAAAACGCCCTTGAGACGGGCGACCCAGGGACAACGAAACCTGCTGCTCTGGAGCTGGTAAGCAGATCTTCATCTTTTTGTTACCTTTTGCATTTAATTGCACTGCATGCCCAAGTGGCTGCAGTACTCAAGAGCTCAGCAAGAGCGGTTTCCTTGTTCCCTGAGTTATGTATCCGGTGTGTATGGCTGTCATCACGACCACCGTCCACCACTCCATTTGGCAGGTTGGCGCTCCAGCGGCGGTCTCCCACCCCTGAGCGCCCAGCTGTGGCACAAATCCACCCCCGATGTGACAGTCTCCACGGGTCACGAGGACAGGCCTCTTCCTCCCCCGTCCCAGGCTGTTCCGGGGGTGGTCACAAGGAGCCAGGTAAGTGCTTCGATGTCCTTAGACTCAGCACGGCCACAACGTGGTGTGGCACCTCGAGCTCCGCCCCGCCGCGAGGCCCCACCTGCCAGTACATCCGATGACGTTGTCCCTTTGGTCCCCCTTGCGCGGAACTTGGACGCATGGCTTGCGCTTTCCAATCCATCACGAGGGCTGGTCCGGACCGTCCGACTCGGCTGCGCGATTCACTTCGCCGGGCATCCGCCCAGGTTCAGCAGTGTCCACTTCACCTTGGTGAAAGACGAAAACGCTGCTACCTTGCACGGAGATCGCTACCCTCCTACGGAAGGATGCGATAGAACCTGTCCCTCCAGCCGAGATGAAGAAAGGGTTTTACAGCCCCTACTTCATCGTACCGAAAAAAGGCAGTGGGTTGCGGCCAATCTTGGACCTGCGAGTACTGAACTGGGCTTTTCACAGACTCCCGTTCAAGATGCTGATGCAAAGACGCATTCTAGCGAGCGTCCGGCATCAAGATTGGTTCTTGGCGGTAGACCTGAAGGATGCGTACTCTCATGTCTCGATCCTTCCCCGACACAGACCCTTCCTGCGGTTCGCGTTTGAGGGTCAGGCGTATCAGTACAATGTCCTCCCTTTCGGCTTGTCCCTGTCTCCTCGCATCTTTACGAAGATCGCAGAGGCTGCCCTTGCCCCGTTAAGGGAGGTGGGCATTCGCGCTCTCAACTATCTCGATGACTGGCTAATCTTAGCTCAGTCTCGAGACGTGTTATGCGCACACAGGGACCTGGTGCTCTCACACCTCAGCCGACTAGGGCTTCGGGTCAACTGGGAAAAGAGCAAGCTCCTCCCGGTTCAGAGCATCTCTTTTCTCGGTTTGGAGTTGGACTCAGTCTCCTTGACGGCGCACCTTACGAACGAGCGTGCCCAGTCGGTGCTGGCCTGTTTGAAGGCTTTCAAACAGAAAACAGCGGTTCCACTGAAACTTTTTCAGAGGCTTCTGGGGCATATGGCATCCTCGGCGGTGGCCACCCTGCTCGGGTTGATGCATATGAGGCCGCTTCAGCACTGGCTCCAGACTCGAGTCCCGAGACGGGCATGGTGCCACGGGACACACCGCATGGCCATTACGTCGGTCTGTCACCATCTTTTCAGCCCTTGGACCGACCTCTCGTTTCTACGAGCAGGTGTTCCCCTAGAACTGGTCTCCAGGTGCGTCGTGGTCACGACAGACGCCTCCAAAACGGGTTGGGGTGCTGTTTGCAATGGGCCGTTGATCCAGGGCAAGCACGTGTTAGTTCAGACAGACAACACGACAACGGTAGCATATGTCAACCACCAAGGTGGTTTGCGCTCTCGTTGTATGTCACAACTCGCCCGCCGTCTCCTCCTCTGGAATCAGCAGCACCTCAAGTCGCTGCAAGCCACTCACATCCCGGGCAATCACACTACGGCGGATGCGCCGTCACAACAGGTTACCCTCAGGGGAGAGTGGAGACTCCAGCTGATTTGGAGTCGATTCGACAGGCACAGGTGCACCTGTTCGCCTCCCAAGAATCCTCCCCACTGCCCGCTCTGGTACGCCCTGACCGAAGCCTTCCTCGGATTAGACGTGCTGGCACACAGCTGGTCCCCTGGCATTCACAAATATGCGTTTCCCCCAGTGAGCCTGCTTGCACAGACCCTGTGCAAGGTCAGGGAGGATGAGGAGCAGGTCGTCCTGGTAAGCACCTTACTGGCCCGGCCAGACATGGTGCTCGGACCTCACGCTCCTTGCGACAGCTCCCCCCTGGCAAATTCCCCTGAGGAAGGACCTTCCTTCTCAGGGAAGGGGCGCCATCCGGCACCCACGCCCAGACCTCTGGAATCTCCATGTCTGACCCCTGGACGGGACGTGGAAGACCTAAGCTGTCTCCCACCTGCGATGGTAGACACGTTCACTCAGCCTAGGGCTCCCTCTACGAGGCACCTGTATGCCTTTAAGTGGCATCTGTTCGCTAAGTGGTGTTCTTCCCATCGGGAAGACCCCCAGAGATGCGCAGTCAGATCAGTGCTTTCCTTCCTGCAAGAGAGGTTGGAAGGGAGGCTGTCCCCTTCCACCTTGAAGGTTACGTTGCTGCCATAGCAGCACACCACGACGCAGTCGACGGTAAGTCCTTAGGGAAGCACGACCTGATCATCAGGTTCCTAAGAGGCGCCAGGAGGCTGAATCCCTCCAGGCCGCGCCTCGTTCCCTCATCGGACCTCTGTAGTTCTTCAGGGTCTACAGAGAGCCCCCTTTGAGCCTTTGCTGTCAGCCGAGCTTAAGGCACTCTCCTTGAAGACTGCCCTCCTGACTGCGCTCACTTTCATCAAGAGGGTAGGTGACCTGCAAGCGTTCTCTGTTAGTGAAACGTGCCTGGAGTTCAGTCCAGGTTACTCTCACGTGATCCTGAGACCCTGACCGGGCTATGTGCCCAAGGTTCCCACCACCCCTTTAGGGACTAGGTGGTGAACCTGCAAGTGCTGTCCCAGGAGGAGTCAGACCCAGCCCTGTCGTCGCTGTGTCCGGTGTGCGCTTTATGCATCTATTTGGATCCAACGCAGAGCTTTAGAATCTCTGAGCAGCTCTTTGTCTGCTTTTGGTGCACAGCGGAAAGGAAGCGCTGTCTCCAAGCAGAGGATCGCCCACTGGCTCGTTGATGCCATAACTATGGTATATCTCGCCCAAAACATGCCACCCCCGGTAGGGCTATGAGCCCATTCTACCTGTGGTGTATCAGCTTCTTGGGCCTTGGCCAGAGGTGCCTCTCTAACAGACATTTGCAGAGCAGTGGGCTGGGTAACACCCAACACCTTTGCAAGGTTCTACAACCTCCGGGTGGAACCGGTTTCGTCCCAGGTAGTGGCACGCAACACAAGCGGATTAGCCCGGGTTAGCCGGCCGGGTGTATTGCTTGCACATAGCGCCTTCCACCTCCTTTTGAGCTGAAGATATGCACCATTAATTCCCAGTAGTGTTCACAAAACTTGTTCCTTGGTTGACTTCCTCCGAGCCCTGTGGCAGTCGAGTTTTCGGAGAGACTCGCTGCTGGCCCAGTACACGCGCTAACTAAGAGCCTGGTTCTGGGGTAGGTGCTCCGCATGTGGCGGTTCCCTGTAAGGCTAACCCCATGCGATCTATATCTTCCGCTAATTCATTCCCTGCCGGCAAACTGCGTCTTCCTTGGGCAGAGCCCCTCTGCCCCAGTCTCCATGTTGTAGTAACTCCTCCCCCATTGGGCAGGATCTACCTTGAAGGCTCTCCACATGGTTGGAAAGACCATGTGACGTATTCTTCCACTTAAATATCCCCCCCCTCTTGGGGCGAGGTGTGGTCTCCGCGGTGTCCTCTCCTTGGGAGGGACACCCCCACGACTAGACCTGGCGGCCCAGTCGGATAATCCCCCTTCTTTTTAGGGAGTGGAAAAAGAGAAGGGGAAAAGAGGCCACGACTGGGTTAAGCCTGTCTCTATCTTTGGGTAGTCGACTTGTCCCCAAAAAAGGCCGTTCGACACTCATAACAGTGTTGGGGGAGGTTACGTGTCAACCTGGTGTGCTGGCTATGAGGCACACAGCAAGTCTGCCCACCACACACCGCCAGTTCACGTAACACAGTTCAGCCTTGTGGCGTTTTGTATAGGGACCTCTAGTGTCACTACATCGACACCAACGTCGAGTGAGTGACAGATAGGGAACGTCATGGTTACTGGTGTAACCTCCGTTCCCTGATGGAGGGAACGAGACATTGGTCCCTCCTGCCACAACGCTGAACTACCCGCTGAAATGGCCGGACCTTATATCGGCTCCTCAGCGTAAAACCTGAATGAGTGGTTGCATACCAGCTCCTTTTATACCTGTATGTCTGGGGGAGTGGCATGCAAATACCACTCGCCAATTTTCATTGGCCTTTTATCAAAGACCAGAGGTGTCTCGGGCTCCCAAGAGTGACCCCTAGTGTCACTACATCGACACCAATGTCTCGTTCCCTCCATCAGGGAATGGAGGTTACACCAGTAACCATAATGTATTTTTCTACTGGACCAATAGAGAGGAAACGTGTGTTGCCATGCTGCAGTATTTTCACTAACTGGACGTCTATTGATAGGGAATTGTGATTGGATACTTTAATCCAATCATGTACTTCAAATAACATGGTGTGATTTGATTGGTTTTACAAGCCGTATCCTTGGCTACCTTTGAATAGAACACTCATGTGACTGAGAAAGCCGCATAGGTGATAGAGAAATCATAGGAGAGGGGAAATACGGGACAAAACACAATTTATTCGGGAAAAACGGGACATCTGGCCACCCTATTTATAATTATAGAAAGAACAGACTTTCATTTAATTTCAAAATATTCAGATAAATACAAATATATAAGTAGTTTGACATTGTTGAGAGACCGCCTTGAATGCGTCATTCACAGTGCCTTGTGGAAATGGGCGGTTACTGCAGAGCTTGTTTGCAACGATTTGTTTGCCGCAATTCTCTGATTGGTGGATTTTCACCCTCAGGATCATGGGAAGTGTAGTTCTTCACCACAAATTCTGCTTTTTTTTTTATTGAGATTAATTAACACAGACTGAAGGCTTCAAAAGAAGCATATACCATCGATTAACAACTTCAAAGCTCATGGTAGGTCTGTGATTTTTACTTCCGAAACCAGTCTGTTGTACTCCATTGTAGTATTAACCTGTTTTTCCTGGTGGTTTCTTGCTGCCTCCTCCTGTGCCAGCACCATCTCTCTCTCTGCAGTGATTTGAACACTCTCTCTAAGAGCCTCCTCCAACTCTTCAATACGCTCTGCCTTCTGCCGCAAGGACTCCTGGGGTAGACAGGGCACAGTTCATGATAAGCACATCACAGTTTGACAATGCTGGAAATATGTGGGGATCTGTCCAAACAGAATAGCTTATGACAAAACTGTCATGATTTTTCTCTATACTTCACCTGCTGCGGGCCATCATTGACATTTCTGCCCTTCCCTGAAGGCTCCTTGTGTTTGCCAGAAACCTTCTTACTCTGCTCTTTCATTTGCCTGAAACAGAAACATGAGGTGTAAGAAGAACATTCTTAGGCCTTAATCACACAGACAAGACAAAGTATACATTATAAGTTTGAAGGGTTTGGGGTGGGGCCTAAAACACAGCCTATTTAATAGCATGGACAACATTTGGATTGGTCAATAAATATAACCAAGCTTTATCACATGAATAATACTGAACAGTAGTGAAACAGCGATAGCTTTGTGCTAAGAAACTAAATATTTTCCAGTATATTCCACCCAAAGAAGTGGCCATTTTTTCCACATAAAGACCCCATGAACTCAAAATCGAAATGTTGTGGCTTTTAGTTTAGTGTATTCCAAAAAGTTTGCATTTACAACTTACAGTGTTTCACTTCTGTGAAAACTGACCAATTGGATGGTCATATTAATGACTCTTCTATGCAGTGGCATATACAATTTCAATAAAATTCTCTCTAGAAAGGGAACGTCCTGCTAACAAAATTATAAATACAACCTGCAACTAACTAGCAATGGACTCATTTCATATACTCTGATGGTGTCTTTCCATAATGATGTAAACTAAATGCAATTGGCTATTTAAGAAAAAAATGCGTCAAAAAGAAAATAATTTTGCATTTGCCAAAACATTTCATGGGGTCTTTAACAGGTTTTATTCCTTAAGTTAACATGAAAACAGCAAAGGATCAAATTCTTGAGGTCTGGATCCAGTTATGTGTGTTGAAGTACACATGTATCTACTAACCTGGAAGCCACACTAGGTATCACATTTCCAGGTGAATAAGTGAAAAAAGAGGGAGACAAAAAGCAGAAGTTCAAAGGCCACTCAGCATGAGAAAAAGGTACTTGATCAGTAGTTCTACGCAAAACTCAAAGGGGGAGGGGGGAGCTCAGTCAAAACATCAACTCCATCAAAGGCAGGGACTGAAAACGCTTTGACGGTGATGCTTAAACACGGCAGCAAATATGGACAAAGACATAACATGTTTTGACTGCTACTCTATTGCAACAAATAATCAAACTTCAAAAAAATTTCAACACCAAGTACAGGTGACTGACCTCTCCAGTTCGTTGATTTTTTTGTCCTTGTCATTTTTCTCGTTCTCCATCTGACGCAGAATGTCCAATAGGCGATCAACTTCAGCCTGAGCCTTGGCAGAGTCCTCTCTGTGTCTGGCCACATCAGATTCAAGTGAGGAAATTCGCTCTGAAAGCTCAGAATTGGCCTGTGCATTGGCTGCGGCACTCTGGGCCTAATGAAGATATAAACACCATGATTGAACACACTCACAGACATTCACAAACTCAAATATATTAATGTTGAAGTCCATGCGTACTCTCCCATCTGGTTTGTTTTGCCTTTGTAGTTTATGATAGCCAGCAACCACACTGTTACAACTGATGCATTCCTATTTGCATACTTAAACTATGCACTAAATGTATTTCCTCACTGTTGAATGGAAAGTCTATTCTTTTGAGTATGTACTAAGACAGTGTGCCAGTATTAAAATCTACTGTGATAGCTTCGGCCTCACTTTCCTCTGCACTTTTCTTCAACTGAAAAAATCGTAAGGTAACAAATACAAACTCTGTCCAAATATCTTTGACTTATATGTTTAGCGTCCTATAGTTTGTGATGCACTCATTCTTATCTCACATGCTCTTTAGGAGGAATAATATGCAAATGAGAATGTAGTCAACTGGGATGCCCTCTCTCACCTTCTTCAGTTGGTTCTCGAGCTTGGTGCACTCCTCCCTTCGTTGCTCAAGAGCAATCTCTAAACTTTTCAGTTTGGAGTCTTTCTTCAGGCCAGAAGATGCCAGCGATGATGCATGCTCTTTGAGGTCCAGGAGAGAAGTCTAAAACCAGAGTTTATACTGAGATCCCAGATACACAACTTCAAATGCAGCATTTCAGCATGCGTTTACCTTTAGATGCTCGTTCAAAGGATAGATTTCCTAATGGTTGTGCATAATAGTTAATCTGCTTTGACAGGCATTCAACCAACCTGTCATAGTGGATATCTGTTTGTAAGCACATTTTTGACAGATAGGTCTCATTACTCTGGTCATGGACGATTTGCTGGGAAGTTCATTTCTCTCCTTAAATCTCTTAAAAATATTTCATTAAATATTTAAATTCATAATAAATCAAAATTGGCCCTATTTACTTTTCAATTCCTTATTATTTTCATCTTATGCTGTCTCTGGTGTTATTGTGCACTATTCATCAAGGCAAGTTATTCTGAAGAAATAGATCTAGGGCGCATTCACTAAACAGTTGGTATTTCAGAGCAAAAACCTGCATCTTATTCATTAACAAGGTGCAGTCTAGTTTAGCACGGCAGCACGCACAGTCAGCGCTGAATTCAGGTGTCTGAATCACAGTAATGGAGTGATTCTGTACAGTCCCGGCACAGTGAGTCAGATCGTAGTGGTCGCTGCATCCTTCTCAATATAGCACTCAGAACGGGCTTGCAAAACCAGAAGGAGTTTGCGCCATTGCCTGATCTATATAATTCCTTTAGTGAATGCCTGATCTGTATAATTCCTTTAGTGAATTAGGTGCATGCAAATAAACCCCAGAATGTGTCTTTTCTTAACCTTTCATTAAAATGTAATAACTTTGTCTCCCTCTGAAACAACTTTAGGTTTCTGCTGATGTCACCAAGGCTTAGTGAGAGGGGGAAAATAATATTAGCCAATAATATAACAGCCAATTGGATTGATCCAATCAAATCCTAATGAATAAAATCCAAAGTCCAACCCTACAATATTTCCCACTGAACATTCTGTTTCACAATGCATTGCAAACGCAGCTTCATGTTGTCATTAAGGACTGGGTGCTAACCTCACGGTCTGACAGGTCTCCCTGCAGCATGCTGACTTTGTCCTTTAATTCTTTCAGCTCTTTCTTGCTGTTGTCCAGCTCCTCTGCTTTTTCTCGCTCCTCACGGTCACGCTGCTCCTTCAGACGCTCAATAATACGCTCCTGTATAGAAGTTGACACACATTAACACGGTACCTAAAAGACAGCATGTACCATGATAAGGAATACTGCTTTGACTCTAAACTAGGACCAAGCCAATGCCATTTGGTAGTGCACCAATGCATAAAAATGGCTTGTGATTTGTCCTATAGTCCTGCAGTGTATTCTAGTGTCATCTAGAGGTGTTCCTCACCTTCTCAGCCAGTGAGTCCTCCAATGTAGTGAGGGCTGTGTCTGTATTAGAAGTATCCGTCTGCAGGGATTTCACTCTCTCCCTAAGACTGCTCATCTGCTTCTCCTTATCCCTCAGCTGCTCCTGCAGGTTTTCAATCTGAAACACAGGATTTAATGTAAGATTAATCTTACCTGCTTTGCTGAAAAGACCAGTTTAGAACAACATAAATTTACATCCTGGTTCAGGCCAGTTTATGCTGGTTAGTTCAAATCTGCTTCTATTCTAGCTAGTGGACCAACATTGCTTTGCTTTGATGTGAAGCTTGTCGACCAATTAAGTCTGGCTAGTAAAGCTAATTAAGTAGCTTGGTGGGTCCACCAGCAGCAACATCCAAAACACAGCATACTGGTGACAAACTATGGCTGCATTTTCTTTCCTCACTTTTTTCTGAAGCACGTTGACTTTGCGCTCCTTGACATCCAGCATGTCTTTCAGATCATGGATTTCTCCATTGAGTGTGCTCTTTTCTTCAGACATTTCTTGGATCTGCTTGCTCTTTTTGTTCAGCATGGTCTCCTTCTCCTCCAGACGCAACCTCAGAGCGTCCACCTGCAAAATAGTTTGCACTGGTCATAAAAACGCATTTAATGGTCAACTGGGTGAAGACTAACCATTGAAGATGTCAACTACCTCTGTCTGTAATATAGCAGCACGTTGTTCTTTGGCAGTCAGAGACTCTTTGAGCACTTCAATATGCTGTTTACTGTCAGAGAACTGGTTAGTTAGGGTCTCCAACTTGGTCTGCAAGCCGAGGAGCTGAGTATCCTTCCTGGACAGGTCCTGTTTCACCTGATCCATCTAAATCACAGAATATTTGATGTTCATATAAGGTTGCATTTCTTAAAATCAATGTATAAGTGAAATTCTGGATATACTGCTAAAGTATAGACAATGCAGTGCCTTGTTCTTCATGAACTTAGTGTGGTTACGGTAGACCTCCATCTGTTTGGCCTCCTCCTGCCGTTCTTCACAGCTGAGCATACTACTGGATCGAAGCATCATGACCTGATCCTCCAGATCTCTGAGGCCCCGCTCTAGAGAACCTATTTGGGAGTCCTGACAGCAAAATCAAAGGACTTAGTGTAGTCATCACCAAGGATTTTCACCCTCTATTTATCCCATTTTACTAAACTCATATTTAACCATGAAGTTCCATTGAGATATCAAATAGGATCTTTTTTCTCAGCAATAAAATCATCAGAAAAAAATGACAACATTTACTACTGAATTTAATATAGCAAGTTCCCAGTGGAATCTCACTGCACTTGAAAACATATTTTTCAAGTGTTTGCAGGAGCGTCCATTCACTAATAGAACAAACAAAAATAGGTTTTCCTTCTTAGAAGGAATCAGATCACATAAAGAGGCTTAGTACAAATGGTTCTTCATGTCATCGTGCACTACTAGTGAAAAGTTTGGCCAAATCTGACTAAATTTATGGTTCTCATGATCTTAAAAACCAAGTTAGAACAACAAGTTTCCAGCATACATGGGAACTCTTTGAATACATTTAAAAAGCATGAAGGTAGCTGAGAGAATGCCCAGAGTGTGCAGAGCTGTAATCTAGACAAATGATGGCTATTTTGAAGACTCTAAAATAGAAGTTAATTTTGATTTGTTTAACCTTTTTTTTTTTTTTTTTTTTTTTTTGCCACTAAGTAGTTCCCATACCTCCATTAGCATTACTATTATTTTAAATATGGAATTTAGTAACATTTAAGAATATGTATGAGTATGTGTGTCCAAACTTTTGACTGGTACTATATATAAACAGCTATAAAAATGAAAACCTAGTGAATAAAATTAAGAGCTAAAGTGTTACCTTCATTTCAATTACAGTCTGAAGAGCTTTGGTTTTCGTAGACTCTGGCGTCCCCTCGAGGCGGCGATGCAGCTCCTGGAATTAAAGACACATGGTTGGCACTTCCTTCACACCAGTGCCAGAAATAGAGCTCTCAGATATGTCATCAGATTTTGAGGGGGAGCAATGTTTTTGTTTTTGTTTTTTGCTGGATTCTCTGCATATCACAGGAGCTGTACTATATAAGTGCAAATAGAGTTCCATGCTATCTTGTTTACTTAAGTATCTAATAGTTTTTGTGCTTTGAGAGGAATAGCACAAGTCGTTATGTGACTCAATCTTGTATAATTGAGCATGAAGAGAGAGTAGTTTTTTGGCTGCAGTCAGACTGTTGGAGTAGGGCAGTATGGCCAAAATTTTATATCACAGTATGAGACATTTTATATCACTCTCCTGACAGTATATATCATAATATTGTTATTTTTGCTGAAAATTCCTATTTTAATGCCTATTTTTTGGATAATCCAATTTATAATTCTTACCCCATTGGCAAATTGTTTAATATAATGTAAGTCTAACAATGAATGGGGCTTAATGATGCCAATGGGGTAAGAAAAAAAAAACTTAATTCAAGATCCTTACACAATTTAGCTTCTAAAGTAAATTTATCTTGTTTTAAAGCTGTGTGTAATTTTCACGATGTTAAATTTACTTCTCATATTCCAGCTCAAAATGCAAAATAAATTATCACTAAGCCATTTGTAGGTTGTTTTCACCTGTAAGTGAAACACTGTGGCTCTGTGCCTCTATGAAAATTTGTTCAAGCGGCCCGTCCAGCCTTACACAGCAACATTGGCTTTACAACACTGAAAAAAAATGTATTTGTATTTTTATTACAGAGTATTTGTTTTTTCATTTTCCGATAAAAATATCTAAACGCCCTTAAAAAAAGTAAAAAATAAAAAATACTTTAGAAGTAGAATAACATTAGATATTAGGTCTTGTTTTCAGAGAAATCTAACAAAATGTATGTTTAAAACAAGAAAAAAATATTTGCCAATGGGGTAAGAAAAAGAAACATGTTTTCCCTTTTTTTCACTTGCTTCTCAAGTAAAATTATCTTGTATTAAGAATGTTTAGATATGTATACTACAAAACAAGACAAAAATACTCATTAAGAAAATTATGTTTAGCAGTGTATTTCTCACTTCAATTGTCCCATACCTCTCTCAAAGCAGCCAGCTCTTTATCACGCTGTTCTAGAAGGTTCTCCATGTGGTGTGCATGCATCTCAGCATCTGCAAGGCGACGTGTTCGCTCGTGATCCTCTTCGCTGGCTTTAGCCGAGGGTCCCTTGCTGTGCAACATCTCCAGGAGCTTTTTGACTGAATCATCGCGAGCAACTAGCGTCTGTCGTTGGGTTTCTAAGCGAACCTCCATCTCCTCCAGGGTACGGCGGAGCAAAAAAAGCTCTCGAGCCTGCCTTTCCTGCTCCTCACTGGGCTCACAGGCCAGTGGCTCCCCAGGTGGTTGGAGCAGCTGGTTCAAGTCACGCTGGATGCGCAGCTCGGCCTGCAGTGCCTGCACGGTTGTCTGAAGGTGCTGTGATGGACAAGAGAACACAAATTAATTAAAAATAAATCGTATTTATAAGTAACACTGATGATGACTATGAAAAAAAGTATTGTCCATACATTTAATATTCTTTGTGGGATTGCATATCTCAAATTATCTTCCCTGTTATCTCAAATGTCAAATATCAGATTTGCTTATTAGAAATATAGAAGAGAATATCAGCTGTCTGGTACAGCAATGAGGCAAATTCAAAGAGGGGAAACCCCCAAATAGACCATCTAGAAACCATGTCCTTGAACTTTTGAATAACAATGTTTTCATTTCTATATTACATATAAGAAGTAATAAGTGTAAGTAATCTTATTAACTGTGGACATTCCTGCTGATCTAAGATGGTCTTTTCAACAGGGATTATTCAAATGTAGATTTTATCTTTAATGAGCTGTTTAATCTATAATCTATAACACATTTGTCCTCTGTCCTTAACACCAGTTGTAAAGGAAGGAAACCGTTTGTGCTAATTTTATCATCTCACACTCTCATTTCCTCCAAATTCACCATTTCAATGAGAGCACAATGTTGCAAACATGATAGCAGCCAAAAGGCAAACTGAACAACAGTAATTATACGTTTCCTTAATCATAAACACACATTCAGTACAAAACTGTGCCATAATTAATGGTAAGGTCTCATTAAGCCCAACATGCATGTAACTACTTGCCAATAATCACCAGATAACACATACTAACAAGTGCTAAGAATTGGAGCTCTCTTGATTATTTGCTTGTTAATTTAAATCACAAGCAAACAGTATGAGAAGCGTGATCTTAGAGTGAATAACCAAGCTGTCATTAGCTTAGTGCTGTACGCCCCTTCGTCTGGGAATGTGTCACGACAGCCATGTTGCAGTGAATCACAGTTTGAAGCTAATCATTCAAATAAGGGGATTGTTTAAACGGAGATGGAGGATTATGCCACCGTTGCTGCTACCAAACCCATCTTGGGGTGAAAATGAAAATTCTGTCATTATTTACTCACCCTCATGATGTTCCAAACCAGTATGAGTTTTCTTCTGCCATGGAACACAAAAGAAGATGTTAGGCAATATGTCAGTGTCAGTCATTCACTTACATTGCATCTTATTTCCATACAATGAAAGTGAATGGTGACTGAGGTTGTCATTCTGCCCTATATCTCTTTTTGTGTTCCACAAAGGAAAGAAAGTCATACAGACTTGGAACAACAAGAGGTTGAATAAGTGATGGCAGAATTTTAAATTGTGGGTAAACTGTCCCTTTAACTGTACATTCCTAGATACTTTGCTCAAGAAGACATAATTAGCATACTGTAGCAGGCAGGACTTCAAGCAGTGAGCCACACACCGCAGGACCAGACTGTCCATTTCAGGATTGGCCATTAACGTCACCTCATAGTGGAGGTAATCTTTTCGTTTGCATGTGAAGATGAGCTGGATCTTAAATCACACAATTCCAGTGTTGGGTGTAATGTATTACTAAGTAATTAATTACTGTAATTAAATTAGGGATTACTCTTAATTTTCAGTAATTTAATTACAGTTACTTCTGATGTAATTTGGGTAAATACTGTATAGACTCTAGAACTCTATATAAAACAATAGTGAATTTAGAATCTAAATTTGATGTCTTATGTTAAAATGTATGTTTTCTAATTTAATGCAACCCCTTAAATTCTTTGGCCAGTTCATGAATAATTTATTTGATTTTATATGATTTATTTGAAAGACTTAAAAGAACAGTTTAATGTCTATCCTTGTATTTTTCATCTGGTCGAGGTTGATCAGGGTTTTAGAAAGTAACTAGTAATAAGTAATGCAATTACTTTTCAGAAAGAGTAATTAGTACATTAATCTAATGACACTGTAGATGATGTCATTAGTAGTTAGTAATTAATTACTTTTTTAGAGTAACTTACCCAACACTGCACAATTCTCACCCCTATAAATCATTGAAAATGCACTAATGCAATGAAACATTATCATTACTTAATCTTCGTCTATAAATAACAATCAGTTCCAGAGGAAGCTATAATTTTTAAGTTGTACTGTATGTTGTTTTGATTTAATGCTACAAATATGCAACGCCAAAGTGAAACTGTTTATCATTCAACTGATCATAAAGCTCTTATTAATAGCCATAAATCTGGAATTTCCTCCCAGTATTACCTAGCATGATCACCCTTAAATGGTTAGTTCACCCTTAAATGAAAATTCTGTCATCATTTACTCACTCACAAAAAAAAACGTTCTTTCCTCCGTGGAACACAAAAGGAGATGTTAGGCAGAATGTTAGCTTCACTTGCATTGTATGGAGAAAAAGATTAAATTAAAGAGAATGGTGACTAACTTTCTGCTTAGCATCTCATTTTGTGTTCTATGTATAAAAATAGCAGTATACTACATCTTTTTTGTTATTAGTATGTGAAACTAAATGCACTATGCAATGCTAAACATTTCGAACGCTACAATGTTGTCACATGACCTCATGTTATTTAATTCAGTGAGTGGCGTCTAGTTAAGAAATAAACAATTATTTAGTTTTTGCCAGTCAGATAAAATGTGTAAAGATGTTAAAAATTGTGACTTTTATAAAAATTTTAAAGGAATATTCTGAGTTTAATACAAGTTCAGCACAATTATATCCAGTACTCAATATTATTACTTTGTTGCCATGACAACGAAAACCTTGTAATCCTGGTATTGGATATAACTTTACACAGATATGGTTGGTAAAATAATTTATCACACTACAATCATGTTAACATGTATAATGTTTATGTCTTGTGGCTTTTGAAACCGTGTATTTTAGCCTTATGGACTGGCCCCATTCACTTCCATTGTAAGTGCCTTATGGTAACGACAAATTTTTTATAAAATTGGGCGATTCAAAATTATTTTTGTGGTAATCAACATTATGCCACAAATGCTTTGATTGAGTTTATCAGGTATTTAACCCAGAATATTCTTTTAATTTGTGAATTCTTGAAGTGCATATACATTACCCAGTGAAAATTTTACCAAACGTAGTACCATCCAGGTAGTCTACGCATGCAGAAAATTTGCATATTATGCACATACATACTATATACTGCAGAAATAGTAAAAGTAATATGGTAGTATGCAATTCCCAAAAAAGCCCAGGTCAAGGAGCACTCTACAAATGAGGTGTAAAGGAGACATCCAAAATGAATGCTTTTAGATACTCAGTAACAGGGTTAAAATATATTATTATTATAGATAGAAGTACCCTTTTTAAACACACAACCATTTTATACTGATCTAAAACTAGATTACTTTAAGCACACATTTTAATCCTAAATAATCCCATTGAAACCATAAAGCTGCACTCAGATCAGCAATAAATGTCCACTTCTAACCTAGACTTAAAACCAAGTATATCCTGCCAGATGTACCCACCTGTGTCTCATCTTGCACTGCACGATACTGCTCCTTCCACACTGTTATTTTGGATGCCTCATCTTTGCGCAATGCACGTTCTTTCTTCAGCTCCGGGCTCCAGAAGCTTTTGATGGAGCTCATGGAGGAGCTGAGCTTGCTTTCCTTCACCTCTATCTCTTTCCGGAGGAGCTCGTTCTCCCTCAGCACCTCCTTGAGCTGGGCTTGGAGCTCCATGATGGTGTTGTCTCTCGCCTGGCGTAGGGAGTGAGGAACAGTCGATGCTGCGTGGATCTCCCCTCCAAAGCCCATAGAGTCAGTGGATACTGCTGGCACCATAGCCATATCAGGTGTGCTGCCCGCTACCGTTCCTCTGACACCATAAGGGATGCTGCCACCAAACCGTCCCGTCGCCACACCAGTCTTGGGGAGGTCAGAGGAGGTGCCGATTGCGACTTCATTGTCACTCATGTACATTGGCCCTGATGTGGCGTAGGCAGCGTTCAGGGATTGGATGTTCTCCATGGACAGCGTCTTACCTCCAGAGCCCCCTGGGCCTCCCCCGCTGCCCCCCGTGCTGTTGGTTCGACGGTGGCCCATGCGGGGTGACCGAGGCAGCCGTGGTGAACGGCCTGAGTTGCTCTGGTTATTTCTACCCCCACCGTGATTACTGTCCATTTTGCTCACTGAGCGGGAACTTCCATACATATTGGCAGGTTTAGGGGGGTGGAGCAGCCAGGTTACCCCCCAAAAAATGTATCTTAAGGAATGTGCTTTTAAACACCCCAAGTCATCTTCATGTCATGTATTCTAAAGCTTTGTTTTGGTGGAACTCTCTTGCACAGGAATGTAAGTCATGCAAAGTCCAGTCTTCTGTTACTTTCTAATGGAGCAACTACTGTAGCCTGCAAAATGACATTAAAAAAGATAAGCAAACCTAAAATAGAGGAAATGCCATTGTATCCTCAAAATACTAGTGCCTTTCCCAAAAGACATCTATTGGTTCACCTTTGCCATATGGGTCCAAGAAAAAAAAAAACACTACTGACTAACACCTGTGCTTTAACAAAAATAATTCAGAGATAAAAAATAAAAAAAGCTGTAAAATGTGCAGTCTGTGATGATAAGGCATTATTTACACCACCAGTTATGCTATTACCATGTTATTACTATTGTTCCTTTCATTACTTGTCTTAAGCCAAATCTTGCTCATGCTATAGAAAATTAGTCTGTGAATAACATTCATATACAAAAATACTTCACCAACTAGATGATCAAAAATGTGAGAATATGCATCTCCCATTTACACACCGATTGAATCCAAAGAAAGGTGGGGTTTTATGTTTAGGTTCTTAATCCAAGGTTATCAAACATTTGACATCAACAGTTATAGCAACCGTATCATGGGCTACTCAGTTAATGATTTCTATTTTAAAACAATATATCCAATGTCAATTTTATTGCAGATTCAATTCCGCTTTTGTAGCTGAAGGATGCTCATATCAGCGCTGACAAACCAACCAGAAGCGTCGGCATTTCCCCCACACACAACGTCAATAGTAAAGACTTGCAAATGCGTAAAATCGCAGGCTGGAATTTTTATATCAGTAGCCTACAGTTTAGATGTCGGATATGCTGAATCTAATGTTCCGTTTATTCAATTTCGGCACTGACAATCCCGCTGAAATCGTTCAGCGACAATCCAGAGCATCCTCCCTCAATGTGTCCTTCCACCATTGCATGGTTTAACACATTTTCGCCTCCTTTTTTGTTAGTAATAGCAGTTTATCAAATGCGAAGATAAAACAGAGGCATGCTGAATAGCCGTAACATAAACTAGGATTCACAATATTACTATGAACCACAATGTGTCTAAATATTTAAATTTTCTTCCCAGTTCTTCCCGAATAAAATTACCTTCTGTGGCTGATCTTTTTCATCCGATATAACGACCGTATGTCCAAGCGATGACGAGGAAGCGGCCTAATTTTCTTTGTATTGCTTTATCATTTTATTATGTGCAGACATACACCAGCATCTTCCCAGGGCTAGAGGACTTGGGTGACGTAACGCCTACGCTGCGCGCTCACAACATTCGCCTGTCTCTGAAATGCCAACGCCGTGCTACGAATGTCATTTTAAAAATAAATCGCAAATTTTGATAGAATCAATAGAATGTTTCTTGTTAACATTTTTATTTTTATTTTAATATATATTTTTATCACTCAAAAAATGTCGTTCGGTCGGCGTATTGCTATAGTTTAGCTAGTAGTAAAAAAAAAAAAAAAAAAAAAAACTTTAAACTTTTTTCAAAATATTACCATAAGCCAAAACTGCTCACATTGTTAATCGTTGTAATTCAGTTGAAGATATCAGCAACTAAATTCTGACTTGTAAAAATGCAATTCTTATTAGTAAGAATTAGAATTAAAGATATCTGCAGTTTCATTTTTACTAATCAAATCTGAATTGTAGATCTCTCTAATACGAATTATTACAGTCAAAATTGCATTGTTGATCTCTTCAGTGTGAATTATTACAAGTCAAAATTGCATTGTATATCTCTCCATTGTTACTGGTAAAAATTACATTGTAGATCTCTTCAATGTTACTGGTAAAAATTGTATTGTAGATCTATTCAATGTTACTGGTAAAAATTGCATTGTAGATCTCTTCAATATTACTGGTAAAAATTGCATTGTAGATCTATTCAATGTGAATTATTACAAGTCAGAATTGCATTGTAGATCTCTTCAATGTTACTGGTAAAAATTGCATTGTAGATCTCTCCATTGTTACTGGTAAAACTTGCATTGTAGATCTCTTCAATGTTACTGTTCAAAATTGCATTGTAGATCTCTTCAATATTACTGGTAAAAATTGCATTGTAGATCACTTCAATGTGAATTATTACAAGTCAGAATTGCATTGTAGATCTCTCCATTGTTACTGGTAAAACTTGCATTGTAGATCTCTTCAATGTTACTGTTAAAAATTGCATTGTAGATCTCTTCAATATTACTGGTAAAAATTGTATTGTAGATCTCTTCAATGTTACTGGTAAAAATTACATTGTAGAGCTCTCCATTGTTACTAGTAAAAATTACATTGTAGATCACTTCAATGTGAATTATTACAAGTCAGAATTGCATTGTAGATCTCTTCAATGTTACTGTTAAAAATTGCATTGTAGATCTCTTCAATATTACTGGTAAAAATTGCATTGTAGATCGCTTCAATGTGAATTATTACAATTCAGAATTGCATTGTAGATCTCTCCATTGTTACTGGTAAAACTTGCATTGTAGATCTCTTCAATGTTACTGTTAAAAATTGCATTGTAGATCTCTTCAATATTACTGGTAAAAATTGCACTGTAGATCTCTTCAATGTTACTGGTAAAAATTGCATTGTAGATCTCTCCATTGTTACTAGTAAAAATTACATTGTAGATCTCTTCAATGTTACTGGTAAAAATTGCATTGTAGATCACTTCAGTGTGAATTATTACAAATAAAAATTGGATTTTAGATCTCCCACTGTTACTGGTAAATATTGCATTGTAGATCTATTCAGTGTGAATTATTACAAGTCAAAATTGGATTTTAGATCTCCCACTGTTACTGGTAAATATTACATTGTAGATCTATTCAGTGTGAATTATTACAAGTCAAAATTGGATTGTAGATCTCCCACTGTTACTGATAAAAATTGCATTGTAGATCTCTTCAATGTGAATTATTACAAGTCAGAATTGCATTGTAGATCTCTGTATTGTTACTGGTAAAACTTGCATTGTAGATCTCTTCAATGTTACTATTAAAAATTGCATTGTAGATCTCTTCAATGTTACTGTTAAAAATTGCATTGTAGATCTCTTCAATGTGAATTATTACAAGTCAGAATTGCATTGTAGATCTCTCTATTGTTACTGGTAAAACGCATTGTAGATCTCTTCAATGTCACTGTTAAAAATTGCATTGTAGATCTCTTCAATGTTACTGTTAAAAATTGCATTGTAGATCTCTTCAATGTTACTAGTAAAAATTACAATGTAGATCTCTTCGATGTCACTGGTAAAAATTGCATTGTAGATCACTTCAGTGTGAATTATTACAAGTCAGAATTGTGTTGTAGATCTCTCCATTGTTACTGGTAAAAATTGCATTGTAGATCTATTCAATGTTACTGGTAAAAATTGCATTGTAGATCTCTTCAATGATACTGGTAAAAATGGCATTGTAGATCTATTCAGTGTGAATTATTACAAGTCAAAATTGGATTTTAGATCTCCTACTGTTACTGGTAAATATTGCATTGTAAATCTATTCAGTGTGAATTATTACAAGTCAAAATTGGATTGTAGATCTCCCACTGTTACTGGTAAAAATTGCATTGTAGATCTATTTAGTGTTACTGGTAAAAATTGCATTGTAGATATCTTCAATGTTACTGGTAAAAATTGCATTGTAGATCTCTCCATTGTTACTGGTAAAAACTACATTGTAGATCTCTCCATTGTTACTTGTAAATATTGCATTGTAGATCTATTCAGTGTGAATTATTACAAGTCAAAATTGGATTGTAGATCTCCCACTGTTACTGGTAAAAATTACATTGTAGATCTCTTCAATATTACTGGTAAAAATTGCTTTGTAGATCTCTCCATTGTTACTAGTAAAAATTGCATTGTAGATCTCTTCAATGTTACTGGTAAAAATTGCATTGTAGATCTCTCCATTGTTACTAGTAAAAATTGCATTGTAGATCTCTTCAATGTTACTGGTAAAAATTGCATTGTAGATCTCTCCATTGTTACTAGTAAAAATTACATTGTAGATCTCTTCAATGTTACTGGTAAAAATTGCATTGTAGATCTCTCCATTGTTACTAGTAAAAATTACATTGTAGATCTCTTCAATGTTACTAGTAAAAATTACATTGTAGATCTCTTCAATGTTACTGGTCAAAATTGCATTGTAGATCTCTCCATTGTTACTAGTAAAAATTGCATTGTAGATCTCTTCAATGTTACTGGTAAAAATTGCATTGTAGATCTCTCCATTGTTACTAGTAAAAATTACATTGTAGATCTCTTCAATGTTACTGGTAAAAATTGCATTGTAGATCTCTCCATTCTTACTAGTAAAAATTGCATTGTAGATCTATTCAATGTTACTGGTAAAAATTGCATTGTAGATCTCTTCAATGTTACTGGTAAAAAATGCATTGTAGATCTATTCAGTGTGAATTATTACAAGTCAAAATTGGATTTTAGATCTCCCACTGTTACTGGTAAATATTGCATTGTAGATCTATTCAGTGTGAATTATTACAAGTCAAAATTGGATTGTAGATCTCCCACTGTTACTGGTAAAAATTGCATTGTAGATCTCTCCATTGTTACTTGTAAATATTGCATTGTAGATCTATTCAGTGTGAATTATTACAAGTCAAAAATGGATTTTAGATTTCCCACTGTTACTGGTAAATATTGCATTGAAGATCTATTCAATGTGAATTATTACAAGTCAAAATTGGATTGTAGATCTCCCACTGTTACTGGTAAAAAATTACATTGTAGATCTCTCCATTGTTACTTGTAAATATTGCATTGTAGATCTATTCAGTGTGAATTATTACAAGTCAAAATTGGATTGTAGATCTCCCACTGTTACTGGTAAAAATTGCATTGTAGATCTATTCAGTGTTACTGGTAAAAATTGCATTGTAGATCTCTCCATTGTTACTGGTAAAAATTACATAGTAGATATCTTCAATGTTACTGGTAAAAAATTGCATTGTAGATCTCTCCATTGTTACTTGTAAAAATTACATTGTAGATCTTTTCAATATTACTGGTAAACATTGCATTGTAGATCTTTTCAATGTTACTGGTAAAAATTGCATTGTAGATTTCTTCAATGTTACTGGTAAAAATTGCATTGTAGATCTCTTCAATGTTACTGGTAAAAATTGCATTGTAGATCTCTCCATTGTTACTGGTAAAAATTACATTGTAGATCTCTTCAATGTTACTGGTAAAAATTGCATTGTAGATTTCTTCAATGTTACTGGTAAAAATTGCATTGTAGATCTCTTCAATGTTACTGGTAAAAATTGCATTGTAGATCTCTTCAATGTTACTGGTAAAAATTGCATTGTAGATCACTTCAATGTGAATTATTACAAGTCAGAATTGCGTTGTAGATCTCTTCAATGTTACTGTTAAAAATTGCATTGTAGATTTCTTCAATGTTACTGGTAAAAATTGCATTGTAGATCTCTTCAATGTTACTGGTAAAAATTGCATTGTAGATCTCTCCATTGTTACTGGTAAAAATTACATTGTAGATCTCTTCAATGTTACTGGTAAAAATTGCATTGTAGATCTCCTCAATGTTACTGATAAAAATTGCATTGTAGATCTATTCAATGTGAATTATTACAAGTCAGAATTGCATTGTAGATCTCTTCAATGTTACTGGTAAAAATTGCGTTGTAGATCTCTTCAATGTTACTGGTAAAAATTGCGTTGTAGATCTCTCCATTGTTACTGGTAAAAATTGCATTGTAGATCTCTTCAATGTTACTGGTAAAAATTGCATTGTAGATCACTTCAATGTGAATTTTTACAAGTCAGAATTGAGTTGTAGATCTCTTCAATGTTACTGGTAAAAATTGCATTGTAGATCTCTTCAATGTTACTGGTAAAAATTGCGTTGTAGATCTCTCCATTGTTACTGGTAAAAATTGCATTGTAGATCTATTCAATGTTACTGTTAAAAATTGCATTGTAGATCTCTTCAATGTTACTGGTAAAAATTGCATTGTAGATCTATTCAATATGAATTATTACAAGTCATTTGGATTGTAGATCTCCCACTGTTACTGGTAAAAATTGCATTGTAGATCTCTTCAATGTTACTGGTAAAAATTGCATTGTAGATCTCTTCAATGTTACTGGTAAAAATTGCATTGTAGATTTCTCCATTGTTACTGGTAAAAATTGCATTGTAGATCTCTTCAATGTTACTGGTAAAAATTGCATTGTAGATCTATTCAATATGAATTATTACAAGTCATTTGGATTGTAGATCTCCCACTGTTACTGGTAAAAATTGCATTGTAGATCTCTTCAATGTTACTGGTAAAAATTGCATTGTAGATCTCTTCAATGTTACTGGTAAAAATTGCATTGTAGATTTCTCCATTGTTACTGGTAAAAATTGCATTGTAGATCTATTCAATGTTACTGTTAAAAATTGCATTGTAGATTTCTTCAATGTTACTGTTAAAAATTGCATTGTAGATTTCTTCAATGTTACTGGTAAAAATTGCATTGTAGATCTCTTCAATGTTACTGGTAAAAATTGCATTGTAGATCTCTCCATTGTTACTGGTAAAAATTACATTGTAGATCTCTTCAATGTTACTGGTAAAAATTGCATTGTAGATCTCCTCAATGTTACTGATAAAAATTGCATTGTAGATCTATTCAATGTGAATTATTACAAGTTAGAATTGCATTGTAGATCTCTTCAATGTTACTGGTAAAAATTGCATTGTAGATCACTTCAATGTGAATTTTTACAAGTCAGAATTGCGTTGTAGATCTCTTCAATGTTACTGGTAAAAATTGCATTGTAGATCTCTTCAATGTTACTGGTAAAAATTGCGTTGTAGATCTCTCCATTGTTACTGGTAAAAATTGCATTGTAGATCTATTCAATGTTACTGTTAAAAATTGCATTGTAGATCTCTTCAATGTTACTGGTAAAAATTGCATTGTAGATCTATTCAATATGAATTATTACAAGTCATTTGGATTGTAGATCTCCCAATGTTACTGGTAAAAATTGCATTGTAGATCTCTTCAATGTTACTGGTAAAAATTGCATTGTAGATCTCTTCAATGTTACTGGTAAAAATTGCATTGTAGATTTCTCCATTGTTACTGGTAAAAATTGCATTGTAGATCTATTCAATGTTACTGTTAAAAATTGCATTGTAGATTTCTTCAATGTTACTGGTAAAAATTGCATTGTAGATCTCCCACTGTTACTGGTAAAAATTGCATTGTAGATCTCTCCATTGTTACTGGTAAAAATTACATTGTAGATCTCTTCAATGTTACTGGTAAAAATTGCATTGTAGATCTCTTCAATGTTACTGGTAAAAATTGCATTGTAGATCTCTCCATTGTTACTGGTAAAAATTGCATTGTAGATCTATTCAATGTTACTGTTAAAATTGCATTGTAGATCTCTTCAATGTTACTGGTAAAAATTGCATTGTAGATCTATTCAATGTGAATTATTACAAGTCAGAATTGCGTTGTAGATCTCTTCAATGTTACTGGTAAAAATTGGATTGTAGATCTCCCACTGTTACTGGTAAAAATTGCATTGTAGATCTCTTCAATGTTACTGGTAAAAATTGCATTGTAGATCTCTCCATTGTTACTGGTAAAAATTGCATTATAGATCTATTCAATGTTACTGTTAAAAATTGCATTTTAGATCTCTTCAATGTGAATTATTACAAGTCAGAATTGCATTGTAGATCTCTTCAATGTTACTGGTAAAAATTGCATTGTAGATCTCTTCAATGTTACTGGTAAAAATTGCATTGTAGATCTCTCCATTGTTACTGGTAAAAATTACATTGTAGATCTCTTCAATGTTACTGGTAAAAATTGCATTGTAGATCTCTTCAATGTTACTGGTAAAAATTGCATTGTAGATCTCTCCATTGTTACTGGTAAAAATTGCATTGTAGATCTATTCAATGTTACTGTTAAAATTGCATTGTAGATCTCTTCAATGTTACTGGTAAAAATTGCATTGTAGATCTATTCAATGTGAATTATTACAAGTCAGAATTGCGTTGTAGATCTCTTCAATGTTACTGGTAAAAATTGGATTGTAGATCTCCCACTGTTACTGGTAAAAATTGCATTGTAGATCTCTTCAATGTTACTGGTAAAAATTGCATTGTAGATCTCTCCATTGTTACTGGTAAAAATTGCATTATAGATCTATTCAATGTTACTGTTAAAAATTGCATTTTAGATCTCTTCAATGTGAATTATTACAAGTCAGAATTGCATTGTAGATCTCTTCAATGTTACTGGTAAAAATTGCATTGTAGATCTCTTCAATGTTACTGGTAAAAATTGCGTTGTAGATCTCTCCATTGTTAATGGTAAAAATTGCATTGTAGATCTATTCAATGTTACTGGTAAAAATTGCATTGTAGATCTATTCAATGTTACTGTTAAAAATTGCATTGTAGATCTCTTCAATGTTACTGGTAAAAATTGCATTGTAGATTTCTCCATTGTTACTGGTAAAAATTGCATTGTAGATCTATTCAATGTTACTGTTAAAAATTGCATTGTAGATTTCTTCAATGTTACTGGTAAAAATTGCATTGTAGATCTCTTCAATGTTACTTGTAAAAATTGCATTGTAGATCTCTCCATTGTTACTGGTAAAAATTACATTGTAGATCTCTTCAATGTTACTGGTAAAAATTGCATTGTAGATCTCCTCAATGTTACTGATAAAAATTGCATTGTAGATCTATTCAATGTGAATTATTACAAGTTAGAATTGCATTGTAGATCTCTTCAATGTTACTGGTAAAAATTGCATTGTAGATCTCTTCAATGTTAATGGTAAAAATTGCGTTGTAGATCTCTCCATTGTTACTGGTAAAAATTGCATTGTAGATCTATTCAATGTTACTGTTAAAAATTGCATTGTAGATCTCTTCAATGTTACTGGTAAAAATTGCATTGTAGATCTATTCAATATGAATTATTACAAGTCATTTGGATTGTAGATCTCCCACTGTTACTGGTAAAAATTGCATTGTAGATCACTTCAATGTGAATTATTACAAGTCAGAATTGCGTTGTAGATCTCTTCAATGTTACTGTTAAAAATTGCATTGTAGATTTCTTCAATGTTACTGGTAAAAATTGCATTGTAGATCTCTTCAATGTTACTGGTAAAAATTGCATTGTAGATCTCTCCATTGTTACTGGTAAAAATTATATTGTAGATCTCTTCAATGTTACTGGTAAAAATTGCATTGTAGATCTCCTCAATGTTACTGATAAAAATTGCATTGTAAATCTATTCAATGTGAATTATTACAAGTCAGAATTGCATTGTAGATCTCTTCAATGTTACTGGTAAAAATTGCGTTGTAGATCTCTTCAATGTTACTGGTAAAAATTGCGTTGTAGATCTCTCCATTGTTACTGGTAAAAATTGCATTGTAGATCTCTTCAATGTTACTGGTAAAAATTGCATTGTAGATCACTTCAATGTGAATTTTTACAAGTCAGAATTGCGTTGTAGATCTCTTCAATGTTACTGGTAAAAATTGCATTGTAGATCTCTTCAATGTTACTGGTAAAAATTGCGTTGTAGATCTCTCCATTGTTACTGGTAAAAATTGCATTGTAGATCTATTCAATGTTACTGTTAAAAATTGCATTGTAGATCTCTTCAATGTTACTGGTAAAAATTGCATTGTAGATCTATTCAATATGAATTATTACAAGTCATTTGGATTGTAGATCTCCCACTGTTACTGGTAAAAATTGCATTGTAGATCTCTTCAATGTTACTGGTAAAAATTGCATTGTAGATCTCTTCAATGTTACT
This sequence comes from Myxocyprinus asiaticus, assembly GCF_019703515.2. Lineage (NCBI taxonomy): Eukaryota > Metazoa > Chordata > Actinopteri > Cypriniformes > Catostomidae > Myxocyprinus > Myxocyprinus asiaticus. The sequence goes on from NC_059391.1 coordinate 14,989,170, forward strand.
GGTAAAAATTGCATTGTAGATTTCTCCATTGTTACTGGTAAAAATTGCATTGTAGATCTCTTCAATGTTACTGGTAAAAATTGCATTGTAGATCTATTCAATATGAATTATTACAAGTCATTTGGATTGTAGATCTCCCACTGTTACTGGTAAAAATTGCATTGTAGATCTCTTCAATGTTACTGGTAAAAATTGCATTGTAGATCTCTTCAATGTTACTGGTAAAAATTGCGTTGTAGATCTCTCCATTGTTAATGGTAAAAATTGCATTGTAGATCTATTCAATGTTACTGTTAAAAATTGCATTGTAGATCTCTTCAATGTTACTGGTAAAAATTGCATTGTAGATCTCTTCAATGTTACTGGTAAAAATTGCATTGTAGATTTCTCCATTGTTACTGGTAAAAATTGCATTGTAGATCTATTCAATGTTACTGTTAAAAATTGCATTGTAGATTTCTTCAATGTTACTGGTAAAAATTGCATTGTAGATCTCTTCAATGTTACTTGTAAAAATTGCATTGTAGATCTCTCCATTGTTACTGGTAAAAATTACATTGTAGATCTCTTCAATGTTACTGGTAAAAATTGCATTGTAGATCTCCTCAATGTTACTGATAAAAATTGCATTGTAGATCTATTCAATGTGAATTATTACAAGTTAGAATTGCATTGTAGATCTCTTCAATGTTACTGGTAAAAATTGCATTGTAGATCACTTCAATGTGAATTTTTACAAGTCAGAATTGCGTTGTAGATCTCTTCAATGTTACTGGTAAAAATTGCATTGTAGATCTCTTCAATGTTAATGGTAAAAATTGCGTTGTAGATCTCTCCATTGTTACTGGTAAAAATTGCATTGTAGATCTATTCAATGTTACTGTTAAAAATTGCATTGTAGATCTCTTCAATGTTACTGGTAAAAATTGCATTGTAGATCTATTCAATATGAATTATTACAAGTCATTTGGATTGTAGATCTCCCACTGTTACTGGTAAAAATTGCATTGTAGATCACTTCAATGTGAATTATTACAAGTCAGAATTGCGTTGTAGATCTCTTCAATGTTACTGTTAAAAATTGCATTGTAGATTTCTTCAATGTTACTGGTAAAAATTGCATTGTAGATCTCTTCAATGTTACTGGTAAAAATTGCATTGTAGATCTCTCCATTGTTACTGGTAAAAATTACATTGTAGATCTCTTCAATGTTACTGGTAAAAATTGCATTGTAGATCTCCTCAATGTTACTGATAAAAATTGCATTGTAAATCTATTCAATGTGAATTATTACAAGTCAGAATTGCATTGTAGATCTCTTCAATGTTACTGGTAAAAATTGCGTTGTAGATCTCTTCAATGTTACTGGTAAAAATTGCGTTGTAGATCTCTCCATTGTTACTGGTAAAAATTGCATTGTAGATCTCTTCAGTGTTACTGGTAAAAATTGCATTGTAGATCACTTCAATGTGAATTTTTACAAGTCAGAATTGCGTTGTAGATCTCTTCAATGTTACTGGTAAAAATTGCATTGTAGATCTCTTCAATGTTACTGGTAAAAATTGCGTTGTAGATCTCTCCATTGTTACTGGTAAAAATTGCATTGTAGATCTATTCAATGTTACTGTTAAAAATTGCATTGTAGATCTCTTCAATGTTACTGGTAAAAATTGCATTGTAGATCTATTCAATATGAATTATTACAAGTCATTTGGATTGTAGATCTCCCACTGTTACTGGTAAAAATTGCATTGTAGATCTCTTCAATGTTACTGGTAAAAATTGCATTGTAGATCTCTTCAATGTTACTGGTAAAAATTGCATTGTAGATTTCTCCATTGTTACTGGTAAAAATTGCATTGTAGATCTCTTCAATGTTACTGGTAAAAATTGCATTGTAGATCTATTCAATATGAATTATTACAAGTCATTTGGATTGTAGATCTCCCACTGTTACTGGTAAAAATTGCATTGTAGATCTCTTCAATGTTACTGGTAAAAATTGCATTGTAGATCTCTTCAATGTTACTGGTAAAAATTGCATTGTAGATTTCTCCATTGTTACTGGTAAAAATTGCATTGTAGATCTATTCAATGTTACTGTTAAAAATTGCATTGTAGATTTCTTCAATGTTACTGTTAAAAATTGCATTGTAGATTTCTTCAATGTTACTGGTAAAAATTGCATTGTAGATCTCTTCAATGTTACTGGTAAAAATTGCATTGTAGATCTCTCCATTGTTACTGGTAAAAATTACATTGTAGATCTCTTCAATGTTACTGGTAAAAATTGCATTGTAGATCTTCTCAATGTTACTGATAAAAATTGCATTGTAGATCTATTCAATGTGAATTATTACAAGTTAGAATTGCATTGTAGATCTCTTCAATGTTACTTGTAAAAATTGCATTGTAGATCACTTCAATGTGAATTTTTACAAGTCAGAATTGCGTTGTAGATCTCTTCAATGTTACTGGTAAAAATTGCATTGTAGATCTCTTCAATGTTACTGGTAAAAATTGCGTTGTAGATCTCTCCATTGTTACTGGTAAAAATTGCATTGTAGATCTATTCAATGTTACTGTTAAAAATTGCATTGTAGATCTCTTCAATGTTACTGGTAAAAATTGCATTGTAGATCTATTCAATGTGAATTATTACAAGTCAGAATTGCATTGTAGATCTCTTCAATGTTACTGTTAAAAATTGCATTGTAGATCTCTTCAATGTTACTGGTAAAAATTGCATTGTAGATCTCTTCAATGTTACTGGTAAAAATTGCATTGTAGATTTCTCCATTGTTACTGGTAAAAATTGCATTGTAGATCTATTCAATGTTACTGTTAAAAATTGCATTGTAGATTTCTTCAATGTTACTGGTAAAAATTGCATTGTAGATCTCCCACTGTTACTGGTAAAAATTGCATTGTAGATCTCTCCATTGTTACTGGTAAAAATTACATTGTAGATCTCTTCAATGTTACTGGTAAAAATTGCATTGTAGATCTCTTCAATGTTACTGGTAAAAATTGCATTGTAGATCTCTCCATTGTTACTGGTAAAAATTGCATTGTAGATCTATTCAATGTTACTGTTAAAATTGCATTGTAGATCTCTTCAATGTTACTGGTAAAAATTGCATTGTAGATCTATTCAATGTGAATTATTACAAGTCAGAATTGCGTTGTAGATCTCTTCAATGTTACTGGTAAAAATTGGATTGTAGATCTCCCACTGTTACTGGTAAAAATTACATTGTAGATCTCTTCAATGTTACTGGTAAAAATTGCATTGTAGATCTCTCCATTGTTACTGGTAAAAATTGCATTATAGATCTATTCAATGTTACTGTTAAAAATTGCATTTTAGATCTCTTCAATGTGAATTATTACAAGTCAGAATTGCATTGTAGATCTCTTCAATGTTACTGGTAAAAATTGCATTGTAGATCTCTTCAATGTTACTGGTAAAAATTGCGTTGTAGATCTCTCCATTGTTAATGGTAAAAATTGCATTGTAGATCTATTCAATGTTACTGTTAAAAATTGCATTGTAGATCTCTTCAATGTTACTGGTAAAAATTGCATTGTAGATCTCTTCAATGTTACTGGTAAAAATTGCATTGTAGATTTCTCCATTGTTACTGGTAAAAATTGCATTGTAGATCTATTCAATGTTACTGTTAAAAATTGCATTGTAGATCTCTTCAATGTTACTGGTAAAAATTGCATTGTAGATCTCTCCATTGTTACTGGTAAAAATTACATTGTAGATCTCTTCAATGTTACTGGTAAAAATTGCATTGTAGATCTCCTCAATGTTACTGATAAAAATTGCATTGTAGATCTATTCAATGTGAATTATTACAAGTTAGAATTGCATTGTAGATCTCTTCAATGTTACTGGTAAAAATTGCATTGTAGATCACTTCAATGTGAATTTTTACAAGTCAGAATTGCGTTGTAGATCTCTTCAATGTTACTGGTAAAAATTGCATTGTAGATCTCTTCAATGTTACTGGTAAAAATTGCGTTGTAGATCTCTCCATTGTTACTGGTAAAAATTGCATTGTAGATCTATTCAATGTTACTGTTAAAAATTGCATTGTAGATCTCTTCAATGTTACTGGTAAAAATTGCATTGTAGATCTATTCAATATGAATTATTACAAGTCATTTGGATTGTAGATCTCCCACTGTTACTGTTAAAAATTGCATTGTAGATTTCTTCAATGTTACTGGTAAAAATTGCATTGTAGATCTCTTCAATGTTACTGGTAAAAATTGCATTGTAGATCTCTCCATTGTTACTGGTAAAAATTACATTGTAGATCTCTTCAATGTTACTGGTAAAAATTGCATTGTAGATCTCCTCAATGTTACTGATAAAAATTGCATTGTAGATCTATTCAATGTGAATTATTACAAGTCAGAATTGCATTGTAGATCTCTTCAATGTTACTGGTAAAAATTGCGTTGTAGATCTCTTCAATGTTACTGGTAAAAATTGCGTTGTAGATCTCTCCATTGTTACTGGTAAAAATTGCATTGTAGATCTCTTCAATGTTACTGGTAAAAATTGCATTGTAGATCACTTCAATGTGAATTTTTACAAGTCAGAATTGCATTGTAGATCTCTTCAATGTTACTGGTAAAAATTGCATTGTAGATCTCTTCAATGTTACTGGTAAAAATTGCGTTGTAGATCTCTCCATTGTTACTGGTAAAAATTGCATTGTAGATCTATTCAATGTTACTGTTAAAAATTGCATTGTAGATCTCTTCAATGTTACTGGTAAAAATTGCATTGTAGATCTATTCAATATGAATTATTACAAGTCATTTGGATTGTAGATCTCCCACTGTTACTGGTAAAAATTGCATTGTAGATCTCTTCAATGTTACTGGTAAAAATTGCATTGTAGATTTCTCCATTGTTACTGGTAAAAATTGCATTGTAGATCTCTTCAATGTTACTGGTAAAAATTGCATTGTAGATCTATTCAATATGAATTATTACAAGTCATTTGGATTGTAGATCTCCCACTGTTACTGGTAAAAATTGCATTGTAGATCTCTTCAATGTTACTGGTAAAAATTGCATTGTAGATCTCTTCAATGTTACTGGTAAAAATTGCATTGTAGATTTCTCCATTGTTACTGGTAAAAATTGCATTGTAGATCTATTCAATGTTACTGTTAAAAATTGCATTGTAGATTTCTTCAATGTTACTGTTAAAAATTGCATTGTAGATTTCTTCAATGTTACTGGTAAAAATTGCATTGTAGATCTCTTCAATGTTACTGGTAAAAATTGCATTGTAGATCTCTCCATTGTTACTGGTAAAAATTACATTGTAGATCTCTTCAATGTTACTGGTAAAAATTGCATTGTAGATCTCCTCAATGTTACTGATAAAAATTGCATTGTAGATCTATTCAATGTGAATTATTACAAGTTAGAATTGCATTGTAGATCTCTTCAATGTTACTGGTAAAAATTGCATTGTAGATCACTTCAATGTGAATTTTTACAAGTCAGAATTGCGTTGTAGATCTCTTCAATGTTACTGGTAAAAATTGCATTGTAGATCTCTTCAATGTTACTGGTAAAAATTGCGTTGTAGATCTCTCCATTGTTACTGGTAAAAATTGCATTGTAGATCTATTCAATGTTACTGTTAAAAATTGCATTGTAGATCTCTTCAATGTTACTGGTAAAAATTGCATTGTAGATCTATTCAATATGAATTATTACAAGTCATTTGGATTGTAGATCTCCCACTGTTACTGGTAAAAATTGCATTGTAGATCTCTTCAATGTTACTGGTAAAAATTGCATTGTAGATCTCTTCAATGTTACTGGTAAAAATTGCATTGTAGATTTCTCCATTGTTACTGGTAAAAATTGCATTGTAGATCTATTCAATGTTACTGTTAAAAATTGCATTGTAGATTTCTTCAATGTTACTGGTAAAAATTGCATTGTAGATCTCCCACTGTTACTGGTAAAAATTGCATTGTAGATCTCTCCATTGTTACTGGTAAAAATTACATTGTAGATCTCTTCAATGTTACTGGTAAAAATTGCATTGTAGATCTCTTCAATGTTAATGGTAAAAATTGCATTGTAGATCTCTCCATTGTTACTGGTAAAAATTGCATTGTAGATCTATTCAATGTTACTGTTAAAATTGCATTGTAGATCTCTTCAATGTTACTGGTAAAAATTGCATTGTAGATCTATTCAATGTGAATTATTACAAGTCAGAATTGCGTTGTAGATCTCTTCAATGTTACTGGTAAAAATTGGATTGTAGATCTCCCACTGTTACTGGTAAAAATTGCATTGTAGATCTCTTCAATGTTACTGGTAAAAATTGCATTGTAGATCTCTCCATTGTTACTGGTAAAAATTGCATTATAGATCTATTCAATGTTACTGTTAAAAATTGCATTTTAGATCTCTTCAATGTGAATTATTACAAGTCAGAATTGCATTGTAGATCTCTTCAATGTTACTGGTAAAAATTGCATTGTAGATCTCTTCAATGTTACTGGTAAAAATTGCGTTGTAGATCTCTCCATTGTTAATGGTAAAAATTGCATTGTAGATCTATTCAATGTTACTGTTAAAAATTGCATTGTAGATCTCTTCAATGTTACTGGTAAAAATTGCATTGTAGATCTCTTCAATGTTACTGGTAAAAATTGCATTGTAGATTTCTCCATTGTTACTGGTAAAAATTGCATTGTAGATCTATTCAATGTTACTGTTAAAAATTGCATTGTAGATTTCTTCAATGTTACTGGTAAAAATTGCATTGTAGATCTCTTCAATGTTACTGGTAAAAATTGCATTGTAGATCTCTCCATTGTTACTGGTAAAAATTACATTGTAGATCTCTTCAATGTTACTGGTAAAAATTGCATTGTAGATCTCCTCAATGTTACTGATAAAAATTGCATTGTAGATCTATTCAATGTGAATTATTACAAGTTAGAATTGCATTGTAGATCTCTTCAATGTTACTGGTAAAAATTGCATTGTAGATCACTTCAATGTGAATTTTTACAAGTCAGAATTGCGTTGTAGATCTCTTCAATGTTACTGGTAAAAATTGCATTGTAGATCTCTTCAATGTTACTGGTAAAAATTGCGTTGTAGATCTCTCCATTGTTACTGGTAAAAATTGCATTGTAGATCTATTCAATGTTACTGTTAAAAATTGCATTGTAGATCTCTTCAATGTTACTGGTAAAAATTGCATTGTAGATCTATTCAATATGAATTATTACAAGTCATTTGGATTGTAGATCTCCCACTGTTACTGGTAAAAATTGCATTGTAGATCTCTTCAATGTTACTGGTAAAAATTGCATTGTAGATCTCTTCAATGTTACTGGTAAAAATTGCATTGTAGATTTCTCCATTGTTACTGGTAAAAATTGCATTGTAGATCTATTCAATGTTACTGTTAAAAATTGCATTGTAGATTTCTTCAATGTTACTGGTAAAAATTGCATTGTAGATCTCCCACTGTTACTGGTAAAAATTGCATTGTAGATCTCTCCATTGTTACTGGTAAAAATTACATTGTAGATCTCTTCAATGTTACTGGTAAAAATTGCATTGTAGATCTCTTCAATGTTACTGGTAAAAATTGCATTGTAGATCTCTCCATTGTTACTGGTAAAAATTGCATTGTAGATCTATTCAATGTTACTGTTAAAATTGCATTGTAGATCTCTTCAATGTTACTGGTAAAAATTGCATTGTAGATCTATTCAATGTGAATTATTACAAGTCAGAATTGCGTTGTAGATCTCTTCAATGTTACTGGTAAAAATTGGATTGTAGATCTCCCACTGTTACTGGTAAAAATTGCATTGTAGATCTCTTCAATGTTACTGGTAAAAATTGCATTGTAGATCTCTCCATTGTTACTGGTAAAAATTGCATTATAGATCTATTCAATGTTACTGTTAAAAATTGCATTTTAGATCTCTTCAATGTGAATTATTACAAGTCAGAATTGCATTGTAGGTCTCTTCAATGTTACTGGTAAAAATTGCATTGTAGATCTCTTCAATGTTACTGGTAAAAATTGCGTTGTAGATCTCTCCATTGTTAATGGTAAAAATTGCATTGTAGATCTATTCAATGTTACTGTTAAAAATTGCATTGTAGATCTCTTCAATGTTACTGGTAAAAATTGCATTGTAGATCTCTTCAATGTTACTGGTAAAAATTGCATTGTAGATTTCTCCATTGTTACTGGTAAAAATTGCATTGTAGATCTATTCAATGTTACTGTTAAAAATTGCATTGTAGATTTCTTCAATGTTACTGGTAAAAATTGCATTGTAGATCTCTTCAATGTTACTGGTAAAAATTGCATTGTAGATCTCTCCATTGTTACTGGTAAAAATTACATTGTAGATCTCTTCAATGTTACTGGTAAAAATTGCATTGTAGATCTCTTCAATGTTACTGGTAAAAATTGCATTGTAGATCTCTCCATTGTTACTGGTAAAAATTGCATTGTAGATCTATTCAGTGTTACTGTTAAAATTGCATTGTAGATCTCTTCAATGTTACTGGTAAAAATTGCATTGTAGATCTATTCAATGTGAATTATTACAAGTCAGAATTGCGTTGTAGATCTCTTCAATGTTACTGGTAAAAATTGGATTGTAGATCTCCCACTGTTACTGGTAAAAATTGCATTGTAGATCTCTTCAATGTTACTGGTAAAAATTGCATTGTAGATATCTCCATTGTTACTGGTAAAAATTGCATTATAGATCTATTCAATGTTACTGTTAAAAATTGCATTGTAGATCTCTTCAATGTGAATTATTACAAGTCAGAATTGCATTGTAGATCTCTTCAATGTTACTGGTAAAAATTGCATTGTAGATCTCTTCAATGTTACTGGTAAAAATTGCGTTGTAGATCTCTCCATTGTTAATGGTAAAAATTGCATTGTAGATCTATTCAATGTTACTGTTAAAAATTGCATTGTAGATCTCTTCAATGTTACTGGTAAAAATTGCATTGTAGATCAATTCAATGTGAATTATTACAAGTCAAAATTGGATTGTAGATCTCCCACTGTTACTGGTAAAAATTGCATTGTAGATCTCTTCAGTGTTACTGGTAAAAATTGCCTTGTGGATCTCTTCAGTGTGAATTATTACAAGTCAGAATTGCATTGTAGATCTCCCACTGTTACTGGTAAAAATTGCATTGTAGATCTCTTCAATGTTACTGGCAAAAATTGCCTTGTAGATCTCTTCAATGTGAATTATTACAAGTCTAAATTGCATTGTAGATCTTTTCAATGTTACTGGTAAAAATTGCATTGTAGATCACTTCAATGTGAATTATTACAAGTCAGAATTGCGTTGTAGATCTCTCCATTGTTACTGGTAAAAATTGCATTGTAGATCACTTCAATGTGAATTATTACAATTCAGAATTGCGTTGTAGATCTCTTCAATGTTACTGTTAAAAATTGCATTGTAGATTTCTTCAATGTTACTGGTAAAAATTGCATTGTAGATCTCTTCAATGTTACTGGTAAAAATTGCATTGTAGATCTCTTCAATGTTACTGGTAAAAATTGCATTGTAGATCTATTCAATGTGAATTATTACAAGTCAGAATTGCATTGTAGATCTCTTCAATGTTACTGGTAAAAATTGCATTGTAGATCTATTCAATGTGAATTATTACAAGTCAGAATTGCATTGTGGATCTCTTCAATGTTACTGGTAAAAATTGCGTTATAGATCTCTTCAATGTTACTGGTAAAAATTGCGTTGTAGATCTCTCCATTGTTACTGGTAAAAATTACATTGTAGATCTATTCAATGTTACTGTTAAAAATTGCATTGTAGATCTCTTCAATGTTACTGGTAAAAATTGCATTGTAGATCACTTCAATGTGAATTATTACAAGTCAGAATTGCGTTGTAGATCTCTTCAATGTTACTGGTAAAAATTGCATTGTAGATCCCTTCAATGTTACTGGTAAAAATTGCGTTGTAGATCTCTCCATTGTTACTGGTAAAAATTGCATTGTAGATCTATTCAGTGTTACTGTTAAAAATTGCATTGTAGATCTCTTCAATGTTACTGGTAAAAATTGCATTGTAGATCTATTCAATGTGAATTATTACAAGTCAAAATTGGATTGTAGATCTCCCACTGTTACTGGTAAAAATTGCATTGTAGATCTCTTCAATGTTACCGGTAAAAATTGCCTTGTGGATCTCTTCAGTGTGAATTATTAAAGTCAGAATTGCGTTGTAGATCTCCCACTGTTACTGGTAAAAATTGCATTGTAGATCTCTTCAATGTTACTGGCAAAATTGCATTGTAGATCACTTCAATGTGAATTATTACAAGTCAGAATTGCGTTGTAGATCTCTTCAATGTTACTGGTAAAAATTTCATTGTAGATCTCTTCAATGTTTCTGGTAAAAATTGCATTGTAGATCTCTTCAATGTGAATTATTACAAGTCTAAATTACATTGTAGACCTTTTCAATGTTACTGGTAAAAATTGTATTGTAGATCACTTCAATGTGAATTATTACAAGTCAGAATTGCGTTGTAGATCTCCCACTGTTACTGGTAAAAATTGCATTGTAGATCTCTTCAATGTGAATTATTACAAGTCTAAATTACATTGTAGATCTTTTCAATGTTACTGGTAAAAATTGTATTGTAGATCACTTCAATGTGAATTATTACAAGTCAAAATTGCATTGTAGATCTCCCACTGTTAGTGGCAAAAATTGCATTGTAGGTATCTTCAGTGTGAATTATTACAAGTCAAAATTGCATTGTAGATCTATTCAATGTTACTGGTAAAAATTGCATTGTAGATCTCTTCAATGTTACTGGTAAAAATTGCATTGTAGATCTATTCAATGTTACTGTTAAATATTGCATTTTAGATCTCTTCAATGTTACTGGTAAAAATTGCATTGTAGATCTTTTCAATGTTACTGTTAAAAATTGCATTGTAGATCTCTTCAATATTACTGGTAAAATTTGCATTGTAGATCTCTTCAATGTTACTGGTAAAAATTGCATTGTAGATCTCTCCATTGTTACTAGTAAAAATTACATTGTAGATCTCTTCAATGTTACTGGTAAAAATTGCATTGTAGATCTCTCCATTGTTACTAGTAAAAATTACATTGTAGATCTCTCCATTGTTACTTGTAAATATTGCATTGTAGATCACTTCAGTGTGAATTATTACAAATAAAAATTGGATTTTAGATCTCCCACTGTTACTGGTAAATATTGCATTGTAGATCTATTCAGTGTGAATTATTACAAGTCAAAATTTGATTTTAGATCTCCCACTGTTACTGGTAAAAATTGCATTGTAGATCTCTTCAATGTGAATTATTACAAGTCAGAATTGCATTGTAGATCTCTGTATTGTTACTGGTAAAACTTGCATTGTAGATCTCTTCAATGTTACTATTAAAAATTGCATTGTAGATCTCTTCAATGTTACTGTTAAAAATTGCATTGTAGATCTCTTCAATGTGAATTATTACAAGTCAGAATTGCATTGTAGATCTCTCTATTGTTACTGGTAAAACGCATTGTAGATCTCTTCAATGTCACTGTTAAAAATTGCATTGTAGATCTCTTCAATGTTACTGTTAAAAATTGCATTGTAGATCTCTTCAATGTTACTAGTAAAAATTACATTGTAGATCTCTTCGATGTCACTGGTAAAAATTGCATTGTAGATCACTTCAGTGTGAATTATTACAAGTCAGAATTGTGTTGTAGATCTCTCCATTGTTACTGGTAAAAATTGCATTGTAGATCTATTCAATGTTACTGGTAAAAATTGCATTGTAGATCTCTCCATTGTTACTTGTAAAAATTACATTGTAGATCTCTTCAATGTTACTGGTAAAAATTGCATTGTAGATCTCTCCATTGTTACTAGTAAAAATTACATTGTAGATCTCTTCAATGTTACTAGTAAAAATTACAATGTAGATCTCTTCAATGTTACTGTTAAAAATTGCATTGTAGATCTCTCCATTGTTACTAGTAAAAATTGCATTGTAGATCTCTTCAATGTAACTGGTAAAAATTGCATTGTAGATCTCTCCATTGTTACTAGTAAAAATTACATTGTAGATCTCTTCAATGTTACTGGTAAAAATTGCATTGTAGATCTCTCCATTGTTACTAGTAAAAATTGCATTGTAGATCTATTCAATGTTACTGGTAAAAATTGCATTGTAGATCTCTTCAATGTTACTGGTAAAAAATGCATTGTAGATCTATTCAGTGTGAATTATTACAAGTCAAAATTGGATTTTAGATCTCCCACTGTTACTGGTAAATATTGCATTGTAGATCTATTCAGTGTGAATTATTACAAGTCAAAATTGGATTGTAGATCTCCCACTGTTACTGGTAAAAATTGCATTGTAGATCTCTCCATTGTTACTTGTAAATATTGCATTGTAGATCTATTCAGTGTGAATTATTACAAGTCAAAAATGGATTTTAGATTTCCCACTGTTACTGGTAAATATTGCATTGAAGATCTATTCAGTGTGAATTATTACAAGTCAAAATTGGATTGTAGATCTCCCACTGTTACTGGTAAAAAATTACATTGTAGATCTCTCCATTGTTACTTGTAAATATTGCATTGTAGATCTATTCAGTGTGAATTATTACAAGTCAAAATTGGATTGTAGATCTCCCACTGTTACTGGTAAAAATTGCATTGTAGATCTATTCAGTGTTACTGGTAAAAATTGCATTGTAGATCTCTCCATTGTTACTGGTAAAAATTGCATAGTAGATATCTTCAATGTTACTGGTAAAAAATTGCATTGTAGATCTCTCCATTGTTACTTGTAAAAATTACATTGTAGATCTTTTCAATATTACTGGTAAACATTGCATTGTAGATCTTTTCAATGTTACTGGTAAAAATTGCATTGTAGATCACTTCAATGTGAATTATTACAAGTCAGAATTGCGTTGTAGATCTCTTCAATGTTACTGTTAAAAATTGCATTGTAGATTTCTTCAATGTTACTGGTAAAAATTGCATTGTAGATCTCTTCAATGTTACTGGTAAAAATTGCATTGTAGATCTCTCCATTGTTACTGGTAAAAATTACATTGTAGATCTCTTCAATGTTACTGGTAAAAATTGCATTGTAGATCTCCTCAATGTTACTGATAAAAATTGCATTGTAGATCTATTCAATGTTACTGGTAAAAATTGCGTTGTAGATCTCTCCATTGTTACTGGTAAAAATTGCATTGTAGATCTCTTCAATGTTACTGGTAAAAATTGCATTGTAGATCTCTTCAATGTTACTGGTAAAAATTGCATTGTAGATTTCTCCATTGTTACTGGTAAAAATTGCATTGTAGATCTATTCAATGTTACTGGTAAAAATTGCATTGTAGATTTCTTCAATGTTACTGGTAAAAATTGCATTGTAGATCTCTTCAATGTTACTGTTAAAAATTGCATTGTAGATCTCTTCAATGTTACTGGTAAAAATTGCATTGTAGATCTCTTCAATGTTACTGGTAAAAATTGCATTGTAGATTTCTCCATTGTTACTGGTAAAAATTGCATTGTAGATCTATTCAATGTTACTGTTAAAAATTGCATTGTAGATTTCTTCAATGTTACTGGTAAAAATTGCATTGTAGATCTCTTCAATGTTACTGTTAAAAATTGCATTGTAGATCTCTTCAATGTTACTGGTAAAAATTGCATTGTAGATCTCTTCAATGTTACTGGTAAAAATTGCATTGTAGATTTCTCCATTGTTACTGGTAAAAACTGCATTGTAGATCTATTCAATGTTACTGTTAAAAATTGCATTGTAGATTTCTTCAATGTTACTGGTAAAAATTGCATTGTAGATCTCTTCAATGTTACTGGTAAAAATTGCATTGTAGATCTCTCCATTGTTACTGGTAAAAATTACATTATAGATCTCTTCAATGTTACTGGTAAAAATTGCATTGTAGATCTCTTCAATGTTACTGTTAAAATTGCATTGTAGATCTCTTCAATGTTACTGGTAAAAATTGCATTATAGATCTATTCAATGTGAATTATTACAAGTCAGAATTGCGTTGTAGATCTCTTCAATGTTACTGGTAAAAATTGGATTGAAGATCTCCCACTGTTACTGGTAAAAATTACATTGTATATCTCTTCAATGTTACTGGTAAAAATTGCATTGTAGATCTCTCCATTGTTACTGGAAAAAATTGCATTATAGATCTATTCAATGTTACTGTTAAAAATTGCATTGTAGATCTCTTCAATGTGAATTATTACAAGTCAGAATTGCATTGTAGATCTCTTCAATGTTACTGGTAATAATTGCATTGTAGATCTCTTCAATGTTACTGGTAAAAATTGCGTTGTAGATCTCTCAATTGTTAATGGTAACAATTGCTTTGTAGATCTATTCAATGTGAATTATTACAAGTCAAAATTGCATTGTAGATCTCCCACTGTTACTGGTAAAAATTGCATTGTAGATCTCTTCAATGTTACTGGCAAAAATTGCCTTGTAGATCTCTTCAATGTGAATTATTACAAGTCTAAATTGCATTGTAGATCTTTTCAATGTTACTGGTAAAAATTGCATTGTAGATCACTTCAATGTGAATTATTACAAGTCTGAATTGCGTTTTAGATCTCTCCATTGTTACTGGTAAAAATTGCATTGTAGATCACTTCAATGTGAATTATTACAATTCAGAATTGCGTTGTAGATCTCTTCAATGTTACTGTTAAAAATTGCATTGTAGATTTCTTCAATGTTACTGGTAAAAATTGCATTGTAGATCTCTTCAATGTTACTGGTAAAAATTGCATTGTAGATCTATTCAATGTGAATTATTACAAGTCAGAATTGCATTGTAGATCTCTTCAATGTTACTGGTAAAAATTGCGTTGTAGATCTCTTCAATGTTACTGGTAAAAATTGTGTTGTAGATCTCTCCATTGTTACTGGTAAAAATTACATTGTAGATCTATTCAATTTTACTGTTAAAAATTGCATTGTAGATCTCTTCAATGTTACTGGTAAAAATTGCATTGTAGATCACTTCAATGTGAATTATTACAAGTCAGAATTGCGTTGTAGATCTCTTCAATGTTACTGGTAAAAATTGCATTGTAGATCTCTTCAATGTTACTGGTAAAAATTGCGTTGTAGATCTCTCCATTGTTACTGGTAAAAATTGCATTGTAGATCTATTCAGTATTACTGTTAAAAATTGCATTGTAGATCTCTACAATGTTACTGGTAAAAATTGCATTGTAGATCTATTCAATGTGAATTATTACAAGTCAAAATTGGATTGTAGATCTCCCACTGTTACTGGTAAAAATTGCATTGTAGATCTCTTCAATGTTACCGGTAAAAATTGCCTTGTGGATCTCTTCAGTGTGAATTATTAAAGTCAGAATTGCGTTGTAGATCTCCCACTGTTACTGGTAAAAATTGCATTGTAGATCTCTTCAATGTTACTGGCAAAATTGCATTGTAGATCACTTCAATGTGAATTATTACAAGTCAGAATTGCGTTGTAGATCTCTTCAATGTTACTGGTTTAAATTTCATTGTAGATCTCTTCAATGAGAATTATTACAAGTCTAAATTACATTGTAGACCTTTTCAATGTTACTGGTAAAAATTGTATTGTAGATCACTTCAATGTGAATTATTACAAGTCAGAATTGCGTTGTAGATCTCCCACTGTTACTGGTAAAAATTGCATTGTAGATCTCTTCAATGTTACTGGCAAAAATTGCCTTGTAGATCTCTTCAATGTGAATTATTACAAGTCTAAATTACATTGTAGATCTTTTCAATGTTACTGGTAAAAATTCTATTGTAGATCACTTCAATGTGAATTATTACAAGTCAAAATTGCATTGTAGATCTCCCACTGTTAGTGGCAAAAATTGCATTGTAGGTATCTTCAGTGTGAATTATTACAAGTCAAAATTGCATTGTAGATCTATTCAATGTTACTGGTAAAAATTGCATTGTAGATCTCTTCAATGTTACTGGTAAAAATTGCATTGTAGATCTATTCAATGTTACTGTTAAATATTGCATTTTAGATCTCTTCAATGTTACTGGTAAAAATTGCATTGTAGATCTTTTCAATGTTACTGTTAAAAATTGCATTGTAGATCTCTTCAATATTACTGGTAAAAATTGCATTGTAGATCTCTTCAATGTTACTGGTAAAAATTGCATTGTAGATCTCTCCATTGTTACTAGTAAAAATTACATTGTAGATCTCTTCAATGTTACTGGTAAAAATTGCATTGTAGATCTCTCCATTGTTACTAGTAAAAATTACATTGTAGATCTCTCCATTGTTACTTGTAAATATTGCATTGTAGATCACTTCAGTGTGAATTATTACAAATAAAAATTGGATTTTAGATCTCCCACTGTTACTGGTAAATATTGCATTGTAGATCTATTCAGTGTGAATTATTACAAGTCGAAATTTGATTTTAGATCTCCCACTGTTACTGGTAAATATTGCATTGTAGATCTATTCAGTATGAATTATTACAAGTCAAAATTGGATTGTAGATCTCCCACTGTTACTGGTAAAAATTGCATTGTAGATCTCTTCAATGTGAATTATTACAAGTCAGAATTGCATTGTAGATCTCTGTATTGTTACTGGTAAAACTTGCATTGTAGATCTCTTCAATGTTACTATTAAAAATTGCATTGTAGATCTCTTCAATGTTACTGTTAAAAATTGCATTGTAGATCTCTTCAATGTGAATTATTACAAGTCAGAATTGCATTGTAGATCTCTCTATTGTTACTGGTAAAACGCATTGTAGATCTCTTCAATGTCACTGTTAAAAATTGCATTGTAGATCTCTTCAATGTTACTGTTAAAAATTGCATTGTAGATCTCTTCAATGTTACTAGTAAAAATTACATTGTAGATCTCTTCGATGTCACTGGTAAAAATTGCATTGTAGATCTCTCCATTGTTACTAGTAAAAATTGCATTGTAGATCACTTCAGTGTGAATTATTACAAGTCAGAATTGTGTTGTAGATCTCTCCATTGTTACTGGTAAAAATTGCATTGTTGATCTATTCAATGTTACTGGTAAAAATTGCATTGTAGATCTCTCCATTGTTACTTGTAAAAATTACATTGTAGATCTCTTCAATGTTACTGGTAAAAATTGCATTGTAGATCTCTCCATTGTTACTAGTAAAAATTACATTGTAGATCTCTTCAATGTTACTAGTAAAAATTACAATGTAGATCTCTTCAATGTTACTGGTAAAAATTGCATTGTAAATCTCTCCATTGTTACTAGTAAAAATTGCATTGTAGATCTCTTCAATGTAACTGGTAAAAATTGCATTGTAGATCTCTCCACTGTTACTAGTAAAAATTACATTGTAGATCTCTTCAATGTTACTGGTAAAAATTGCATTGTAGATCTCTCCATTGTTACTAGTAAAAATTGCATTGTAGATCTATTCAATGTTACTGGTAAAAATTGCATTGTAGATCTCTTCAATGTTACTGGTAAAAAATGCATTGTAGATCTATTCAGTGTGAATTTTTACAAGTCAAAATTGGATTTTAGATCTCCCACTGTTACTGGTAAATATTGCATTGTAGATCTATTCAGTGTGAATTATTACAAGTCAAAATTGGATTGTAGATCTCCCACTGTTACTGGTAAAAATTGCATTGTAGATCTCTCCATTGTTACTTGTAAATATTGCATTGTAGATCTATTCAGTGTGAATTATTACAAGTCAAAAATGGATTTTAGATTTCCCACTGTTACTGGTAAATATTGCATTGAAGATCTATTCAGTGTCAATTATTACAAGTCAAAATTGGATTGTAGATCTCCCACTGTTACTGGTAAAAAATTACATTGTAGATCTCTCCATTGTTACTTGTAAATATTGCATTGTAGATCTATTCAGTGTGAATTATTACAAGTCAAAATTGGATTGTAGATCTCCCACTGTTACTGGTAAAAATTGCATTGTAGATCTATTCAGTGTTACTGGTAAAAATTGCATTGTAGATCTCTCCATTGTTACTGGTAAAAATTGCATAGTAGATATCTTCAATGTTACTGGTAAAAAATTGCATTGTAGATCTCTCCATTGTTACTTGTAAAAATTACATTGTAGATCTTTTCAATATTACTGGTAAACATTGCATTGTAGATCTTTTCAATGTTACTGGTAAAAATTGCATTGTAGATCACTTCAATGTGAATTATTACAAGTCAGAATTGCGTTGTAGATCTCTTCAATGTTACTGTTAAAAATTGCATTGTAGATTTCTTCAATGTTACTGGTAAAAATTGCATTGTAGATCTCTTCAATGTTACTGGTAAAAAATTGCATTGTAGATCTCTCCATTGTTACTGGTAAAAATTACATTGTAGATCTCTTCAATGTTACTGGTAAAAATTGCATTGTAGATCTCCTCAATGTTACTGATAAAAATTGCATTGTAGATCTATTCAATGTGAATTATTACAAGTCAGAATTGCATTGTAGATCTCTTCAATGTTACTGGTAAAATTTGCGTTGTAGATCTCTTCAATGTTACTGGTAAAAATTGCGTTGTAGATCTCTCCATTGTTACTGGTAAAAATTGCATTGTAGATCTCTTCAATGTTACTGGTAAAAATTGCATTGTAGATCTCTTCAATGTTACTGGTAAAAATTGCATTGTAGATTTCTCCATTGTTACTGGTAAAAATTGCATTGTAGATCTATTCAATGTTACTGTTAAAAATTGCATTGTAGATTTCTTCAATGTTACTGGTAAAAATTGCATTGCAGATCTCTTCAATGTTACTGTTAAAAATTGCATTGTAGATCTCTTCAATGTTACTGGTAAAAATTGCATTGTAGATCTCTTCAATGTTACTGGTAAAAATTGCATTGTAGATTTCTCCATTGTTACTGGTAAAAACTGCATTGTAGATCTATTCAATGTTACTGTTAAAAATTGCATTGTAGATTTCTTCAATGATACTGGTAAAAATTGCATTGTAGATCTCTTCAATGTTACTGGTAAAAATTGCATTGTAGATCTCTCCATTGTTACTGGTAAAAATTACATTGTAGATCTCTTCAATGTTACTGGTAAAAATTGCATTGTAGATCTCTTCAATGTTACTGGTAAAAATTGCATTGTAGATCTCTCCATTGTTACTGGTAAAAATTGCATTGTAGATCTATTCAATGTTACTGTAAAAATTGCATTGTAGATCTCTTCAATGTTACTGGTAAAAAATGCATTGTAGATCTATTCAGTGTGAATTTTTACAAGTCAAAATTGGATTTTAGATCTCCCACTGTTACTGGTAAATATTGCATTGTAGATCTATTCAGTGTGAATTATTACAAGTCAAAATTGGATTGTAGATCTCCCACTGTTACTGGTAAAAATTGCATTGTAGATCTCTCCATTGTTACTTGTAAATATTGCATTGTAGATCTATTCAGTGTGAATTATTACAAGTCAAAAATGGATTTTAGATTTCCCACTGTTACTGGTAAATATTGCATTGAAGATCTATTCAGTGTCAATTATTACAAGTCAAAATTGGATTGTAGATCTCCCACTGTTACTGGTAAAAAATTACATTGTAGATCTCTCCATTGTTACTTGTAAATATTGCATTGTAGATCTATTCAGTGTGAATTATTACAAGTCAAAATTGGATTGTAGATCTCCCACTGTTACTGGTAAAAATTGCATTGTAGATCTATTCAGTGTTACTGGTAAAAATTGCATTGTAGATCTCTCCATTGTTACTGGTAAAAATTGCATAGTAGATATCTTCAATGTTACTGGTAAAAAATTGCATTGTAGATCTCTCCATTGTTACTTGTAAAAATTACATTGTAGATCTTTTCAATATTACTGGTAAACATTGCATTGTAGATCTTTTCAATGTTACTGGTAAAAATTGCATTGTAGATCACTTCAATGTGAATTATTACAAGTCAGAATTGCGTTGTAGATCTCTTCAATGTTACTGTTAAAAATTGCATTGTAGATTTCTTCAATGTTACTGGTAAAAATTGCATTGTAGATCTCTTCAATGTTACTGGTAAAAAATTGCATTGTAGATCTCTCCATTGTTACTGGTAAAAATTACATTGTAGATCTCTTCAATGTTACTGGTAAAAATTGCATTGTAGATCTCCTCAATGTTACTGATAAAAATTGCATTGTAGATCTATTCAATGTGAATTATTACAAGTCAGAATTGCATTGTAGATCTCTTCAATGTTACTGGTAAAATTTGCGTTGTAGATCTCTTCAATGTTACTGGTAAAAATTGCGTTGTAGATCTCTCCATTGTTACTGGTAAAAATTGCATTGTAGATCTCTTCAATGTTACTGGTAAAAATTGCATTGTAGATCTCTTCAATGTTACTGGTAAAAATTGCATTGTAGATTTCTCCATTGTTACTGGTAAAAATTGCATTGTAGATCTATTCAATGTTACTGTTAAAAATTGCATTGTAGATTTCTTCAATGTTACTGGTAAAAATTGCATTGTAGATCTCTTCAATGTTACTGTTAAAAATTGCATTGTAGATCTCTTCAATGTTACTGGTAAAAATTGCATTGTAGATCACTTCAATGTTACTGGTAAAAATTGCATTGTAGATTTCTCCATTGTTACTGGTAAAAACTGCATTGTAGATCTATTCAATGTTACTGTTAAAAATTGCATTGTAGATTTCTTCAATGATACTGGTAAAAATTGCATTGTAGATCTCTTCAATGTTACTGGTAAAAATTGCATTGTAGATCTCTCCATTGTTACTGGTAAAAATTACATTGTAGATCTCTTCAATGTTACTGGTAAAAATTGCATTGTAGATCTCTTCAATGTTACTGGTAAAAATTGCATTGTAGATCTCTCCATTGTTACTGGTAAAAATTGCATTGTAGATCTATTCAATGTTACTGTTAAAATTGCATTGTAGATCTCTTCAATGTTACTGGTAAAAATTGCATTATAGATCTATTCAATGTGAATTATTACAAGTCAGAATTGCGTTGTAGATCTCTTCAATGTTACTGGTAAAAATTGGATTGTAGATCTCCCACTGTTACTGGTAAAAATTACATTGTATATCTCTTCAATGTTACTGGTAAAAATTGCATTGTAGATCTCTCCATTGTTACTGGTAAAAATTGCATTATAGATCTATTCAATGTTACTGTTAAAAATTGCATTGTAGATCTCTTCAATGTGAATTATTACAAGTCAGAATTGCATTGTAGATCTCTTCAATGTTACTGGTAAAAATTGCATTGTAGGTCTCTTCAATGTTACTGGTAAAAATTGTGTTGTAGATCTCTCAATTGTTAATGGTAACAATTGCTTTGTAGATCTATTCAATGTGAATTATTACAAGTCAAAATTGCATTGTAGATCTCCCACTGTTACTGGTAAAAATTGCATTGTAGATCTCTTCAATGTTACTGGCAAAAATTGCCTTGTAGATCTCTTCAATGTGAATTATTACAAGTCTAAATTGCATTGTAGATCTTTTCAATGTTACTGGTAAAAATTGCATTGTAGATCACTTCAATGTGAATTATTACAAGTCTGAATTGCGTTTTAGATCTCTCCATTGTTACTGGTAAAAATTGCATTGTAGATCACTTCAATGTGAATTATTACAATTCAGAATTGCGTTGTAGATCTCTTCAATGTTACTGTTAAAAATTGCATTGTAGATTTCTTCAATGTTACTGGTAAAAATTGCATTGTAGATCTCTTCAATGTTACTGGTAAAAATTGCATTGTAGATCTATTCAATGTGAATTATTACAAGTCAGAATTGCATTGTAGATCTCTTCAATGTTACTGGTAAAAATTGCGTTGTAGATCTCTCCATTGTTACTGGTAAAAATTACATTGTAGATCTATTCAATGTTACTGTTAAAAATTGCATTGTAGATCTCTTCAATGTTACTGGTAAAAATTGCATTGTAGATCACTTCAATGTGAATTATTACAAGTCAGAATTGCGTTGTAGATCTCTTCAATGTTACTGGTAAAAATTGCATTGTAGATCTCTTCAATGTTACTGGTAAAAATTGCGTTGTAGATCTCTCCATTGTTACTGGTAAAAATTGCATTGTAGATCTATTCAATGTTACTGTTAAAAATTGCATTGTAGATCTCTTCAATGTTACTGGTAAAAATTGCATTGTAGATCTATTCAATGTGAATTATTACAAGTCAAAATTGGATTGTAGATCTCCCACTGTTACTGGTAAAAATTGCATTGTAGATCTCTTCAATGTTACCGGTAAAAATTGCCTTGTGGATCTCTTCAGTGTGAATTATTAAAGTCAGAATTGCGTTGTAGATCTCCCACTGTTACTGGTAAAAATTGCATTGTAGATCTCTTCAATGTTACTGGCAAAATTGCATTGTAGATCACTTCAATGTGAATTATTACAAGTCAGAATTGCGTTATAGATCTCTTCAATGTTACTGGTAAAAATTTCATTGTAGATCTCTTCAATGTTACTGGTAAAAATTGCATTGTAGATCTCTTCAATGTGAATTATTACAAGTCTAAATTACATTGTAGATCTTTTCAATGTTACTGGTAAAAATTGTATTGTAGATCACTTCAATGTGAATTATTACAAGTCAAAATTGCATTGTACATCTCCCACTGTTAGTGGCAAAAATTGCATTGTAGGTATCTTCAGTGTGAATTATTACAAGTCAAAATTGCATTGTAGATCTATTCAATGTTACTGGTAAAAATTGCATTGTAGATCTCTTCATTGTTACTGGTAAAAATTGCATTGTAGATCTATTCAATGTTACTGTTAAATATTGCATTGTAGATCTCTTCAATGTTACTGGTAAAAATTGCATTGTAGATCTTTTCAATGTTACTGTTAAAAATTGCATTGTAGATCTCTTCAATATTACTGGTAAAAATTGCATTGTAGATCTCTTCAATGTTACTGGTAAAAATTGCATTGTAGATCTCTCCATTGTTACTAGTAAAAATTACATTGTAGATCTCTTCAATGTTACTGGTAAAAATTGCATTGTAGATCTCTCCATTGTTACTGGTAAAAATTGCATTGTAGATCTCTTCATTGTTACTGGTAAAAATTGCATTGTAGATCTATTCAATGTTACTGTTAAATATTGCATTGTAGATCTCTTCAATGTTACTGGTAAAAATTGCATTGTAGATCTTTTCAATGTTACTGTTAAAAATTGCATTGTAGATCTCTTCAATATTACTGGTAAAAATTGCATTGTAGATCTCTCCATTGTTACTTGTAAATATTGCATTGTAGATCTATTCAGTGTGAATTATTACAAGTCAAAATTGGATTGTAGATCTCCCACTGTTACTGGTAAAAATTGCATTGTAGATCTATTCAGTGTTACTGGTAAAAATTGCATTGTAGATCTCTCCATTGTTACTGGTAAAAATTGCATAGTAGATATCTTCAATGTTACTGGTAAAAAATTGCATTGTAGATCTCTCCATTGTTACTTGTAAAAATTACATTGTAGATCTTTTCAATATTACTGGTAAACATTGCATTGTAGATCTTTTCAATGTTACTGGTAAAAATTGCATTGTAGATCACTTCAATGTGAATTATTACAAGTCAGAATTGCGTTGTAGATCTCTTCAATGTTACTGTTAAAAATTGCATTGTAGATTTCTTCAATGTTACTGGTAAAAATTGCATTGTAGATCTCTTCAATGTTACTGGTAAAAAATTGCATTGTAGATCTCTCCATTGTTACTGGTAAAAATTACATTGTAGATCTCTTCAATGTTACTGGTAAAAATTGCATTGTAGATCTCCTCAATGTTACTGATAAAAATTGCATTGTAGATCTATTCAATGTGAATTATTACAAGTCAGAATTGCATTGTAGATCTCTTCAATGTTACTGGTAAAATTTGCGTTGTAGATCTCTTCAATGTTACTGGTAAAAATTGCGTTGTAGATCTCTCCATTGTTACTGGTAAAAATTGCATTGTAGATCTCTTCAATGTTACTGGTAAAAATTGCATTGTAGATCTCTTCAATGTTACTGGTAAAAATTGCATTGTAGATTTCTCCATTGTTACTGGTAAAAATTGCATTGTAGATCTATTCAATGTTACTGTTAAAAATTGCATTGTAGATTTCTTCAATGTTACTGGTAAAAATTGCATTGTAGATCTCTTCAATGTTACTGTTAAAAATTGCATTGTAGATCTCTTCAATGTTACTGGTAAAAATTGCATTGTAGATCTCTTCAATGTTACTGGTAAAAATTGCATTGTAGATTTCTCCATTGTTACTGGTAAAAACTGCATTGTAGATCTATTCAATGTTACTGTTAAAAATTGCATTGTAGATTTCTTCAATGATACTGGTAAAAATTGCATTGTAGATCTCTTCAATGTTACTGGTAAAAATTGCATTGTAGATCTCTCCATTGTTACTGGTAAAAATTACATTGTAGATCTCTTCAATGTTACTGGTAAAAATTGCATTGTAGATCTCTTCAATGTTACTGGTAAAAATTGCATTGTAGATCTCTCCA
The DNA here is from genome assembly GCF_019703515.2 of Myxocyprinus asiaticus. NCBI lineage: Eukaryota > Metazoa > Chordata > Actinopteri > Cypriniformes > Catostomidae > Myxocyprinus > Myxocyprinus asiaticus. The sequence continues at coordinate 15,013,886 of NC_059391.1, forward strand.
TTGTTACTGGTAAAAATTGCATTGTAGATCTATTCAATGTTACTGTTAAAATTGCATTGTAGTTCTCTTCAATGTTACTGGTAAAAATTGCATTATAGATCTATTCAATGTGAATTATTACAAGTCAGAATTGCGTTGTAGATCTCTTCAATGTTACTGGTAAAAATTGGATTGTAGATCTCCCACTGTTACTGGTAAAAATTACATTGTATATCTCTTCAATGTTACTGGTAAAAATTGCATTGTAGATCTCTCCATTGTTACTGGTAAAAATTGCATTATAGATCTATTCAATGTTACTGTTAAAAATTGCATTGTAGATCTCTTCAATGTGAATTATTACAAGTCAGAATTGCATTGTAGATCTCTTCAATGTTACTGGTAAAAATTGCATTGTAGATCTCTTCAATGTTACTGGTAAAAATTGTGTTGTAGATCTCTCAATTGTTAATGGTAACAATTGCTTTGTAGATCTATTCAATGTGAATTATTACAAGTCAAAATTGCATTGTAGATCTCCCACTGTTACTGGTAAAAATTGCATTGTAGATCTCTTCAATGTTACTGGCAAAAATTGCCTTGTAGATCTCTTCAATGTGAATTATTACAAGTCTAAATTGCATTGTAGATCTTTTCAATGTTACTGGTAAAAATTGCATTGTAGATCACTTCAATGTGAATTATTACAAGTCTGAATTGCGTTTTAGATCTCTCCATTGTTACTGGTAAAAATTGCATTGTAGATCACTTCAATGTGAATTATTACAATTCAGAATTGCGTTGTAGATCTCTTCAATGTTACTGTTAAAAATTGCATTGTAGATTTCTTCAATGTTACTGGTAAAAATTGCATTGTAGATCTCTTCAATGTTACTGGTAAAAATTGCATTGTAGATCTATTCAATGTGAATTATTACAAGTCAGAATTGCATTGTAGATCTCTTCAATGTTACTGGTAAAAATTGCGTTGTAGATCTCTCCATTGTTACTGGTAAAAATTACATTGTAGATCTATTCAATGTTACTGTTAAAAATTGCATTGTAGATCTCTTCAATGTTACTGGTAAAAATTGCATTGTAGATCACTTCAATGTGAATTATTACAAGTCAGAATTGCGTTGTAGATCTCTTCAATGTTACTGGTAAAAATTGCATTGTAGATCTCTTCAATGTTACTGGTAAAAATTGCGTTGTAGATCTCTCCATTGTTACTGGTAAAAATTGCATTGTAGATCTATTCAATGTTACTGTTAAAAATTGCATTGTAGATCTCTTCAATGTTACTGGTAAAAATTGCATTGTAGATCTATTCAATGTGAATTATTACAAGTCAAAATTGGATTGTAGATCTCCCACTGTTACTGGTAAAAATTGCATTGTAGATCTCTTCAATGTTACCGGTAAAAATTGCCTTGTGGATCTCTTCAGTGTGAATTATTAAAGTCAGAATTGCGTTGTAGATCTCCCACTGTTACTGGTAAAAATTGCATTGTAGATCTCTTCAATGTTACTGGCAAAATTGCATTGTAGATCACTTCAATGTGAATTATTACAAGTCAGAATTGCGTTATAGATCTCTTCAATGTTACTGGTAAAAATTTCATTGTAGATCTCTTCAATGTTACTGGTAAAAATTGCATTGTAGATCTCTTCAATGTGAATTATTACAAGTCTAAATTACATTGTAGATCTTTTCAATGTTACTGGTAAAAATTGTATTGTAGATCACTTCAATGTGAATTATTACAAGTCAAAATTGCATTGTACATCTCCCACTGTTAGTGGCAAAAATTGCATTGTAGGTATCTTCAGTGTGAATTATTACAAGTCAAAATTGCATTGTAGATCTATTCAATGTTACTGGTAAAAATTGCATTGTAGATCTCTTCATTGTTACTGGTAAAAATTGCATTGTAGATCTATTCAATGTTACTGTTAAATATTGCATTGTAGATCTCTTCAATGTTACTGGTAAAAATTGCATTGTAGATCTTTTCAATGTTACTGTTAAAAATTGCATTGTAGATCTCTTCAATATTACTGGTAAAAATTGCATTGTAGATCTCTTCAATGTTACTGGTAAAAATTGCATTGTAGATCTCTCCATTGTTACTAGTAAAAATTACATTGTAGATCTCTTCAATGTTACTGGTAAAAATTGCATTGTAGATCTCTCCATTGTTACTGGTAAAAATTGCATTGTAGATCTCTTCATTGTTACTGGTAAAAATTGCATTGTAGATCTATTCAATGTTACTGTTAAATATTGCATTGTAGATCTCTTCAATGTTACTGGTAAAAATTGCATTGTAGATCTTTTCAATGTTACTGTTAAAAATTGCATTGTAGATCTCTTCAATATTACTGGTAAAAATTGCATTGTAGATCTCTTCAATGTTACTGGTAAAAATTGCATTGTAGATCTCTCCATTGTTACTAGTAAAAATTACATTGTAGATCTCTTCAATGTTACTGGTAAAAATTGCATTGTAGATCTCTCCATTGTTACTAGTAAAAATTACATTGTAGATCTCTCCATTGTTACTTGTAAATATTGCATTGTAGATCACTTCAGTGTGAATTATTACAAATAAAAATTGGATTTTAGATCTCCCACTGTTACTGGTAAATATTGCATTGTAGATCTATTCAGTGTGAATTATTACAAGTCAAAATTGGATTTTAGATCTCCCACTGTTACTGGTAAATATTGCATTGTAGATCTATTCAGTATGAATTATTACAAGTCAAAATTGGATTGTAGATCTCCCACTGTTACTGGTAAAAATTGCATTGTAGATCTCTTCAATGTGAATTATTACAAGTCAGAATTGCATTGTAGATCTCTGTATTGTTACTGGTAAAACTTGCATTGTAGATCTCTTCAATGTTACTATTAAAAATTGCATTGTAGATCTCTTCAATGTTACTGGTAAAAATTGCATTGTAGATCTCTCCATTGTTACTAGTAAAAATTACATTGTAGATCTCTTCAATGTTACTGGTAAAAATTGCATTGTAGATCTCTCCATTGTTACTGGTAAAAATTGCATTGTAGATCTCTTCATTGTTACTGGTAAAAATTGCATTGTAGATCTATTCAATGTTACTGTTAAATATTGCATTGTAGATCTCTTCAATGTTACTGGTAAAAATTGCATTGTAGATCTTTTCAATGTTACTGTTAAAAATTGCATTGTAGATCTCTTCAATATTACTGGTAAAAATTGCATTGTAGATCTCTTCAATGTTACTGGTAAAAATTGCATTGTAGATCTCTCCATTGTTACTAGTAAAAATTACATTGTAGATCTCTTCAATGTTACTGGTAAAAATTGCATTGTAGATCTCTCCATTGTTACTAGTAAAAATTACATTGTAGATCTCTCCATTGTTACTTGTAAATATTGCATTGTAGATCACTTCAGTGTGAATTATTACAAATAAAAATTGGATTTTAGATCTCCCACTGTTACTGGTAAATATTGCATTGTAGATCTATTCAGTGTGAATTATTACAAGTCAAAATTGGATTTTAGATCTCCCACTGTTACTGGTAAATATTGCATTGTAGATCTGTTCAGTATGAATTATTACAAGTCAAAATTGGATTGTAGATCTCCCACTGTTACTGGTAAAAATTGCATTGTAGATCTCTTCAATGTGAATTATTACAAGTCAGAATTGCATTGTAGATCTCTGTATTGTTACTGGTAAAACTTGCATTGTAGATCTCTTCAATGTTACTATTAAAAATTGCATTGTAGATCTCTTCAATGTTACTGTTAATAATTGCATTGTAGATCTCTTCAATGTGAATTATTACAAGTCAGAATTGCATTGTAGATCTCTCTATTGTTACTGGTACAACGCATTGTAGATCTCTTCAATGTCACTGTTAAAAATTGCATTGTAGATCTCTTCAATGTTACTGTTAAAAATTGCATTGTAGATCTCTTCAATGTTACTAGTAAAAATTACATTGTAGATCTCTTCGATGTCACTGGTAAAAATTGCATTGTAGATCACTTCAGTGTGAATTATTACAAGTCAGAATTGTGTTGTAGATCTCTCCATTGTTACTGGTAAAAATTGCATTGTAGATCTATTCAATGTTACTGGTAAAAATTGCATTGTAGATCTCTTCAATGTTACTGGTAAAAATGGCATTGTAGATCTATTCAGTGTGAATTATTACAAGTCAAAATTGGATTTTAGATCTCCTACTGTTACTGGTAAATATTGCATTGTAAATCTATTCAGTGTGAATTATTACAAGTCAAAATTGGATTGTATTTCTCCCACTGTTACTGGTAAAAATTGCATTGTAGATCTATTTAGTGTTACTGGTAAAAATTGCATTGTAGATATCTTCAATGTTACTGGTAAAAATTGCATTGTAGATCTCTCCATTGTTACTGGTAAAAATTACATTGTAGATCTCTCCATTGTTACTTGTAAATATTGCATTGTAGATCTATTCAGTGTGAATTATTACAAGTCAAAATTGGATTGTAGATCTCCCACTGTTACTGGTAAAAATTACATTGTAGATCTCTTCAATATTACTGGTAAAAATTGCTTTGTAGATCTCTCCATTGTTACTAGTAAAAATTGCATTGTAGATCTCTTCAATGTTACTGGTAAAAATTGCATTGTAGATCTCTCCATTGTTACTAGTAAAAATTGCATTGTAGATCTCTTCAATGTTACTGGTAAAAATTGCATTGTAGATCTCTCCATTGTTACTAGTAAAAATTACATTGTAGATCTCTTCAATGTTACTGGTAAAAATTGCATTGTAGATCTCTCCATTGTTACTAGTAAAAATTACATTGTAGATCTCTTCAATGTTACTAGTAAAAATTACATTGTAGATCTCTTCAATGTTACTGGTAAAAATTGCATTGTAGATCTCTTCAATGTTACTGGTAAAAATTGCGTTGTAGATCTCTCCATTGTTACTGGTAAAAATTGCATTGTAGATCTATTCAATGTTACTGTTAAAAATTGCATTGTAGATCTCTTCAATGTTACTGGTAAAAATTGCATTGTAGATCTATTCAATGTGAATTATTACAAGTCAAAATTGGATTGTAGATCTCCCACTGTTACTGGTAAAAATTGCATTGTAGATCTCTTCAATGTTACCGGTAAAAATTGCCTTGTGGATCTCTTCAGTGTGAATTATTAAAGTCAGAATTGCGTTGTAGATCTCCCACTGTTACTGGTAAAAATTGCATTGTAGATCTCTTCAATGTTACTGGCAAAATTGCATTGTAGATCACTTCAATGTGAATTATTACAAGTCAGAATTGCGTTATAGATCTCTTCAATGTTACTGGTAAAAATTTCATTGTAGATCTCTTCAATGTTACTGGTAAAAATTGCATTGTAGATCTCTTCAATGTGAATTATTACAAGTCTAAATTACATTGTAGATCTTTTCAATGTTACTGGTAAAAATTGTATTGTAGATCACTTCAATGTGAATTATTACAAGTCAAAATTGCATTGTACATCTCCCACTGTTAGTGGCAAAAATTGCATTGTAGGTATCTTCAGTGTGAATTATTACAAGTCAAAATTGCATTGTAGATCTATTCAATGTTACTGGTAAAAATTGCATTGTAGATCTCTTCATTGTTACTGGTAAAAATTGCATTGTAGATCTATTCAATGTTACTGTTAAATATTGCATTGTAGATCTCTTCAATGTTACTGGTAAAAATTGCATTGTAGATCTTTTCAATGTTACTGTTAAAAATTGCATTGTAGATCTCTTCAATATTACTGGTAAAAATTGCATTGTAGATCTCTTCAATGTTACTGGTAAAAATTGCATTGTAGATCTCTCCATTGTTACTAGTAAAAATTACATTGTAGATCTCTTCAATGTTACTGGTAAAAATTGCATTGTAGATCTCTCCATTGTTACTGGTAAAAATTGCATTGTAGATCTCTTCATTGTTACTGGTAAAAATTGCATTGTAGATCTATTCAATGTTACTGTTAAATATTGCATTGTAGATCTCTTCAATGTTACTGGTAAAAATTGCATTGTAGATCTTTTCAATGTTACTGTTAAAAATTGCATTGTAGATCTCTTCAATATTACTGGTAAAAATTGCATTGTAGATCTCTTCAATGTTACTGGTAAAAATTGCATTGTAGATCTCTCCATTGTTACTAGTAAAAATTACATTGTAGATCTCTTCAATGTTACTGGTAAAAATTGCATTGTAGATCTCTCCATTGTTACTAGTAAAAATTACATTGTAGATCTCTCCATTGTTACTTGTAAATATTGCATTGTAGATCACTTCAGTGTGAATTATTACAAATAAAAATTGGATTTTAGATCTCCCACTGTTACTGGTAAATATTGCATTGTAGATCTATTCAGTGTGAATTATTACAAGTCAAAATTGGATTTTAGATCTCCCACTGTTACTGGTAAATATTGCATTGTAGATCTATTCAGTATGAATTATTACAAGTCAAAATTGGATTGTAGATCTCCCACTGTTACTGGTAAAAATTGCATTGTAGATCTCTTCAATGTGAATTATTACAAGTCAGAATTGCATTGTAGATCTCTGTATTGTTACTGGTAAAACTTGCATTGTAGATCTCTTCAATGTTACTATTAAAAATTGCATTGTAGATCTCTTCAATGTTACTGGTAAAAATTGCATTGTAGATCTCTCCATTGTTACTAGTAAAAATTACATTGTAGATCTCTTCAATGTTACTGGTAAAAATTGCATTGTAGATCTCTCCATTGTTACTGGTAAAAATTGCATTGTAGATCTCTTCATTGTTACTGGTAAAAATTGCATTGTAGATCTATTCAATGTTACTGTTAAATATTGCATTGTAGATCTCTTCAATGTTACTGGTAAAAATTGCATTGTAGATCTTTTCAATGTTACTGTTAAAAATTGCATTGTAGATCTCTTCAATATTACTGGTAAAAATTGCATTGTAGATCTCTTCAATGTTACTGGTAAAAATTGCATTGTAGATCTCTCCATTGTTACTAGTAAAAATTACATTGTAGATCTCTTCAATGTTACTGGTAAAAATTGCATTGTAGATCTCTCCATTGTTACTAGTAAAAATTACATTGTAGATCTCTCCATTGTTACTTGTAAATATTGCATTGTAGATCACTTCAGTGTGAATTATTACAAATAAAAATTGGATTTTAGATCTCCCACTGTTACTGGTAAATATTGCATTGTAGATCTATTCAGTGTGAATTATTACAAGTCAAAATTGGATTTTAGATCTCCCACTGTTACTGGTAAATATTGCATTGTAGATCTGTTCAGTATGAATTATTACAAGTCAAAATTGGATTGTAGATCTCCCACTGTTACTGGTAAAAATTGCATTGTAGATCTCTTCAATGTGAATTATTACAAGTCAGAATTGCATTGTAGATCTCTGTATTGTTACTGGTAAAACTTGCATTGTAGATCTCTTCAATGTTACTATTAAAAATTGCATTGTAGATCTCTTCAATGTTACTGTTAATAATTGCATTGTAGATCTCTTCAATGTGAATTATTACAAGTCAGAATTGCATTGTAGATCTCTCTATTGTTACTGGTACAACGCATTGTAGATCTCTTCAATGTCACTGTTAAAAATTGCATTGTAGATCTCTTCAATGTTACTGTTAAAAATTGCATTGTAGATCTCTTCAATGTTACTAGTAAAAATTACATTGTAGATCTCTTCGATGTCACTGGTAAAAATTGCATTGTAGATCACTTCAGTGTGAATTATTACAAGTCAGAATTGTGTTGTAGATCTCTCCATTGTTACTGGTAAAAATTGCATTGTAGATCTATTCAATGTTACTGGTAAAAATTGCATTGTAGATCTCTTCAATGTTACTGGTAAAAATGGCATTGTAGATCTATTCAGTGTGAATTATTACAAGTCAAAATTGGATTTTAGATCTCCTACTGTTACTGGTAAATATTGCATTGTAAATCTATTCAGTGTGAATTATTACAAGTCAAAATTGGATTGTATTTCTCCCACTGTTACTGGTAAAAATTGCATTGTAGATCTATTTAGTGTTACTGGTAAAAATTGCATTGTAGATATCTTCAATGTTACTGGTAAAAATTGCATTGTAGATCTCTCCATTGTTACTGGTAAAAATTACATTGTAGATCTCTCCATTGTTACTTGTAAATATTGCATTGTAGATCTATTCAGTGTGAATTATTACAAGTCAAAATTGGATTGTAGATCTCCCACTGTTACTGGTAAAAATTACATTGTAGATCTCTTCAATATTACTGGTAAAAATTGCTTTGTAGATCTCTCCATTGTTACTAGTAAAAATTGCATTGTAGATCTCTTCAATGTTACTGGTAAAAATTGCATTGTAGATCTCTCCATTGTTACTAGTAAAAATTGCATTGTAGATCTCTTCAATGTTACTGGTAAAAATTGCATTGTAGATCTCTCCATTGTTACTAGTAAAAATTACATTGTAGATCTCTTCAATGTTACTGGTAAAAATTGCATTGTAGATCTCTCCATTGTTACTAGTAAAAATTACATTGTAGATCTCTTCAATGTTACTAGTAAAAATTACATTGTAGATCTCTTCAATGTTACTGGTAAAAATTGCATTGTACATCTCTCCATTGTTACTAGTAAAAATTGCATTGTAGATCTCTTCAATGTTACTGGTAAAAATTGCATTGTAGATCTCTCCATTGTTACTAGTAAAAATTACATTGTAGATCTCTTCAATGTTACTGGTAAAAATTGCATTGTAGATCTCTCCATTGTTACTAGTAAAAATTGCATTGTAGATCTATTCAATGTTACTGGTAAAAATTGCATTGTAGATCTCTTCAATGTTACTGGTAAAAAATGCATTGTAGATCTATTCAGTGTGAATTATTACAAGTCAAAATTGGATTTTAGATCTCCCACTGTTACTGGTAAAAATTGCATTGTAGATCTCTTCAATGTTACTGGTAAAATTTGCATTGTAGATCACTTCAATGTGAATTTTTACAAGTCAGAATTGCGTTGTAGATCTCTTCAATGTTACTGGTAAAAATTGCATTGTAGATCTCTTCAATGTTACTGGTAAAAATTGCATTGTAGATCTCTTCAATGTTACTGGTAAAAATTTTATTGTAGATTTCTCCATTGTTACTGGTAAAAATTGCATTTTAGATCTATTCAATGTTACTGTTAAAAATTGCATTGTAGATCTCTTCAATGTTACTGGTAAAAATTGCATTGTAGATCTCTCCATTGTTACTGGTAAAAATTACATTGTAGATCTCTTCAATGTTACTGGTAAAAATTGCATTGTAGATCTCTTCAATGTTACTGGTAAAAATTGCATTTTAGATCTCTCCATTGTTACTGGTAAAAATTGCATTGTAGATCTATTCAATGTTACTGTTAAAATTACATTGTAGATCTCTTCAATGTTACTGGTAAAAATTGCATTGTAGATCTATTCAATGTGAATTATTACAAGTCAGAATTGCGTTGTAGATCTCTTCAATGTTACTGGTAAAAATTGGATTGTAGATCTCCCACTGTTACTGGTAAAAATTGCATTGTAGATCTCTTCAATGTTACTGGTAAAAATTGCGTTGTAGATCTCTTCATTGTTAATGGTAAAAATTGCATTGTAGATCTATTCAATGTTACTGTTAAAAATTGCATTGTAGATCTCTTCAATGTTACTGGTAAAAATTGCATTGCAGATCTATTCAATGTGAATTATTACAAGTCAAAATTGGATTGTAGATCTCCCACTGTTACTGGTAAAAATTGCATTGTAGATCTCTTCAATATTACTGGTAAAAATTGCATTGTAGATCTATTCAATGTGAATTATTACAAGTCAAAATTGGATTGTAGATCTCCCACTGTTACTGGTAAAAATTGCATTGTAGATCTCTTCAATGTTACTGGCAAAAATTGCCTTGTAGATCTCTCCATTGTTACTGGCAAAAATTGCCTTGTAGATCTCTTCAATGTGAATTATTACAAGTCTAAATTGCATTGTAGATCTTTTCAATGTTACTGGTAAAAATTGCATTGTAGATCACTTCAATGTGAATTATTACAAGTCAGAATTGCGTTGTAGATCTCTCCATTGTTACTGGTAAAAATTGCATTGTAGATCACTTCAATGTGAATTATTACAATTCAGAATTGCGTTGTAGATCTCTTCAATGTTACTGTTAAAAATTGCATTGTAGATTTCTTCAATGTTACTGGTAAAAATTGCATTGTAGATCTCTTCAATGTTACTGGTAAAAATTGCATTGTAGATCTCTTCAATGTTACTGGTAAAAATTGCATTGTAGATCTATTCAATGTGAATTATTACAAGTCAGAATTGCATTGTAGATCTCTTCAATGTTACTGGTAAAAATTGCGTTGTAGATCTCTTCAATGTTACTGGTAAAAATTGCGTTGTAGATCTCTCCATTGTTACTGGTAAAAATTACATTGTAGATCTATTCAATGTTACTTTTAAAAATTGCATTGTAGATCTCTTCAATGTTACTGGTAAAAATTGCATTGTAGATCACTTCAATGTGAATAATTACAAGTCAGAATTGCGTTGTAGATCTCTTCAATGTTACTGGTAAAAATTGCATTGTAGATCTCTCCATTGTTACTAGTAAAAATTGCATTGTAGATCTATTCAATGTTACTGGTAAAAATTGCATTGTAGATCTCTTCAATGTTACTGGTAAAAAATGCATTGTAGATCTATTCAGTGTGAATTATTACAAGTCAAAATTGGATTTTAGATCTCCCACTGTTACTGGTAAATATTGCATTGTAGATCTATTCAGTGTGAATTATTACAAGTCAAAATTGGATTGTAGATCTCCCACTGTTACTGGTAAAAATTGCATTGTAGATCTCTCCATTGTTACTTGTAAATATTGCATTGTAGATCTATTCAGTGTGAATTATTACAAGTCAAAAATGGATTTTAGATTTCCCACTGTTACTGGTAAATATTGCATTGAAGATCTATTCAGTGTGAATTATTACAAGTCAAAATTGGATTGTAGATCTCCCACTGTTACTGGTAAAAATTGCATTGTAGATCTATTCAGTGTTACTGGTAGAAATTGCATTGTAGATCTCTCCATTGTTACTGGTAAAAATTGCATAGTAGATATCTTCAATGTTACTGGTAAAAAATTGCATTGTAGATCTCTCCATTGTTACTTGTAAAAATTGCATTGTAGATCATTTCAGTGTGAATTATTACAAGTCAGAATTGTGTTTTAGATCTCTTCAATGTTACTGTTAAAAATTGCATTGTAGATTTCTTCAATGTTACTGGTAAAAATTGCATTGTAGATCTCTTCAATGTTACTGGTAAAAATTGCATTGTAGATCTCTCCATTGTTACTGGTAAAAATTACATTGTAGATCTCTTCAATGTTACTGGTAAAAATTGCATTGTAGATCTCCTCAATGTTACTGATAAAAATTGCATTGTAGATCTATTCAATGTGAATTATTACAAGTCAGAATTGCATTGTAGATCTCTTCAATGTTACTGGTAAAAATTGCGTTGTAGATCTCTTCAATGTTACTGGTAAAAATTGCGTTGTAGATCTCTCCATTGTTACTGGTAAAAATTGCATTGTAGATCTCTTCAATGTTACTGGTAAAATTTGCATTGTAGATCACTTCAATGTGAATTTTTACAAGTCAGAATTGCGTTGTAGATCTCTTCAATGTTACTGGTAAAAATTGCATTGTAGATCTATTCAATGTTACTGTTAAAAATTGCATTGTAGATCTCTTCAATGTTACTGGTAAAAATTGCATTGTAGATCTATTCAATGTGAATTATTACAAGTCAAAATTGGATTGTAGATCTCCCACTGTTACTGGTAAAAATTGCATTGTAGATCTCTTCAATGTTACTGGTAAAAATTGCATTGTAGATCTCTTCAATGTTACTGGTAAAAATTTTATTGTAGATTTCTCCATTGTTACTGGTAAAAATTGCATTTTAGATCTATTCAATGTTACTGTTAAAAACTGCATTGTAGATTTCTTCAATGTTACTGGTAAAAATTGCATTGTAGATCTCTTCATTGTTACTGGTAAAAATTGCATTGTAGATCTCTCCATTGTTACTGGTAAAAATTACATTGTAGATCTCTTCAATGTTACTGGTAAAAATTGCATTGTAGATCTCTTCAATGTTACTGGTAAAAATTGCATTTTAGATCTCTCCATTGTTACTGGTAAAAATTGCATTGTAGATCTATTCAATGTTACTGTTAAAATTGCATTGTAGATCTCTTCAATGTTACTGGTAAAAATTGCATTGTAGATCTATTCAATGTGAATTATTACAAGTCAGAATTGCGTTGTAGATCTCTTCAATGTTACTGGTAAAAATTGGATTGTAGATCTCCCACTGTTACTGGTAAAAATTGCATTGTAGATCTCTTCAATGTTACTGGTAAAAATTGCGTTGTAGATCTCTTCATTGTTAATGGTAAAAATTGCATTGTAGATCTATTCAATGTTACTGTTAAAAATTGCATTGTAGATCTCTTCAATGTTACTGGTAAAAATTGCATTGTAGATCTATTCAATGTGAATTATTACAAGTCAAAATTGGATTGTAGATCTCCCACTGTTACTGGTAAAAATTGCATTGTAGATCTCTTCAATGTTACTGGCAAAAATTGCCTTGTAGATCTCTCCATTGTTACTGGCAAAAATTGCCTTGTAGATCTCTTCAATGTGAATTATTACAAGTCTAAATTGCATTGTAGATCTTTTCAATGTTACTGGTAAAAATTGCATTGTAGATCACTTCAATGTGAATTATTACAAGTCAGAATTGCGTTGTAGATCTCTCCATTGTTACTGGTAAAAATTGCATTGTAGATCACTTCAATGTGAATTATTACAATTCAGAATTGCGTTGTAGATCTCTTCAATGTTACTGTTAAAAATTGCATTGTAGATTTCTTCAATGTTACTGGTAAAAATTGCATTGTAGATCTCTTCAATGTTACTGGTAAAAATTGCATTGTAGATCTATTCAATGTGAATTATTACAAGTCAGAATTGCATTGTAGATCTCTTCAATGTTACTGGTAAAAATTGCGTTGTAGATCTCTTCAATGTTACTGGTAAAAATTGCGTTGTAGATCTCTCCATTGTTACTGGTAAAAATTACATTGTAGATCTATTCAATGTTACTTTTAAAAATTGCATTGTAGATCTCTTCAATGTTACTGGTAAAAATTGCATTGTAGATCACTTCAATGTGAATTATTACAAGTCAGAATTGCGTTGTAGATCTCTTCAATGTTACTGGTAAAAATTGCGTTGTAGATCTCTCCATTGTTACTGGTAAAAATTACATTGTAGATCTATTCAATGTTACTTTTAAAAATTGCATTGTAGATCTCTTCAATGTTACTGGTAAAAATTGCATTGTAGATCACTTCAATGTGAATTATTACAAGTCAGAATTGCGTTGTAGATCTCTTCAATGTTACTGGTAAAAATTGCATTGTAGATCTCTTCAATGTTACTGGTAAAAATTGCGTTGTAGATCTCTCCATTGTTACTGGTAAAAATTGCATTGTAGATCTATTCAATGTTACTGTTAAAAATTGCATTGTAGATCTCTTCAATGTTACTGGTAAAAATTGCATTGTAGATCTATTCAATGTGAATTATTACAAGTCAAAATTGGATTGTAGATCTCCCACTGTTACTGGTAAAAATTGCATTGTAGATCTCTTCAATGTTACCGGTAAAAATTGCCTTGTGGATCTCTTCAGTGTGAATTATTAAAGTCAGAATTGCGTTGTAGATCTCCCACTGTTACTGGTAAAAATTGCATTGTAGATCTCTTCAATGTTACTGGTAAAAATTGCATTGTAGATCTCTTCAATGTGAATTATTACAAGTCTAAATTACATTGTAGATCTTTTCAATGTTACTGGTAGAAATTGTATTGTAGATCACTTCAATGTGAATTATTACAAGTCAGAATTGCGTTGTAGATCTCCCACTGTTACTGGTAAAAATTGCATTGTAGATCTCTTCAATGTTACTGGCAAAAATTGCCTTGTAGATCTCTTCAATGTGAATTATTACAAGTCTAAATTACATTGTAGATCTTTTCAATGTTACTGGTAAAAATTGTATTGTAGATCACTTCAATGTGAATTATTACAAGTCAAAATTGCATTGTAGATCTCCCACTGTTAGTGGCAAAAATTGCATTGTAGGTATCTTCAGTGTGAATTATTACAAGTCAAAATTGCATTGTAGATCTATTCAATGTTACTGGTAAAAATTGCATTGTAGATCTATTCAATGTTACTGTTAAATATTGCATTGTAGATCTATTCAATGTTACTGTTAGAAATTGCATTGTAGATCTATTCAATGTGAATTATTACAAGTCAAAATTGCATTGTAGATCTTCCACTGTTACTGGTAAAAACTGTATTGTAGATCTCTTCAATGTGAATTATTACAAGTCAAAATTGCATTGTAGATCTATTCAATGTGAATTATTACAAGTCAAAATTGCATTGTAGATCTTTTCAATGTTACTGGTAAAAATTGCATTGTAGATCTCTTCAATGTTAATGGTAAAAATTGCATTGTAGATCTATTCAATGTTACTGGTAAAAATTGCATTGTAGATCTCTTCAATGTGAATTATCACAAGTCAGAATTGCGTTGTAGATCTCTCCATTGTTGCTGGTAAAAATGGCATTGTAGATCTATTCAATGCGAATTATTACAAGTCAAATTTGCATTGTAGATCTATTCAATGTTACTGGTAAAAATTGCCTTGTGGATCTCTTCAGTGTGAATTATTACAAGTCAGAATTGCGTTGTAGATCTCCCACTGTTACTGGTAAAAATTGCATTGTAGATCTCTTCAATGTTACTGGCAAAAATTGCATTGTAGATCTCTTCAATGTGAATTATTACAAGTCTAAATTGCATTGTAGATCTCTTCAGTGTTACTGGTAAAAATGGCATTGTAGATCTATTCAATGTGAATTATTACAGTCTAAACTGAATTATAAATATCTAAAATTGGAGTTTTAACCAGTCAAAATTTAAGAAACACTGTGAGTTTTTTAGGCTAAATCTTTTTTTAGGCCTGCCATATCCTCTTAAAGGAACAGTTCACCCCAAAATGAAAACTCTCTCATTATTTACTCACCCTCATGTCATCCCAGGTGTGTATGACTTTATTTGTTCAGCAGAACACATTTGAAGAAAAATACCTTGGTGATTCGACTTTTGAAGCTCCAAAAATCACAGACAGTAGTGTTCTGCTGAAGAAAGAAAGTCATAGCCTACACAACTGGGATGGTATGAGGATGAGTAAATGATGAGAGGATAATAATTTTTGGGTGAGCTATCCCTTTCAACCGCGCCATAATACATGCACTCATTGCTTCAACAGGAGGCGCTCTTTTCTAACCGTGAGAGATTATTCGGATAAAGCCAAGCAGGGGGGAGTGGACAGACGGAGCTCAGTTTATTGTTGAACAAGAAAACCGGTTTGTTCGTGTAGTTTTGATTTATGCGATGGCGAAAATGTAGATAATCAATATGCAGCTTGCGCACCCTTGAACCCTGCGTGTAAATCGTCTACATTTCTGCGGAATCATTCGCTGTCAACAATAGAGCCACGGATGCGCTCGCGTGCTGCACCCAAAGCCAAGTTTCGTGTCGGTATATATGAATATAGTCTCAATGCTTTTTATCGTTATTTTGCATCCTATAGATGTGAATATATTGACGTCAACTTTAACTGCATCTTTTGCATTAGCAACGTCCTGCCGGGGATGAATGAACAAGGAAGATGAATCGAGGTCAGTTCAAAGGGAATAACAAAGAGAACCTGATCTGCAGTCTCGCGAGCAACCATTAGCGGAAGCGGCACGTTGGTGTGTTTGACATTTGAACTTCGCAGTATCGCTCGAGACGGTTTGAAGTGGAGCCACTGGAAACCAGCCTTTACATATTTGGCGAATTTAGTCGAATATTTACTGGCTAAAAATACAGTTATTTCAGTAAAAATTCAGTTAAGTGAGAGGCTTTGAGTTTACTAGTCGTGTCGTGCCTCTTAAACGTTATTTCAAAAACTCAGCTCGCGCGTTCGGGTAATTACCGGTTAAACCTGGAGCTGGCCACGGATAACTGAGAATGACGACGACTCAACGTTACGGTAAGTTTTCACCTCAAATGTTGCGACAAGAATGTGTTTGGTCATATTAACGTTGTTCGTGACGAATGTTTATTCATTTAGTGTTAGTTAACGTTGATTTGGCTCGTTTTATAGTTTTAAAACGAACACCAGCTCGTTTTACTGTTAATACATTAATAGATACTCTGAATAATCTCTGCTTAACAGTCTAATACAAACGACAGTTTGAGATATCGTGCATATGTATTTCTCGTGAATATTAAAGGCGTGTTTGAAGTGTTGACACATGGCAAGGACGAATCTAATTTACTAATCCTTCAACATATGTTCACTTTACAAGTAAAGGAGGCGGTTTGCATTTTGAATGACTGAACGATTACTTCAAATGGTTTGTTAAATACACAAGAAAGCAGATGTGTACTGTATGTAATTTTTGTCGTTTAAAGCTGTAAATTATTCAAGTTAGTTTGCAAATTTACTGGCAAGATGGGAATGTGCCTTAAGGGTTAAATATGAAGAATCAGTGTGCTGAACGGCTACTTCCTGTATACGTTTCAGTATGACTGATCTTTTTTTTTTAATTATTATAATAATTACAGAAATGTTCCACCTACATCTTGTTTATTTCCTATGTGAGAGTGAACGCGATAATTAAGGCTTATTTGAATTGGTTAATATTTCTCTACTTTGATTAAATGGAAAACTATTTTATGCGTTGCCTTGTGCACGAGCAGCCCTTTAACCCTTTGATACATTAATTATTAAATCACTAAGGGGAGAGTTTACCCTACTGTTTCTTTAAAAAAATAATAATATAGATATATAAAATATTTAGTAAGTTTAATAAATAAAAATGAAATCTTTCATAGTCTCTGTTTTTTCTGTCTTTTTTAAAGAAGAGATTATATAGAAGAGTCATATAGAATTATATGTAAGGATAAAAATTAAAAATCAACATTGGGTGGGGGGTGTAAAATAACACCTGAATGGTTAAAAATTGCTTTTAAATGTCTCACCACTGTAGACATCATGCAACAGATAGTCTAGTTAAGTTTTCCTTGTTGAGTGTAAATGTGTTCATTGTGGCTAGGCATCTTGCTAAAAATTTATTTTGTGTCTTTTTCAGCGAGTGTGAAGCAAGGTTAAGCCTTGTGCCCGGTACGACCCAGCAAGGCCACCCCCTATGTGGATTGAATGCACCCCTCAGTTCCCTACAGGATGGATGAGCTGGATGTGAGGGCTCCTGTTTATTATCGTCATCAACATATTTTGATCTGTGCATGGATACTGCGTTACTTTTATCACAGAGCACTCCCTGTGCTTCACTCCAACACTTTAGTTTGCAAAAGTATTGACTTTATCTGAACTGCTGTTTTGAGAGGAGGGAGTCTTAGTAAATCTCTTCTGGGACTAAAGCAATCTCGTCTCAATATTGTATATTAATACTGCCTTTGGTTGCATGGATAGGATATAAGGTTTGACCCAACTGCTCACTCCACTGGGTGAAGAAATGTCTGAAAATCTCGACAAGATGGTCAAGTTCCTTTCCCCCCCTTCGAAGAATGTCAATGGATCCAGCTCAGACTCGCTGGTGGGCGAGCGTCTAGGTGTCGAGGTCCGGCGTCGTCACCACACCATGGAGCGAGAACTGTTGAAGGCAGAGCACCGGTTCTTCCGTCGTAGTGTCATCAATGACTCTAATGCCACGGCTTTGGAGCTGCCCAGCAAGAATTGTATTCTAGCCACCTCAACAGACTGCCCTGCTCCTGTTTGTGAATATCCTGCCCTAGAAACCAAAGCTGCATCGTCAACCGCACTCCCTGATGCATCGGTAAAGAAGAACATTGATGGAGCAAAAGATGGTGCCAGTGTAGAGATAGCCATAGAGCCAAAGCCAGTGGTGATTGGTAGCGATGGAGAAGCCAGGCAACTTCTTTCCACAGAACAACCATGTTTGGCTGCAGAGCTGAAGTCTGGAGATAATATTGACAAGAAACGAGAGGGTGAGAAAGTAGAAGATGAAGATAAAGAGAAGGCACGAGCAGAGGCAGAGTTGCGGGAAGCAGAGAAGAAAGAGCAAGAGGACATTGAGGAAGTTGAGACGCAGGCAGTCGGGACGTCACCGGATGGACGCTTTTTAAAGTTTGACATTGAAATTGGACGTGGCTCTTTTAAGACAGTCTACAAGGGTCTGGACACAGAAACCACTGTGGAGGTAGCATGGTGTGAGTTGCAGGTAAGCTAAAGTTTCTGTAGTCTTTTGCTGTGGCAACTAAAGCTAGGTGTTTTCCTCCACTGAGTAGGCCTCATCGTCATCAAAAGAATGAATTATAACTTGGCAGTTATGATAACAAAGTGCAACATTTGACCATGTTGGGCCTTTTAGAATGGGAGTGGTAAATCACTATCTGATCTGCTCATACAGACCTAGAGCAAATACTAGCTTTTACATTTAAGCGATACAGCCCTTGCTTGAGGAATTTCCAGTACAACACCTCAAAGCTCTTATGACAGTCTTGTGACTAGCTAGTTTGATTTTAAATTCACTGCCTCACCTACACCTTTCCAAGTGATGTGTTGTCAGCTTGTATTGTTAATCTTTTATTTGGCTCTTTCCTCTTCATAATTGCTTTAGAAATAGGAAGACATTTTTTGTAGTCCTTTTGTCACACCTCTGAAGCGTCCCAATACACACCCCTGACACTTAACCTATCTGGCAATTGGCCAGAATTTTCATAGCTGTATTTCATCATGGGTTTTTGCCCCAGCATTGTAATGCCAATCTTCAAAAGAGAGTCTGTATTTCCTAATTAGGTTAATTAGACCATCAGGTGTGTATTGTAAGATGTGTGACGTGAAATATGCCATGAGAAAGAAGTTTAATTGTAGACAACAGTTGTTTTGATTTTATAGTATTTCAAAATTAAGAAAATCTATTATAAAAATAACAAATATTACATGTTTAAAACTATGATAATCTAAACAAAGAGTGAAATAAACACAAATAATTTCAGTATTTGTTTTTTTTATTACAACTCTCCCATGGTGGCGGCATATCCGCCAAACAATTTTTCCCATTATATGTATACAGATTTTATTTATTTATTTAATTTTTTTATATATAGTGTACTTGTTAAAGTTTTTCACAATTGCTAAGACACATTTATTGAAACCACCCATTTTCTCACAACTTTAAACACAAAACCAAGTCTTCAAACTACATTCACAAAACCCCTGACTCTTCTGGCAAAATTAAGCAATTGCCTCAAAACCATTTCATCTGTGCTCACAATCAAACAATGCTTTCAGATCATACACACAACCAGGCAATATATAAACACTACAGAGCATTCATTAGACACTACATCAGAAAATGGAGACCTTGGCGTCCAGGGCATGAAGTTGCATAATTAAAAAAAAAATGGTATATAGTAAGTGCATTTTGCAATTACTGTCAAATAAAAGTAATCACAATTTACAGTAGTACAGTGAATATACTGTCTGCTGTAAGTACTGCAAATAATACAGTATTGAATGTCTGTATAGTTAGCACTTGTACACTGCAAAAAAAAAAAAAAACAGTAGTCGAACTGCAAAACCACAAAGAACACTCTAAATGAAAAACACATTATAGTACACTCAAATATGTTGTGCAACTGCAAAATCAAAGTCAGTGAGAGATTCATTCTGCCTCAGCATCACGTTTTCACATCATTAGAAACAAGTGTGCAAAATTTCGAGAAGTTGTGTGTAAACGATGACAACTGTGTTGTAGTTGTGTTTTAACTTTTGCCACCCATGTTTACCATTTTGCAACACAAGTGCATCACAGTGCGAAATGTGTTTTAGTGAGTGAGAATGTGTTTAGGGTTTTGAAAAAGAGTGATTGATTCGACAAATGGGTTTAGGCCGAGTTTAGTGTTTTAGCAATTCAGAAAAACTGTAACCAAGTCGACAAAAATGTCAGTGAAGAGCATGCTTTAGGTAAATTTAATGTTCGTAGAAAACAAAACAAAAGTAAAGGTATCGCCTGTGGGCAGTATATTTTTATTGGGCATAATTTCCAATCAAACTGTAATTTTGCCACTGCAAAATGTGTGAAAATTATTTTAAATTGTTAGTATTTAGGATACATAAGATGTTAGCTATGAAATTTAGCCTTAGCAAGACAAAGGAGTCGACCATTATATAAAAGAGAAGAAAAAAAAAGTAATTCCTATCACCGTCATTTCCACCACGGAATTCTATCATACACAATACAGAATCTGAGATGTGCTGGACATGACACTGGTGGACATTTTTATGACTAAGAAACAATGCCAAAAATTACATAAATCTCCTGTGCTGCATGTACAGACATGGTTGGACATTGTAAATAGATAATTTAAAATAATAAGTGTGAAAATTGTTTTAACAGGACTTTATAGAAGCCCAGTGCTAAAAGTGCCTGAAGTTGAAGAAACACCAATATTCAAATAACATTTTGATTGCATGAGTAACATAAGCCTCACTAAACTCTATGGAATAATTACTACTACATATTTTTTACACATTGAATAATGAATACATTTTTAAAATCATTACAGTTTTATTGTTTTATGATATGATAAAAGCTTGAGTTGTCACTGTGAGGTCCATAGCCACGGTGTGCTCGCAGAGAGATCAAGGTGACGCTGGCAAGCTATATGGCAACAGCACTGCTGTCGGAAAAACACTGTCTCATAGTTGTGTGACCCACTTCTAACAAGTCTCTGTTTGCATGCAGAAACATCCTTTGTTTCATTTATATCATGAAGAAGCAAAGAGAGGAAGGCAGCCAAAACTGCTTTTTATACATTTATGTGCTGCATAAAAGTGCAATTTCAAACGTGGGTCTAGTTCAAGCACCAAAGTGTTTATAATCTGCATGAAGTGTGGTGAGCTGGTCTACCAAGACTTGACTCTGCCTAATTCCTCCTTTCACCACCCACTGCTGCCTCTTCTTATGCCGAGATATGACTAGGCAGCAACACATGAGCTGTTCTTCTCCTGCACATGCCCCTTAGGCCTAGCCAGCTCATACACCGTGTTGAAACAAAAGCCTCTTGCACTAATTTTCTCTTCGCTCTTTAGCTTTCAGCCTCTGTCTCTTTCTTTATATCACCTTCTCTTGCACTTTCTCCCATTTCATTTCTCACTGTTTCTATTAATCTCTCGGGCTGTCTTGTGCTTTAGGGTTGTATTTGTTCCAAGTTGCAATTTCACACTGCTGTAGAAGAGGGAAGGGCCTGCATGTCTTCCCTAGAATGCCATCTGTCTTCAGTGCTTATGTGAAACACTGGGTATTCCCCTCCCACATTACTCTCGTTTTTCAGATGGCAAACATATCTGAACAATATGTAGGTCACCACATGAGAAAATGAGAGGCACTCAGATAGGTCTCAGTTCTCTCTTCTTTTCTTTTTTTCCTTTTTTTTTATTTTTTTATTTTATTTTTAAGTTCTCCTCTGTGTATTTACTTTGTCTTCCAACTAGAAATACTGCATTTAATACTCCAGTGAAAATATTTAGCCAGATAATAAAGTCTTCTATGGGTGACATACCACTAGCTTTCCAACAACTGATTGAGTTTCACCCCGGCTGCCCTGCGTTTGCCTTTTGCCCTACATCTGAACCCTTTTACTGGACCCCTGTAAATCCATTGAGCACTCTGCATTAATGTTAAAGGCCAATTAAAAATATAATTATTTACACATTGTACCTTTTAAATTTCTTGTAATTAGATTTGTGTCCTTAAAAGGTACCTTTTCATTGCATCTGAAAAACGCTTGACCGGAAGTCATTAACTTCCAGTGGAGCATCACATGGGCCACGTGGAGATCTGACCATCTGCGGACACAGAAATTTTGGTTCCAGTTTGAGCTTAGGATGCGTTGAAATATTTCAGTTTGTGCAACTTGCTCATATGTGACCGGATGTGATGTATTCCATTTAAAACTAGTTGCGCGAAGTAAGAAATGTCAAAGTTTTTTGTCCTGAATGCCTTTTCTTCTAAGAGCCTGCTTTTTTGGCAGATTAGATGGTTATGAATGAATAATAATTTAAGTTGCAAATAGACCACAAAAGGCTTTTGTAAATAAATTTGTGATTAATTGTGTACATGTCATTTATTTCTGCACATACAAAAGCTTCATAAATCATATTTGAATTTGTACCCCCATTTGCAAATTAGTATAGTAATAATAATAGTTATTAGTTTTATTGTCATTGTTTATAAAATACAGTTATAATAATTATAACAATAAAAAGTTAGTGAATATTAATCATGAATTTAATGTAATTCCTCCATTTACACAACAAAATCACAGTAATGTCATTACAAACTCAAATTGTACTAACTTCAAAGCTTTGTTTTAATTTGATCTTTCTGTTTGTTTCGAGCTGCTTGGCTTTGTGATTTGCGAGTGCCTTGTCCCTTGCAACGAATGCTATTCATTGCAAGCAAATTGAAAGTTCATCCTGACTGTCATTAAGAACTGTGCACTCTGTCCCAACCTGTTAACTACATTGTCAGCCCAAGATAAATATTCAAAATACACGATACAAGTTCTAAGGGCATAATTGTAACTTAAAACCAAACTATTTTTACTTCAAACCAAACTAGTGTAATTCCAGGTAAAGTGCATATCAGATCCTCTCTTTCGATTTACTGAAGCAGTTAATCCTAATTCCTTATCTCCTATCTGACTTGGTATGTGCCCTCACACATGAGCAGGATTCATAACAGAAGCTTTATCCACATACTGGAGGTTATTGTGTGGGCTGCCCCTCTTCTGGGGTAATGCTCCCACGCTTTACTGGGCTAGTCTTACAAAGGCACAGAGTGCAACACTTATTTGGAATAGACATTTGGAAATGTTCTTTCAAAGAAGAAGGGAGAGAAAGTAGGTCTGTCATAGGGTGGGGTGCAAAGCCGAGACCCCTTTCCTCTCCCCCACACCCCCCTCTCCCCACATCAGTCGCCATTTGGAATGGTTTTGGAAAGGCTTCACCCCTTTAAGGCATTGTGTTAAATACTGCTAAATGTGTTACTTGTACACATGTGGCCGGTTGTGGAAGTTGTAACACTAACTTGGATGAATTGCCACCACACTGGGCTAGGCAAAGGCAAATTCACAGCTAAATGTTTCCCATTCCAGAAATGGCAGCTGACCGCATCAAATGTAGGTCAACTAAAAATCGGCAATTGAACTGAGTGCATTGTTGTAACTGCAGTCAGACCATCTGCAGATCTATCTACTTCCTGGATAGATTTTGGTCTTCTATGATAGCACATTATGTTTTTGCAGCAGTATTTCCCCCTCTGTGAAACCACAGACATCATTCAACACAGCAGAATCTTTTTCTTTCATCTTTCTTTTTAGTTTTCATTAAAGGAAGTACTTGTTTTTGTTGGCTTCTCTAACAGCCAGAGGTGTTAGACTTGCTCCCTGCTTAAAGTGCTTATGAATATATATTTATTTTAATGTAATGTGAATACAAATTTGGTAAAGGCACTGCAGCATACAGTCCACGATTGTGTGCATTGTTTACGCACACACCTGGTGTTGACTGTCCTAAAAAGTATCACAAAGCAGTCATATTGCGCATGTGCCGAACGCGTCTGTACAGGGCAGCAGTCAAAAGAGTAAACTTTGTAAGGCTGATAGCTCAACTGTGTGCGAGATGGAACAGCATGCGGATAAACGAACTAAACCTTAGCCTTAACACTCCCCCAATACGCAATTCTGCTAGTCCTGCCCCAAAGTGACACCATTGGTTGAGAAAATATCGGGCTGCTCAAACAGTGCAAGGTTTTGATAATGCCACTCGTTACTTTTTTTTAGGTGACTCATCCTAAAACGATATCTTGTAGTCGTGTTTGTATATTAAGCTGGGATAAGAGGAAGTATTTTAATATAAAAATATTTACACACTTTACCTTTAAAGGGTCACAAACTCCCTGTTTCAGCACAGTTGAGCTCTTTCTACATTTTTAAAAGATGCACCCAAAGTGGGCATGATCTGCAGTGGAGTGGGGGAGAAGGGGGAGTGAACAAAACAACTGTTTGATCCAGTCACTCTGCTTTATTTAAAAAATGCAGTTAACAGCATCAAAGATTCTCACAATTGCTGGTAACAGAATACACAAAGCATTCACTGTTTTGTAAGCTTACAATACATTACACAGAATCACACTGGTCATTTTATGTCTGTAATTTAATATGCAAATAAATGCCTAGTCGTACTCCATATTGAAAATCACGTTAAGGATGGATGGATGGATGGATAGCATTCGTTTCTGGGACAATCATTGTAAACCACGTCTCAAACGAGTCTCAGTCAGAGACAGTCCACCTCACCGCATATCTCAAAACACTCACGTTAGGGGGCCTGGGTAGCTCAGTGGTAAAAGACACTGGCTACCACCCCTGGAGTTCGCTAGTTCGAATCCCAGGGTGTGCTGTGTAACTCCAGCCAGGTCTCCTAAGCAACCAAATTGGCCCGGTTGCTAGGGAGGGTAGAGTCACATGGGATAACCTCCTTGTGGTCGCTATAATGTGGTTCATTCTCGGTGGGGCGCTTGGTGAGTTGAGCATGGATGCCACAGTGGATGGTGTGACGCCTCCATATGCGCTATGTCTCCGTGGCGATGTGCTCAACAAGCCAAGTGATAAGATTCGTGGGTTGACGGTCTCGGACGCGGAGGCAACTGAGATTCATCCTCCGCCACCCGGATTGAGGCGAATCACTACGCGACCACGAGGACTTAAAAGCGCATTGGGAATTGGGCATTCCAAATTGGGTAAAAAAAACACAACAAAAAAAATCACCCACATTAATAAATGTGTGCTGTGCGAACATTTAAAAGGTGTTGCCTTTGACCGAAAGACTGTCCTATCAGATTTGTCAGTTTCACTTTTTTAACGAGACAGACGAAGCAAAATATAAAACTTTCTCTTTTTTTTTTTTTTCAGGATCGCAAGTTGTCGAAGTCAGAACGCCAGCGTTTTAAAGAGGAAGCCGGAATGCTGAAGGGTCTTCAACATCCCAACATAGTCCGCTTCTATGACTCCTGGGAGTCTTCAATGAAAGGGAGGAAGTGTATTGTCCTGGTGACTGAACTCATGACATCTGGGACTCTCAAGACGTAAGTGCTGTTATTTGTTCCTGTTTGATTTTTTTCACTATGTTTGTCATTGACCTTGCCTTCTATGATTGACTTGTTCCTTGTGCTTGCTGTAGGTATCTGAAAAGGTTTAAGGAGATGAAGATCAAAGTGCTGCGCAGTTGGTGCCGGCAAATCCTGAAGGGTTTGCACTTCCTCCATACCAGGTCGCCTCCCATCATCCACCGGGACCTCAAGTGTGACAACATTTTTATCACTGGCCCTACCGGATCAGTCAAGATTGGAGACTTGGGCCTGGCTACGCTAAAGAGGGCCTCCTTTGCCAAGAGTGTCATAGGTACGGCTAAGTATTTGCAACTATGTAGCCGCCTCAAGTCGAAATCCATTTGAATTGTCTGACTGTGTTCAGATTTATGGTTGGGGGGAAAGCAAATCCTTCATTCCATGTTTCTTTTTCTTCTCTTGCTTCTTTTCAAAGTGTGTTTTAATACAAATGTGGTGAGAAAGCAGACCACAGCGTTTCCCTGACCACTTAAACCACAGCAAACTAGGGCTCCTGTTTTACGGAAGTTCTCTTGTCTCTTGACACCCTCCTTTAGTTCAAACTTAGTTTTGTTCTTTCTTCTGTCGTCATTGCGTAACGCCACAATTTCAGGTACCCACAGAAAGAGTAAGTAGCTCTGGATCTGTTACGATTGTTGGTGTATTGTGACCCGTCTGCCGGGAAACCTGATCTGATCATGGGATAACAGTAGAGCTAGAGCTGAGCCCTGGGCTGGCAGGTACAGTGAGTGATCATTGCTCTGGTTTGGAAATTTGTGGTCTGTTTCTTCGGTGAACCATGATTTAATGATGATAAAGCTAATGAACTTGTTCATTTTTCCCCCCACAAGGAAATGCATTTTCTTTTCAGTGTGTCAGTTTCTGGAGCTCAAAGCCTTAAACTCTCTGCTCATCTCCCTTATACTTTTAGCTTTGAGGTCTTTGTTTTCTTTTTTTGTTGTTTTGGAAGCCTTAGGCTCTAACTTCAGGTCTCCCCTTATCCTACTTTAAGGATTATTTAGTGTACTGCAGTACAGACAGTAAGTATGCAAAAATTAGCCTGGTAAGTCCATCAGTATTATGTGACACATTTCAGTCCAAATCCATTATATATATGGGAAGTTTGTCTGTGTGAGACCTTTGTCAATGGGTAACTTTATTACTAGTTCATCTGGTGCACAGAACATCACTTTTCATTAAGCTATGGAATGCAGTTATTCACCCTTAACATTTTCTCAAGTTCACCCAAAGGTAGGTGTAAAGAAAGGTCTATTTTTTCCATAGCTAGTGGTTTGGTTTGTCATTGTGGTAAAAAGCTTCAGACCCCCTGACCATGGGCTCGTTTTAAATTTCTCAAAGATGTTTCCTGTATTGGCTAACATCTTAGCTTTTATTTCAGTGTGTTTGAATAGATGAAATGCTTAACATACCCTATTAAGTTCAGTCAACCTAGAGTCATTTGGTCAGTCCGGGCCTTGGAGTGGTTTCTGTGCACCAGTTTCATTCTTGCCACATGTAATCCTGCCCTTTAAGGTCTTACATGGAGAAACTTGGGCTTCTTATCATTGTTGTCTAACTGAGGGCAGTTTCCCCTTCTTTTTTTTTTATTTTTTTATTTTATTTTTATTTTTTTTTACTTTCTATCCCCTTTTTGCTCTCCTTCCCCCTTCCTCTCTCTTTTCTCGCAGGTTTTGCCCGAGTGGTCTTCAGCATCATCTTCCTCTATCCTCTTCACAGAGAGGGTGTAATAGGGTACTGAGAGAGTTCTGAACCATTCTTTTAATTTAAGGTACCCCAGAGTTCATGGCGCCTGAGATGTATGAGGAGAAGTATGACGAGTCGGTCGATGTGTATGCCTTTGGGATGTGTATGCTGGAGATGGCTACTTCTGAGTACCCTTACTCCGAGTGTCAGAATGCAGCTCAGATCTATCGCAGAGTTACCAGTGTAAGTCCACACCCCACTGCCGGAGGGAGAGAGCCCCCATGCACTCATCCTCCACCTTGTTTGCTGCTATTTAGTTTATTTTATTTTATTTATTTTTTTGCCCTCTTTGGGGGTTTTCTTTCTGCTTTTTCTCACACAGTGGTAAGTTGGTTTTCTCCCTTTACCAGTAAATGTTATGGCCTCTCATGAAAGTACCAATACGATATGATCATATATATATATATATATATATATATATATATGATTTATAATCACTGAGTTCCAAAAAACAAAAGGACACAGGACACATACATAATGGTATCAGACAGTAATGGATCCTAAATTAAAAAAAAAATTAAAAAAAGTGTGAATGGTTTGAAATTGAGAGCTGAATAAAACTTGGAAATAGCCAGCCCCAAGTCAAAGTAATTTCCATCCTCTGCGTTCTCTGTATAATTTGATTGTTTCCTATGTCCCTTGTTTACAGGGGGTGAAGCCTGGCAGTTTCGACAAGGTGGCTATTCCTGAAGTGAAGGAGATCATTGAGGGCTGTATACGTCAGAATAAAGATGAGAGGTGAGCTGACATTCAGCTAAACAATAGACCTTCGAATAGCTCCATATTTGGTCTGATGCAAACGAAAATGAGACTGTGAGAGAGTGTTCAAATGTCTTGGGCCTTTTCACACCAAAAGCGAACGTTCGACATGATTAACGTTGTTTTATGGGAACAATGGATTCCTAACAAGCCCTTCACACCTGGAACGAACGTTCATGCGACAAAACATAGCTTTTTTTTTTTTTAATTTTTTACGGAAAGTGTGTCGAAATTTTTTTTTTCTTAGCCTGCCGAAGAAACGACCCGACCAATAAAATTTGAGCTGTGAATCACGTGTCAGCAGCAGCTGCAGTTCCCAAAACCAGCAGAACAGTTGGCGCAAAAGCACAGAAAGCTGTTTTGACCACCGACGTTAAACGCTGAAGCAGTGAGGACATGCATTTAATTTGCATCAAATGCCTTAAAAACAGAAACTGTTTTTTCTCCTATGGGTTCTCTTAACATGTATATGATATTGCTGCATCACTGCCTTGCATCCCCTTTAAAAAGCTCTCTGATCTTACATGGATTGTTTTCATAAATTTCTGTATTTTTTCCTTTGCATTTAATCTTACATGAGTTCTCTTATATCTCTAAAATATAGCAGAATATTTGCCTTTGTATCACCTTTTTTAATAAACAACTGAACGGATCTTAAGTGTTTTTATAAGCCAAATATTAATAAAATGAATGCTGTGACTTGCAGTGCACTGTATGCCTTTGTATCAAAATGCCTTTGTATACCATAAATGTGGAATTGTCTCCTCAAAATCGTTATTTCTGCAATTGCAATTGTTAATAGTCATTAACAGCTGTCATTGGCAAGTATTAGTATCTAATAATAGGTCAGAGTCTGACCATCAGACTGAAGATGGTTTGGGTGAGGTGTTGTATTTATTGCATTGTATAGACTCTTTGCCCATTTAAATGCAGTCACATTTAATTAGTAACATGTTTTGAGCAAATTGATATACACATGCAGTAAGATACAGTCAGTAGTTCAAATTGACAGCATCTGTTGCAACAATCATTATTTGTGTGTAAAGCAGTGAATAAAAATGACTTAAAATAAATGCGTGGCTGTGGCATATAATCACTCATTTCATATGATAACGTTTTAACCATTAATATGATTTTTTTTTACACTCGATTCTTTCTAATCACCCCTCAGACTTTGTACACATGATAATACAGTCAGTCAGCTTGTCCAGCAGGTGAACTGAAATAGTTTGTGATGTGTCTCGAATGTTTTCTTTCTCATTGAGCAACTCAACAACAAACTCCTCATCACTTCTGCACCTTGTAGAGAAATCAGCTTTCTTTTTCGATCTGCTTGTCAAGTACCTCTTCTTCTCATGGACCGTCATAGGCGGAGGGCAGACCAGCTCAAAGGTGCGCAGAGCCACCTTCCGTACCGGGGTAAAATTGCTTGTTGATTAGAGCCACCTATTGTAAAGGCATTAATGTGCTAGCAGCTGTCATTCGCTTCGCTCTCTATGGGAAAGGGCCATTCGCCGGCGATTCACCTCTCTTTATCGTGTCGCGTTTGGTCTGAAAAGGCCTTTAAAGTATTAAGTTACATCTAATTTTCCAAACTCCTAATTTTTGGTAAGATGCATTTTCAATGTTTCGTCCACTGAAGAATCAACACCTGGGTACACAACAGTATGACCATATTGAAGGGACTGTACTTCTATCCCTCAGCCTTGTTTTTCATTTGCTTCAAATTAAATATCGAATTTTGGACTACAGTTTATGTTGATACCACACAATTAACTGTTTGTTATTTGATCCAAAAATCATAAGTTCAGTAAACATAGTTTGCTGAACTAGTTTTTCTCCATTTTCCTTTAAAGGTATTGCATCAAAGACCTCCTGAGCCATGCCTTTTTCCAGGAGGAGACTGGGGTTCGTGTAGAATTGGCAGAGGAGGATGATGGAGAGCTGGTGGCCATAAAGCTGTTGCTGCGCATTGAAGATGTAAAGAAGCTTAAAGGAAAATACAAGGAAAATGAAGCCATTGAGTTTTCCTTTGACTTGAGCAAAGATATCCCAGATGATGTTGCCCAAGAAATGGTAAAGCAGCATTGATTTCTGTTCTTTTTGTATGGTTAAACATTTTTAATATTCAGTTGGTTAACCTGTGGCCTTCCATGTGATTACCCATGTAATTAATATTGGCTAGTTGTCCTTCAGCCTTCATTAGAAGTTATCTTTGTTCTCTAGGTTGATTCAGGCTATGTTTGCGAGGGTGATCATAAAACCATCGCAAAGGCCATAAAGGACAGAGTGTCCCTGATTTGCCGTAAAAGAGAGCAGAGAAAACTGGTAAGAGAGGAACAGGAAAAGAGAAAGATGGAGCAGGAGAGGGGACTCCAGGCTCAGAGTGAAACCCCACTGCCTGGACCGCTTGCTCACGCAACTGCCGTGCCCCCTGGTCCCACTCTGGCTCCAGTCATCATGGAGTCTGAGGAATCGGAGGCTGATCAGCACCAGCAGCTGCAACAGCCTGGAGCCTCTGTTTCCAGTTAGTGTCTCAAAACTATTGTGGCTTTGCCTCTATTTTCTGCTCTATGTGGGCAGTATTTTTAGAACTTTGTAAATAATGTGTCATGCTTTTGTATAGAAATTCCCTCTGAAAAGCAACTTGTGCCTAGATTGACACAGCTTCTTATTGTCTCACAGCTGGGGGTTTTGTGGACCCTCAAGGTTCAGGGATTGTCCCTGAGTCTCAGCCTGTTCAGGCAGGCGTGTCTTTCAGCTCTGTACAACCTGAGCCGCATCCACAGCTGCCTCCACAGCACACCTTGACCCATCCACAAAGCATGGTGAGCCATTTTCTCTGCATTTTGTTACTTTAACCTGCATGCAGATGATCCATTTTCACTTTAAACAAGAAAAAAAGTGGCTTATTTCCAATATCAAGTGAGTTGCCTCGCTGTCTACTGTTTACAAATGTAGCAACCTCCTAATGCAGTATCATAACCAAAATGGAACCTCTGAAGAACTGAAGACTAAGATTGTTTTCTTTGCTTTCCTCTCTTACCTGCTAAATGTTTCCTTCTCATCGGTCACAGCCCCAAGCACAGGTCCCTCTGCAGGCCAGCAGTACTTTGACAGTGGGCCCCATCCCCCAGACCGGAGCTGTGGCCCCATCACAGGTACCCTTCACATGATCCATAACATAGTTGAAAAGGAACACCATGAACCTGGTTATGTTTACATTGTATGTCAGACATAAACCAGAGTTACATAAGCACTTTTAACAAATATATGAACTCTCCTTTCAGGTGATGGGCCAGCCATCCTCTCTGCCCCCTGCTGTTCAGCCTACCGTCCCCCTGCAGTACCATCAGCCACCTCAGGATGACAGCATTCCCACTCAGACCATCATTCCACCTCAAACACTGCAAGGGCCACATGTCTTGCAGGTGCAGTATCATTAGTGCCATCTGGTGGCTGATCTCACTGACCAGATATTTATATACCTTCATTGAGCACCTGCATGTTGCGTGATGACGGTTCTGTACTTTCCACATCCTGTGGCATTTTCTTTTTCCCATTTTGTTTGATTCTTGCAGTCTTCATATTTGTTTTCTTTTGTTAGTATGCACACTAATGTCACTGTTCTTTACTTCTCCGTCTCTCTTGCATGCTGGCTGCTCTTACATGCACATCAGATATGGGCATGCCAACTCAGCCCGCCTATTTTTTCACCACCTCCAAATGCTGAACAGCTCTATTTTCTATATCAGGCCTGTCAGGTACTAGCTGTGCCTAAGACTGTGGTGTGTGATTAAGTTGGCGACTGATATGGGTTTTGTAGGGAGCAGAGTGGTAATTGGGTGGTGTGGTGCCAATAAATAAATATACATGTAGTTTAATGATGGCAAATGTGAAGTACACAAAATTGCTGAAATTAGTATTAGTATTCTCTCAAAATTCACTTGAATGTGTATTGTAATCATACAAGGATATTAGATCTTGGAACTGACACAATGGGGAGCTACAACTTCTGTTAAGCAGCCAAGTGGGCAGTGTTTTCAGCCGATGCTGATAATGTCAATAAGCCCAAATATCGGCAGATATATCATAATACACATATCAGCCATTGGCCACCCTCATTTCTAGATACTGACATCAGTGATTGGAAAACTCATATCGGTCAACCACTAGTCTGAATCCTGAATCTCCTCAAGTATTGTTTCTGTGTACCTAACTTCATAGTCACCACAAACCAAAGCAAGTCCCAGTAGTTTGTTTGGACAAAGGCCATGTCTTCCTAGTGAACATATATGTATTGTGGGAGCAGGGTTGGGGAGTAACTAAATACATGTTACGGGATTCTGTATTTAAAATACAAAATATAAGTAACTGCATTCCACTACAGTTACAATTTAAATCATTGGTAATTAGAATACAGTTACATTCAAAAAGTATTTTGATTAGTGAAGAGATTACTTTGCATTTTATTGTCATTTGTTTCATTTAATATTTAGTCCTTTCAGATGGAAAACATTTATACATATAAATGATGCGATTCAAAGTGCATTTGAACAGCGGTGAAACACTTTCTTATGATGTGTTACATTCATATGAGCAGACAGAGAAGTAAGTTTGAAATAAGTTTGGAGCAGAAGAAATAGAAATAAACCTTGTGTAAATTGTCAGCTTTACGCTAAGCTAATATGCTATTTCTAGCCATTTTACATGCACGTTACCAGGCACGATCATATTTTTTTATCAAGAAAATTCACGTTGGATCATAATTTTTTTTTCTTATATTTTTTTTTTGATATTAGGGAAAAAATCTTATTCTTGATGATAATTTTTGTATTGTTTTCCTTAAAACAAGATCAGTTTGATTAATCTTGTTTTAGGAACAACACTGCATAAGATATTTAAGTTTTTCAGAGAAAGTATTTTTAACGTGTATTTTGTCTTACTGTACTGGCAGAGTTTTTATAGTCAAAACAAGTGAAAAAATTGACCAGTGCTGAAGAAGTAATCCAAAGTATTTAGAATACGTTACTGACCTTGAGTAATCTAACGGAATACATTACAAATTACATTTTACAGCATGTATTCTGTAATCTGTAGTGGAATACATTTCAAAAGTAACCCCCCCAACCCTGTGTGGGAGTTTGTGATTGTAAGTTGCTCAGACTCTGGTCAAATTTCTATTATCGATTCTCTGACAGGCACCTCTGAGCATATCTCAACTGCAGCCCCCAGAGCAGACACAACCTCTGGTTCCAACCTCCACAGAGAGGTATTGTTTTATTATTTATGTGTATTTATATTAACCTTCCAGTATCAACAGGAGGTTGACTAACAGATGATATTTTGTGTTTGCCCTCAGTGGTCACTCAGATGCTGTGTCTGGTCTGAGTGATGGGAACGAGGGCAGGCACGAGGGGCGTTCCATGAAACGACCCCAACAGCGTTCTGTGCGCAGCTGTTCACGCCACGAAAAGATGGTCAAGGCCAAGCTCATGGTACTCAATGTAAGAGTTACCTTTAAGGCAAATTTCATAAATGTTTGGTAATAGTATCACTTTACATAACAATGTACATGTTACTGTATTAATAAGCCATGATGATTATATTACTATTATCAATGTGTAATTAAATGCACAAAATACATAAATGAGCAGTTGTTAAAGTATGTCCTTTGTAAGTTAAAAATTGTATACAGTATTTTCAATATGAGGAATTTAATATTAAACTTTAAAATTTCATTGTCATGAAGTTGTTAATATCTTAATGTGTGTATTGATATGTTTGGTTGCTTTTGTAGATTTCTAATATTGGTGACAGAGTGGCTGAATGTCAGCTGGAAACCCACAACAGGAAGATGGTCACATTCAAGTTTGATTTGGATGGAGATAATCCAATAGAAATAGCTGAAATAATGGTAAATATTTCTCTTGGTTTGGGTGTTTTTCAGAACAGTGGAGAAGTTGGTTTGTACTCCTATGGTTTGAGTTGTGTGTAACTTAGGTCCTCATTGTGTATTAGGTCAAAAGTGATTTCATCCTGGAGAGTGAGCGGGAGTCTTTTATAAAACAGGTTCAAGAGGTCATTCAAATGGCAGATCAGAAAGGGAAAGCTCCAAAAAATAGCCAACAGGTATGTTCAATGATTTTATAAGTACTAAGCTGAAATAATATATGAGGACCACCAATAAAATTCTTACCATAACACTTGTCACTTTAGGTGATCAATAATTTGGGCCAGCAAATACCTGAACTTTCAACACCCATTGTGCCTGGTAAGTGTAATTGTAATGATATGCTTTTAAAATTTCCCCCCACTCCATTTTACAGTTTGCAGTCATTAATATTTGCGTATCATTGATCTTTTTATTTATTATTATTATTTTAATATTTAAAAGGCATGCCGCCTAGCATGGCAGCACAAGTTGTACATTCAGCAGGCCGGCGCTTCATAGTTAGCCCAGTGCCTGAAGCACGACTTCGGGAACCATTCTTTGGGCCTCCTTCTGCCAACACATCATTTGAAGACTCTGCACCAGGTCTGAAACTTATAATAATTTGATTAATAATGTGCTTAAATATATATGTTTTTCAGAAGTATATTCAGACTTCATATTATCCTTCCTTTCTCAGTTCCTTTGTCTGATCCCACATCATCCAACAATGTTCAGCAGAACCAAGCCAACTTGGCCCCTAGTTCTACCCAGATTTCTGTGGTACCAGCCACACCTGGAGGCCTTGCCCCAGAGAGCTGTAATCCTCCTACTTCTCAGTCTTTATACCAGAGTCCTGTTTCAGCAGCCTCTACAACTCTGGCAGCTGTCACCACTCAAGGTTCCACTCCTCCAGCCGTCAGTCAGCAAACCAAAACAGGGAGGATGTCTCCCTCCCCAGCCCCAGCTGAGTTAACACCCCAGCGTAGATTATCCCTTCCCAGCCCAATTGCACCTTACCAGAGTCCCCAAACAGTTGTGGGTCAGCAGGCTGAGAGCAATAGCTTGATAATCCCAACTAGTGGTGACCAAACTGTAGCCTCAATCCAGCAGGTGCAAGTTGCCCCCTCCTCTGTCCCCGCAGTGCAGCCACCTGCGATGGGAGAGGGTGAAAGTGATTCCCAAGGGAAGCCACCTGGTATTGAGGACATTCATGCATTGGACCAAAAGCTGCGTTCCCTTTTCAAGGACACCTCACAGAGCTCCTCCACTTATCCTGATGGATCTGGAGAGTCAGCTCCCACTTCTTCACCACCCAACACTATCAGCACAAATGCTCCTGGCTTAGTCTCTGTGCCACCTTCTAGTTTGTCTCTCAGCTCAAGCGGACACTTTGCACCTGGTGCTTTTGCTTCTGTTGGCCAGGCAGGAACACCTACAAGCTATGCTCAGACACCATCTTCAGAGCCTTCCCCACAAAGGCAACAGGTGGGCGAAGTTGCTGATTCAGTGTCGGGAATAGTATTTATAAATGTTATTTGCTTTTTCATCAGTTGATTAAAATAAATCGTCTCATTGTACATTGGCCTGGATAACTAAGAGTCTTCATAGACATTTTTCATTTTGTATCAAAGTTTTTACGGTCATGGAAAACCAGGAAATATCAAGGAATTTTAAAATTGTGATTTCTAGTCTTGGAAAAGTCATGGAAATTAATCAAATCATAAAATCATGGCAAAGTCAAGGAAATTTCATTAGTGAATAAAACTGATTTTAGTTATGCAGATATCTAAATATTTCTTCTGCATATTAATTTCCAATAAATATTTCTTCAGTAAAATGACTAGTAAAGTCATGGAAATTTATTCTCATTCTCTTCTTTTAACTCTCTTTTATCCTCTTTTAAAGTCCTCTGTGGCTGTAAATCAACCAGATGGACAAACCAACGCTGAGGAAAAGCAGTCAGCAACATCACCACCAGACAAAGGTTTCAGACTTGGCCGATTTCAGGTAGCCTTCCAGAATTAAATTAAATTGTGTCTCATATTTTAATGCCTAAAAGTTTGGCACTGCAAATTCATGCGTATCCTCCCTCAATCCACATTTAGGTTTCTGTGGCCAGTGATCAGGACCCAGTCAGTGCTGCTCCAGATCCAGCAGTCGTAAACTCTTCTTCCTCCATCACCCCCTCTTCGACGACATCATCATCCTCCTCCTCAACGTCATCAATCTCTAGCCCGGAGAACACTGTTCATAAATCTCAAACCTTGCCCAGGGCCAGCCCTAATTCCATCCCAGCTACCACTACAGTCGGCCGTTTTCAGGTGACCTCTAGCACTGACATTGATGTGGGCCGCATCTCAGTGACTCCAGCAGAAGAGAGCATATCCTCTGTAAACTCTGCTGATGTACTGGAAACCAGTCAAGAGTCTAAGATGACTCCTTCAAGCATGTCTATTACCAGTCACTACCTCAGCAGTGATAACGACTCCGAACCAGAGGATGAGGGCTTGAAAAGAGAGATGAACAGGCTGAGGGAGAGGTATGCATGATAGTTGCCTTGTTATACACACTTTTTTTTTTTCTATTACCTTGTCCATTTATGTTTAGGCTGGGTATTCTTTGCTTTTCTACGTGACGTTCCATCTCGCACACAGTCGAGTGCTCAGCCTTTCAAAAGACCCTGTTTACATCTGGTATTAAGATGCGTCTGGGGTGATCCGATCACGTGTTCAGGAGAGACACATCGCTGTTTACAGCTGGTCACATAAATTCATTTACTGTGACCACTTGTGATCAGATTTGGAGAGGTGGGACTCAAATCAGACTTCATGACGACATACAACAACATAGTCAGTAAAGACAGATACCAGATACATCTAAAATTTAATCTAAGCGCAAAAGCAACATTTCGAGCAGAATTACCCATTATTTTAGTGGATTACCTGTATTAACCTGAGCTGCAGATGTTTTTCCTTTTAAAGCTGCTCGTAACCGGCAAAGTTTAAACTCTCGTTGTAGTGCAGCAGTTGATTGACGGATGAGGGTTGATGCTTTGCTGCTGCCGGGACGCATACAGGACGGATTAGCGTTTACACCACAAATGCGATGCGGTCACATGCATTTTTGACCACATTCGTATGTGGTTTCTGTGATCCGATCACAAAACCTTTTAGATCCTGTTTAGACCTGTATTTTGCGCAGATCACATGTGATCAGATCACTAAAAACGCAGGTGGAAACGGGGTCAAAGAATACTCTTTTGACCACAGGCTCATAAAGACGAGTTTGACAATAATTATTATTATTTTTTTTTTACAATTTTCAATTTGAGTGAAATAAGATATGTGGTTAACATTACTTGATGAGACTTTTCTGTTTTGTTAATAAATATAAATTAGACAGCCATACCTGAAATGAGAGTTTTGAAACAATTGTGTGCTTTAACAATGTAAGTTTCTACTTAAGGACAAAACATCTGTCCCATTAAGGACTCCAACTGAAAAGGTCTATTGAGAGAAAAAATTATCCCCAAATGATCTTCTGTCAGTGGCTTATGAATCTACCTTTTGTTTCTCTTTTTAGGCATATGGCTGAGATCCAGAAATTACAGAATAAACAGAAAAAAGAGATTGAAGAACTGTTTAGAAGTCTGGGCAAAACCCCGCCCTCTGTGGTGGTCCCTTCAACTGTAGCCATAGCAGGAGGCAGGCGGAGACCCACTAAGAGCAAGGGGAATAAATCAAACCGTAGTGGCACTCAGGCCAGTTCTCTTCAACAAGGTATCAGCACCTTGGTTAAACCTCAAACTTCAAAATCTTATTTAGGCCCAGTGAACAAATTGTGTGAAACTGTTGTTCATAAGTGTTTTTGCTTTGGTGTAGGGAACAAACAATCTGCACAGAGTGGTCAAAATTCAGTCAACCCGTCAGCTGGGAAAGTTTCAACAGTATTAAGCTCAAATGCTCAAACACAAGGTATGATTTTCATCATTGTAGATAGACAGTTTTTAAAGGAATATTACTGGTTCAATAAAAGTTAAGCTGAATCAACAGCATTTGTAGTATAATGTTGAGTTCCACAAAAATATATTTTGACATCAATTTCTTAAAAAAAAAAAAAAGTTTAAAAATCGATATTACAGTGAGTCACTTACAATGGAAGGGAATGTGGCCAATTTTTGGAGGGTTTAGTGGCAGAATTGTACAGCTTATAATTTTATAAAAGCACTTACATTGATTATTCTGTTACAACTTGTGTATAATTTGAGTTGTTGAATCGTTCTTCCGGTCGCTGTAGGGTTTTAGGGTTTATGGCATTACTTTGCCATGGCAATGAAGCTGTTAAATTGGACATAACACAGAAAAAGATTAGTAAGTGATTTTATCACACTAAAATCATATTAACATGCATATTGTTCACATCATGTGGCTATGCTTTAGAAACAGTATTTTAACGTTTACAGATTGGTCCCATTCACTTCCAATGTAAGTGCCTCATTGGAACCCATATTTTTGCCAATTATTCAAGGGTTTCCAAAATGCATATTTTTAAATTCTTCTAACTCAAATATTGATTGTAATCTGTAGGAACAACAAGTCCAGAAAGGGCAGAGAATGGACAGAACCACGACCAGGACCAAGCACCTGCTACTAATCTGCCACGCAAAGGCACATTTACAGATGACCTCCATCAGCTGGTTGATAACTGGGCCAGGGATGCCAAGAACAAGATGCCACAGATTAAAAAAGGCTCCAAGAAGAATGCACAAACCCATGCCGTATGTTAATATTCCATTCCAAACAAACAAGCTTATTTGAAAAAAAATTTTTTATTTGATTTGTAAATTATTAACAGTACATATAATAAATAGGTAATAATCTAAGTGAACTCCCTTCCTCAGATGATGCCACGTAAATACTCTGCGCCAGGTCAACTTTGCTCCATGGGTGGCCACATGCCAGCCACCATGAACCCCTCAACAGGACGCAAGGGTTCACTGTGTCTGAGCAATCCACAATTTGGCTATCCCTGCCCTGCATACAGCATGCCACAGTGGACTCAGGTGGGCCCACTGGCATCTGCAGCTCCCACTGCAGGGCTACAGCAGGGCTTTCTCATTCCCTCAGGAGCCCAAAATTCTGGAAACAGGACCACTCAGGCAAGCTGAAACAGCTGTGGAGGGGTTGGGATAAGAAAGTGAAGGGACAGGCTTTGCCTCATGATGTTGAGATTTTAGGGTGGTTTTCAAGGGGCTAGTCCTTGGACATCCCCTAACAGTGGCACATTCATTTAACAGTTTACAAGAGGTCTGTATTATGTGACTGTTCATTGGAATCCAACCAAACCTGCTGTTTAAAGGCAGTGTCGATAGAAACGTTGGAATGAGATTTTTGGCCGAATAGATGATTGTGTACATTTAGACAACGAGGGATGAAAGTATTAGACTGGTTTATGTTCTTGTTTTGGTTAAATATCAGAAATATAGCCTTATATCTTGCAGTATGGATCTTTATTGTAATAAAATAAAAGTCAGCGGTGTAACCAGTGAACTACAGTGGGACCAGTGCTGCAAAATAAATCCAGCGAGGCATCTGCTGTTTACCCTAATACAAAAGAGATACATACTAGTAAGGGAATGGATAGACAGAGAGGGAAAGATGACTATGCTACCAACACAAGTTTAAACAGGTGCTGACAATGTGTATCCTACATGTATGAGTTTAGAAAGATGGGAAGATTGATAAGAAGGTAGGGATGCTGGAATAACAAATTGATGTTCACTGGGAAACTGCATTTTAGAGAAATGTATGGCTTCATTACTCTGTAATAGACCTTATTCACGTTAGCACCATCTTTGATTTTTAATGGGAATGACAACGAGGCTGTGAAGGATAGACTTACCATCTCTTCAATGGGATCTACTGCAGTTTAAAGTGTTTTTGGATCATTCCGTGGACAAAACATTGATAAAATATCTGTCCAAGAACATTCAGTATACAAAGAACTCCAAACAGCATGGGTTGTGGAAAATCAGATGTGATCTAGGAGCTTTATACTGTTCGTGCCATTGAAGAGATGGTAAGTCTATCCCTCACAGCCTAGATGTCATTCCCATTTAAAATCAAAGATGGCGCTAACGTGAATACGGTCTATTATGGAAAGTATTGGGGGTCTTCTCTTTACTCTAAAATGTACTTTTCAAAAGAAGTTGGAGTAGAATGGACAAAGATTTGCAGTTGAGGAAGGTTAAAGCAGGGTTTTATAGCTCTTCATACTTAAACATATTTCATAGCTTTGTTCATTTGTGACTTTTTATATCATTTATGAAAAAAAAAAAAAAAAATACTGTGTATCTAATATAAACAGTCACCACTTAATCCTGTCCCCACCATTATTTTTGTATCTAGGTGGATGGAGAGCTTAATTTGGTTATGGGAGGGCATCCTTTCAGCCTCTGTTAATGAAGCATATTTCATCAAATCACAATGTTGTTGTCACTTTGAATGAAGCTAGCCTTAATCCACAGGATTATGTCTTCCCATCTGACAAAAGTTCATAGCCCATGCAAACCTCTGGAGGTGAATGAAATATGAATTGCATTCACTTGATTTTGGCCACTAACTAAAATAGGATACATGTTCTCACATTTTATCCATGGAAAAAGTGTTGTTTAATATTTAAAGATTCAACATGGTGCATTTTCAGCTGCAGCAAGAAAGGAAGTACAGTGTTAAGCTACAGCACCAATTTGTCTTCATATTACTCCCCCAAAATAATTTTTATTAAGCCACAAATTGAGTGCCAATTGTTTGCAGAAGTGATTTCCTCTCACCTCTGAAATGAGCCACTTGACTTCTCTAGAGAAGGAAATTGTTACTGCAATGCAGAATATGCACCGTTTAAAGGTTTAACAGACTGAGGAGGTTTACTTGTTTCTTTTGATACTTGAGTGCACAAATCTGTCTGTCTGTAAATCCTCTTTAATTGACCAAAACCACATTAATTAAAACTTTTAAAATACCACTAATAATCACAAGCACACACTCCAGTTGTCAGTCACATTACTATTTCTGAAAACTGCATGTTTTCACAACCTAACTCACACCTGTTCCTGTAGACAAACAGCATTACATTTATGTGGTCAAGCGAGAGGAAAAAAGAAAAATTGCTGCTGATAATGTGTTTGTCAATTATTTTCAGCCAGAGTCTTTTTGGTGACTATGGTTTTATCAGTCTTGTTAAAAAAAAAAAAAAAAAATTATATATTTAAAAGGCTTAATAAAACATTTTTGACTTTATATTTTCTCAGTGTATTTTATATGAAGTGAATGTTAAAGTTAAGCTCAGTCGACAGCATTTTTGGCATAATGTTGATCACCACAAAAATATTTTTCACTTGTCCATTTAACAAAAAAACAAAAAAAAGCAAAAATCACCATTACAGTAAAGGACTAACAATGGAATAGGACCAGTCCATAAATGTGAAAATGCATATTGTTTAAAAAGTATAGCCACAAGAGGTAAACAGTATACATGTTAACATGATTTAGTGTGATCATCACTTACTAACCTTATTTGTATGAAGTTATATCCAATATTGCAACTTAAACATTTATTATGAGGTAATCAACATTATGCCATTGAGCTGTTGATTGAGCTTAACGTAATGAACCTGGAATATTCCTTTAACACAAAGTGGTCAATGACAAGACTTTAGAAATATAGTTTAAAATTTTTATTACAAACAGCATGTGCTCCATCAGTCAAAAACAAAGGTGGCACATTTATATTTTCATATTCACAAATTAATAAAAATAAATTAAAACTGCTTTGACTTTCTAATAGTTAAGTATCCAGTCTTCGTTTCTTCATCATCTGGCCTTGTCTGTATGGGCTCTGTTGTCCACCTTAATTAACAATTAGAATAACATTTACACATGTCCACATTATGCAAGCAGCTACAGATTCATACGAAAGGTAAAAAGTTATTCTTCTTAATGGACAAGCAAGCTCTGGTTATAGAATTAAGGGTCATGGGCTGCCAGCTATGAGAGTGCTACATCCCTGGCTATTTATATTAATTGGGACATGTGATGTATGCATGAGTGAAGCAGCAAAACCAGAGTTGGGCATTCCCTTACAAGTTTGCAAGCACACACTTGCCTTAATCTAAAGTTTATGAATGACTATGTATTCATTTTGAGAATGATCTTGCATGAAATCTTACCTGCTCCCACTGACAATCTGAATTGGCCATATCCTCCCTGGTCTTGTGGAACAACATGTCCCTGGGGTTGGGCTGGTGGTCTCAGGTGTTGGGCTCTCTGAGGGGTTTTGCTGCGTGTCATCATCTTGTGTTGGCTTGGTGTGGTGGGACGAGAAGGTTCCGAAGAGCCTCCTGTGGGATCGTCAAGCATATCGATGCCATCTAGAGTGAAGTCCCATATTTCTGGGTCGTCTGAGATAGAAATTTTTTTTGCATACATCACAATGCAACCCCAGATGTGAATGACTTTCTTCTGCTGAACAAAAAGATTTTTAGAATAACATTTCAGCTCTGCTGGTCCATACAATGCAAGTGAATGGTGGCCAAAACTTTGAACATAAAAAAGAACAAAGGCAGTATAAAAGTAATCCATACGACTCCAGTGGTTAAATCCATATCTTCTGATGCAATATGATAGGTGTGGGTGAGAAACAAATAAATTCTTCACATTCAGCAACCTACTGGTTGGGGCTGGTCAACGGTGGAGATTGATAGTAAAAAAAGGACTTAAATATTGATCTGGTTCTCACACACACCTATTATATCACTTCAGAAAATATGGATTTAACCACTGGAGTCTTTTTTTATGCTGCCTTTATGTGCTTTTATGAGCTTCAAAGTTCTGGCCACCATTCACTTGTATGGACCTACAGAGCTGAAATATTCTAAAACTCTTTGTGTTCAGCAGAAGAAATAAAGTCATACACATCTGGGATGGCATGAGGGTGAGTAAATGATGAGAGAATTTTCATCTTTGGGTGAACTATTTCTTTAATATCCTCTGGCTTTGTTCAGTCAACTTCCGAGCTCAATACAAGCAATGCTAAATCCACAGCATTTGTGGAATAATGTTGATTACCAAAAAAATTAATAAAAAAAAAAAAATTCAACCCGTCCCTCCTTTTCTTTAAAAAAGCAAAAATCAAGGTTACAATACAGCACTTACAATGAAAATGAAAGGCACCAACCCATAAACATTTCAAAAGTATAGTCACAAGAAATAATCAATGTGTGTGTTAACATGATTTTAGTGCTTACTAACCTTTTCTGTGTTATATCCTAAGAGTTCTATCCAACTTCACAACTTTGTTGCCATGACGACATAACGCTCCAACCCAGTAATCCCACAAAAATTAGGATTTAAACAACTTTACATCTTAAATAATACACAAGATTTAACAGAAGAATTAATGCAAATGCTTTTGTAAAAGTCTTAGCTTTACATTTCTGCCATTAAACGCTACAAAAATTGGCCCTATTCACTTTCATTGTAAGTGCCTCACTGTAATCTCTATTTTTGCTTTTTTTTTTTTTTTTTTTAAGGAGGGGATGAGTTAAAACATTTGTGGTTATTAACATTATGCCAAAAATGCTGTCAATTGATCTTAACTTGTACTGAACCAAATATATTCCTTTAATGCAATCTCATTGAGTCACCAAAAGTCCTTCAAGGTACACCATGTCTAATTCAGCAGGTTTAGCTTGGCCCCTTAATTCCAGTGACATGGCATATAATGACATTCTAGAGAATTGTGTGCCTCCAATAATGGCAACAGTTTGGGGAGGGCCCATTTCTGTTCCAGAAAATGTCCATAAAGAAATTATTTGCTGAGTCTGGTTTGGAAGAACTTGACTGCACTACACAAAGCCAAGACCTGAACCACATTGTAAACCTTTGGGATGGATTGGAATGCCAACTGCAAATCCCTGCAGCCATGTTCAGAAATGTAGTGTAGGGGACCTGGGTAGCTCAGCGAGTATTGACGCTGACTACCACCCCTGGAGTCGTGAGTTTGAATCCAGGGCGTGCTGAGTGACTCCAGCCAGGTCTCCTAAGCAACCATATTGGACTGGCTGCTGGGGAGGGTAGAGTCACATGGGATAACCTCCTCGTGGTTGCGATTAAGGATTCTCGCTCTCAATGGGGCACTTGGTAAGTTGTGCGTGGATCGCGGAGAGTAGCATGAGCCTCCACATGCTACGAGTCTCATGCACAGAGAGCAACGTGATAAGATGTGCGGACTGACTGTCTCAGAAGCGGAGGCAACTGAGATTTCTCCAACGCCACCCGGATTGAGGTGAGTAACCGTGCCACCACGAGGACCTACTAAGAAGTGGGAATTGGGCATTCCAAATTGGGGAGAAAAAGGGGATAAAAAAAAATTTAGTGTAAAGTTTTCCCAGAAGAGTGGAAGCTTTTAGGGAGGACCAATTCATGCCAATGGTTTCGAAATGAAGTACTCAAGTAAATGTGGCTGTGGTGTTTGGGTGTCCACATGTTTGCTCATACAGTGTATTTCCCCATGTTAGTGAGACCAATTAAAGCACCCAGTATTAACCTTCATTGTCCAATCAATGGCAGTGCGGATATGATCATTTTTTAGA
The DNA here is from genome assembly GCF_019703515.2 of Myxocyprinus asiaticus. NCBI lineage: Eukaryota > Metazoa > Chordata > Actinopteri > Cypriniformes > Catostomidae > Myxocyprinus > Myxocyprinus asiaticus. Next base: position 15,058,443 of record NC_059391.1, read on the forward strand.
CCATATGTTCCCAAGGAACATGTACCATGACCTTATCTTTCCTAGAAATATTCCTTACCAGCCAGACACTCCTCCTGCTTAGTTGTCACCAGGTGTCCATTTGGAGTACTGTGGTTAACAGGACCTACAGCCTGGCCTAAAACAATAAACCCACCAATGGAGAATGCAATACACCCGATACTCCTCCAGGCCAAGGTCTGAATCTTTTATACTCATGGCTAAAACATGAACCCATTACACCTTGACCAACCGTGCTTACATTTTTCAATCGCACCTTGCTTTGAATGCAGCGGCTGCCCTGTAGAAGGATTTGAATGTGGCGTTTTCTGCTGTGGTTGTCCCTGTAGCAACTTCTTAGCCTCCATTTCCAGTCTGAACTTTTGCTGCAGCTGCTGCTGTCTCAGCTTCCTCTGTTGCTTGGAGTCCAGCAGAGGATCAGACGAGGACAGGTCAGCCATGTCAGCTGCTGACCTAAGAGCACAGAGAGAAGCAAATTTATCAAAAGTGCAGCTGGCTAACTAGTGTTTCACCTTAATGTGCAATTAACCCTCATGTTCTGTTTGGGGTCTCAGAAACCCCAAATCCATTTTATTAGCTTGAAAATATATTCACTGAGCACTTTATTAAGAACACTATACTAATACTGGGTAAGGCCTCCCTTTGCTCTCAAAACAGCCTCAATTCCTCATGGCATGGATTCCACAAGATGTTGGAAACATTCCTTTGAGATTCTGGTCCATGTTGACATGATTGCATCACACAATTTCTGCAGATTTGTCAGCTGCACATTTATGCTGCAAATCTCCCTTTCTACCACTTCCCAAAGGTGTTTTATTGGATTCGGATCCGGTGAATGGGAAGGCCACTGAGGAACAGTGAACTCATTGTCATGTTCATGAAACTAGTTTGAGACGACTTTTGCATTGTGACATGGTGCGTTATCATACTGAAGTAGTCATTGGAAGATGGGTGAATTGTGGCCATGAAGGGATGCACATGGTCAGCAACAATACTCAAATAGTCTGTGCCATTCAAGCGATGATTGATTGATATTAACGGGCCCAAAATGTGCCAAGAAAACATTCCCCTCACCATTACACCAGTGCCACCAGCCATGGATTCATGCTGTTGGCGCCAAATTCTTTCCCTACCATCTGTGTGCCTCAGCAGAAATCAAGATTCATCAGGTCAGGCTACGTTTTTCCAGTCTTCAACTGTCCAGTTTTGGTGACCCTGTGCCCACTGCAACCTCAGCTTTCTGTTCTTTGCTTACAGAAGTGGAACCCGACGTAGCCTTCAGCTGTTGTAGCCCATCCGCCTCAAGGTTCGACATGTGCATTCTGAGATGCTATTTTGCTCACTACAATTGTACAGAGGTGTTATCCAAGTTGCCATAGCCTTTCTGTTAGCTCAAACCAGTCTGGCCATTCTCCATTGATCTCTCTCATCAACAAGGCGTTTCCATCCACTGAACTGCCGCTCAAATGGATGTTTTTTGTTTTTGGCACCATTCGGAGTAAATTCTAGAGACTGATGTGTGTGAAAATCCCAGGAGATCAGCAGTTACAGAAATACTCAAACCAGCCCACCTGACACCAACAATCATGCCACGGTCCAAATCACTCAGATCACATTTTTTCCCCATTCTGATGGTTGATGTGAACATTAACTGAAACTTCTGACCTCCTGAATAAGTAGGTGTACAGGTGTACCTAATAAAGTGATCAGTGAGTGTATATACCTAACATTTAAGTATTGGTTTCACAATAACATGTTTTGCTGGGGTCAAACTGACCCCAAACAGAAACAATGTTACTAGAATGTATACCAGTCACATAAAAAAAAAAAAAAAAAAAAAAAAGCATTTATCCTTTTGTAGGGATAATGTTTCAATAATATCTGGCTACTTCATTGACATGACAACTAAAATCATGTTTACGTCTTGTGGAGATAGTTTTGAAACTAAGTATTTTAGCGTTTATGGACTGGCCCTATTAACTTCCATTATAAGTGCCTTAACCGCTTTTTTTTATTAAACAAGCAGCGACTCAAATTAATTTAGTGGTAATCAACATTTTGCCACAAATGCTGTTAATTGCTCTTAAAAGAATATTCCGGGTTCAATCCAAGTTCAGTCTACTGATAGAGGCCATTTTTAATTTGTATGAAAGCACCATATACAGTTGAAGTAGTCAGAAATTTAAAAGCACTTCGGATTAAGTCATTAAAACAAATTTTTTAACCACTCCACAGATTTAATATTAGCAATTCGTTTAGGACATCTACTTTGTGCATGACATGAGTAATTTTTCCAACAATTGTTTGATTGTTTCACTTTTAATTGGCTATATCACAATTCCAGTGGGTCAGAAGTTTACACACACTAAGTTAACTGTGCCTTTAAGCAGCTTGGTAAATTCAAGAAAATTATGTCAAGCCTTTAGACAATTAGCCAGTTAGCTTCTGATAGGAGGTGTACTGAATTGGAGGTGTACCTGTGGATTTAAGGCCTACCTTCAAACTCGGTGCCTCTTTGCTTGACATCATGGGAAAATCAAAAGCCAAGAAGAGTCGTGTGGCGCCATGCGAGAGTCGGAAGTGTGAACAGCGAGCTCTGCGCACTTTGCTAGTTTTAATAATTTTTATCTCATAAACCGGTGAGATTCGATACACTCTGATACTTAACTGTTCTAGGAAGACAATATGTCAAAGAATTCAAAATCCTCAGTCTCTGGAGATATTAAAAAAGACACTTACGTGCTCAAGCTGAAGCCCCTGAGCAACAGGCCGAAAGCCCGGTACTCAATTTGTCCAGTGCGATGAAAGAGATTCAGTGTCAACTGTCGAGCATGTCGGTGATGCTGAAGAAGGTCATTGCTGACTTGGAGGATCTTGCTGTAATACGTCAATCGATCACTGCCATGGAGACGAAATTCACTGAGATGGTTAAAAGAGTGGGGGATGTTGAGAAATGGATCGATTATCTGGAGTCATTGGAGAGGGAATTAGCTGCTAAACCGCTAGTGACAAAGACAGACTTGGAGTGCGTTTGGGAAAAATTGGAAGATCTTGAGAATCGTAACCGGCAAAACAACGTCCGAATTGTTGGAATTCCTGAGGACAAAGAAGGCTGAGATATGGTGATATTCCTAGATGGGCTCTTCCAGAGTCTGCTCGACATAACAGGCCATAAGCTGGAGCGAGCTCACAGAGTTCCGGCTCAGAGATCCGCGGAGGGAGACAGGCCCCGATCAATTCTGGCCATAATTCTGAGATCATCCGATAAAGATCTCGTGTTACACGAGGCGAAGGGTAAAGGAAGGCTTTCTTGGAAGAACCACAACATTTTCTTGTTCCCAGACTTACGAATTCGACAAGAGAGAAATGGGATCGATTCAAGTAATGCAAGAAACTCTTACATCAATGGATGGTCGCTTTTGCACTGATGTTCCCAGCCAAATTGAGAATAGATACTAAGGATGGCCGCAAAATATTTACATGCCCACAGCAAGCGATGTCCTTCATAAAGTCAATGGAATGAGTAAGTCATTGTGTGATACTCTCTATGCAGCCAAGTGGGCCTGACTCACTGAACATTCACTTGACTGTCCAAGGAAACTGTCTTTGTTACTTTTTGTGATGGTTACGCCTAGCGGCTGGAGTTTATTTTGTGGGATAACACTCCTTCGGAACACTTTGTGGATGAATCTGCACGTTCTTTGTGCTTATGCCTCCTACTGGTTGGAGTTTCTTCAGTGGAATATTTCTTGCAAAACAGAGTGATTAGGGCATCTGTTGTACTCATGTAACAGCCGAGTGGGCCTGACTCACTGAACATTCACTTGACTGTTCGAGGAAACCGGGCACATTTTTTGTTTCTTTTTGTGCTGGTAACGCCTAGTGGCTGGAGTTTATTTTGTGGAGGAACACACCTTCGGAACAGTTATGTGGATGAATCTACATGTTCTCTGTGCTTATGCCTCCTATTGGCTGGGTTTGTTTTATAGATTATTTTCTGTTGTGTAATTCTGTCTCACAAAATTTGTATAGAAGCACCGGACTAGAGCAATCCATTGGCAAAGTTGTTGCGGAGGCTCTTGTAGGCGTACATGGACGTCTGAGTTTATAGGGATGGACACCCGTTGGCGCTGTCATGCCAGGGATTAATGCGCACGTTTTTCTTTTTTCTGTTTTTTGTTGAGGGGGGTGGAGAGTTCGGGGTTTGATTGTTGCACTAATGTTGGAATGTGGTCGTTATAATTCTATTTTTGACACAAAATCTATTTTTTCTAATATGTCAAAATGTCAAATGTAAATATTAGTGGATTGTCGCTGTCCATATGGAATGTGAATGGGTTGGGGCATCCCATAAAAATAAGGAAGGTTATTTATTTTCTTAAACGTAAAAGAAATATGATATTGTGTTTCTTCAAGAAATGCATCTTTCCCCACAGGAAGCTGAAAAATTTGGGAAGATATGGGGTGGACATGTTTTCTTTAGTGCTGGCTCAAGTAAGAGCAGGGGAGTCATTACACTGATAAGCAAGCATCTACAATTCAAATGTCTCAAATAGATTAATGATAAATTAGGAAGAATCATTATTGTTTTAGCAGAAATTCAGGGGCAAAGGTTGATTTTGGCTAATATTTACGCACCTAACGTTGATGATCAGGGCTTTTTTATAGATCTTGAAGGGATGTTGCAAGCCATTGGCACCCCTCATGATATAATATTGGGAGGAGACTTTAATCTTTGAACATAGTGAATCAAAAGTGTGTAAGCCCCCCAGAGCAACATTGACGCTTCACAGGATGTGTAAATATCTTGGTCTTATAGATATTTGGAGACTTTTGAACCCATCTGGTAGGGACTATAAATTTTTTTCATCAGTCCATAAGACTTATTCTAGAATTGAAGTCCCTCACTTCATCTGTTGTGGATTGCTCAATTGGAAACATCTTAGTCTCAGATCATGTCCTGGTGAGTTTAAAGGTGTTGCCACATACAGAGAAAAAGAAATCATATAGTTGGTGCTTTAATGTATCCCTTTTGTAAAATCCTGAATTCCAACAAATGTTAAAGGCTGAAATCAATGTTTATATGGAGACCAACCAGTCCTCAGTATCCTCTGTGGGCGTGGCTTCGGAGGCACTCAAGGTGGTTCTTAGGGGTCGGATCATACACTATGCCTCATTCATCAAAAATTCCAAAGCACGAGAACTCATGGAGTTGGAAGGGAATATTAAAAGTGCCGAGGAAGAGCTGAAGTGCTGAATGTCGTCTGATGGCCTCAGAGAATTGACCCGATAGAAATACAGATATAATACTATTTTGTTGCGGAAGGTGGAATTTTGGCTATTCAGGGCAAGACAGTCATACTTTGAGTCAGGGGACAATCAGGGAAGGTTTTGGTTAGATATATAAAGCAAAGAGTGTCTTTTTCTACCATTCCCTCAGTGAAATCTGCTGGTGGTGAAATATTTACCTCAGCCATTGATATTAATAATGCTTTTAAAGAATTCTATCTTGATCTCTATAGTTCCACATCTTCATTTACTGATGAAGATATTATAAACTTTGTGGAACCATTAGATCTCCCTAAACTGATGACTGAGCAAAAAAATTATCTTGATTCTGAGAAAACAGGAGGAGGAGCTTGGTGAGGTAATTAAGGCCCTGCCTACAGGCAAGGATCCAGGGCCAGATGGCTTTGCCACAGAATTTTTAGATCTTATGATACAGAACTGGCTCCAATTTTGTTAGAAGTTTATACAGAATCATTAAAGAATGGAAAGCTTCCGCCAACCATGACACAAGCCCGGATCAGTCTGATTCTTAAAAAGGACAAAGATCCAAGTGAGTGTCAGAGTTACAGTCCAACTTCCTGATCCAGCTAGATGTAAAAATATTGCCAAAAATTTTGGCTAACCGATTAAGTTGACATCTCTTATACATATAAACCCCACCTGATTTATTTGGGGCTGTAGCTCTTCTGATAACATTAGGCGTTTCATAAATATCTTGGTCAGTGGCGAATGATCGGACTCCAGTCGCTGCCATCTCACCTGGCGTTCGATATGGTAGAATGGGATTATCTTTTTAAAGTTTTGGAAATATATGGGTTCGGGAATACTTTTATTGGATGGATTAAGTTACTTTATAGACACCCGGTAACGGCAGAACAAACAAATGGATTAATTTCAGATTATTTTACTCTGGATAGGGGCACCCGGCAGGGTTGCCCTCTTTCCCCCTTATTGTTCGGTCTTGCCCTGGAACCATTAGCAACCGCGATAAGAAAGGAAGATGATTTTCCAGGAGAGGTGGCAGGAGGTATGGCGCATAAGCTTTTGCTTTACGCAGATATTTTATTATTCGTCTCCAACCCCACTAGATCTATGCCTTGCCTCCACAGAATTATTAATTCCAAATTCTCAGGATACAGAGTCAATCGGTCTAAATCCGAAGCTTTGGCTCTGACAATGTACTGCCCAGTAACGGCTTTTCAGCCGGGCACTTTCCAGTGGCCCATACAGGGCATTAAGTATTTGGGCATCTTATTCCCAGCAAATTTGTGTGATTTAGTTAGTTAATTTTGATCCCTTATTAAAAAGGTTTGAGCGATGTGGGCAGGTGGGCTTCATTACATTTATCTATGATTGGGAAGGTTAATGTTATTAAAATGAATTGTATTCCAAAATTCAACTACCTGCTAATTTCTCTACCTGTAGATGTCCCCCTCTCTTATTTCAAGCAATTTGATAGTATAGCGAAGTCCTTCATTTGGAATAGTAAGTGTCCCAGATTACATTTCAATAAGTTACATAGGCCGATTGACAGTGGTGGGCTAGGCCTACCCAAGATTTTGATTTATTATTATGCATTCAGTCTCAGACATTTGGCTCATTGGTCGCTTCCATCTGAGAGAGCCCCTCCCTGGTTTTGTATCGAACTTGGAAGTTCTTGCCACTATTTCGCCATTGCAAAGCCTTTCTATTAAACTAACCATAGAAGTCACACCCTGTTATCTCGCATTTGCACGCGGAATGGACAAAAGTGTCCAGAGTGTTTACTTCAGACATTTATTTAAATGTTGCCTCGCGTGGGCTAGGATTCGAAAAAATGTCAAGTCTGCATCTAGAGATGCAAGGGTGCATCTGATGCAATTTAAGATTTTGATCCGATTCTATTGGACCCAATCTAGATTGTATAAACTTGGTCTTAAAGACACACCCACCTCAGAAGACGGGGACACAACCATTGTTTTTTGGGGATGTGTTAAGATCCAAGAATTTTGGTTGAGTGGACACTCAATTTTCATTTTGCTCCAGACTGTGTATTTTGGGTGATGGGGCGGTCCTGAATACTGGTGATGGATATATGGAGAGCTGGGTCCTGACCGGCGTGATGATTGGCAGGTGGGTAATCCTCAGATGATGGAGTCGACTGATGCACCTTCATTTCGTGAGTGGTGCGTCGAGTTGGGCAGGGTGGCGGCATTTGAGGAGATGGTATATATAAGGCTAGGCAACCTGGATATATACACAGTACTGTGCAAAAGTCTTAGGCACATAAGATGTTTCACAAAAGCATTTGTCTTAAGATAGTTATTTATATCTTCAGCTTTAGTGTGTCAATAGGAAATATAAATGTTAGACTCCCAAGCAATCCTTTTGCAAATAGAAAAGATTAGAATAGAAGAACAGGTAGCCCTGCAACAAATGTCATGGCCCCCACAAAGCCCCCCCACTGAACATCATGTCAGTCTGAGATTACATAAAGAGACAGAAGCAATTGAGACAGCCTAAACAGATAGAAGAACTGTGGTGAATTCTCCAAGAAGCTTGGAACATCCTATCTGCCAACAGCCAAGAAAAACTGTGTCCAGGTCTACCTAGGAGAACTGGTGCTGTTTTAAAGGCAAAGGTGTTCACAACGAATATTGATTTAGCTTTTTATGTTTACTGGATTTTGTATGACATTAAGTGATAAATGAAAACTATTTATGTCATTATTTTTGAAGACATCCTCACTATGCAACATTTTTCACAAGTGCCTAAAGCTTTTGCACAGTAGTTTACATCAGGAAATGGGGCAGCTATCTAGCCTTTTTGGAAGGCTTTCGGGGAGGGGCAGCGGAGAGAGACTAGTAGGTTTTTTTTTGTGGTTTATGTTTCTAAATATTTTCTGCTGTTTTATTGTCTATTTGTGTGTCTTTGACCACTGGAGTTCTTGTTTGTGTCAGGTGGGGGGTGTTAATATTCTGGGGAAAAGTAGTGATTTCATGTGGTTTGATTTAGCATTTTCTGTTGTGTCTATTTGATTTGCTGCATGGAAACAATAGAAAATTGTTAATAAAAAAAGAATTAAAAAAAATGCACTGAAAGTAAAAAAAAAAAAAAAAGAAAAAAAAGAAATCAGCCAAGACCACATAAAAAAAATCTGGTTCATCCTTGGGAGCAATTTCCAAATGCCTGAAGGTACCACGTTCATCTGTACAAACAATAGTACACAAGTATAAACACCATGGGACCATGCAGCCACCATACCGCTCAGGAAGGAGACACATTCTGTCTCCTAGAGATGAACGTAGTTTGGTGCGAAAAGTGCAGATCAATCCCAGAACAACAGCAAAGGACCTTGTGAAGATGCTGGAGGAATCAGGTAGACAAGTATCTATATCGACATAACCTGAAAGGCTACTCGGCAAGGAAGGATCCACTGCTCCAAAACAGCCATAAAACAGCCAGACTACAGTTTGCAAGTGCACATGGGGTCAAAGATCTTACTTTTTGGAGAAATGTCCTCTGGTCTGATGAAACAAAAATTGAACTGTTTAGCCATAATGACCATCGTTATGTTTGGAGGAAAAAGGATGAGGATTGCAAGCCGAAGATCACCATCACAACCATGAAGCATGGGGGTGGCAGCATCATATTGTGGGGGTGCTTTGCTACCGGAGGGACTGGTGCACTTCAGCAAATAAATGGCATCATGAGGAAGGAAAATTATGTGGATATATTGAAGCAACATCTCAAGACTTCAGCCAGAAGTTAAAGCTTGGTCGAAAATGGGTCTTCCAAATGGACAATGACCCCAAGCATACCTCCAAATTTGTGGCAAAATGGTTTAAGGACAACAAAGTCAAGGTATTGAAGTTGCCATCACAAAGCCCTAACCTCAATCCAATAGAAAATTTGTGGGCAGAACTGAAAAAGCATGTGCGAGCAAGGAGGCCTACAAATCTGACAAAGCCTACACCAGTTCTGTCTGGAGGAATGGGCCAAAATTCCAGCAACTTATTGTGAGAAGCTTGTGGAAGGCTACCCAAAATGTTTGACCCAAGTTAAACAATTTAAAGGCAATGCTACCAAATACTAACAAAGTGTATGTAAACTTCTGACCCACTGGGTATGTAATGAAAGAAATAGAAGCTGAAATAAATAATTATCTCTCCTGTTTTCTATGATTAAATGTCAGGACTTGTGAATAACTGAGTTTAAATATATTTGGCTAAGGTGTATGTAAAATTCTGACTTCATCTGTAAATTCTATCACCTTGAGGTGTTGCTGGGCCTGTTTTCAACATCCTGGTGAGCTGAAGTGTTGCCGGAATGTGGTGCCATGTTTGTGAATGAAGTCCTGGATCTAGTGCCACTTTCATGCCCTCCTTGTACAGGCTGAACTCCCATCTTTTGTAAGGGAATGTTGTTTGGTTCTTCTGGCTTGGTCAAACCCCAGCTGTTGGCTTGAGCCAAGCTGTTGTACCTGGCCTTCTCCACGGATGGCTCACCATCACAGCGTTTGGCCTTGTCCAGGTCTATAGGGGGAGGTGGCTGCCATAACAGGGATAAAATTCAGGTACATTGCAAACTAATGCAATACAGTAAAATAAGTCAAGATGTCACCAATAATTTGGCCCAAATATTTTATAGGATTGCACTCTTCTTACCTGCTTTGGTAGTTTATTGATGGCTATTAGGTACTCCTTATTAAGAATGCAATTTCCAAGCGCATTTCCAAAACACCTGAAAGGTCAGATTGCAAAATAAAATAAATTTCATTTATTACAATTATAATAATTTTATAATTATTAGCCATTATTACTTCAGCGCTCTCTTCAATCCATCTGTGACAGCTTCTTTTCTTGCCTTTTCCAGTGACAAAGCTTTGGATTTGAGACCTTCACTCACCCCGTAGCCTACATCCTCATGGTACGAGCCATCCTGTGAGAATGAGATCATTTTATAATCCTTATACAATCTACACCGATCAGCCACAACATTAAAACCACCTGCCTAATATTGTGTAGGTCACCCTTGTGCCACCAAAACAGCTCTGACCTGCACCTCAGAATAGCATTCTGATATTATATTCTTCTCAATACAATTGTACAGAGCGGTTATCTGAGTTACCCTAGACCAGGGATGGGCAACTGGCAGCCAGCTGGCCATATACGGCCCTCTGTATTGTTGAATACAGCCCGTCGGACAAGACTGAGGATTGATTTTATTTCTTTAAAAAGGGATTATGTAAAGATTTCATTCAGTTTATGATGTTATTACAACTACTGACCAGAAGAGTTTGCTTGTTCTTAGGAGACCTGCTGATCACTCTAGGATTCTAGCATGCAACATCTTACACTTGCTCATCATTTATAAGGTAAATTGTGCTAAATTTTACCTCAGCTTGTCAGCGACATTGTGAGCGCTATTGTTAATGTACGCAGGGGAACCCATGTCTTTTGTTTGCCTGGATACTTAATCTGTCATTAAAGATTTCAATTTGATTTGCAAATACACCATTGATCAAGTGATCAAAGAGGCATACAGTATGAGAGATACATAAACAAGAACTGCTCTCCTCACAGATGTAAAGGGTAAATAAAATACAAGGGTAACAGTAAAAGGCATCAAAAGTTTTTACGAAATCCGTGACAGTGTGGGAATCACCAAAGACATCTAATGCTGTTTCGCTTGTGCTTGCGAAAAATGACAAAGTTGTTATAAGAAGGAGAAACTTCGAGATGCCTGACTGATTGTTGAAAAGTCTTGCAAATAGAGAGAATGTTCTCTGAAGCACAGGACTGTTCAGCCCATGTGTGTATGTTGTGGTGCTGAAATGTTTTGTGTTAATGCACTGAAATGTTATGTTCTTATATCCAGTATTGTTATTGATGATAATATTTAGATTTTAACTAATACCTATAAGCTGATTTATAAGGTGGGGTTGAAAATGTTGTCTGTTCATTTGTGTGTTTGTCTGTTGCAAATGTAGTTCATGCAAATTAGATACATTTTCTTGAAAATGTAAGTCTAAAGTATATTGCTTGTCAATTGAACATTAATTTTTACATGTGAACTGCATGATTTAGTAAAAACGCAAGTTACAAATTAATTATATTAATTTTTATAAATATTGTTAAATAAAAATGTTAATATAGGTAACAAAATCTTTAAAAGAACATTGCATTAGTTGTGCATAGATTACCCACAATAATGAGGAAATTGAGCAAAGGGGTGAACATTGTTAGAGTGCGGATTTGTAATCCGGCCCCTTGGTAGAATGGAGAAAAAATGTTGGCCCTCGCCCCCTTCAAAGTTGCCCATCCCTGCCCTAGACTTTTGTCAGTTCGAACCAGTCTGGCCATTCTCTGTTGACCTCTCTCATCGACAAGGCATTTCCGTACACAGAACTGCTGCTCACTGGATGTTTTTTGTTTTTGGCACCATTCTGAGTAAATTTTAGAGACTGTTGTGTGTGAAAATCCCAGGAGATCAGCTGTTACAGAAATACTCAAACCAGCCCATCTGACACCAGCAATCATGCCATGGTCCAAATCACTGAGATCACATTTTCCCCTTATTCTAATGGTTGATGTGAACATTAACTGAAGCTCCTGACCCATATCTGCATGATTTTATGCACTGCTGCCACACGATTGGCTGATTAGATAATCGCATGGATAATTGTTGGTGCCTGATGGGCTGGTTTGAGTATTCAAGTATTCTCCTGGTATTTTCACACACAACAGTCTCTAGAATTTACTCAGAATGGTGCCAAAAACAAAAAACATCCAGTGAGCGGCAGTTCTGTGGACGGAAGCGCCTTGTTGTTGAGAGAGGTCAACAGAGAATGGCCAGACTGGTTTGAACTGACAAAGTCTACGGTAACTCAGATAACCGCTCTGTACAATTGTGGTGAGAAGAATATAATCTCAGAATGCTATTCTGAGATGCGGGTTGGTGCTGTTTTGGTGGCACAAGGAGGATCTACACATTATTAGGCAGGTGGCTTTAATGCTGTGGCTGATCGGTGTATATTGTCTATTTGCAGTTTGTCAGAGCACCTACCTTCAGCTGAACTTTCACAAATGCACTAACTCCAACATAAAATTTCCCATTGATAAGGTCCACAAAATCTGTAACATTTAACAAGACATTTAAAAACAATAGGGATTAGACTAAATTAACACAATAACAGAGGAAATGTTTGGGTATCTGTGCACATGTGGTCATTGCAATTGTGATAGTGTCCTTACCAACATTTTGTTGAGATATTGAGTGCGACCATCCATTGTACCCAAACATTTCATTGGCTAAACTTATAACTCTGTGGCCCTCAATATAGCAAACCTGCAAAAAGACAAAAGGCATGACTGGTCAATAGAGTATAGGTATATAAGAAGAACATGAAGGAACACTTGACATCTCACCTTTTGTCCACCTCCAGCCTGTCTGGTGCTGATATATTCAGGTCCGAGTCTCTGCCGTAAAGCATTCTGGACAGCCTGGTACTCCTCTGCAGTATACGCATACTACAGTATACAAAAACATGACAAAACTAGATTCTAAACTCTGGAAATATTATAAGTCATGTTGTGATGCGTAAAAATGGTCATTACAAAGTGTTTTCAAGACATGTCAACATAAGGGCCGTTCACACCAAATACATTTTTGTGTCAGAGTGTGCTCTTTTACCATTGTTTTCTATGTAAACACGTGCTAGATGACGCCTTTGCCCACTGCGACACGTCCAGTTGTTTTTTCAGCGTCTTGCACAGAAGCGATTACCACAAAATTAATTTAGACTTGTCCCTACTTTTCTTGAAAAAAAATTAAAAAATAAATAAAAATTGTGGTTACAGTGAGTAACTTACAATGGAAGTAAATGGGGCCAATTTTGGAGAGTTTAAAAGACAGAAATGTGAAGCTTATAATTTGATAAAAGCACTTAAATTCTTCTGTTAAAATTTCCGTATTAATTAAGCTGTAAAGTTGTTAAAAAAATCGCTGTTTTTACTGTAATTGTAGTGTTTTGGGGTTTACTGCGTTATGTTGTCATGGCAACGAAGTTGTAAACTGGATATAACTTCACATAGAAAAATCAAGTAAGTGCTTTTATCACACTAAAATCCTGTTAACACACATATTGTTTACATCTTGTGGCTATACTTTTGAAACAATTAGTTTTTTTACGTTTACAGACTGGCCCCATTAACTTCCATTGTAAGAGTCTCACTGTAACCCTGATTTATCTTTTTAAGAAAAAAAATTAATTTTTGTAAAAATCAACATCCTTTAAAGAACTTGAGCTGTTAAAACGCGTCTCGAGACACAGGTGTTCTATTGTTTGCGTTATGTCTAGATTTTTCAGTGCAAGAACGCGTTCGGTCTGAACGTCCCCTTACAGTGCCTATAATGTTTCTTCAAAGCACATACCTGCCCGAAAGACGTGTTTGTTGTTTGAGGGGTCATTTCCTCTTGCCTCCCATTGCAACGCTCCATGCGTGATTTCTGATAGCTAAATCTTAAAAACTGTCTCAGTATTTTAACAACCGATGCTGCATGTGTAGAATGCGAGTAGATTGTCGCCACGCACATTGAAAGAGCAGGAAGTTCAACATTACACACTAATTGTCCATATTGCTTTACATCTAATTTCCCGCTTTGAGCCAACTCGTTCTTAGTGGAACTGGTGAGCGACTAGTTCAGGTTACTACGGCAACTATCTAACAACAAAGATACTGACGTCTGAATAGTAAAATTCTCTAACCTGGCTGAGCGTTTAAAAAATCCCGCGCCAGAATGTTTACGCCGCCCCACCCACTCCCTCGTACGTAATACGTCATCAAGACAGGAGCAAATCTAGCGCGTTGAAAATCACGTAACAGAGAAAATATTATTGTCTGCTATTGTGTCCTGCTTCCTAATATAGCCATTTTAAAACGTAATTGCACAATTAAAAAAAAGTAATTTGTCTGAATTACATCCTCGTCCACTCAGCAGGGATTATCTATCGATCTAAATTAATATTGCAGTCAGGCTAACATCACACGGATTGGATTGTACGGGTCCTACTATATCTCCAACCCCCCTCCTACTATATGCCTAAATATTGTTATTTAGAGCATTTATTTGCAGAAAATGACAACTGGTCAAAATAACAAAAAAGATGCAGTGTTTTCAGACCTCGAATAATGCAAAGAAAACAAGTTCATATTCATTTTTAAACAACACAATACTAATGTTTTAACTTAGAAAGAGTTCAGAAATCAGTATTTGGTGGAATAACCCTGATTTTCAAATCACAGCTTTCATGCGTCTTGGCATGCTCTCTACCAGTCTTTCACATTGCTGCTGGGTGACTTTATGCCACTCCTGGCGCAAAAATTCAAGCAGCTCAGCTTTGTTTGATGGCTTGTGGCCATCCATCTTCCTCTTGATCACATTCCAGAGGTTTTCAATGGGATTCAGATCTGGAGATTCGGCTGGTCATGACAGGGTCTTGATCCGGTGGTCCTCCATCCACACCTTGATTGACCTGTCTGTGTGGCATGGAGCATTGTCCTGATGGAAAAAACAATCCTCAGAGTTGAGGAACATTGTCAGAGCAGAAGGAAGCAAGTTTTCTTCCAGGATAACCTTGTACGTGGCTTGATTCATTCGTCCTTCACAAAGACAAATCTGCCCGATTCCAGCCTTGCTGAAGAACCCCCAGATCATCACCGATCCTCCACCAAATATTACAGTGGGTGCGAGACACTGTGGCTTGAAGGCCTCTCCAGGTCTCCGTCTAACCATTAGACCCCAGGCGGAGGATCGTTAATGATTTTCTGATCTTTGATATTATTGTGATATTATAGGATTTTAAAGCAATAGAAGCTTGCTTGTAATTACATGCGACATTCGGCACTCGCATTTACACACGGAATTGCGCTTTTCATCCGAAAGTGGATCAGTGGGTGCAGAGGCGTTGCAGTCATTTTGGGGGTGACGGTATTCAGTTGTCAGTAGGTGGCTTGCACAGACCCAACACTTACAGTGTAGTATTAATATATTACAGTATATATTAATATATATGATATATTAATATATACGTATTATTTACTTTTAATATTTGTAGTATTTTAAAGATTCAAGTATTGCAAAATAATTGCAAAATTAGCTGCGAAAATAAAGGGCATCTTGTGGAGCACTTGCTTCTGTTTCACACATGACAATAAAAGACTGAGCAAAGCTAGTCCTGAATAAATTATTTTATCAATTACAATAATGACAATTGTGCATGTGCACATTTTTTTTTTTTTTACTCTGTGCTTGTGCATTGTGGGATTTAAATGTATCCAAGTGGCTCAAGTGTTTTGACTATGTTCACCAAAATTTCGTTCAGACACATTTAATGATTCAGTGACCATTTCCGGTGATGCCAGAAGGTGGTGACAAATGAGAGTCTTGTGCAAATCTATCATTTCCCTACAGTTTGTGAGTTGCTGAGCATGACTTTTATCAAAAGACAACAATAAAAGTCTTATAATGATTATGAGTTTCAATAACGTCCGTATGTTTTCATGTATAAAAAAGCATGTCTACATATCTATTCACTTCAGTAAAATGTCTGGGTTCTAAGAACACAGCATATCTATCTTTTTTCCTACAGTTTGTTGACTGCACACCAACATAGAGGTAAAAAACAGGTGCTGGTATTAAAAATAGCTGTACATATTTAAAACAGATCTAGTAATCTGCTTAAATTGGCAAAAATACCCTATCAAACTATTACCTCACAAACATAATGTAAAAAGCATAACTTAATGAAGACTCATGCGCTGATATATACTCCACTTACAATGTGTGCTTAAAAGAAGGATTGTCCTTTGTTTTTTTCTGCAGTGCATTTCACGTAATGCTGCCAATCAAGAATGATATGTGATAACTCTCATTTGTGTGTTCCTCATCTCTAGATTATTTTTGTTATTAACAATTTTTATTGATTCCATTCACAAATTAAATAAACATAACAGAAAATACGGAATCAAATTATATAAATCAAACCTCTCCTCACGAACAAAACTCTAGATGTAGACTTGATGTTTTTTAGAATCCTAGCCCACACTCCCTCCTCCAATACCAAGTTTAAAGGTTTTTTTCTATTATGGTTTTTAAACGTGCCTAATTTTGTTTTAAAGGTCTCATACAATAGATTTACATGCATCCAAGGTCAAAAAACACTTTAATTTGCTCATAATTTAAAATGCAGCATTACCTTTTTTCCCAGTGTCAAAAACGACTCGTTCAATGATCCGTTCTAAAGGATTCATTCTAAACTCCTCCTTTCAGAGAGCCTACTATGCTCTGATTGGTCAGATGTCCCAATCTGATGTGGTTGGTCTACCACTTAGTGTAGTGTTTGAGGGCAGGTCAAAGCTATTTGCGAGCAGCCAATAAAGCCCAGAGGCGGGTTTTTTGTTACCAAATTACATAGGTTAGTACAGGAAGTAAATCTGGAATTACTAATGACTCGTTTCAGGTGTTCAGAATCGGTTCTTTCTTTTGGGAGTCAATAACTCCATTTGTTGTGCACTTTGATTTTTGAAACTTTGCAGTTTTTTTAACTTCACAAACAGCTATATAACAAACTATATGAAAGGTAATATCTGAAAAACCATAATAGGTGCTCTTTAAATCTTTCTCCCATAATCTCTTGAGAGAAGTTGAAGCTCCATCCCCCAGACTCTGAATTAGCAGGGAGTAATACACTGATGCCTCATGACCTTTTTTAAAAGCAGTAATCACCACTCCCAGAGTATCTGCCACTTTAGGGGGGTGTATGCTACTCCTAAAAATAGTACAGAGCAGGTGGCGCAGCTGTAAATACCTAAAGAACTGAGATCTGGGAATCCTAAAATGTAGAACCATATTTTCAAAGGATCTCAACACATCACTCTCATATATGTCACCGAGCGTATTAACCTCCCTCACAATCCACTCTGACCAGCAGAAAGGGGACTTATTAATACATAATTTTGGGTTCAGTCATATGCTCAAGGCAACCTTTAAATAAATGTCGGAATTAAACACTCTGGACACTTTTGTCCATACTGAGTGCAAATGCGAGATAACGGGGTGTAACTTAACTTCTCCGGATAGTTTAACAGAAAGGCTTTGCAATGGCGAAATAGGGGCAAGAACTTCCTGTTCAATACAAAACCAGAGAGGGGCTCTCTCAGGTGGAAGCGACCAATGAGCCAAATGTCTGAGACTGAATGCATAATAATAAAAAAAAATCTTGGGTAGGCGCACCATTGTCAATCAGCCTATGTAATTTATTGAAATGCAATCTGGGACGTTTACCATTCCAAATGAAGGACTTTGCTATGCTATCAAATTGCTTGAAATAAGAGAGGGGTCTACAGGGAGAGATTGTAGCAGGTAGTTGAATTTTGGAATACAATTCATTTTAATAACATTAAACTTCCCAATCATAGATGAATGTAATGAAGCCTACCTGCCCATTTCACTCTAAAACCTTTTTATTAAAGTGTCAAAATTAACTAAATCACACAAATTTGCTGGGAATAAAATGCCCAAATACTTAATGCCCTGTTTGGGCCACTGGAAGGTGCCCGGCTGAAAAGTCGTTACTAGGCAGTACGCTGTCAGAGCCAAAGCTTCGGATTTAGACCAGCTGACTCTGTATCCTGAGAACTTCGAAAAGGAATTAATAAATCTGTGGAGGCAAGGCATAGATCTAGTGGGGTCGGAGACAAATAATAAAATATAATCTGCGTAAAGCAAAAGCTTATGTGCCATACCACCCGCCACCACCCCTGGAAAATCATCCTCCTTTCTTATCACAGCTGCTAATGGTTCCAGGGCAAGACAGAACAATAATGAGGACCTATCCAGAGTAAAATAATCTGAAATTAATCCTTTTCTTTGTACTGCCACTACCGGGTGTATATAAAGTAATTTAATCCATCCAATAAAAGTATTCCCGAACCCATATATTTCCAAAATCTTAAAAAGATAATCCCATTCTACCATATCAAACGAGTTTTCAGCGTCAAGTGAGATGGCAGTGACCGGAGCCTGATCATTCGCCACTGACCACATGATATTGATGAAACGCCTAATGTTATCAGAAGATCTACGGCCCGAATAAAACCCACCTGATCTAGATGTATAAGAGATGTCATAACTTTACTTAATCAGTTAGCCAAAATTTGTGACAAAATTTTAACGTCTAGCTGGATCAGGGAAATTGGACAGTAATTCTTACACTCGTTTGGATCTTTGTCCTTTTTAAGAATCAGACTGATCCGGGCTTGTATCATGGTTGACAGAAGCTTTCCATTCTTTAATGATTCGTATAAACTTCTAGCAAAAGTGGAGCCAGTTCTGTAGCATAAGATCTAAAAAATTCAGCAGCAAAGCCATCTGGCCCCAGAGCCTTGCCTGTAGGCAAGGCCTTAATTACCTCGCCAAGCTCCTCCAAGTTTATCTCAGAATTAAGAGAATGTTTTTGCTCAGTTGTCAGTTTAGGAAGTTCTAATAGTTCCACAAAGTTTCTGATATCTTCATCATTATACGAAGACATGGAACTATAGAGATCAAGAATTCTTTAAAAGCATTATTAATATCAATGGCTGAGGTAAATATTTCACCACCAGCAGATTTCACTGAGGGAATGGGTAGAAAAAGACTCTCTCTGTTTATATATCTAGCCAAAAGCTTCCCTGCTTTGTCCCCCAATTCAAAGTATTACTGTCTTGCCCTGAATAGAAAAAACTCCACCTTCCGTGACAAAATAGCATTATATCTGTATTTCAATTGGGTCAGTTCTCCGAGGCCATTAGACGACATTCTGCGCTTCAGCTCTGCCTCGGCACTTTTAATATTCCCTTCCAATTCCACAAGTTCTTGTGCTTTGGATTTTTTGGTGAATGAGGCATACTGTATGATCCGGCCCCTAAGACCACCTAGAGTGCCTCACAAAGAGGATACTGAGGACCAGTTGGTCTCCATATAGACATTGATTTCAGCCTTTAGCATTTGTTGGAATTCAGGATTTTGCAAAAGGTATACATTAAAGCACCAACTATATGATTTATTTTTCTCTATATGTGGCAACACCTCTAAACACACCAGTGCATGATCTGAGAATAAAATGTTTCCAACTGAGCAATCAACAACAGATGAAATGAGGTACTTAGATATATCTAAGTATAAGTATATTATATAAAACAATGACTCTTCCTAATTTATTTTTACGCTGTTTGAGACATTTGAATTGTAGATGTTTACTTATCAGTGTAATGACTCCCCTGCTCTTACTCGAGCCAGCACTATAAAAAAAATGGCCACCACATATCTTTTCAAATTTTTCAGCTTCCTGTGGAGAAAGGTGTGTTTCTTGAAGAAACACTATATCATATTTCTTACGCTTAATAAGATAAATAACCTTCCTTCTTTTTATGGGGTACCCCAACCCATTCACATTCCACGTGGAGAGAGACAATCCACTCATATTAACATTTGACATTTTGACATGAAAGAAATAATTGATTGTGTCAAAAACAGGATTATAAAGACCACATTCCAACATTAGTGCAACAGTCAAACCCCGAACAGTGCCCAGAACCAAACAAACAGAAAAAAAAGCGCCAACTGGCGTCCATCCCTCAAAACTCAAACAGTACATGTACACCTACGAGAACCTCCACGACAACTTTGCCGCCAGGTTACTCAAATCCTCTGACTCTATTCAAATTTTGTGAGACAGAATTACGCAGCAAAAAAATAATCTATAAAACAAACTCCAGCCAATAGGCAGAATAAACACAAAGAGCATGTAGGTTCATCCATATAACTGTCCTGACAGTGTATTATTCTACAAAATAAACTCCAGCCGCTAGGCAGAACCAGCACAAAATGAGTGTAGATTCTTCAGACAGTCAAACGAATGTTCAGTGAGCCAGTACATTCGGCTGCAACATGAGTGTAAGCAAATAACTTACTCACTCCAATGACATTGCCAGAAATACTCCACAAAATACACTCCAGCCGATAGGCGGAATAAGCACAAAGAGTGTGTAGATTCATCCACAAAACCGTCCCGAAGGTGTGTTGCTCTAAAAAATAAACTCCAGCAGCTAGGCGGAACCAGCACAAAAAGAGCGTGCAGAATCTTCAAACAGTTAAGCGAATGTTCATGAGCCGGTCCATTCGGCTACAACGTGAGTACCACAAAACGACCCACTCACTCCACTGACTTTATGAAGGATATTGCTTGCTGTGGACATGTGAATGTTTTACGGCCATCCTTAGCATCTATTCTCAATTTGGCCGGGAATATCAGTACAAAAGCGACCTTCTGTTGATGTAAAAGTTTCTTATATTCCTTGAATCGATCACGTTTCTCTCTTGTCGAGTTCGCAAAGTCTGGGAACAAGAAAATGCTGTGGTTCTTTCAAGAAAGCCTTCCTTTACTCCCCGCCTCACGTAACACAAGATCTTTATCGGATGATCTCAGAAATTTGGCCAGAATTGACCGGAGCCCGTCTCCCTCAGCGGATCGCTGAGCTGGAACCCTGTGAGCTCGCTCGATTTCCAGCTTATGGCCTGCTATGTCAAGCAGATTCAGAAAGATCCCGTCCAGGAATTCCACAATATTCTGTCCCTCTGCTCCCTCAGGGACTCCCACGATACGAACGTTATACCACTGCTGGCTACGGTTTTCCATGTCCTCCAACATCTCTCAGACACGCTTCAAATCCACCTTGCTTGCTGGCGGATTAGCAGATAATTCCCTCTCCGATGACTCCAGATAATCGATCCGTTTCTCGACATCCCCCACTCGTGACCACATCAGTAAATTTCACCTCCATGGCAGTGATTGGTCGATGTATCACAGCAAGATCTTCCAAGTCAGCAACGACCTTCTCTCGCCACATTTCCCGCAATTCTTCTCAGGGGTGTCAACCTGAGCATGTAAGTGTCTTTTTATGTCTCCAGAGCCCGAGGATTTTGAAATCTTTGACATATTGTCCTCCTAGAACAGTTATGGAACAGAGTGTATCGAATCTCACCGTTTTATGTCATTAAAAGATATTAAAACTAGCAAAGTGCGCAGAGCTCGCCATTCACACGTCCGATCCTCGCATGGCATCAAGTGATTCCTCTCATCTCTAGATTATTAATTTAGAGCAACATCAATGCCGATAAAAAACATGGATAAATGAGCATTGTTGAAAGCAACTTTGTAGAAATGAACAGAGCCGTGCTGATTAGACTCTCTGACTGACGGCCTATTATGTAAGGGTTGTTTCTGCTCATGAAACTCACCTATGATTGGCTGGATGGTTCTTCAATCAGCCCAAAGTAACAAAACGTAAAGAATATTGTATACAAATCCACCATTTGGACAAGTGGAGCGACAGCTAGAGAGAGGAGAGAGAGGAATAACCTGGTTCGCCAGACCCAGATACGCTGTTGCCCGGCCCTCAGCCACTCCCCAACCTCTGGTGGACAACAGCTCGCTCCTCCCCTGGTGTACGGTAGTTGGTCCTCCGGCCATGGGCAGACGGTCCACGCTCTTTTCTCTCTTTTCTGTTTTTTCTATTCTTTTTTTCTATGGGGGGAATGGCAGCGTGCCTCAGATCCTTGGCGGCTGGCAGTGACGTCTCCGTCCCCGGGTGGACGGTCGCGGCTGCTCCTCGGTTAGCTGGTAGTGGCGAGGACTCCACGACAGCGCATACATCCTTCCCCTTTGTCACCAATGTAACAAGGTTAAAATGGGAAAGGAAAAGGCGGGATCTGGCATCTGGCTGAACAGTCAATATAATATCTAATTTAAACAAAAAGACACAAACACAAATACACATGCGGCAGCTGCGTGCGGCTCTCCCTCTCTCGAAATGCCACATTCCGCTGCACTTATCCCTCTCCTCGCCTGATTAGCCTGATTGGGGGCCGGGCATGTGTAGTCACATAGAGTTTGACTGAGAAGTAATTCTGTAAAATTAGCTGTATTTTATCTATTAATGTTCAGTTTTAAGATAGATTATAAGTTATCCAGCCAAAAGTGAGCTCTCTTTATTGACAATAGCCAGTTTTTGACTGTCCAACCAATTGGTGGATTATTATATTTTCACACTCCATTTTCTTTTAATTTGAGCATAGCTGAGTGAAATCCGTCTGTCACAGTACAGATAAGAGACACGATTCCGATGTCTCAAAGTACATTTTGACAAAATGTGTAGTTACTGTGGTTTGTCTTTAAAGGGCAGTATTGTTGTAATGTTTACCAACTTCTTATATAATATACTGTATGTAAAAATGTTTTGACAGCTAACTTGTTAGGTAAAAAATAAAAGAAAATGTCCTTCATGTGATTAAATCTAAATTACCTGCTTTTTTCTAATAAAAAATCTCATTTAATATGACTGAATCAACCTGATTACAATAGGTTACACAAAATGAATCAACAAAGTATTTTTAAAGTTTAAATCAGGTAGAAATAGATGCTCAATGTAAAGATTACAAATTACCCTTTTTTTTTTTTTCATATGGCTATAAGTAAATACAATCCTTATTTGTAAAGGCTTATGGTAAATCAAATTAGTATATTCCATGTGCTCCCTTTTGTTTTACCCCAGTATTGGTTATTAAAGCAGCATGAAGTTGATTCTGGATTTTAATAATAGAAAAAATGATCTTTAATAGGCCTACAAAATAATTCTGCCTGCATGCGGTGATGTTTTATCCAATCTGGCCACTGAACTAAAACGAATCCATAATGCTATACATACAATTCCGTCAAAGACAAGATGCAGAAAACATGGTTACTTCAGTTTTACTGTTCTTACACTGAACATTCTGTCCCCCTCACTTCTGAAATGATTGCTACGCCCCTGCATTTATGTGATGGCTGAAGGCAGTATGCCCCCCCAATGTGTCTTAAGGGAGAAACCAACACACTCTCACGGCAAAATCGTCAGGATTCGTATGACTATTCTAAATTTGGCTAATTCATATGATATTGTGCGACTGCACTCGTTTGAATTCCTATTACTTTCACTACAGCCAATGATGTCGCTAGTCACCGTTTCCATCTAATATGCAACAATTACTTGCTTCTGTCACACACAACAGCTTCCTATCATGTTTACGCACTCTACTGATTGGTTAAGTTTAGATAAGGTGTTTGGTTAGGGGCTTAATATTAATAAGTATGTCCTTAACACCTCGTGCGCGGAACTCGCGCTTACTTCCGCATTAGACATTTGGATTTTGCACGTGATAAAGTCGTACGAGTTTATGCGACCAACATCGTCCGAGACCATACGAATTAGCCAACTCGTAAATTATGTATGACTTTTCATAAGATCGGGTTGGAGAAACGCATCATGTTGAGTGTATGAATTGCATGTGACTATAAACGAGGAAATTCCGGTGAAGTGTTTTTGAAAGGAAATTATGGTAGTGATTTCTTTTACGATGAAGTATTCAGTAATCTGATTACAATGTTAAAGAAATAGTAATTTGTAGTGGATTACTTTTCCGAGTAATTTACTAAACACCACGAAAAGGGAATACAATTTATTTTATTATTTATTTTTCTACGAACATCTCAGAATTACGCAAGCTCATTATCAACCCATTAAATACGCCTTTAAGATAGAAAATGGCAGACCAAAAATTTGTTTACGTTAAAACACCTCTCCGCTTTCTTTATATATCCTGCACAACTTGATCCACCGATCCGATCGTCGCACAATGGTGCGCGTGCATGTGTTCGGGCGTGATCGCGCCCACAGTCTGGACTGCCCGTCTGGTCAGACAGTCTGTAAGCCGGGAAGGGAATAGGAGGGGCGACGGGCAAGTATTGGGGATGCCACAGGAATGATCCATTAACCCGCATAGCCCACATCCGTATTTATGGATTAACTCCTCATACAGTGGCGCTTAAGGCAGTGTAGTCAATCATATTTGTTGTTTCCCTCCTCACTGAAGTCACCTAAATGTTCCTGTTCTTTTCACTCTACACGCGGAGCACATGCTGGTGAGTTGAAACATTGTTACGATGCACTACTGTTTGTATTAGGCGGGGAGTGGTGGAGCTGGGCTTTTATGTTATACCGCATTTTCCTGGATGAATGCTGCATTGTTGCCGTATTGGTAAATATCAGACGTACCATGATAACCAGAAGGTACACCGAGTACCCAGTGCGACAGTCCACCATGAATAACTTGCAGTTAATGAGTGATAAAAATGATACATTGGCGGGCAGGTTGGGTGTTTGTTGATTAATATCGAGTTTTAACGGAATAGCAAAACGGCCTGTGAGGAGAGAACGATTAGTCCTGAAAGAGAGGACGGGAAGTGATGCCCTTCCTCTCTAATTGCCTTCTCGTGTTCACCCAGACTTCGTCGTTACGGCTTTCACCATGTCGCTTTTACCTGTCTGTCTGCATTTGAAAATGGAAACGGACTCCTCCTTCTCCCGTAATATAACGTGGCTCGTGTCCTGGCACGTTGAATGAACAAAGGGAAACTGACATCATGCTACAGGGAAAGTGGAACATAAAGCAAAATCACATGTTTGGGTCTACACCGTGTTGAAAGACTGTTGAGATGCTGCATATGTGTTGTTGTTTTCAAATACCCCTGTAAACAAAGTCTTACGGTCGCGTGAGCAAATGATGACAGAGTGATGCAAGACAAGTCTTTTGTTGTAGTAGCCTTTGTATTTGGAACGCTTCCCAAACGTTCCAATAGGTGGCGCAAGTTCAATTCTGTTGCTGAGGAACACATGGAGGATGAATAACGTAAACAAGCACATCGATCCTTGCTTTAAAGGCATATTTCACCCAAAATGAAAATTCTCTCATCATTTACTCACCCTCATGCCATCCCATATGTGTATGACTTTATTTCTTCTGCAGAACACAAACAAAGATTTTATAAGAATATCTCAGCTCTGTAGGTCCATACAATGCAAGTGAATGGTGACCAGAACTTTGAGGCTCCAAAAAGAACATAAAGGCAGCATAAAAGTACCATATTTTCCAGAATATAAGCCACGGTTTTTGTTTTATTCATTGTCTGAAAGGTCCTGCGATTTATAGTCCAAAGCGACTTATATACATAATTTATACATTACTGATGTCGGCTGGTCAAATACAAACGCACCAAAGAGATGGTAGAAGCGTTTTAAAGGTGCCAATTCAGAATATTTTGCCTATACAAAGTAATTTATGCTACCAGTTTAAATATTTAGTCCATCATAACACTATTGTCGTAATAAACGCTAGACCGCTGTCAAACACTACTCCTCACATGCCCAGAAAATTACGTTTCATCTCACTCAGTCAGTGAACCGGATAATTAATACAGTGCAAAGAGGGTTGCAAATATGAGAAATATCCACAGTCGCTGATGTTAATGAATGAGTAGAATACAACAGGCATATTGTTTTACTCACACTGACTAAAAGCCGTTTATTTGTGCACAGCATAGAGTTACAGATGTTATAAACAGATGTGGCTTACTTGTCGCATTTCTTTCATGAGACATAAAAAAAATATAAGACTGTTACACAAAATTACTTAAAGCAAATTCTCCTGTTTAAAACAAGCCCAAAAATACCATGATATGATGTGTAGGTTCTGAAGTACTGTAATCTTCACAGAATGCATTTGACATCTGAACCGGTGAAGGGAAGTCTGGCAGCTGCTCCCGGGAGCTAATGCACACTCTGTTAGTGCGACTTATACACAGATGCAACTTATCTGTGTTTTCTTTTCTCTCAACAACGCGATTTTGACCCTGTGCGATTTATAGTCAGATGCGACTTTATTTCCGGAAAATACGGGACTCCAGTGGTTAAAACTTTAGAAGTGATATGATAGGTGTGGGTGAGAAACATATCAGTATTTAAGCCATTTATTACTTATAAAATTCCACTTCCACATTCTTGTTCTTTTGTTTATGGTAATTTGCATTCTTTGTGCACATCGCCACCTACTGGGCAGGGAGAAGAATTTATAATAAAAAAGTATTTAAATATTGATTAAATGCTTCTCATCCACACCTACTATATCTCTTCTGAGGACAAGGATGGTACCACTGGAGTCGTTTGGATTACTTTTATGTTGCCTTTATGTGTTTTTATTTTTTTTTATTTTTTATTTTTTATTTTATTTGCTTCAAAGTTTTGATCACCATTCACTTGCATTGTATGGACCAACAAAGCTGAAATATTCTTCTAAAAATCTTTGTTTGTGTTCTGCAGAAGAAAGAAAGTCATACACATCTGGGATGGCATGAAGGTGAGTAAATGATGAGAGAATTTTCATTTTTGGGTGAACTATCCCTTTAAACTCAGCCAAATTGAATGAAGCAAGGACTGGGTGATTCTTCAGCAGAATAATAGAAAAAAAGGAATCTTAAATGTTGCCAGAGTTTAGTCTAATAGTCATATAATTCTGTTTTATAAAAGGGTTATAACATGACCTTATTGTCTACACTGTTTACTAAATATGCTTGCAGTAGAGAGTTGTGAAATTTAAGGATATATATAAGATGTGAACTACAATATACTTTCATTTGGTGTCTTTTCCTATGTTTTTCTGCAATCAGAAGGATCAGAGATGTTCTGAATGAAAGGTGGATCTGGCAGCTTTTCAATAACAATGCTGGAGAACTTGAGTGGAGATCACATTGATCGACCTGCCCTGAGATCATCCACATTCAGCTTCTTTGACCTGTTCACTCTGCCACATTACCTTCACATGGATGGGAGCAGTCATCCGTTCAGGAGGTAAAACTTCATCATGTCTTGAATGGAACATGTCTGGGCTGGGATTTTGTTACTATCATTAAAATAATAGTTGGGTCTCAACACTTTATTGAAATGAGTTGGCAAGACTTTAACACATTAAACACAAAACACGGGAAGTTGAAATTAAATGTCAAGTAGTGATAGCAGTGTCCTGCAGTGGGACAAGGGGCAATGATGTGACACTAATTTTTTTGCTCGGATCTATTAAGTTATTCAAAAATACAATTCACACAAAACAATGACTTGAATACACATCTTAACATGTTTTTAATTACTGACTTCAAAGTAATTTTTATATTTTTACAGGGCTTAAAGTAAAAATTTTTTTAATGTGGCTAGCAGGGCGTGGCCGAGCGAAGACGGTGCATAGCGAGGCCGGGTTGGCACCTGGGGCGAATTATCTCTCGCAGCTTTTGGCGATTACGGTGTTAGCGGGCGAGAGATAAAGTCGCAGCCAGAGCCGCAACAGTGAGAGACACATGGAGAGAGAGAGACGCATGCAGCCGGGTTGACGTGTGCATTCCACGTTGGGCTGAAAAGCCAACAGTGAGAGAGACACACAGAGCTATGTGTGGGGGTCAAGGATTGTGTGCTGAAAAGCAATTTTATGTTGTGTCACACTGAAAAGTGTTTTTAATAAATGTCTTACGTTTGGATGTTTGCCTGGCTCCCGCTTCCTCCTTCATAAGAAAGGCAGAGGTCTGCCACATTGGTGCGGAAACCCGGGACTTTGGAGGAGGATGGATGCACTGTTATGGAGTTCTTGTCACTGGTTGAAGATCGGAGGCAGTCCAGCTGGCTGAGGACCGTTTGGTGGCGTATTCAGGGGCCAGCGAGCCCTCTTCTGTCTCTCTTTCTCTCCTTCCTCTCTCTCTCTCTCTCTCTTTCTCCCTCTCAAGCTTAAATTCTTGAAAAATAAATGTTGGCATAAGTACTGCAGAATAATGCAGAATATTGTGTAATCAACATGTAGGTTCACAAAAAATCAGTTAGGACATCTTTAGACCCTCATGACTGTGTGAAGTTTAATATGGTGTATTTTTTTGTGTGGATTTTCTCCCTCTTTTTCTCCCAATTTGGAATGCCCAATTCCCAATGTGCTCTAAGTCCTCGTGGTGGCGTAGTGACTCGCCTCAACCCGGGTGGCGGAGGACGAATCTCAGCTGCCTCCGCGTCTGAGACTGTCAACCCGTGCATCTTATCACGTGGCTTGTTGAGCGTGTTACCGCGGAGATACATCGCATGTGGAGGCTTCACGCCATCCACCGTGGCATCCACGCACAACTCGCCACGCACCCCACCGAGAACGAACCACATTATAGCGATCACAAGGAGGTTACCACATGTGACTCTACCATCCCTAGCAACACGGGCCAATTTGGTTGCTTAGGAGACCCGGCTGGAGTCACCCTGGGAAAACATTTTGATATTCTTTACTCAAAAATAAAAAATAAAACTTTTTCGAAATTAATTATTAAGTTGTGTACACTAATGTATTCAAGGTGCAAGGAAAGTGTTTTAATGCCATTTACCTGATGGTTACAGCACATGACATTTTTAAATCAATTTGTTTTGTAGAAAATGCAAGAAATGTTTTTCAAAAATGAATGAAATCAAATTATACACAAAAATTACATTTCTACAAACCTGATGTGTGTTTTAAAAAAAGATTTGTAAAAGATTTCTCATTTTTATGACCTCAAACTACCTTATTTGTCATTGACCCAGATTGATACTGTAAATAAGACCCGATCACCCTGTACTTCATCTAAAACTATTTTAAACAGTATTTTTATGATGTGGCAGTTTTTTATGACCTCATATTAACTGAGAGACTACGTGGAATATTTGTATCTATAAAAATGTACTTGATACACCTATGATTTAAATAAACAAGAAAAGTTTTTTTTATATGGTGAAAAGAAATGGTGACTAGTTACAGCACCTAAAATATTCATTTTCCATAATATATTCATGTAAATTTCAATCTAAAATCTTTGTTGAAAAAAAAAGTTGATGTCCATGTTGTTTGTCAACTACTGGCATACTCACATCCTGCTATACATACTCATATCCTGATATTTGTTTGTGCATTCTTGTGGTACCATTGTAACATTTACCCCAAATCAGTCATTTTTTAAAATATTCTCACAATGTGTGACATTCCTCAACTTACTACGTGTCAAAGGACCCACAAATCTATTTAGCATCGATATGATGCAATGGGAGACAAGACAAAACATGTTCCAGGAACTGTGACAGATTAATCAATAGGAATGTAAATTCAATGAGAGCAGATCAGACCATTGTGAAATGGATCAGATCTTTCCAGGCCAAAGTCAACAGAGTACAGTCAACCCAGCAGTTGATGCATGTTTACAAAATAATACTTGGATTTTAAGTTTACCTTTTATGATGAAAGCTAGATTTTTACATTTTCTGATGAGTGAATGTTGTGGGTGTTGCTAGGGCAATGCAGTTGCTAAGGCGTTCTGAGTGGTTGCTAGGGTGTTCTAGGTGGTTACTTACTGGCCCAAGTCTCTATGATGCTCTGGTTTCTAAATATGGCTCAGGTTGCACCTTCAAGTAAATCTATGAGATTATCCGCGCATTAAGTTTGATTGCTTGGAAAAGTGATAACACACTTTTCACTCATGTCCGTAGCACAGACAGTGCACGATGAGTTACAAACCGAAGTTAAATACATAGGTTCAGTGCTTTCGAAACAACATGATCAAAAGGGAAATTGACATTTTACAGATGCTTTTATCCAAAGCAACTTACAGTGCCCTTATTACAGGGACAATCCCCCTGGAGCAACCTGAAGTTAAGTGCCTTGCTCAAGGACACAATGGTGGTAGCTGTGGGAATTGAACCAACAACCTTTTGCTTACTAGTTCAGTGCTTTAGTCCACTACGCCACCACCACTCCTGTTGATATGTTGCTTCCCTTCCACCTCTAAAGCACATATGTAACCATATGTTTAACCACACTTCCAGCTTC
The DNA here is from genome assembly GCF_019703515.2 of Myxocyprinus asiaticus. Classification (NCBI taxonomy): domain Eukaryota; kingdom Metazoa; phylum Chordata; class Actinopteri; order Cypriniformes; family Catostomidae; genus Myxocyprinus; species Myxocyprinus asiaticus. The sequence goes on from NC_059391.1 coordinate 15,088,575, forward strand.
CATCTTTAAGAAAATTAAGCCATATTCAGAACTTTGCACTGCCCAAATGCCAACTTTTTTGATGCCATGCCAGCTAATCACTATTTTACTAGTATGTCAAAAGCTGTTTGGAAGCAGCATATCCTCTTCTGAGAATTTAGTTATCAGTGTGGAGCAGTAAGAAGCCTCTTCTCCAATTATCCAGCTTATCTCTTTCAGTTTAAAACTCACCTCACACCTCACAAGAGAAGCATGTTGTCATTCCCTTGCATTGGGGAGTGAAAGAAAGAGAGATTTGGTTTTGTGTTGCACAACTATTAAACGAGAACTGTTTATCTTTGTGGGCGTGTGTGTGTTTGACAGAGAGTGAGCGAGATTGCGGTAAGGACTGGAATAAACTGTTAGATGGAAGGAAATTGGTTTCTCAACAATAAAACGATAGTGTCCTCCCCTTTTGCTAATCTGGCTGCATCTCTGTTGTTAATGTGACTATATTAACCCCTCCCTTTCTCTCACTCTGTATTGCAGTTCTTGACTAACTGTACCGTGTCTCTTATTCCCCTGTTTAAAACCATGAGGACTCTGTACCGGTTGAAGTTAGTGAGTTCTCCAAATCTGAGTCAACTGGGGAAAAATGAAAAGGCTTCATTGGAAGAGAGAGGATCGGGCCCTAATGCCATATGGAACAGGTTGGTGCGTGTGTTGTGTGTTCAGTGCATGTCTATAAGTGTCATGAACTGAGCAAGACGTCTTTTGTCATTTCATATCTGCACACTTCTTTGCAGCATTCACAACGCAGTTATTGCTGTCTTCCAAAAGAAAGGGTTGGCGGACAACGAACTCTTTACACTTAATGAAGGTGTAAGGTAAAACAACATGAAATGAATTGTTTGAGTAGATACAGATCTTTTGTTTGTTTATGAAAAGATTGCTGTGGGCAGGATTGTGAATTATTTAGTTCACTATAAGCATTGTGTAGAATGTAAACGTCGGCAGTTGTGGTCTGGAGTCTTTCTCATTATCAGCACAAAACAGCCAAGAGAGGACAGAGAGCCTCCGTTATTATGTAACTATTACAAGAATTATAAATTGTGAAACAAAAGTGTTCCAACTAATTTGGTAAATCTTACAAACCATGACCGGGTCATATTTCTCTGCAAAAAAAGAGAGAGTTATATATATATAAAAAATGAAGCCATTAAAAGGATAGTTCCCTCAAAAATTTTAATTATTTTATTATTTTCTCAAGTTGCTTGAAACCCATGTGAATTTCATGGAACACAAAATGTGATTCGTTGTCATTTTCTTAATGCAAAATATGACTCAAAAAATTATTTTAGCCTATTTTTAAGATTTGCGCATTTCAATTCTATAACAAAATTCAATTGTGTTTTTTTTTTTTAACTAAAATACATAAAATATTTAGTTTTGTTAATGTTATTTTGTTAAAGATTACTCAATTTGATGGAATTTTGTTACAATTATTTGTTTAAAATTATGTTTTTGTGAAATCCACCCAATAGTAATTTATTCTAAAGTAAAATTCCCTAATTCTTCAAACTGCCATATTACTCTGTATATATTATGATTGCTCCTTTTAAATATTTTTTATTGTGTCTTAAAAATTCTGCTCTGTTTTATTTTATCAGGCAACTATTGAAAACAGAGCTGGGCTCATTTTTCACAGAATACCTTCAGGTGAGACATCTAGAAAATATCTGTTCATCCAGCCGAATGTGTTTGTTCGAAATAATTCAGTAAAAAATTAATTAATTTAATTTGCTTATCTTTTCCCCATTCTCAGAATCAGCTGTTGACTAAAGGCATGGTTATTTTACGGGACAAAATAAGGTTTTATGAAGGTATACCCAGACAAAATGCATTTTCTTGTAGCATAAAAGTTCTGCTTTTTATTTTATTTTTTACATTTTTATAGACTTTTTCTCATTTACAAAATGTTGATGCAGTAAATACACTTGAAGTCAGAAGTTTACATACACCTTAGCCACATTTAATCTCAGTTTTTCACAATTCCTGACATTTAATTTTAGAAAACATTCCCTGTCTTAGGTCAGTTAGGATCACTATTTTAAGAATGTGAAATGTTAGAATAATAGTAGAGAGAATGAATTATTTCATTCCGAGTGGTTCAGAAGTTTACATACAATTTGTTAATATTTGGTAGCATTGCCTTTAAATTGTTTAACTTGGGTCAAACTTTTTGAGTAGCCTTCCACACGCTTCTCACAATAAGTTGCTGGAAATTTGGCCCATTCCTCCAGACAGAACTGGTGTAACTGAGTCAGGTTTGTAGGCCTCCTTGCTCGCACACGTTTTTTCAGTTCTGCCCACAAATTTTCTGTCGGATTGAGGTCAGGGCTTTGTGATGGCCACTCCAATACCTTGACTTTGCTGTCCTTAAGCCACAACTTTGGAGGTATGCTTGGGGTCATTGTCCATTTGGAAGACCCATTTGCGACCGAGCTTCTCATGTCTTGAGATGTAGCTTCAATATATCCAAATAATTTTCCTTCCTCATGATGCCATCTATTTTGTGAAGTGCACCCGTCCCCCCTGCAGCAAAGCACCCCCACAACATGATGCTGCCACCCCCATGCTTTACAGTTGTGATGGTGTTCTTCAGCTTGCAAGCCTCACCCTTTTTCCTCCAAACATAACGATGGTCATTATAGCCAAACAGTTCAATTTTTGTTTCATCAGACCAGAGGACATTTCTCCAAAAAGTAAGATCCTTGTCCCCATGTGCACATGCAAACAGTAGTCTGGCTTTTTTGTAGCAGTTTTGGAGCAGTGGCTTCTTCCTTGCTGAGCAGCCTTTCAGGTTATGTTGATATAGGACTCGTTTTACTGTGGATATAGATACTTGTCTACCTGTTTCCTCCAGCATCTTCACAAGGTCCTTTGCTGTTGTTCTGGGATTGATTTGCACTTTTCGCACCAAACTACATTCATCTCTAAGAGACAGAATGCGTCTCCTGAGCGGTATGATGGCTTTGTGGTCCCATGGTGTTTATACTTGCGTACAATTGTTTGTACAGATGAACGTGGTACCTTCAGGTTTTTGGAAATAGCTCTTTTTTTTTCCTGTAGTCTTGGCTGATTTCTTTTGATTTTCCAATGATGTCAAGCAAAGAGGTACTGAGTTTAAAGGTAGGCCTTAAAATACATCCACAGGTACACCTCTAATTCAGTACACCTCCTATCAGAAGCTAATTGGCTAATTGGCTAAAGGCTTGACATAATTTTCTGGAATTTTCCAAGCTGCTTAAAGACACAGTTAACTTAGTGTATGTAAACTTCTGACTTGCTGGAATTGTGTTATAGTCAATTAAAAGTGAAACAATCTGTCCGTAAACAATTGTTGTAAAAAGTACTTGTGCCATGCACAAAGTAGATGTCCAAAGCGACTTGCCAAAACTATAGTTTGCTAATATTAAATCTGTGGAGTTGTTAAAAAATTAGTTTTAATGACTTCAACCTAAGTGTATGTAAACTTCTGACTTCAGCTGTACATACTGTACAACCCCAATTCCAAAAAAGTTGGGACAGCATGAAAAATGCTAATAAAAACAAAAAGGAGTGATTTGTAAATTATATTCACCCTTTGCTATATCAAAAGCACTACAACTACACATTATATGATGTTTTTCCTTGTGAATTACATGTTTTTTTTTTAAATGTACAGTAATTTCAAATCAGATGATTGCAACACGCTCCAAAAAAGTTGGGACAGTCGAGTGTTTACTACTGTGAAACATCACCATTTCTTCTAATAACACTTATTAAGCATTTGGGCACTGAAGACACACGTTTGTTAAGTTTAGAAAGTGGAATTTTCCCCCAGTCATCCATTATGCAGGTCTTTAGCTGCACAATTGTACGGGGTCTTTGTTGCCATATGGTGTGCTTCATAATGCGCCACACATTCTCAATTGGAGACAGGTCAGGACTGCAGGCAGGCCAATCTAGAACCCACATTCTCTGCTTACACAGCCATGCACTAGAAATCTGGGCAGTATTTGGTTGAAGTTGCCCTGCTGGAAAATGCAGGGACTTCCCTGGAAAAGACGGTGTTGGATGGCAGTGTATGTTTCTCCAAAATGTGTACATATCAGTCTGCATTCATGGTGTTCTCACAGTTGTGCGAGTTACCCATGCCATGGGCACTGACACACCCCTGGCCCGTACAGACACTGGCTTTTGGATCTGATGCTGATAACAGTTTGGATGGCCCTTTTCCTCTTTGGCCCGGCTAACACAATGACTTCGTTTCTCAAAAACTATTTGAAATGTGGACTCTTCAGACCAAAAAACATAATTCCACTGATCTACTTTCCATCTAAGATGAGACTGAGCCCAGAGAAGTTGGCAGTGCTTCTGGACAGTGTTGATGTAGGGCTTCTGCTTTGCATAGTAAAGTCTTAACTTGCATCTGTGGATGCAGCGGTGAATAGTGTTGACTAACAAAAATTTACTAAAGTAATCCCAAGCCCATGTTCATGATATCCATCACAGATGAATGATGTTTTTTTAAGACAATGACGTCTGAGGGATCAGAGATCACGCGCATTCAGAAGTGGTTTTCGTCTTGCCCTTTATGCGCAGAGATTTGACCAGGTTTCTTGAAGCTTTTAACTATATTGTGCACTGTAGAGGGTGAACTGCCCAAAATCCTTCCAATTTGTCTTTGGGGAACATTGTTCTCAAAGTGCTAGATTATTTGCTGAAGTATCTGTTGGCAAATTGACAAGTCTCGAATGATCTCTGCTCTTGAAGGACTAGGCTGTTTTTGGAGGATCCCTATATACTATGACAGGACTGCCTCACCTGTTTAACATATCCTGTTTCACATCGCCTTGTTATTTCAACTCATAAAATTGTTATTAGTCTTAAATTGCCCCTGTCTCAACTTTTTTGGAGCGTGTTGCAATCATCTGATTTGAAATTACTGTACATTTTCAAACGACAATGAAATTCACAAGGAAAAACATCATATAATGTGTAGTTGTAGTGCTTTCAGTATAACAAAGGGTGAATATTATTTACAAATCACTCCTTTTTGTTATATATACTGGGTTGTATATAACACAGTATTACCCTTCTACAAACTGGTTTTCTCTGGCTGAAAATAGGTCAAAAATTATTGGACTCTTTGGCCGAGACTTGGGACTTCTTCTTTTGTGATGTTCTTACTATGCTTCAAGCCATCTTTCACCCTGTCCAGGTACTGTTCTTTCAGACTATGAAATAAAGTGTCAGACATCCATCCATAAGCACGTAATTACAAATGTCTGCACAAATGAAAGCAGTGTTGTCTGAAGGTGTTTGTATATTGATGATACCTCAGGGGAAGGAGCCGTCAGTGCGTCAGCTTGCTCTGCTGCACTTTCGAAACACCATTACCCTTAACGTGAAGCTGGAAGAGGCTCTGTCCAGACCACGAGCCCGTGTCCCCCCCTCCATTGTCCAGATGCTGTTGGTGTTACAGGTACACAGGGATTGGGAGTGGGTCTGTATCACTGTCTGTATTCCCAGTTCAAAAACAGTTAGATCATATGAAAGCTACACCCATACTGTCATGAGTTGCACCTAAAAATTATAACATAGTGACTTCAGGGAACAGGTAATTTCCATATGATTTCAGCAATTGTGTCATGTTGACTGAAACAATAATCATAAGTCTTGTGTGTCTCAAATAAAATGACTATAATTAGTATTTCAGAAGGGATACAGGAAGCGAGTCGAAGTAAGTCCCAAATTCACAAACTGTTCTTAAGAAAAAAATTCTTAACCATTTTCTTCTTGTTTTCTGAATTAAGCAAAAAGTTACAAATAACTTCTAAAGAAAGTTCTTATCTTTTTTCTTTAAATTGTTCTTCAGAAAAAAATTGATTTTAAAATCTTAAAGTTAAGATAACCTCACAGTTAATCTCTAAAGGTAAGATGTTTAATGAATTTACTGGGTTGTTTTAAATGTCATAATGGGCTGTTTATGTAGAAATGGGATTTTAGATGAAAACATGTTTTTGACTGGTTTTTGTTTTATGATATTTTTATTTTGAGCTTTCACACCATGTAAATGTTATCACGAAATTCAAACAATAAATGTTGTTTTCATGCTAATTAATTCAAATGGATGGACTGCATAGCACTCCATAGAGTCCATAGAAACATACAGCATTTACATTATAACAATGGTTAACACATAGATAAAATTGTCATTAAGATTTACCATTATTGAAGTATTCAATTTGCTGTATTAGACAAGGCAACCTCATGAGCAGGCAAGTATAATCAGACAATGTCAAAGCATGTCATTTAAGAATAAAAAGTGATAGTTCATCCAAAAATGTAAATTCTCTCATCATTTACTCAACCTCATGCCATTCCAGATGTGTATGACTTTCTTTCTTCTGCTGAACACAAACAAAGATTTTTAGGAGAAAATCTCAGCTCAGTTGGTCCTTACAATGCAAGTGAATAGTGGCCAAAACTTTGAATCTCCAAAAAGCCGCAAGCGTTTATGCCGATTTAAGCATGATGTCATCATCAGTTGCAAAAAAACAAATGCACATATGCATCATGAATGACAGGAGAACGTTGTGGGACACAGAAGAGGTGAGGTGCCTTTTATATACTGCATATGCATGAGTGAGCGTGCTACTAGCTGTGTCCTCAGAAAATATCTTTTCTAAGCATCAGATGTAGTAGTCTTCTCCTGGACATGTACAACTGCTGAATTACAGCATGCGACACACAGAGGCGCAAGTGTTGTTAACTCATAATGACATCAAATTAATAGAAAATACACACAAATATATAGACCCGCATTTGAGATGATGTAAGTTGATGACGAAAAAGCATAGAAAATCATGTGTGAATCTGAAACCAGACCAACGCTGCGGGGGGTGCCGGGAACAGTCGCATTCGGTTTCTGACAGCAGAAAATGTGCCTAGTGTGAAAACCACCTAAAAGTAATCCATACGACTCCAGTTGTTTAATCTATGTCTTCAGAAGCGATATGATAGGTGTGGGTGAAAAACAAATCAATATTTAAGTCCTTTAAGATTTGAAAAATGAATTCAAATCACTAAAAACAACAGTAGAAGAATGTGAAAGTGGAGATTTATAGTAAAAAAGGGCTTAAATATTTATCTGTTTCTTGCCCACACCTATCATATTACTTCTGAAGATTAAACCACTGGATTACTTTTATGCTGACTTTTACTTTTACTATTCGCTTGCATTGTAGGGACCTACAGAGTTGAGATATTTTTCTACAAATCTTTGTTTGTGTTCAGCAGAAGAAAGAAAGAAAGTCATACACATCTGAGTAAATGATAAGAGAATTTTTTATTTTTGGGTGAACTATCCTTTTAAAGGTGCAGTATGTAAGACTCAGAAACCCTTGTTATTATTGACACCTGTGGCCATTAAGTGAACTGCAGCCAGCTGCCTGTTGCTCGTGCTTGTGCACACACTCTATAGGGACATGAGCGAGCGAGCATCGACCAAAACAATGACGTAACGTACAAAGAGACTGAACGTGATTCACCGACATCATGCTGACAGATGAGGTAGCATAATTAAAATTACACAGTTATGATTGATTTATTACAAACTTTGAGACTGTATATTATATTTGACTGTCCAGTGCTGGAACAGGGCTAAAACAAAGTGTGGATATAGGTCTGACTATGCGAGACTGTAGTTTGAAGTAATCACTTTTCTTTGCATGATACATTGACTGCATTTATACGATAGCCTATGTCGGCGTTAGCTAGCTAGGCAGCTTTATCAATAGCTGTTAGCTAAATTTGGTGGATGATGACAGTAGCTGTTTATAAAATAGACTGTACATTATAAATATGTTGACAATTCAGTTTTGATGTGATTCCATCACAACTGTCATTTTTATATATTGATGCGCTATTGTTTTATAATAATAGAATGTATATATTTTCTGTATAACCAAGTTAGGTTACACTAATGAAGGGGTCTTTTTGCATTATCTTGAACATTGTCTAGCATTCATTTCATGTATTATTGTAGTTTATCTTGCTGAATAATTACAGATTAACATTGACATTAACCTGACTTTTAGTATAAAGAGAAGATCGTTGAAATTATTTGAAAGTGCTGGGAGCCGGATGTTTGCTGGATTCCATCTCTAAGATAACGTTACCTAGTGTTGCAGTTTGTTGTCGCTGTTGAATAGCAGAAGAGAAGCGATTACTGTCTGAGGCAAGGCTCTCGGGAGCGCACATAAACGTCACATCCTTTGGATTTTCACGGCAAAAGCGACCCGCTCCCTTCACATGAAAATCAGTCTACAGGCTTTAATAGGCAACCTAGGAAGTCCAGGAAGGGCTAATTTTTTACGTTGCGTTACAAGCCGTTCAGACATTGGCAAAAAAAAGGCGAATATTACATGAAAAAAGTTACATATTGCACCTTTATGAAAAAAAATTGATGTTCTTAAGAAAATATTCAAGAACTTCTCAGGAATGTTTCAAGAATTGCACTTAGGAACATTCTTACAAACTTGTTATAATTTATCCTAAGAACTTATGCTTATTCTTTTTTTAACATTTTCGTGAATCTGACCCCTAATTTAAAAAAAGTGGTAACCTGCAATTGTTAGCTCAAGGATCTTTTTCTACTTGATGTAACTCATAAAAATTACTTTTCTGGTATAACCTAATTTGTCAGGTAGATTTAGTCAGATTAAATAACTTTTTGACTTGAATAAAATCTTTTATTTAGATTTTGCTACATGAAGCACATTTTTTAGGTTACCTGACATTCTTTTTTTTACAGCATGGAAATTTCAGGGAATTTTAAAATGGTGTGTTCCAGAACTGGAAAACTAAAGGAAATTAATACAATCTTAAAAGTCATGAAAATTTCTATAATGAAAATATGTGTTTTTAGTTATGCTCTGCTCTAAAAGATTTCATCAGCTAGATATTGCTCTTGTGTAGAGTAAAATTTTATCACAACAAGCCATAGTTATGCCACATGTAAATAAACCATTTTATGGTTTTTCAAGTGAACTTTTTAATGAATTTGTCGAGTGATTCATTAGCGATTCAGTTGAAATCAAAAAGCTTTTATCCAGTAATCACAAACGACTAGAAAGATCTTGGAAATTCAAGTGTAGGAACACTGTAAAAAAGTAATCTTCATGTCTCTCAGGGGGTTCATGAATCTAAAGGTGTGAGTGAAGAATACCTGAAGTTGGAGTCTCTCATTCAGAAGGTTGTGTCACCATACCTGGGCACACTTGGATTGCGATCTCATGAGTGCGGTGCTTCACTGTGCTCCTGTGTTACTGGTGAGAGATTAAAGTTGATGACTTTGGAACAAAAATGTTGTCAATGTTTAGATTCCTGATTTTAAGGATAAGTTCACCCAAAAATGAAATTCTGTCATCATTTACTCAGCCTCAGGGTCGTTCCAACCTGGTGTTATTTTCTTTCTTCCGTGAATCACAAAATATGGTGTTACATAGCAGAATGTCCAAGCTACTCTTTGCTATACAATGAAAAAAGATGGTTATATGAGAAAGTTCCCTGTTGACCTCTCTCATCAACAAGGCATTTCCATCCGCAGAACTGCCGCTCACTGGATGTTTTTTGTTTTTGGCACAATTCTGAGTAAATTCTAGAGACTTTTATGCATGAAAATCCCAGGAGATCAGCAGTTACAGAAATACTCAAACCAGCCCGTCTGGCACCAACAATCATCCATGCGATTATCTAAACAGCCAATCGAGAGGCAGCAGTGAAGTGCATAAAATCATGCAGATACGGGTCAGGAGCTTTAATGTTCAGATCAACCATCACAATGGGGAAAAAATGTGATCTCAGTGATTTGGACCGTGGCATGATTGTTGATGCCAGACGGGCTGGTTTGAGTATTTCTGTAACTGCTGATCTCCTGGGATTTTCACACACAACAGTCTCTAAAATTTACTCAGAATGGTGCCAAAAACAAACAAAAAACATCCAGTGAGCGGCAGTTCTGTGGACGGAAGCACCTTGGCCAGGCTGGTTCGAACTGACAAAGTCTTCGGTAACTCAAATAACTGCTCTGTACAGTTGTGATGAGAAGAATATAATATCAGAATGCTATTCTGAGATGCGGGTTGGTGCTGTTTTGGCAGCACAAGGGGGACCTACACAATATTAGGCAGGTGGTTTTAATGTTGTGGCTGATCGGTATATACAGCCAAAAAGGGAAAAAGCACCATACAAGTTGTCCATACAACTCTTGTGTTATATTCCAGGCCTTCTAAAGCCATACAATATCTTTGCGTGTGGAACTGGCTGAAATTTAAGCCATAATTCACTGATAATTTCTCATCCACCAAGGCTCTCAAATCTTATTCGCTCATGTGTTCAATTCAGGTTTGGCATCATTTGATGCCAAGTGGCATTGGTTCTCTTGTGTCACATGATATTATCAGTGAATAACAAATTAAACTTGAGTTTGTTCCTCACACAAAGCGATCACTTAGAATATAGTGCATGAGTCATACAGACTATTTTTATTATACTTTAATGGTACATTTTTGCCCTTTTTGGAGCTTGGTAGTATGGAAAACAGGCATTCTGCATAGAATCTACTTTTATGTTTCATCAAAGAAAAAAATAATAGCCTTGGAACTACATGAGGTTGAGTCAAAATTTTGATCTTGATATGTATTTTAACTCTCCTATTGCGTTCGGGTCATTTTTGACCCTGTAGAGGTAAATCATAATTTTTAAATACCACATCATTTTTCATACGGGAATCAAAATTTGTGACTTTGTCAAGACTACATAATTCAACATAATTCAATAACATAATTATTATTCTTATTATTTTATTTTTTCTTCAGATTTTTATAAGAAATTATTTAAGAGATATAACCATTTTTATAAAATTGTTACATCTTTTGCATTCCCGGGTCAATTTTAACCCGGGCATCAATTGTGGCTTTACACATGATATTATGCAGATATTTTCACACATTTATGAATTAGATTTTTCGTAAAAATACTTTACTTACATTTAGCCTCTTTCCCAAACTCACACACTTTTTTGTCTCAAAATGGGACTGCATCTTGTTTACAAACATGTACACACATACACAGAACTGACAAAACATATGTAACAAACATAAGAAATAAACTATATCAAAGGGAAAAATGCCTAAAGAGAGGTGTGGCAAGAGCAGAAGTTCAAGCACACATAGTCTGAAGAAAAGTCCACATTTTACTCTGCCGCCCTCTACAGACTGATCTGATAATGAACCAGCTTGCAGCATACTCGCACATTAAAGAGGCCCTGTTATGCTTTTTGGGATTTTACTTTTCCTTTAGTGTGTAATATAGCTGTTTGTGCATGTAAACAGTCTGCAAAGTTACAAAGCACAAAGTCCACGCCAAAGGGAGTTGCTCTCTCCCACAGAAAACACTGCTCCTGAACTGCCTGAAACACCTGGTTTGCAGACTAGCCATTACTTCCGTGACATAGCTACATCACTATGTAACACATTTGCATAATGCCTGCCTAATGCCCAGGAGCTGAAATTCGGTTATGGTAAGGGACGTTACATTTCCGACACATGCTCTAAGCAGTTGACCAGTCACAACAGACTGGGCCAGCTAACCAATCAGAGCAGACTAGGCTTTTCAGAAAGGGGGGCTTTAAAGAGACAGGAGCTACAACAGAGCGTTTCAGTGAGAGGGTCAAAAGAGGTGCTGCAGCAATGTAAAATATGAGAAAAATAATGTGTTTTTTGAACATTAAAGCATGTAAACATATTCTAGTAAACCCCAACAATAAAATTATGAACCTGTAAATGAGCATAATATGGGCTTTTTAATATGGGATCAAAATACCGTCAAAAGTATTGCGGTCACGGATCCAAAAATAATAAGCGTGAATCAAAACAATAAGCACGAAAATAAATAACAAGCGCAGATCAAAATAACAAGCACAGATCAAAATAATTAGCACAGATCAAAAAATAACAAGCATGAATCAAAAATATATAAACACATTTAAAATATGCTGCAAAAAAAGAAAAATTAAAGCAAAGTCATACGAATTGCAAACAAAATCATGTTTTCCTTGGTTATAATGCTGTTTTTGGTGCTCTGACAATTTTGCTCATATTTTAATATTTTTTTTTTTTTTTGCACGCTTACGCTGTATTTTTCTTTGCCTTTGTTTGCAAATTCTGCACTTGGTTTTCCAAAACTTGCGAGTAGAGTTTCATGTAAATCAGGGGGCGTTTTGCGTCCCCATTGGTCCACTTTGGAATGGACCTCGTCGGGCCCATTGGGGGGGGTGGGGTTCTCCCCTTTTCTCCCCAATTTTGGCATGCCCAATTCCTAATGCACTCCAAGTCCTCGTGGTGGCATAGTGACTCACCTCAATCCGGGTGGCGGAGGACGAATCTCAGTTGCCTCCACGTCTGAGACCATCAGTCCACGCATCTTATCACGTGGCTTGTTGAGCGTGTTACCATGGAGACATAGTGCGTGTGGAGGCTTCACGCTATTCTCCGCGGCATCCACACACAACTCACCACGCGCCCCACCGAGAGCGAGAACCACATTATAGAGACCACGAGGAGGTTAACCCAACGTGACTCTACCCACCCTAGCAACCGGGCCAATTGGTTGCTGAGGAAGCCTGACTGGAGTCACTCAGCATGCCCTGGATTCGAACTTGCGACTCCAGGGGTGATAGTCAGCATCTTTACTTGCTGAGCTACCCAGGCCCCCCGGTCCACTAGTTCTTGATCGACAGCTCCTCCTCTAGCCAATCATTCGAAGAGGGGAGGTGACGTCACTCCAATGCGACTCGATGCTCAATCGCACGATGGTAGATGAAGATGGATAACCGTCAGTTTGCAAATCCTGGACAGTCACAGGTAATTGAATATAACTATATTATCTGTGGTTGATAGATACGCTGCTTGTGTCTGTTTTGAATATTTTCTGACAGCTCTAGGAAACAATGTGTTGTCCGAGTAGGCCATTATCATAGTCCGTTAACACATGTATCGAGTCAGCTGAATTTAGTTAGCAGAGTTTTTAGTTTAGGCATTATTTAAGACTTCCTTTTGTAGGTTATTGGCTGCATATCAAAAAAAAAAAAAAAAAACAAGGCTGGGTTGGTGTGGATTTTTGATGCATGTTTTTACTAGCTGTATCAATGTAGTCGTGAGTTCGGAACCCAACTTGATCCACTTTTCCATGTAATGTGCCGTTATGTACTGATCCTACGTTGGCATGGCTACATGTAGTTTCTTTCTCCACGATACTGCAGTGAAATCATAAACAAGTGACTAAGCGTCCCCACGTCAATAAATAATGCAATAAAGTTGGCTTGACGTTGGAAGTTCTTTATTCACAAACAGTCACAAATTTAGAGACCGTCTCTAAAGATACAGGCAACAGTGGAGCATACATATCCAAAACATTTACAAACATTTCTATAACATAGAGTATACAACTTAAGTAACATTTGAAGCAAATGACTTAGTCATACAACCACCTCCAATGTGTGCATGTGTGTCAGCAATAATGCACACCTTTTAGATTTCTGACATAATTTAAAAAGAATATCCAAATATATGTAAGCATTTCTATATTCATCAGTATTGTAATGGGCCTTGGTGTCATCATTATTATCTTAAGTCAGGAAATACATGTTTGTATGTTGTTTTGCAGGCTCTTTGTTCCTCACCCAAACAAGAGTAGCCTATTAAATTTAAACAAAGATAAATCAACTTTATATACTGTAAACACAGTTACTGAAGGTTGGAGAAAAAATTGCACTCAATTACAAAAATTTGTTATATCCAAAAGGGTCTTATCTGGTGGCCAGCTGGCAGAAATAAAATCCAGATCCCAACACCAAGGCCTATTACAATACTGATGAATATAGAAATGCTTACATATAATTTGAATTTTTTTTATTATATAAAAAATCTAAAAGGTGTGCATTATTGCTGACACTTACATGCACACATTGGAGGTGGTTGTATGACTGCAAGTCATTTGCTTCAAATGTTATTGAAGTTGTATACTCTATGTTATAGAAATGTTTGTAAATGTTTTGTATATGTATGCTCCAATGTTGCCTGTATCTTTACAGACGATCCCTAAATTTGCGACTATTTGTGAATAAAAAACGTCCAACGTCAAGCCAACTTTATTGCATTATTTATTGACGTGGGGATGCTTAATCACTTGTTTCTGATTTCGCTGCAGTATCGTGGAGAAAGAAACTACATGTAGCCATGCCAACGTAGGATCAGTACATAATGGCACTGTAACACTTCTCAGTGGAAGGAGGAGGTGAGAAGCAGATTTCCTGGTTCAGGTAAGCCTTTTATTTTCCTCACTGCAACAACTACACTCTTTCAGGGCTTTCACAGTGTTCAATAATTCACTCTAAAAAAATAAACAAACTATTTCACAAAATTAAACTCTCAGCTTCACAACAGGGTCTCTGGTGCCCAGGCTCTCTCTCGTCTACCTGCGGTGTGGCTCTATTTATGCCGCTCTCCCTGTGCTCACTGAAATTAGAGACAGGTGTTAGACATAATTTAACTCAGGTGTAAGCGCCCTTACCGCTTTCTCTCTCTCCCCGGAGAGATGCTTGACCACGCCCCCGCTGCCACAGGCACATTACATGGAAAAGTGGATCAAGTTGGATTCCGAACTCACGACTACATTGATACAGCTAGTAAAAACATGCATAAAAAATCCACACCAACCCAGCCTTGTTTTTTTGTTTTTTTCATATATGCAGCCAATAACCTACAAACAAGGAAGTCTTAATTAATGCCTAAACTAAAGACCCCACTAACAAATTCAGCTGACTCGATACATGTGTTAACGGACTATGATAATGGCCTACTCGGACAACACAGTTTCCTAGAGCTGGCAGAAAATACTCAAAACATACACAAGCAGCGTATCTATCAACCACAAATAATATAGTTATATTCAATTACCTTTGATTGTCCAGGATTTGCCAACTGACGGTTATCCATCTTCATCTACCATCATGCAACATGTCGCATTGAAGTGACGTCACCTCCTCTCTTCGAATGATTGGCTAGAGGAGGGGCTGTCGATCAAGAAATAGTGGACAAATGGGGATGCAAAACACCCCCTAAATTTACATGAAACTCTACTTGCAAGTTTTGGAAAACCAAGCACAGAACTTGGAAACAAAGGCAAAGAAAAATACAGCATAAGCGTACAAAAAAAAAAAATGAAAATATGAGCAAAATTGTCAGAGAGCACAAAAAAACAGTATTATAACCAAGGAAAACATGATTTTGTTTGCAATTCTTATGACTTTGCTTTAATTTTTCTTTTTTTTTTATGCAGCATATTTTAAGTGTGTTTATGTATTTTTGATTCATGCTTGTTATTGTTTGATCTGAGCTAATTATTTTGATCTGTGCTTTTTATTTATTTTTGCGCTTTTTATTTTGTTATTTTCGCTTATTCTTTTTTGATTCACACTTTTTACTTCTTATTTTTGGATCCGTGACCGCAATACTTTTGACGGGATTTTGATCCCATACTTTAACATTCAGCTGTTCATGCAAAAAACAGAATACATTTAGTTTAAAACCATGTATACAAGTACATACAGTATGTTGTGTAGTTGTGTTTTATAGTTGTTTTGATGTTGTTTGGTTGGGAAAAAATTATTTGGTTGCGTAGATTTTGACTACTGAGTTGTTTTTCAGCAGTAATGAGTAATTAATTAATATGGAAGTTAATAGGAGAATAACTAGAAATTCTCACTTTAAATATTTATATAAATTTAAAGGTGCACTCAGCGATTCCTAAGAAACAATGTTGATATTCGAACTCAACTGCCAAAACAAACACACCCCTCCCTTTAGTGCTCCTTTGGAAGCTCCTCCCCACAAATTCACACTGCTCTTAGCCCTCGACTTATAATAATCCTTCTTTTTTAGTTTATATTCGTCTGACCTATTTCTCTTGGTCTGTTTCTCAGCCACTTGTCCTCCTTGGAGTTTAGAAAGTTCGCATCAGCCAGATTTGCTGTCGCTCTTCTAAGGTATTTCTCTCTCGCTCTGCCCCCACCCCCCATCCTGTTCACGCTCAAGAACCACCCCCTGTTGCTGATTGGCTGGAGTAATTTTGTGTGTATCAGTCCGATCCACTTTGTTTTTGTCCCGTTTACAGAGCCAGGACTGTGTACAAATACTAGATTTTTTTTTTCAGCCCACCCACAGAACGGACAGCTAGCAGACTGGGAGGAGATAATTGCAGAATTTGACAAAGTGTATTGGATTAGAATTACTGAGTGCACCTTTAATGCAATGTTATATTCAAATGAAATTTAAAATAAACCTTGATACATATCTTCACATGTATCACAGTGGTTTAGCTGTAGTTAATGTATATTTTGAAATGTTAAAGAATTCCCAAAAATGTTAATTAAAAAACCCTGGCATCATTCATAATAACATTTATATTTTTCAGTTAACATGCCAAAAATATAAATCTTTTTACATGTATGAACAGCTAAGAAGTTACCAATGAGCTGCAATTTGGTTTTTAATTAAAACAATTGGATTATGAATGTTTTATAAGCTTAAAATTCCACCGGGTCAAAACTGACCCGCAAATGCAAAAGGTGTATGCAGATTTTGAACACAATAGGAGGGATAAATGCATCAGAACTGCACAATTAGTGGTAGTTTTTCCAGTAGAAAAGCAGTATACCATAACTGATTCCTTAAAAATCTTTCCAGAGAGGCGTTTGCAGTATTGCTGGTCCAAGTCTGCAGACCTGCCCTCCAGTAACCCGGTAGTACGCTCTAAAAGTTACAACATCCCCATGCTGACTCCTGTAGCTGAGTATGACTCTGAGGTCAGCTCTGTGGGCAGTGTAGGCATCCGCCGTCACTCTGCTTGTGATGTCACTTCCTGCTTAGAGCAGCAGAGCTATTCCGCCCTGTCTGTTGGAATAGAGACAAGCCCAACACCCCGACTCTCCCTCGATCATGACATCACCTTGTCTGGTGTGATGCGAGGGGCCACAGGACAGCCCCCTCTCATTTCACCTTCCATCTTCATCCACACCTCTGCGGGGTGTCTTCATTCGGCGAACCCCCAGATTGCTTCATCTGATGTGGATAAGGCCGTTTCCACGCCTCCTAGCTGCTCGTCCAGTCCAGAGACAATTGTGATGCAGGGTTTGGACTCCCTGGAATCCGATCCCAACGGAATATTCATTGACTTTTCTCATTGTCGCTCTGATTCGTTTGGAACCAGCAGGAAAACTAGCTGATGTATCAACTGCTGTGAAGAAGTCCATTTCAGTTAAAAGAATTCAAAACACAGCACTTTAAGTGATGATAATGAGCTACCACTGTTTTCCACTATTATCTGTGAACTTGTGAAGTAGCTACCAGTAGTAAGTCATGTATTTTTAAAACTGGAATTTCATTTGAGCTTTGCTTAAAGCCCAGGGCTCTTTTATGGACATAGAACAAATGGGACAGGACTCGACTTGAAGATATTGGGATTGTTTTCATATGTTCCAAACCTGTGGATGTATTTTTGAATTTTTCTACATAGTTTTTCATAGGAAATTGTGAAAATAGACATGGTCTCCCTTTTATTTAATACACATTTGTACCATCTCTCATTTTATGTTTAGGTGAGCGATAATGTGTTATGAGATGACAGTAGCACTTAATGTAAGAAACACCTGTAGAAATCTGTTTTATTATTGTCACTCATAATCTCATGCACTTTTATTGTCATAGGGCTTTAAAAATGAGTTACATTTAGTGCTTTCTAAAACATTGCCAACTTAACCTGCACTCCTCATGGTATGAAATGAAAATATGACTTGGTCTATTAATTTGTGACAATTAGCTATTGCTAATGACAAAATTTTTAGTGCAGAACATTGTACATCCTGAACATGCTATGTTTGTTTGTGCAGCTTGTTTCTTTTTGAATGTGATAGAAATGAGCTGCCAGAGAGTTAACAGTGTTTGCTAATTGAAGCTAAGTATGTAATGAAATATACCCATATTTAGTGACTGTAGTTGGAAAAATAGTATAGATACAGAAAGAGGATTTAAGATGTTTTATTTTCTTCTGCAGAACACAAATTAAGATTTTTAGAAGAATATTTCAGCTCTGCTGGTCCTCACAATGCAAGTGAATGGTGGCCAAAACTTTGAAACTCCAAAAATGACATAAAGGCAGCATAAAAGTAGTCCATACAACTCCAGTGGTTAAATCCATGTCTTCAAAAGCGATATGATAAGTGTGACTGAGAAACAAATCAATATTTAAGTCCTTTTTTACTATTAATTGTTCTCCCTGCCCAGTCGGTGGCGATATCCAACAGAATGTGAATTGCCAAAAGCAAAAGAAGAAAGTGAAAATGGAGATTTATAGTAAAATAAGGACTTAAATATTGATCTGTTTCTCACGCATGCCAATCATATCGCTTCTGAAAACATGGATTAAACCACTGGAGTCTTATGGATTACTTTTATGCTGCCTTTATGTGCCTTTTGGTGCTTCAAAGTTTTGGTCACCATTCACTTGCATTGTATGGACCTACAGGGCTGAAATATTCTTCTAAAAACCTTAATTTGTGTTCTGCATAAAAAGAAAGTCATACACATCTGTGATGGCATGAGGGTGAGTAAAAGATGAGAGGATATTCATTTTTGGGTGAACTATCCCTTTAAGAAAATTTATTTAATAGTAATCTGATGAATTATGGCGAGCTTCTATTTGAAAATTAACAGTTGATCTCCTAACAATGTTCTCCACAATTGTGGCAACTATGTTGGCTTTAAGAAGCCATTTTATATGAGGGTGATTTTTATATGATATATATAATATCAATTTTATATATATATATATATATATATATATATATATATATATATATAAACTTACAAAAGGGTTTATAACATAGTAATAACCAGATAATGATAAGGTGGAAACATTATCTGGTACTGCTTGAAGAGTTGCCTTATTTCATTAGGAGGATACCAACTAAGAGTTCATTTAATAGGTCAAAACCATTGAACATAACTGTATATTTTACACGGCCAGAGTATGTAGTTCATTAAAAAGGGATGCATGAGATCCATTGTATCAAAAGGTAACAGGTACTTTAGGAAGTTTTTTTATTATGTCTTTTGTTTCTTATTTCTATGTATGGAAGCTTTTTGACCTTGGTTATAAAGCTGATCAGTTTCTCTGTAGTTTTATAGAAAGAGTTGCAGCATCTCTTGCATAGATTTTTACACAAGCAACATTTTTAGACATGTATAATAGGTTTACAGTGGTACTCTTTAATAACTTGCACTGTCATTTTTTAAGTCTGTGCTATGTTTCATACTGAATTTGTTATCAGCTTTCATATGTGCTGCTGTGAACAACCTCAACAAGACCGAATTTGTAGTAAAATACTTGTATGCTTCATGTTTGTGTTTGTGTGTGTGTGTGTGTGTGTGTGTGTGTGTGAGAGAGAGAGAGAGAGAGAGAGAGAGAGAGAGAGAACCAGAGCCCTTCTATCAAGTGAGCCTACAAGGTAAGCAAAGCAATGCATAACGCAGCGGTTCCATAGACATTCTATGAGTGGTACCCTGGCGAGGAGAGTGGATACCTATGGAAGAGACGCTTCAGTCTGCTGAATAAACCTCTTTCGTTAGGAACAGCTCCTTGACAACCTGTCCGTTAATCTTCAAGGGGTTTTACACTAAACAATCCTTTTGGTATGAACTATGTGTGCGGTTTACTACAATAGAACTGCTGTTTTATGAGAGAAGACGCTGACAGTTTTGCGACAGGTAGGTGTCGGTTTACGGCTCTCCATTCTTTTATATGTTATCCGCAAACGGTGACTTACTGTCGTAACACGCTAGTTGACTGTTCCGCTCTCTCCTATGGTGGAAGCACAGAGGTTGTGGATGTGAACAAATACGGCTGATTTTGGGAGGCCTACTGATGGCCAGACTATTGCAATGGGTTTTCATATGTCAGTTTATGTTTTGCTCAGAAGCATGAATAATTTGCTCTGGTGAATGTTGTTCCGCATTTTTGGTCAAATAAACTGTCAGGCTGTTTTGCATAGGACGCGTGAAAAAAAAACATTTGCTTTATCTGTTCGTATTTGTTTAAGGCCGGTGACGTTGAGCCGGAAGGACAATCCAATGGGCGCTCGATAATAGGGGGGTTAGGATAATTTCAAATATAACTATTTGAATTAATTGTATCTGATTTACATATCTGTATTTAAAAGTAATACTACTGAATTTGTTTTAAACTCTAGACATTTTGAACATAAACGCGAGCCTTATTCGGCATAATAAAAACACCATGGTTAGCAGTTACCCCCCCTGTTTTGAATAGACGAAGACAAAGGCTACAGGAAATCGGACTGCATAGTTTTCGCCAAATGGCTGTTTTGTATTCACGCGAAATCGTATGTTGTCTTCAACCATTAAGTTTCACATTTTCATCTTCTGAAAGGCGAGTTTTTTTCCATGACGTTTTGTAGATCTAATTCGTAGTTTTTGTAAAAATGTGTCCCGGTTTGGAAATTGTCGGCGCTGCTTTAACAGTCTGTACCGCGACGTTAACTGGTTATTTCACGCGAATGCATCTCAGACCAAGTTCTAAATGAAACAAAACGCGTTTGTTTTACGTGTATTCTGTTTGTGCGTTCCGTTTGCATGCGTTTGATGAATTATTTTCCGCCATTCTCCTTTTACATGCGGTCCTTGCCGGTAGAACACCAGACTGCTTGCCGACAAACTTTGCTAAGCTAACAAGCTGCTGTTGTAGAAATGGAGATCCACGTCTCGAGCCTTTTCCCCGAGATTTTAGCCATGATTTTCAACTACCTGGACGTAAAGGGCAAAGGCAGAGTCGCGCAAGTATGCACAGCGTGGAGAGACGCCTCTTACCACAAATCCGTCTGGAGGGGAGTAGAAGCAAAACTCCACCTGAGAAGGGCAAACCCATCACTCTTCCCCAGCCTCCAGACCAGAGGGATCAAGAAGGTGCAGATCCTCAGCCTAAGGCGCAGCCTGAGCTATGTTATTCAAGGGATGCCTAACATCGAGAGCCTTAACTTGAGCGGATGCTACAATTTGACAGATAACGGTCTTGGTCATGCTTTTGTGCAGGACATACCCTCATTGAGAATTCTCAACCTCAGCCTTTGCAAACAGATCACAGATTCCAGTTTAGGCAGGATTGCGCAGTACCTGAAGAACCTTGAACTCTTGGATCTGGGTGGATGCAGTAATATCACTAACACAGGGTTATTGCTCATTGCCTGGGGCCTACACAATCTCAAAAGCCTCAACCTGAGGAGTTGCAGGCACGTGTCAGATGTTGGCATCGGGCACCTGGCTGGCATGACGCGCAGTGCTGCGGAGGGCTGCCTCAGTTTGGAGCATCTGACTTTGCAGGACTGTCAGAAACTGACTGATCTGTCACTCAAGCACATCTCCAGGGGCTTAAACAAGCTGAAAGTCCTCAACCTGAGCTTCTGCGGTGGCATCTCAGATGCTGGCATGATCCATCTGTCTCATATGACTCAGCTCTGGACTCTTAACCTGCGATCGTGTGACAATATCAGTGACACAGGCATCATGCATCTTTCAATGGGCACGCTGAGGCTGTATGGGTTGGATGTGTCATTTTGTGACAAAGTGGGTGACCAGAGTCTGGCGTACATCGCCCAGGGCCTGTACCAACTCAAGTCCCTGTCGCTTTGCTCATGCCACATCAGCGATGATGGAATCAACAGGATGGTGCGGCAAATGCAAGAACTGAAGACGTTGAACATTGGACAGTGTGTGCGGATCACAGACAAGGGACTTGAGCTCATAGCTGATCACTTGACTCAGCTGACCGGGATTGACCTGTACGGCTGTACCAAAATAACAAAAAGAGGACTAGAGAGGATTACACAGCTACCCTGCCTTAAGGTTTTGAACTTGGGACTTTGGCAAATGACAGAGGTGAAAGGGTTAGGTGATGCCTCTGAGATCTTGCCATGCTACACCTCTTAATGTTAACACTACCTCTAAATTGCCAGTGATGTCTTCATTTTCTAGAGACATTATGTATAAGACAAGGTATTTTTAAGATGCACAGTCTCAGAACCATCATGTACTTTGTTACTGAGCCCATTTGGAAAAAGGGGCTTTACGTAGTTCAAATTGAATCAGCAATAAAAACACTGAACAGCCTTCCTAATTCTATAGTGTGAAGAGTGATAGTTCCCTTGAATGCCTTTGTGTTTTTCTGTACTTTGTTTTAGAGCTTCATACTGAGATGAGAGAAATGTCTTTTCTCATTTCCACTGGCAAACCCATTTTGTTGCTGCCTATTAAGTATTTATCCTGAAATACCAGCATTATTATGTAAAACGGAGAAAAAGTACTGTTTCTGGATGAGGAAGTAAACCTTGTGCTGGTTTATTTCATGTAATTCCTCCCTGGTAAAATGGAACATATGCAATTTAAGCTTTGTTATAAAAAAAAAAAAAAAAGGCCAGTTTACTTGTAAAAGACTTAAAAAATGTCTGTTTATTTTCCTATGATAAGTGATTAAAGCTAAATTTGTTTTTAACTGAATTTGTTTATTCCTGTTATTGAGAAACATCCATATATTTACAGACACACAAAATACTCTATATTTTATATATATATATATATATATATATATATATATATATATATATATATATATATATATATATATATATTATCTGTTCAGTAATCACAAACAAAAGAGTCATGGAAATGCATTGGTCAAAAGGTCAAATCAATCAAATCAAATCACTTTATTGTCACACAGCCATATACACAAGTGCAATGGTGTGTGAAATTCTTGGGTGCAGTTCCGATCAACATAGCAGTCGTGACAGTGATGAGACATATACCAATTTACAATAACATCAAATTAACACAACACAATTTAAACATCTGATATACACATAATTACACTCAACAATATACAAATAATAACATACACTGTACAGTATACAATACGCTGTTTTTTTGTTTTGTTTTTTTTACTATATAGATACACAGTATTCAATAAAAATTAAAATATATATATAAAAAAAAAAAAAAGTATAGGTGTGGAAACCCTTAACAGAGAGAAGTTAAATAATAATGAAACACACTATGCTTTTGTGGCATAATTACATAGTGGCAACATGTATCAGATTAGTGGATTTTCACACAAGCCTTAAATGTCAGCAATAAATTATTAAAATTCAATTCACACGATTGTATTTGTAAATGTACATTAAGTGTAAAATGTACAAAAGCAGTGCTGTTCCAACACAGGTCAATACACAATATGTATAGAGTAACTTGCATGGCCTAAGCTCATTTAAAGGGATAGTTCACCCAAAAATAAATAAGGCATCAATCACCCTCATATTGTTCCAAACCTGGATGACTTTTCTTCTTTTGTGGAACACACACAAAAAATGATGTTAAGCAGTATGTTTGTCTCAGTCACTATTCACTTTCATTGCATCTTTTTTTTCCATACAATGAAAGTGAATGGTGACTGAGGCTGTTATACTGCCTGATGTATTTTTATGTGTTCCACTGAAGAAATAAGTTCATACTGGTTTTGAAAAAAGCATTTGCAAAAAAATAAAGTCTTGGCAACAAGCATGGTTGCAACAAAAGAAAATTATTAATACTTCATTGCTAAAAAAAACAAAACAAAAAACCTACATATAGAGTTTAAAAAATAAAATAAAAGTTTAGTTAAATATCTAATTTGACCTGCTTCAACATTTTGGGCTATAACATTATTTTAGTATTTTCAAACCTAGGAATAAACGTAAGCCATCTATTGTAAATCTCACTACAATTGTTCATAGGTTCAAATACAAATATCAATATTTTCTGGTTGAATTAATATTCCTGTACTTGCATGTCAGAAGCTGTTTAAAAGTGTTCTTGAAGGTGACATTACACAGGGCATAGCAAGCCGGGTTAACTGTGCTGTTTATGTAACAGAGCCAGTAGCCGAAGATCCACATTGTGTTTGGAATACAGGTTGAGCAAAAAGTGTTGATGAGTACCATTACATTGTAGGGAGTCCACGTGGCTGTAAATGTTATCAGAATGGCCATAATGGTCCTTGTTACTTTTCTCTCCCGAGAGGATAAATTCTTCCTCTTCTTCTGATAACGTGGAATGAGAATTTTCTGCGACACTAGACTTCGCTTTTCCTTGCCATTGTTCATGTTCTGACATCCGTTGCTGGGTTTATAGGTGTTTTCCAGGTCCATTTGGGATGCCGTTCTGAAGCAAGTAAATTTGGCCCAACTTCCTCTGACTAGAGGAGCTGACTGGGTCTGTCTGCTTTTGAGGTCACCGTTAGTGCTTGTAGATATGGCCTCTTCATCCCTCTGATTGGAGGAAGCAAACATGCCAGATACAGAGTCATTTTCACTCTCTCTCTCTTCTCCTGCAAATATGTAAAATACATTTTCAATGAGATTTTTAAAGGCAATCGTGAAATTTTATTATATTTGATTCAGTTAATGCGAAGAGGAAGGAATTCCTACATATGGGATTTTGTAATGATATTTTTCCCTTTATTTACAGAATTAACTTGACAGATATTTGATAATAAAAATACCTACATTTAAAGTAATAGTTCACATAAAAATGAAAATTTTTGTCATCATTTAATCACCCTCATGTCGAAACCCTATTACTTCCTTTTATGCGTGGAACACAAAAGGAGATGTTTTGAAGAACGTCAGTGCTGTTCTTTTCCATAAAACGAAAGCATATAGTGACTAGAGGCTCTCCAGCTCTAAAAAGGATACAAAAAAAAAGTATCATAGAAATACCATTAAAGTAGTTAATTGTGATCAGTTACTAGACATGTGACAAACACTAGCATTTGACATCATAGATACTGAACCAAGTTTAAAAATGAACAAGTGTAATGAGATTTGAGAGCTATGGCAGTGGACAAGATTTTGAGTAAATAACAGCTTAAATTTCGGTCTGTCTCTCACACAAAGCTATTGTATGGCTTTAGAAGACTTGGGAAAATATCCTGTTGTATGGACTACCTTTATGATTGTTTTATGGTGCATTTTTGGTACATTTTGGAGCATGACAGTCTCTGGTGGTCACTATATGTACATTGTATGGAAAAGACTAGCGTGAACATTCCTCAAAATATCTCCATGTGTTCCATGGAAGAAAGTAAGCCCATGTCCACACTTGTACATTTTTGTCTGAAAACACAATTTCACCACATTTATACCTCTCATCCACACTAGAAAGTTTTCATCCACTGAAAATGGAGCATTTCTAAAATGCTCTCCATTACCACATACTTTGGAAAACCATGACGTTACGAATCTTAAATTGGCCAGAAGTCACATCCACACTAATATGTTTTTATTTGTGAATGCATTAATTATGCTTCGGTTACACCTGCCATCCACACTAGAATGTTTTCATTCACTGAAAATGGAGCATTTTAAAAACATTTTCCATTACCGCATACTTTGGAAAACTATGACGTTATGTAAATAAAAAGTTAGTGTGGATGTGGCCGAAAGTCATTAATTTAGCTTCTTTTACACCTCTCATCGACACTAGAACTGCATTTTCCACCACTAATTACAGTATGTTTCGAAAACACTCTCCATTACCGCATACTTTAAATCGATAAAGTTAAGAAACTGAAAATGGCCAAAAGTCACATCCATACTAATGTTTTCATTTGTAAATGCATGCATTTCGCTGTTTACACCTCTCATTCATGCGAGAATGTTTTCATTAACTTAAAATGGAGCATTTCGAAAACAATTTCAATTCTCACATATTTTGGAAAACTATGATGTTATGAAAATGGCCAAAAGCCACATCCACATTAATTTGCTGTCATTTCAAAATACATTAGCCTAATTATGGTAAATTTACACCTCTCATCCACACTAAAACTGCTTTTTTCTCCACCAAAAAAAACAAACAAATAACACTCACTATTACCCCATACTATGAAAAACATTAGACATTTGAAAACTGAAAACGGGTTAGTGTGGATCTAGCCAAGGTCAGGTGGGTTTGGAACAACATGACAGTGAATAAATGATGACAGAATTTTACTTTTGGTTGAACTTTTCTTCTACCACACACTTTCAACTTACCTGTAGTGGCGTCAGAGGCACTCTGCCTCCGTGGAACCATTTCCTCTCCTTCATGGATTGACTTTCCCTCCACATTGCCCTCAGCTCTGGGAACAACCTGGCCTCCATCATTACTGACTCTAGATACTCTTTGGCTGTCTCTGCTTCTGACGCGACTGCGGCTGGCTTTGGAGATCTGCCAGTACAGTATAGTCATAGTGATGACTGGCAGGTAGAAGGCAGCGATGGCGGTGCCAAATGTGACCACTGCATTGGAGAAGAACTGGATGTAGCACTCGTCCGCAGGCACTGCTCGGCTCCCGGTGATGAACTGCCAGAACAAGATGGCTGGAGCCCAGAGAATAAAAGACAGAATCCAAGCAGCGGCAATCATCATGCCTGCCATCTTGTGGGTCCTTTTGACTGGGTAGCTGAGAGGTTTGGTGACACAGAAGTATCGGTCAAAGCTGATGATGAGGAGGTTCATAACAGAAGCGTTGCTAACCACATAGTCCAGAGCCAACCACAGGTCACAGACCAAAGGTCCTAAAGGCCAGTGGCCAATCACAATGTACACTGTGTAGAGATTCATGGAGAACACTCCAATGAACAGGTCTGCACATGCTAGACTGAACAGGAAGTAGTTGTTGACCGTCTGGAGGTTCCTGTTGACCTTGATGGAGAGCATGACTAAAACATTGCCAATAATTGTGATCAGGCTTATAATGCTCAGTCCAAGAATTATGAGAACAAATTCAACAGGTGTAAAAGGATTGTCTAGAATAAAGTCGCTCTTGTTAGCTTGGCTAGAGCTAGGAGCAATTGTTAGATTGGAAGTCTCCATTTTCTTGGTCTCTGTTATGGATTTAACACAGGAAATCCACATCAAAGCCTAAGGGTAGAAAATATATACTAGTTATTGTCTATATAGGAATGCAAAGATATACAATATTTCTTACATGTTGATTTGAAAAATACAGTTGCAATGTTTGTTAAAATAGCTCAGTGAATATTAATACTTGGTCTAAAATACACAAAAACAGACTAAAACAGAACATACAGGACTATATAGATGGTAACATTTCCTGAAGAAAATGTGTGGTGCCACTTTCCCATGGATAAACTAACCGTCACATGCATACATACATACATACATACATACATACATAGACAGATAGATAGATTGATAGATAGATCGATCTTCTAGCTTAAATATCTTGTGTGTGTTTACATTTGAATTGTTTGACAGTTGGAGTTTGAAATCACAAACATTCCATGGCCCACTTAAAAATTCCATCAATAAATTGTGCGTTCACGTCATGTCGGAAATGGAATAACAGTAATTACATGATTCCTACTTGTATAAAGCTGTAAAAAAGTTGTAAACTCGGAATTTTATGAAAGTTCCTACTTGACGTGGTGACATCATGTAAAAAGAGTCAATATAACAGCGGCCTCCACAGTTGATACCATTGATGCCTGGTTAATTTTTATTTTATTTTTTTCTTAAACATTTTTCAAGAACATATAGAGGAGAATTCATGAATTAATGTAGTAATAAACACTTTGCTGTTATCAACAACAAAGCTATTTTGGTGTTTTAAGTGTTGCCATAGAAACAGTTAACTTACGATGTCTGAGGACGTTAATAGCTCAGAGTAGAATCTGCAAGTTGCCATCTCCTAATTACAGCAATTCCGACATGACGTGAATGCAACATAAGCCTACATCAAAGTCTCTTTTAAGGCAAGTCAGTCCACTAGAGTAGACAGCCATCTTGGGAATGCTCCCTTGCAACTATTTTGGATACAAGCAGCATAAAATTACAGCTCTTATGTACTTGAATGGGAAAAGACTGAAATCTCCAAGAAGGCTGGTCAATATTACAATCAAATAACATTTCAAATCAATGGTAAAATCTGACAACAGTAATTGTCCTTCTTTAGCCCAGGTCACGCTAAAAAAAAAGAAGCTATTTTTCAGGCTGGTCCAACTAATGCTTATGCGATTTCCCAAGTTGACTGAGAGGCAATGTTTGTTTCTAAAAGGTGATTGGCTCTTTTACTTGTAATGCGGGACTTCTGTTTCTACATCCATCATACTGGGTGTTCCAATTTATCACATTCTTTTTAATACAAGTGCTCTATCTTGGGATAGTCTCTGGATATGTTCACTCAAACCAGTTTTCATTTGAAAATTCTGTTTTCCCAACATTATCATTTTCAAAGTATGCGGTGATAATGTTTTTTGAAATAGGGAGCAAGGGAGCATCCTCTGCATTCACTCCTAACATCCGATCTAAAGTTCAGTTTCAGGCTGCAGATGATGTTTGCACCACTCAACATGGTTGGCAGACATGAGGCAATGATAATCAGTACTTAGATTCAGAATTTATATGTGTAATTTTATTTTAACATGGTTTGCAGTGATTGGATGATGCTGGCCATTACTTGTATCAGAATTAATTATGCTAATTTCCAATTGGTAAGATGCTTCAGCACTGGCTATTACTTCTTTGTTTGACAGTGCAAATGGACAACATTGAGATTTTGTTGCCAAAGTAGAAAAAAAAACAACATTGTAACATAAGTCAATTCAAGTAAAATAATTTTATTTGTATAGTTTTTCTTTTCTTTTCTTTTTTTTTTGTGCTTTTCCCAATACACATTGTTCCAAAGTAGCTTTACAGAAAATCAGCTGTAATGTCTGTAACATCTTAAAAACATGAATAACCAACATTCTTGGAAACATAATAAAAAATTTGATAAAAAAAAAACAAATCTGACTTTCTATAGCTTGGTATTATTTAAAACTTAACCACTTAGTCCAGCTGTCCCAATATGAGGACATACATTTTTAGGAAAACTATTTGCTCTTCAAAAAAAAAAAAAGCATGTTGGCATGTTTATTAGGTGCTACTAGTTACAAATCAAAAAGGAAAATGGAAAATGCACACAGCTGTCATGTTCGGGTCTCAGGAGCATAAGATGTCTTTTTCAAGCCAGCATAATAAAACAAGCAAGCACCACTAATGATGACCGCTCCTGTTTTAATTAGTTTTTCAGTATTATGTGAGTGTGTGCGTGTGAGGGGGGAGTCTGTTTGCAAAACATTCTTCTCAGACAAAGAGTTCATTTCACTTTATATAATTCTTTTGTTGGGTTATATGGTACCAGGCTTCCATTAAGGCAAAAGGAGAACAGCATCATATTGATGGGAGTGATAACACTGAAGGAAAAAAACACAACTAACTGTGACATTATCTCTGAGATTTTCATGTATCAGGATGTATAAATGGACTGATTATACAGTATAATTTACTGTAACAAGGAAAGCCACTTAGGGCCAATAGGTGTATAACATATAGCAGGACAGCATGTGCATGCTTCAGTTTTGATTAGTACTACAGTGAGTCTGCATTTGTATATTTAACAATTATTTGTAGGAAAATCCTGGGCGGAGCTACGTAATTTTTTTATAAAGCAGATTAAAAACAGATGGCTTATGATACTCAAATAGGTCGCTACTGATCAAATATGTACTGTGTTAATGACAGTTTAGATGGACTTAGAATAACTGAGGTTGTGTTTTAACTACTGTGATCACAAATATGATCACAAATTAATGGGATTGGTTGGTCAGTCTGTGTGTTTAAAGCAGATATGGTGGTGTCTGGTCACCATCACTCTCATGGTAAGCAGTTCAGCAATGCATGTGTGTGTGTTTCAGTAGAGAGAGCATGTGTGGTGGTGGTGTATGTTGTATATCACTTTTGCAGGGCAAATGACAGCCCTTGGAACATTATTATGACCTAATCTAATGTGAATTATGTGAACATGGTAAATCATATTACTAGAGCATGGTGTCTGACTATTATTTTTAAGCAGGAGTGATAATGCAACTAATCTGCTGTCACATTTGCTCTCTTTTCATTCATCACAGACTGGTTTTAAAGCCATATGTAGTTTTAGACCAACAGAAAAAAAGCAGAAGATTGAGAAACGTAAATATTTACACTTTGTTTATCCTGAATCCTGATGTACTGAGTACAGCTCTTCCCACCTAGTATCTTTACCTTTCTGGCTGGTGCCACAAGTTCTTGTTAGAAAGCCAGGGGCACACAGGACAGCCATGTGGGAAATATCCCAGAGCCGTGACAAGGAACAGCAATCTTGGAACCGGTGATAAAATTTGTTCCTTGCATAAGTTAGTGTGTGCATGTTTATATATGTTTTGCTTTGGAGGAAATTCTTTGCAAACAATGCATTGGTTTTATATTGTATATGGCAATACTAACAATGGTGTGCCTGGGAAGGTAAAAGTTGTATTAGACACTAATGTACTTGTTTATAAGTTACACAATAAATCCTAAAGTGATTCCTTTACTAAATGAACAATGTAAAGGTTAAGATTTGCCTTTGTTTTATTGAAAACAATTTCAAAGACAATGTTCAGCTGAAAAGCATTAGTTTATTTGACATGTCTGAACAAATGCACATCCTAAATGTTGCCCAACCTGTTGAAATCATAAAAGGAAATTCCAAACTGTTCATTACCTTATTTCTCCTGTCAGCTGTTCTTCGTCCATCAAATCATAGCTCCTTAGGAGAATGGATATGACAGGGTAGATCATTGTCAGCAGTGTCCATCTTCTGCGAGCATCAGAGTGAGGTGTGCGTGTGTTCTTCTCTGTGGCGGTGACTGTAAATGAATTGTGTCAGTGTGTAAATGTGAGGGCCAAGAGGGTGGGTGCGAAGACGACTTAGGTGCTGTTCACACCAAATACATTTTTACATCCGTGCATGCTATTTTTCAGACTTCTTTAACTGTTGCGGGTTTTCAGGGTCTCGAGCATGAGTGCAAATGTCAAATTTAAAAGAACTGTTAAAACGCGTCTCGAGACACTTCAATTTGTGCCGCTGCGTCTAGTTTTTTACTGCAAGGATGCGTTCGGTGTGAACGGTCCTTCAGAGAAACCAAGGAACTTCAAGGAATATCTCATTATTTACTCACCCTCATGCCAATTTTCTTTCTTATGTAGAACACAAATTAAGAATTTTAGAAGAATATTTCAGCTCTGTAGGTCCATACAATGCAAGTGAATGGTGACCAGAATTTTTAGCTCCAGAAAGCACAGAAAGGCAGCATAAAAGTAACCCATATGACTCCAGTCCAGTCTTCATAAGTGATCCAATCAATTTTGGATGAGAACAGACCAAAATGTAACTCCTTTTTCACTCTAAATCTTTACATCAGCAGTCTCCTTGGCGATCATGATTTCAAGCTTGAATACACTTCCTAGCACCGTCTAGCCCTCTGCACGTGTCAAGCACTAGGAAGTGTAATCGAGCTTGAAATCATGATCGTGCCAAGAGATTGCAATGGCAAGATGTACAGAGAAAAAAAGAGTTACATTTTGGTCTGTTCTCACCCAAAACTGATTGGATTGCTTCAGAACACATGAATTTAACCACTGGAGTTGTATGGATTACTTTTATGCTGCCTTTATGTACTTTTTGGAGCATCAAAGTTTCACTTGTCACCATTCATTTGCATTGAATGGACCTACAGAGCTGAGATATTCTTCTAAAACTCTTCATTTGTGTTTCGCAGAAGAAAGTAAGTTATACACATCTGGGATGAGTAAATGATGAGAGAATTTTCATTTTTGGGTGAACTATTCCTATAATAGCTGCAATTCGCCCTGTTCTTGGTCCTGACCACCAAAAAAATTGCAATATTTGTCACATTCATGGACCACGTTTAGGTTTTGACCCTATTCCTTATAGTTCCTTGGATTTTCTGAGGGGCCGTTATCACCGAACGTGTCCTTGCGGTAAAAAAACTAGACTCAGAGCCACGAAAAGAGCAGAATGCAGGTGTGAATGTATTTCACGATACATAACAACTACAACAAAGTTGCGCCGAAGACAGACCCGTGGCCTTGGCATCGTTTGCCAAGAAGTTGTTTTGTGATACTTATTTTCTGTATAAGGGAGAATTCTGAGGGGTTTGTGTAGTCGCATCACACCCAATCTACGAACATTGCAATGCAACATTACAAGAACATGCAACAACCAATTGACCAATCAGAATACTCTGATTACAATCGCTGATGGATGGAGGGTAGCCTACCAGTAAACCACTGATAAATGAAGACTTTCCTCCACAGAACTGTCCTCTCTAACAGAGTGCCAGTCTATTTATTTTATCTTCCAATGCCAAAGTAAGAGCCAAATTCACGTTTCTTTTGCATTTGAATGATGATGTTGAAAGGTTCTCTTCCAAATACTTTGAGATGAAGATAACAAAAAGCAGTTCATCTGTAATGGAAGCACTAACCTGGAAATTTCTTAAGAACACATATTCAGACATAAGACAAATAGTATTACAGTGAGAATTCCTGGTAGATGTGTAGAGAATTCATTTCTAAATGAATGATGGGTTCAAGCACCTCTGAGGAGTACCAGCCTACCAGTGGAAACTTTGTCAGAATGCGCTGCTGTCAGACACCTCATTACAAGTACAAAGAGACAAAGCACAGACTTAGTTCCTGTTCATAAATTCTCTAGTGAGGCCTTGAAGTGGTATCAGGCGACATATGATCAGGAAGGCATTGACTTTGCCCAGCTACTGTCTTTGCAATGTCTTCCATTGACATTGCAGCTCAAACACTTGGATTTTCATTGCTTAAGAGTATAGTGATCTGTACAAGCTTTTTATCTGTATTATTTGTTTATTACCAGCAGGAATTATAATTTTCAATGACAGGTAAGGATGTTCAAAATGATGTTCAAGATGCCCAAGTAAACAATTTATTTCAAAATCTACTGTGTGAGGTTCTTATCTCTCTCTATTTAATCCTTTCATACCTGTATGTCGGTTGCACCACACTGACTTTTTCATAAGTTTTTCAAGTGTAAATAATAGAGAGTACAGTTGTAACACAATTTTTGCTTTTTGGTATACTTCAAACAAACAGACTAGAAAAACATGCCATTTAAATCACATTAAAATATCATGATGGGTACTGTTATGACATAACCCTGGGACATATGTAACACAGTTACACAGTTTATAATGTGCTAATTAAGGCATAAGGCCTACAGTTAAAAACAAAACTTAAGTGAAATATACTGACATATTTAATATTCTGAATGTTTTAAAATATTTCTGATGCATGCATATGTATCAATTCAAACAAATCAGCTGGAATTCCTTTCATGATTTTTCTAACCCTGATAAGAGGCATCTTGTGGCATACACACAAACAAAAATACACATTTACAATCATATTTTGGACTAAATCTACTGAAAAACAAAATAATTTCCTCTGGATTTTCTATCCTGAAAAATATAGATCTGTTTCTTTGTCTTGCTCACTTGTCTAAGCTTTCTGACTGACTGAATAAAAGTTAACAAACTCTAAAAGGAGGATTTGCCATCATGTCAGTTGTAACACAGTGTTGCATCTGTTCCACGCTGACCATCTTGCATGTTTGCCTGATTTCCTCAGTGACCTTGCATCCTAACATGTCCCAACATACATTCATTTTAAGGAGACAAATCCATAAGTAATCCATAAAACTTCAGTGGTTTAATCCATGTCTTCAGAAGCGATATTATAAGTGTGGGTGAGACACAGATCCATATTTAAGTCCTTTATTACTATAAATTCTCCTCCCTGCCCAGTAGGTGGTGATATCCTCGAAGAATGTGAATAGGCAAAAGAAGAAGAAAGTGAAAGTGGAAATTTATAGTAAAATAAGAACTTCAACTATCATATAACTTCTAAAAATATGGATTTAACAACTGGAGTAGTATGGATTACTTTTATGCTGCCTTTATATACTTTTTGGAGCTTCAAAGTTTTGGCACCATTCACTTGCATTGTATGGAGCTGCAGAGCTGAAATATTCTTCTTACATTTTTTGTTTGTGTCATGTGTATTCTGTTGATTCATGTCTTTTATTTTGAAATTCTAGTTCCTGTTTCATGTCATGTGTTCCTGTTTCCCTTGTCATGTGATTTCTGTTTTCCCTCCATGTTCATGTGTCATGTTTCATTGGTTTATTGTTTAATTAGCTTGTTATGAGTTCTGTTTGTTCATTGGTTTATGTTCTCCCATGTCTTGTATTTAAGCCCTCATGTTTGCCTTGTCTAGTTGTCTAGTAATGAATGTGAGTGTAGAAGTTTATGTCAGGCCATGTTTATTGGCAAGTTTTTAGTAAAGCCATGTTTATATTTAGTTAGGGTTTTTGGATTTCATGTTCTGTAATTAAAACTGCACTTGGGTTCTCATCATCTTCGTCTTCATCATTGCCAGCAGCCAGCACACATTACAGTTTGTGTTCTGCACAAGAAAGAAAGTCACTTCTGGGATGACATGAGGGTGTGTAAATGATGAGAGAATTTTCATTAAATGCTTTTTTACAGACAAGCAAAGTTTGCTTTCATGATCAGACAGGAAAAATGATTCAACCCATCTTTACACTGCAAAAAACAAAAAGTGTATTACAGTTTACAAAGACTGTTTACTGCTGCTCAGAGGTGGCATAAATGCATTTACACAGCAATTACATAAATAATGTTTTGATATTTTTTAAATATAGAAATATAAAATGAATGAAAATATGAAATTATACTTTTAAATATGAACCTTTAAATATTGAAATATTTATGTCTATCATGACAAGATCAAAGTTTAAGGTTGCTCTGATGCTGCATTTTATTAACACAGAAACCAAGCAGTATCAGAATTGCCTTTGATAATCGGGGCTGAGGTGGGTCAGAGCAGGCATCATTTAGTCTGCGGCAATTCAAAATTACATGTAATTTTGAGCTGGCACAGAGCAGGCTTAATTTGGCTGTGTAAAGATGTAATTTTTTCAAAATGAAAGAGGAGTAAGAGAATGTAAAACTTGCAAAAATTTAGCAGTAATGTGCTCCATAAGTCCATTTCTCAGACAGAGGATGCTAATGCAAATGTACACACAGATAATGACAGTCCTATGGCGTCATTTTTATATCACCAGAACTTGAATTTGAAAAAGCCTCCAAATTCATGATCTTGAAAAAAGACTGAGTGAAATTTGATGTTATTTTGTTATTTAGTTGTGATATATTTTAAACATTTTAAAATATTTTGTGTGAATTTACCTCATAGAAATTGGGGGTGTGAAATTCAAGTTTGAATTATTCAAGTGGTGGATTTCAGTTCTCAGTATTCAGGTTGTTAAATTCAGGTTGAGAAATTCAGGTGGCAAAATTCAAGGATGACATCCGGGAATACAAGGAAGAGCGAACGAGCATCGATGTAATCCATCTCTCTCTTGGACAACCACAAAAATAAACAACTTCAAGGAGAATTCTTCACCCAAAGATAAAAACCACTAACTTAATAAGCTAAAAAGATTGCCCAGACATGAATATTCCACAAAAAGGTGAAAAACAGATTCTTCTTGT
This sequence comes from Myxocyprinus asiaticus, assembly GCF_019703515.2. Classification (NCBI taxonomy): domain Eukaryota; kingdom Metazoa; phylum Chordata; class Actinopteri; order Cypriniformes; family Catostomidae; genus Myxocyprinus; species Myxocyprinus asiaticus. The sequence goes on from NC_059391.1 coordinate 15,124,285, forward strand.
AAACGTCCCACCCCTGCTCTAGGATTGAGGTGCACCACATGCCTGTTTGTGGCTATAACTCCATGAAAAATCCTCCATTGGAGGTCACCTATCCACTTATCAATGGGACATTTGTACAGAAAATGCCAGCAGCCTTTTGGGGAAGAGTCAGTTCCAAAATAATCTGTCCATCTGGTTGAAGGGACTCCAGTCAGTAGACTTGCATTGGACACTTTCACACATGTGATGTAAAGAGACTTCTTCCCAGCAGATTCAAAGTCATCAAGAAGTGGTGTATTGAAAGTTAACAAATACCTCTCCTCTTCCTGCAATTTCCCCACAGCAGCAGATAATTCCAGCCCCATTCCACCTGCTTTTCATTTTATTTTATTTTTTCTCCCAATTTGGAATGCCCAATTCCCACTACTTAGTAGGTCCTCGTGGTGGCGCGGTTACTCACCTCAATCCGGGTGGTGGAGGACAAGTCTCAGTTGCCTCCACTTCTGAGACAGTCAATCCATGCATCTTATCACGTGGCTCGCTGTGCATGACACCGCGGAGAGTCACAGCATGTGGAGGCTCATGCTACCCTCCGAGATCCACGCACAACTTACCATGCGCCCCACTGAGAGCGAGAACCCCTAATCGCGACCACGAGGAGGTTACCCCATGTGACTCTACCCTCCCTAGCAACCGGGCCAATTTGGTTGCTTAGGAGACCTTGCTGGAGTCACTCAGCATTTCCTGGATTTGAACTCGTGACTCCAGGGGTGGTAGTCAGCATCAATACTCGCTGAGCTACCCAGGCTCCTCCACCTTCTCTTCTTAAAAGTACTGTTGCAGTATCAAACCAGGCAAAGTCTCTATTGTATCTCTGGGCAGCTTGCAATTGAAAAGCCATTATTCTGGACCTGATAACTACCAGTCCCCCTTCTTGTACTGGAAGATACAGAGCAGAAGATTTGATCCAGTGTTGTCCTGACCAAAAAAGACACCAGTTTCTTTGGATTTCTTGCACAAGTCCTGCAGGTGGCTGTAGCACACTGAATTTGTACTACAGAGCCGAGGCAACAAAAAACTCTCCCCCGTAGGACAACTGGGGTCGCAACCATTTCCATCTAGGCAATCGGGTGCACACTCTCTCCACCACCATTTCCCAATTTGTCTTTTGAAAAGCATTAGAGCCAAAATAAATGCCAACAATTTTTAATCCTTCACTACCCCAACTAAGATTTCCAGGCAGCTGTGGGAAATACTCTAGATGTCTCTGACCTGCCCAGAAAGCCTCGCTTTTATCCCAATTGACTTTAGCTGATGAGGCTTTCTCATACAGACAAAGTGCCTCAGACAAAACTTTTATGTCCTGTCCATTATTAACAAAAATCGTCACATTGTCAGCATAAGCAGTATGGGTAATCCTTGAACTCTGAGAGAGACCAAGAATAATAAAACCAGCTAAAGACTTGTGCATCTTAAAAAGTAACGGTTCAATAACGATACTGTACAGTTGTCCAGATAAAGGACAACCCTGCCTTATACCCCTTGTGACTGAAATTGGCTTACTCAACCCACCGCCAGCTTTTACAAAACATGAGGCATAGTATTCAGCGATTTCACCCATTTTTGAAACCCTACACCAAAACCAAACACTTTCAATACATTAAAAAGATAGTCATGATCAACCCGTTCAAAGGCTTTTTCATCATCTTAGGATATTAGACTAACTTTCATGTCAAAAAACTTTCGGATGTCCAAGATATCCCTTATTAAAAACAAATGATCCATTATTGTCCTTTCAGGAATACAGTATGTTTGATCTTTGAGGACTACTGAATGAAGATATTTTTTAAGACTGTTGGTAAGACATTTCGATAAAACTTTGTATTCAATAGTCAATAAAGCTACAGGTCTCCAGTTCTTTAAAAGAGACAGATCCCCCTTCTTTGGTAATAATGATAACATGGCACGCCGACATGTCACAGGCAGATATTCATCATGATAGCATTCACAAACTACCTCATATAGGTCTCTTCCAATACAGTTCCAAACATTTTGTAAAATTCAGATGGCATCCATCAATGCCAGGGGAACATCCCGAACCAAGCAGTCTAATCGCAATAGTGAGTTCCTGAAAAGACAAATCAGTTTCCAGGGCAGTTCAGAGTCAGCATCTAGCTGAGTGAAATACTGAAAGAGCTGTGCAGCACAGTCAAGAACACAAGGTTCTGCATTGCAAAGACAAGAGTCCATTGCATGGCAGCTCATTTCTATGATGTTAGTGGTCACCTTTCCATTTGGAAGTTGGAAACACACCATCTGTTTTCGTTGTGGCACTGAGTGCTCCAAATTGAAAAAGAAAGTACTTGGAGCATCCATATCTGCAACAGACATAAAACAAAATCGAATTATTTTTTTGGTCACGTGACGCCATGCAAGAAGCAGACGTGTAAGCGACGAGCTCTGCGCACTTTGCTAAATTTTCAATTATTTTCATGTTATAATCTGGTGAATTTGATACACCCAGTTAAACAGTTGCTCTTTGATGCAAAACATGGCAAAAAAGTCAAAATCCTCGGGCTCTGGAGACATTAAAAGACACTTACATGTTCAGGATGAAAGCCCCAACAGGCCTACAGACCAGGGACTCAATTTGGATGGCGCGGCAGGAGAAGGAATCCAGTGTCAGTTGTCCAACATGTCGGTGATGTTGACGAAGATTCTTGCTGACTTGGAGGATCTCGCTGTAATACGTCGATCGATTAGGGCGATGGAAAAAAAATCTCTGAGTTAGTTACAAGAGTGTCAGATGTTGAGAAATGAATCGATTTTCTGGAATCTTCGGAGAGGGAATTAACCGCTAATCCGCCCGCGACCAAAGTTGATTTGGAACATCTCCTTGAAAAGCTTGAAGATCTTGAGAAAAGAAGCCGCAGGAATAACGTCAGAATTGTTGGAATTCCTGAGCATGAGGAGGGCACAGATATGGTGAAATTCCTAGATGAGTTTTTCCCGAGTCTGCTCGACATAACAGGCCACAAGCTGGAAATCGAGTGAGCTCACAGAGTCCCGGCTCACAGATCTGCTAAGGGAGATAGGCCCCGATCAATCCTGGCCAAATTTCTGAGATCATCCGATAAAGATCTTGTGTTGCGCCAGGCGAGGAGCAAAGAGAAGCTTTCTTGGAAGAACCATAATATTTTCTTGTTCCCGGACTTTGCGAACTCGACAAGAGAGAAATGTGATCGGTTCAAGGAATATAAGAAACTCTTACATCAGAAAAAGATCTCGTTTGCTCTGATGATTCCAGCCAAACTGAGAATAGAAACGAAGGTCAGTCGCAAAGTATTTATATGTCTCAATCAAGCAATGTCTTTTATAGAATCAATGTCTGAGTAAACCATTGCATGTTTCTCATGTGAGTGGGTCAACTCGTACTTACTCTTGAGGAAGCTGGGCAACATTTTGGGTTTTTTGCATTGGCTCCACCGAGTGGCTGGAGCTTGTTTTGTTTTGAAGTTCCCTGCCAGTTTGAGAGTGGACACTACGGCAAAATATCTACATGCTCACACAAAGGATGTCTTTTATAAAGCTGACGGATTGTGTAAGTCATGGTATATATATGTTTATACGGCCTCCGAGTGAATTGACTCGACCATCCGGGGAACCGGGATGCCGGTTTTGTTTCTTTTTGTGTTGGCTCCGCCTAGTGGCTGGAGCTTGTTCTATTGAATAACACTCCTTTGGAACAGCTGTGGATTAATCTGTTCGTTCTTCGTGCTTATTCCTCCTGCTGGCTGTAGTTTGTTTTTAGTTTTTTTAGGAGACATTGGAATGATTATGTCATCCGCTGAACTCATAACAGCTGGCTCACTGAACATTCATTTGTCAGTCTGAGGAATCTGATCGGTTTTATATCGGCTGGAATTTGTTTTGTGGAAGATCACACCTTTGAGACAGTTCTGTGAATGAATCTACACATTTTTTGTGTTCATTCTTCCTATTTGCTGGGTTTATTCTACAAAGTATTTTTTGTTATGTAATTTTGCTTCACAAATTTGTGAGGCAAAATTGTGCAATCCGATAGCAAAGTTGTCGTGGGGGCTCATGGGCATTCATGGACCTTTTGAGTTTAGAGGGATTGTCGCCGGTTGGTGCTTTCATGCGCGGGGTTAATGCGCACCTTTTTCTTTTTTCTGTTTGTTTTGTTCGGGGAGATGTTCGGGGTTTGACTGTTTCACTAATGGGGAATGTGGTCTGTATAATTTTGTTTTTGACACACAATTTATTTTTTTTACTATATCAAAATGTCAAATGTTAATATGAGTGTACTATCTCTCTCCACATGGAATATAAATGGGTTGGGGCACCCCATAAAAAGAAGGACGGTTATTGCTTTTCTTAAACGTAAGAAATATGATATAGTGTTTCTTCAAGAAACACATCTCTCCCCGCAGGAAGCTGAAAAATTTGGGAAGATATGGGGTGGACATGTTTTCTTTAGTGCTGGCTCAAGTAAGAGCAAGGGAGTTATTATATTGGTAAATAAACATCTACAATTCAAATGTCTCAAACAGACTAAAGATAAATTAGGAAGAGTAATTATTGTTTTAGCTGAAATTCAAGAGCAAAGGTTGATTTTGTCTAATATTTACGCACCTAACGCTGATGATCAGGGCTTTTTTATAGATCTTGAAGGGATGTTGCAAGCCGCTGGCACCCCTCATGATATAATATTGGGAGGAGACTTTAATCTTTTGATGGATTCAGTCCTTGATCATAGTGAAGCAAAAGTGTGTAAACCCCCTAGAACAACATTGACGCTTCACAGGATGTGTAAAAATCTTGGTCTTTCGGATATTTGGAGACTTTTGAATCCATCCGGTAGGGACTATACATTTTTTTCATCAGTCCATAAGATTTATTCTAGAATAGATTTTTTTTTTTATATCCAAATCCCTCATTTCATCTGTTGTTGATTGCTCAGTTGGAAACATTTTAGTCTCAGATCATGCCCTGGTGAGTTTAGAGGTGATGCCACATATAGTGAAAAATAAATCATATAGTTGGCACCTTAATGTATCCCTTCTGCAAAATCCTGATTTCCAACAAATGTTAAAGACTGAAATCAATGTTTATATGGAGACCAACTGGTCCTCAGTATCCTCTGTGGGCGTGGCTTGGGAGGCACTTAAGGCGTTTCTTAGGGGCCAGATCATACAGTATGCCTCATTCATCAAAAAATCCAAAGCACGAGAACTTGTGGAGTTGGCAGGAAATATTAAAAGTGCCGAGGCAGAGCTGAAGCGCCGTATGTCAGCTGATGATCTCAGAGAATTGACCCAACTGAAATATAGATATAATACTATTTTGTCGAGGAAAGTGGAGTTTTGGTTATTCAGGGCAAGACAGTCATACTATGAGTCATATGACAAAGCAGGGAAGCTTTTGGCTAGATATATAAAGCAGAGAGAGTCTTTTTCTACCATTCCCTCAGTGAAATCTGTTGGTGGTGAAATATTTACCTCAGCCATTGATATTAATATTAATAAATTCTGGGGCAGTGGTGGCTCAGCGGTTACTGATCAGAAGGTTGGGGGTTCAAGCCCTAGCACTGTCAGGATGCCACTGTTGGGCCCTTGAGCAAGGCCCTTGACCCTATCTGCTCCAGGGGCGCCATATCATGGCTGACCCTGCACTCTGACCCCAGCTTAGCTAGGATATGTGAAAAAAAGAATTTCACTGTATATTTGCAAATGCATAATGTGTGATATATAATTATAAATTATTATAATAATGCCTTTAAAGAATTCTATATTGATCTTTATAGTTCCACGCCTTCGTCTACTGATGAAGATATTAGAAACTTTGTGGAACCATTAGATCTTCCTAAACTGACGATTGACCAAAAAAACTCTCTTGATTCTGAGATAACCTTGGAGGAGCTTGACGAGGTAATTAAGTCCCTACCTACTGGCAAGGCTCTGGGGCCAGATGGTTTTGCCGCAGAATTTTTTAGATCCTATGCTACAGAACTGGCTCCACTTTTGTTAGAAGTTTATACTGAATCATTAAAGAATGGAAAGCTTCCACCAACCATGACACAATCCCGGATCAGTCTGATTCTTAAAACGGACAAAGATCCGAGCGATTGTAAAAGTTACCGTCCAATCTCCCTGATCCAACTAGATGTAAAAATATTGTCAAAAATTTTGGCTAACCGATTAAGTAAAGTTATGACATCTCTTATACATATAGATCAGGTGGGATTTATTCGGGGCCGCAGCTCTTCTGATAACATCAGGCGTCTCATCAATATCATGTGGTCAGTGGCGAATGAACAATCTCTGGTCGCTGCCATCTCACTTGACACCGAAAAGGCATTTGATATGGTAGAATGGGATTATCTTTTTACAATTTTGGAAATGTATGGGTTCGGGAGTACATTTATTGGTTGGATTAAGTTACTTTATAAACACCCTGTAGCAGCGGTACAAACAAATGGGTTAATTTCAGATTATTTCACTCTGAATAGGGGCACTCGGCAGGGTTGCCCTCTTTCCCCATTATTGTTCTGTCTTGCCCTGGAACCATTAGCAGCCACGATAAGAAAGGAGGAAGATTTTCCAGGGGTGACAGCGAGAGGTGTGGCACATAAGCTTTTGCTTTACGCAGATGATATTTTATTATTTGTCTCTGAACCTACTAGATCTATGCCTTGCCTCCACAGAATTATTAATTCCTTTTCCAAGTTCTCAGGATACAAAGTCAATTGGTCTAAATCCGAAGCTTTGACGCTGACAGCGTACTGCCCAGAAACGGCTTTCCAGCCAGGCGCCTTCCAGTGGCCCTAACAGGGCATTAAGTATTTGGAGATTTTATTCCCAGCAAATTTAATTTAATTTTATGACCCTTTAATAAAAAGGTTTTCGAGCGATGTGGGCAGGTGGGCTTCATTACATTTATCGATGATTGGGAAGGTTAATGTTATTAAAATGAATTGTATTCCAAAATTCAACTACCTGCTTCAGTCTCTCCCTGTAGATGTCCCCCTCTCTTATTTCAAGCAATTTGACAGCATAGCGAAGTCCTTTATTTGGAATGGTAAGCGCCCCAGGTTAAATTTCAATAAGTTACATAGGCCAATTGATAATGGTGGGTTAGGCCTACCCAAGATTTTGTTTTATTATTATGCATTCGGTCTTAGACATTTGGCTCATTGGTCGCTTCCACCTGAGAGAGCCCCTCCCTGGTTTTGTATTGAAAAGGAAGTTCTTGCCCCTATCTCGCCACTGCAAAGCCTTTCGATCAAACTAGCCGGAGAGGTTAAGTCGCACCCCGTTATTTTGCATTTGCACTCGATATGGACAAAAGTGTCCAGAGTGTTTAATTCGGTTATTTATTTAAACGCAGCCTCGAGCATATGGCTGAACCCTAAACTATGTATTAATAAGTCCCCTTTTTGTTGGTCAGATTGGATTGTGAGGGGGGTTATTGCACTTGGTGACCTATATGAGGGTGGAGTATTGAGACCTTTTGAAAATTTGGTTCAACATTTTGGCATTCCCAGATCTCAGTTTTATAAGTATTTACAGCTTCGCCACCTACTCTGCACTATTTTTGGGAGTGGCACACACCCCCCAAAAGCGGTAGGTGCATTGGTAGAGGTGATTGCTGCTTTTGGAAAAGGCCATGATGCATCAGTGTATTACTCCCTACTAATTCAGAGTCTGGGGGATGGAGCCTTGACGTCTCTCAAGAGAGTATGGGGAAAAGATTTGAATTTGGTATTGGAGGATGGAGTGTGGACTAAGATTCTTAAAAATGTCAAGCCTATATCTAGAGATGCAAGGGTTTGCCTTATGCAGTTTAAGATTTTATATAGATATTATTGGACCCCCTCTAGATTATATAGGCTTGTTCTTAAAGACACACCCACTTGCTGGCGATGCCAATCAGAAGTTGGAGACAATACCCATGTCTTTTGGGGGTGTGTTAAGATCCAGGAGTTTTGGTTGAGGGTTCAGAGGTATTTGTGTGATGTTTTGAACACTCAGGTTTTGCTTTGTCCCAGACTCTGTATTTTGGGTGATGGGGTGGTCATTCATTTAGGGGATAATCACATAAAAAATTGGGTTCTGACCAGTCTCATGATCGGCAGGCAAGTAATTTTAAGGGGTTGGAAGTCAGGTGGAGCACCCTCTTTTTCGGAGTGGTGTGTGGAAATGGGGAGGGTAGCTGCATTTGAAGAGGCGGTAAGTAGAAGGCTGGGGTTTAGGGACTTATTTGCTAAAAAATGGGGCAAATATTTAGTTTTTTGGGGGATTCTTGGGGAGGGGATGTGGAGAGTGTAGTTTAATTTAATCATGTATGTTTATTATTATTTTATTTATTTGTATATATATATATGTATATATATAATATATATTTTATTTTATATATATATATAATATATATTATTATTTTTTTATTATTATTATTTATTTATTTATTTATTTTGGATTGTGTGTGTGTTATGTGGGACCACAGGGGTGTTCGTTAGGGGTCAGGGTGGGATTGTATTAGTAGGGTTTAAATGTAAAATGTTGATTCTTTATATATGTGTTGAGTTTTTTCCACTGTCATGTCCATATGAATCAATAAAAATGTTAATTACAACAACAACAACAACAAAAATGGAATTAAAGCCCCCTTTACTCTCTCATTGTCACGTATTCCCTGTGTTTTTGCTTAGACTTTTATGTTGAAATTCTTGTTAAGTTCCTGTTTCCTGTGGTTTTGTAGTCCTTTGTAGTTTTTTTCATGATTGGTTCTCTCTGATTGTTTCCCCATGTGTTCCTCATTCTCTGATTGTTTCCCCAGGTGTTCCTTGTCTTCCCTTGTGTATTTAATCCCTTGTTTCCCCTGGTTAGTTTGTCAGTCTTTACATGTGTTATGTTCTGTGCTTGGTTTCCCATGGTTTTTTTTTTTTTTTTTTTTTTTTTTTTTTTTAATTTAAATTATGTTCTGTGTTTCTTTGTTTATCCTTGTTAATAAAGCTGTGTTTTAGATCCTCATTCCTCACCTGCCTCGTCACACTCAAAAAAAATAAAAAAAATCCCCAGTTCTTTATTTCTGTTGCAGATTATTACTTAAACCAGCATCTTGTCTACTAAGTAATTCAGCCTCTATGGATGAAATATCTTTTTCTATTGATTCCATAGTTTTTCTTAAGATACTGGAAGAATAAGCAGTATACTGCTGCCAAACATTTTATTTTGTGTCTTCCCAATCTCCCACCATTGTCTTAGATTTTGAAAAGTTCCTTTTCTTAATTTCCAACATTGCCAGAAAGTCTCAGAGTTTGCAAAAATTATCATCTTGAAGCAACTTGATGTTGAAGTGCCAATAAGGGGACTTTCTTGAAAACTGAGACGTGTTCATTGTCACAGAAACTAAGCGGTGATCAGTGAAACCCACTGGAGTGACAGAACAATCAATGATTCGACTATTAAAATGCTTAGACACATTCTGTCCAATCTAGCAGTGCTTACTCTGTAATCAGTAACTTTAACCCAGGTATATTGTCTTCTTGGGTTTTTAATCCTCCACATGTCAAAAATCAATATCTCTTAATTTTGATAAATAGCAGACTGCTTGTGAGGTTCCTCAGTAGTACGATCAATGGTAAATTCTTCTGTACAAATCCAATCTTCTCCTATGATAACAATACCATCAAAAGAAACTTGTCTTCATATATCACTTAAAACATAAAACAAACTAACTCATGTCCTACATTTGGTGCAACATCAATATCAACTTTTGCTACAGTAAGGACCTTTTTATTGGTTCCTCTGTATTTAAAATTGTAACACCCATTTCTGGAGAAACAATAATTGCCACTCCTGCGCTCAAATTTGTTCCATGACTTAAAATATATTGCCCTTTCCACCACATTCCTCACTCTACCTCATTATCTACAATCATACAGACACTTTATATATATATATATATATATATATATATATATATATATATATATATATCGGTTATGTGTTTCTTCAGGCAAAACCATTTCTTTTCGCTCAGAAAATTAAACCCTATGGCTTTCTGAACAAAGGTAACCAATCTTACAAACTTTTCAACATCAGGGAAAAATTCCTTTATATTTACCTGCCTTCCAAAAGTATCAACCTGAAAACTATTTATTTCCTCCTATGTATACAGAGACAGATCCTTATGAGAAATTCCTTAAGAAAATCCACTCATTGAGTCCCCTTGTGAAGAGGAATCAATATCAAGAAGAGAAGCAGTCTCATCTGACAAAGCATCATCCATCTCAAAGCCCTTATTATTCATGTTGCCAGAGCACAGCTCTGACTTGTTCATCTCCTGAGCAAATTCACTCACAATACACTCCACTCGATTAGCATTACTGGTGCGTGGCTCCACATTCTCAAAATTTCTACTGTTATACTGTTCACCTGCAGAAACCTTACTATTACCGCTATTCTCAACATTACCATCAGCATTAGTACCATGTTCAGAACTCACAGCTTCTATCAAAGATACCTCAAAAGTGGGTTGGGGGCAAGTGGAGTGGCAAAACTCATTTTCCCGCCCCAGCTGCCCACACTCAGTCCCAAAATTCCCAGCATTAGAGAGAGAGAGGTCACAACCGTTTAACAGATGTGGGGGGATTTCTCCAGAAGTCCACTATCATCTCCACTGTTTTAAGCGTGTTCAGCTCAAGGTTGTTGTGACCGCACTAGACAGCCAGCTGATCAATCTCCCGTCTGTATGCAGACTCGTCACCGTCGCGGACGAGGCCGATGACCGTGGTGTCGTCTGCAAACTTCAGGAGCTTGACAGTGGGGTCTTTTGCAGTGCAGTCATTCATATACTGGGAGAAGAGCAGTGGAGAGAGAATGTATCCCTGAGGAGCACCAGTGCTAATAGTGAGGGTCCTGGATGTGAATTTCCTAGTCTCACTAGCTGCTGCCTATCTGTCAGAAAGCTGGTGATCCATTGACAGATTGGGGTGGGCACGGAGAGCTGAGTCAGTTTGGTTTAGAGAAGATCAGGCATGATGGGACTGAAGGCTGAATTGAAGTCCACAAATAGGATACTTGCATAAGTCCCAGCTCTGTCGATTATTAAATAAGGTTATTGATGATGGTTGCTGTTAGGTAAAATATCCATTTTATTGATTAAGTTGATATTTTCTTCATAACATATTCGTGAAACATTATAATAAGTATCCCTATAGTATGCCTTTTTGTGTTTCGCAGTAACAGTTGTTTAAAATTATGTTCGTTTTGTGGTTGTCCAAGAGAGAGATGGATTACATCGATGCTCGTTCACTCTTCCTTGCATTCCCGAATATCATCCTCAAATTTTGCCACCTGAATTTCTCAACCCTTATTTAACAACCTGAATATTGAGAGCTGAAATCCACCAATTGAATAATAAAAACTTAAATTTCACAACCTGATTTTTTAACAAATATTTTCAAATATTTAAAATGAACAGCAAGATTTTTTGATAACATCAATTTACACTCAGTCTTTTTTTCAAGATCATGAATTCGAAGGCTTTTTTCAAATTCAAGTTCTGGTGGTATAAAAATGACGCCATAAAGAGGCCAAAGGCTTTACAGGGCCTGAATAATTATGAGTTGTTTATTTATTTGTTTCTGTGTTTTTTCTTTTGTTAGAACAGTAGCCCATGCTGTTGCAGTGTACAGCCACTTGGTGGCACTGTCGAGCAGTACAAGATTGCATGCTTATAGTTGATACCACAATAAATCTAATCTTTTGTCTGTAAAATTCAAAGTCAGTTTTTTGAGATACTGTGGGAGGGGTAAATATAGGGAAAACATCAAACAAAATTAATGTGAAGCTTGCATTGTATTTACAAATTGTCCCTACTTTAAAGAAAATAAGCAAAGATCAGAATACCCCTAACGTGCCTTTAATATTATGACAAACATACACACACTTATGCCCCTGGATCCTGTTTCAGCAGTGTCTCTATAAAGTTCAAGTAGTACAGCGAGCAATCAGTCCCCAGGCTTAACAAGTCTCACCATGCTGGAAGAAAGAACAATTATCTCTATTGTCTCATCTCACCATTGGACAAAGACACCTACTAGATGATTGTACTCTGCCAATCCCAGTACCAAATATGTGTAGGATTATGTCCCTTTATTATATATAAAATAATTTTATTAACTACATAAAGTGGGGTCTAAAAAGTCTGAGATCATATTGAAATTCTGGGATTTGGTTTATATATGCTGGAATTAAGACGAAAGTTTTAGGATTTTGAAAAGTTTAAAACAAAGAAAAGTTATAACATAAAATGAAGAAGGACAATTCCTGGGTCAGTATTTAGATGTAAGCAAATTTGTGACATTGATCATGTTAAAAGAATAGTTCACCCAAAAATGAAATTTCTCTCATCATTTTCTCACCCTCGTGTGTATGACGGTTTTTTTTTTTTTTAGAAGAATATTTCAGTTCTGTAGGTCTTCATAATGCAGGTGAATGGGTACCAAAAATCCATATGATAAATATTTAAGTCCTTTTTAACTAAACAGTAAATTCTCCTCCCTGCCCAGTAGGTGGTGATATGCACCAAGAATGCAAATCGCCAAAAAACACAAGAAGAAAGAAAGTGCAAGTGGAGATTGATAGTAAAAAAGGACTTAAATATTGATCTATTTCTCAACCTCACCTATCATATCACTTCTGAAGACATGGATTTAACTACTAAAGTTTGTTATGCTGATAATATACAACTTGTGATGAAAATTAACATTTTTTGGATCCCACTGTACATAAAATGTGTATTTTAAAAATATTCACAACAATAAAGTTATGAATTGGTGCCAAAATGCAGTGTTGTAGTAGAGACCAGCTCATCCGAGTCCAAGTCCAGTCCGAGGCCAGAGTAGGTAGAGTTCGAGTCAAGACCTAGACCAGAAGAGGGCCAAGTCCGAGTCGAGACTGAGACCAGTAAAGGCTGATTCTAAGTCAATAATTTTTTATGAATGAATTAAATAGTTTAATATTAATAAATAGAGTAATATTTTTACATTTTCTTCAGTATGTGTAGCAGTCATGTAACTAATGGCTAAAGCACTTCTAAAAGACTAGAGGCCGTTCAGACCAACACAGTGCAACAAACCCAGATAGCACACATACATCTCCGAGATGTAGGTTTTAGATCTTTTCATCTGGAAAGCTTCTAACATCTTAAAAAGATAATTTACAATCATTCTAAATCATAAACGTCTCATCTGCTAAATGTCTTACTGACATCCGAGACATACTTATTGACATATGTCTTATCGACGTATCGCAGATGAGCAAACAACGTAAAATAGTCGTCTTCCAGATGTAAACACACACATCAAATAGACGTCTGGGTGTTGTACATGTGCTATCAGGGAAAAGAGTATAACACATGTGTCTCGAGACACGTTTTTAACAGTTGATGTTCTTTTTACCTTTACAAAAGAACTTAAAAAATAATGGTGGTGCTCCTGCACGAGACGCCAAAAAGACAGCGATACGTAATGCAACGGTCAAAGACATCTGTTTAGCATGTTTACATAGAAAAACAACTGAAAAACAGCATGGGTGGACGCAACAACGTATTTGGTGTGAACAGCTCCTTATTAACAAGACACAGCACAAATGGAAGTTTCACAGTTACCTTTCAAAAAAGCATTATTTTGTTGACTGTAGGTGAATATCCACTTTATTCAATGAACGAATCATAGCCAATTGATTCAGACCTTTTTGCTAACCTGTTTGGCCAATTTGCTTAAAAGAACCGATTCAGTAGAATGATTTATTTGTGAACTGGGCGTCATTAGTTCAGACTCAGCAGATTGAAATGTGGGACATGACGTCACGATCTCTGATATTATCAGTCAAAAATGTTTGCCACATAAGTCGAAGCTTTTCACTGTATATTTTTTGAAAAGGGACTCGACTGGACTCAACTCCGAGTCCACACTTGTTCAAGTTCGAGTCAAGACCGAGTCAAAGTGCTCACGAGTCCATGACAAGACCAATACCATGAAAATATCTGGTCCGGTCTCGAGTACTACAGCACTGCCAAAATGATTGCCCTGCATTTTAATTAAATGGGTTGAGTGGCCCCTGCCTTCCACTGTGGTTCTTTGAGGGTATGAGGGAGAACTTTGCTCTCTGGTTTGCATGCTCATGACATTTGAAATTTAAATAATATGTAAAATAATGAGGCTGTCTATGATAATATTTCTAAAGCCTGTGTATGAGGTCATCTTTTGATTTTCAGTATGGTTTTGTGCCACCTGAGAAAATCTCCTAAATCTGTCTTTATTTTAATATGGTTAGACCCATAACCAAACCAGCCAGATGTGGCCTTATTCATCTCACCTCATGGGACCACTGGCTCCATAAATGACTTCATAATTTAGAAAACTATGTCTACTAAAACTATAGTTGACTAAAAGTGTATGTTTGAAATAATATTGCCAGGGTACTTAATTGAGTGGATGATTTGATTTGATTCCCACACTTTTTCACAATAAAGTATATATATATATATATATATATATATATATATATATATATATATATATATATATATATATATATATATATATACACACACACACAGCTCTGGAAAAAAATTAAGAGACCAGTTCAAAATGATCAGTTTCTCTGGATTTACTATTTATAGGTATGTGTTTGAGTAAAATGAACATTTTTGTTTTATTCTATAAAGTACTGACAACATCTCTCCCAAATTCCAAATAAAAATACTGTCATTTAGAGCATTTACTTGCAGAAAATGACAACTGGTCAAAATAAAAAAGATGCAGTGTTTTCAGACCTCGAATAATGCAAAGAAAACAAGTTCATATTCATTCAGGATAACCTTGTATGTGGCTTAATGATTCATGCGTCCTTCACAAAGACGAATCTGTCCGATTCCAGCCTTGCTGAAGCACCCCCAGATCATCACCGATCCTCCACCAAATTTCACAGTGGGTGCGAGACACTGTGGCTTGAAGGTCTCTCCAGGTCCCCATCTAACCATTAGACCCCAGGTAGAGGATTGGTGATGATCTGGGGGTGCTTCAGCAAGGCTGGAATCGGGCAGATTCGTCTTTGTAAAGGACCCATGAATCAAGCCACATACAAAGTTATCCTGGAAGAAAACTTGCTTCCTTCTGCTCTGACAATGTTCCCCAACTCTGAGGATTGGTTTTTCCAACAGGACAATGCTCCATGCCACACAGCCAGGTCAATCAATGTGTGGATGGAGGACCACCGGATCAAGACCCTTTCATGGCCAGCCTAAACAAACAAACAATTGATTAATTAATTAATTAAATTAGTTTAAATTGTATTGAGTTTAAAGGAACATTACAGGTTCAATACAAGTTAATCTCAGTCGACAGCATTTGTGGCATAATGTTGATTACCACAAAAATTAATTTAGACTTGTCCCTCCTTTTCTTTAAAAAAAAAAAGAAAGAAAGAAAGAAAAGGGCAAAAATCGAGGTACTTACTATGGAAGTGAATGGGGTCAGTCTGTAAATGTTAAAATACTCAAAAGTGTAGCCATAATATGATAAAATCACTTACTAACCTTTTCTGTGTAAAGTTATAACCAATTTTACAACTTTGTTGCCATGACAACATAACCCTGTAGACCCTAAAACCCTCAAAGGACCGTACAAATTAAGATTTAAGCAACTTTACAGCTCAATTAACAACAACGTTTTAACAGAAGAATGAATGTAAGTGCTTTTATAAAAAATTATAAGCTTCATATTTCTGCCTGTAAACGCTCCAAAAATTGGCTCCATTCACTTACACTGTAAGTGCCTCACTGTAACCCAGATTTGTGCTTTTTTTTTTTTTTTTTTTTTTTTTTTAAAGAAGATGAGGGACGAGTCGAAATTATATTTTTGTGGTTTTCATTATGCCTAAAATTTACATTTAGTCATTTAGCAGAAGCGACTTAAAATTATGTCGATTGAGCTTAACTTGTATTGAACAGGGAATATAAATTTAAGAAATGTCATCAAAAGATGTGAAAACGCACAATGCATTAGTCTCCCCCCCCCCCCCACACACACACACACACACACACACACACACACATAAACTTAAAAATAATGTACAGTGAAAATTTGACAAGAATAACTTGGTTCCATTTTGCGTGCGCGGGAGCGTGCACTCAGGCGCGCGGCCGAGGAGGGGGGGATTTATGTATGAAAAGAAACAGGAAACTCGGCTGATCAGATCAACACTTTTACAGTGTGGGAGAAGCCGAGCGTGAGGCTAGGCGTTAAGGACTCAGTTATCACTTTATATTTAATCAAGCATGGCCGTCAAGGCACTCGATTGATATTTTACATCCTCTGTTTTTATCTAATTAACTTTAGAAACTCCAGTGTTTAAAAAAACTCGAGTTTTAAGAGACTGCGCGTGAGTGAAAGAGTTGGGGAGACTCCCTCATTCGAACCACTTGTGCATGATATTTCTTTCGTTCTCCCGTTTATTCGGCTCTTTGACGCCTTATATAGTTGGAAACCGATTTAAACGCCTGAAACATGGGGTGCACCCTGAGCTCGGACGACAAGAGCGCCCAGGAGAGGAGTAAAATGATAGACAAAAACCTGCGGGATGATGGAGAGAAAGCGTCGCGAGAGGTCAAGCTGCTGCTGCTTGGTGAGTTCTGAGCTCCGCCAATGAACAAGCACACCAAACTTAACTTTAAAGGAACTTTGAGAGACTTTATCACTGTGAACTGACAGTATATAATCTATAAATGACGTATGAGTGGAGAATAAAGCAGTTAAACCCATAATTATGAACTCGGTAAACTTTTTGTCCTTAGTTACCGCGCTGGTTTTCTCGGCTAGCATATAAAGCTAATTCACTCAACTGAAATCCTCTATTGCGTTCATTTATATTGCTATATGACTACAGTGGAAGTAATCGCCTATATTATATTTACACTTTGTATTTAACCGTTTTCTCGTCTGAACATGCATAAATCGTGCTTTTATTTTGGCCTTGACTTTTTCACAATACTAATTTGCATATTCGCTAATGGCCTGTTAGGAGCAAACGGCTTTCGCATAATCCAGCCAACAAAAGTCTAGAATTTAATCTGATTTAATCCCCACTGTCTGATTTACAGAGATAGATCTGATAGATTAACGACATCCTCATCCAATTATGATAAATGAGATTGTGCATATGGAGGGGCCTGCTGGGTACTTTGAGTTAGCCAGAGTGGATGAGACTGTGGGTTTAAAAGATGATTCTGAAATGTGTAGTTCTTTTAGCCCAAGGTTTTAAGGCTAAATTGATATCCATTCCAAAGTTTTAAGCCCTATGTTATTTCGTAAACAGCTTTTAAACAGAACTCCTATAAACAGGATTGAGTGGGTGTGAAGAAATTGGCTACTGATTGAAGAAAATGTGTTTTTGATACGGCTTGATAGTTGTTTTTGCATTGAAAACATGTCTATTCCCCTTACATATTGTTTTGTAGTTTGTTTAGTAGACGTGTTCCAAAAAGCTCTTATAATCTTTATTTTTCACTTTGGGGTGAAGAGAATTAGGATGTTCATTTGCAAAGTCCTACTATGCACAGTTGCTGTATGCAAACTGTATCACTGGTTCACATTTGTCTTTTTTTACCTTAAAGCAGTAGAATTGTAAATTCATTGTGATTTGCATACAGGCCACTTTTTTTCAGTTTCTGATTCCTGTTTTGCATTTGTTTCTTCTGTAGCTTTCCAGTATTTGTGTGCCAGAATTGTTGAGGACATGAGTAATAAATCCAAACTATTTGGAATTTGAAACTTTTATTATTTATAGTTTCTGTGGCTTCAACACATTAATATTTGTTTCTAAGTAAACTCCACAGCCTACCATGAACATAGACGCTTTGTTTACATTCACACCGGTTTTTCTCTCAACTTGAAGGGGCAGGATTTCCACATGCACTGCTTAAAGTTAGTGTCCATTTTCCCTGCTTTTTCTCTGCCTTGAAATAAACATGCAATTAAATAAGCCACATATGGTCAGTAGTTTGCTTTTCATTCTTTGATCTGAAAAGTCAAGCCAGTATTGTAGAATAACCTCATATAAATTCTCAGGCGTGATGTGGCATTGTTTGCTAATTGTATAACTTGGCAATTTACCAGTTGGCCTGTCCTCCTTGTGCTGTGTAAATTGTTGGTGTAAGAGCAGGTTTTATGTCCTCCATCAAGCTTTGGGGAATTGGCTGTCCAATTAGCTAGTTAACTGGATTCCCCACTGTGCTGATTCATTATCCGACCCCTGTGAGCCTCACGTTCTTCCAAAACTTTGCTTTCTTAGGTTTGTTTGCTTTTTGGTGTTGTGGATCATCAGCATATGTGTTTATGGCTGCTATAAAACAGGCTGGACATCCTGTTAAGAGTGCAGTGTGGACAAATGGAGACCGCCAGAGAAGAGAGTACTTTCACGGGTGGGTAGGAAAAAAAATTGGTTGCAAAAATGAATGAGCATCACAACAGTAGATTCAAATCTGATGTTGAATCTTTCAGTGAAGATGAGCAGCACTTATTCATGGTTAGCAGCATGATCTTCACCGCATGTGTCTCGAGCAGTGGGTGGTTACCCAGTAACCGAAAAGCTAGTTCAAATTATAGCACCATAAACTCAGGCTCAGGAGACCAAACAAAATGTGAAACTGCTGCTTTGGGAGTCAAGTTCACTGTTTGTGGATTTGAACAAATCCCTTACCCTAAAAATTGAGCATATGCACATAATGATACAAGATGGCGCTGCGGATGGCAGCCTCGGTGTGGATCCCTCCAATTCTTTTGTTGTTTTTGTTTGTCCTGTTTAGTAATTTTTTCCAATTACATGCGTATATATACACCGATCAGCCACAACATTAAAACCACCTGCCTAATATATATATAAAACCACCTGTCCCTCTCGTGCCGCCAAAACAGCGCCAACCCGCATCTCAGAATAGCATTCTGACATGATATTCTTCTCACCACAATTGTACAGAGCAGTTATCTGAATTACTGTGGACTTTGTCAGTTCGAACCCGTCTGGCCATTCTCTGTTGACCTCTCTCATCAACAAGGCGTTTCCATCCACAGAACTGCCGCTCACTGGGTGTTTTTTGTTTTTGGCACCATTCGGAATAAATTCTAGAGACTGTTGTGTGTGAAAATCCCAGGAGAACAGCCCATCTGGCACCAACAATCATCCATGCGATTATCTAATCAGCCAACCGTGTGGCAGTAGTGCAGTGCATAAAATCATGCAGATACAGGTCAGGAGCTTCAGTTAAACACATTTTATTATCATTTAATGTAAGAACTTTTACTTGTTAATGGATATTATTTAATAAAAATGAATGTTTGTCACTGACTGTAAACCTCCCTGCCCTGGGTGCCGAAATGTTTGCGTGAAGTAACACACACCGGCATCTCGACGAAATGGGAGTTGAAGATTTCAGTACTCGAGGGATTAGTCAGAGTACTGGAGTAGACAAAATGGGCAAAATGCCCATACCTGATTCTGATAATTTGTCCCATACCATTTGTGCTATGGGCATGGATTATCCAAATCGTATGATTTATTAGGGAGGGAATGTGTAAATTTATTTATTTTATAAAAAATTAGAAATTTTTTTTTTTTTATTTATTTATTTTTTTAACCTGGTGAGTGATAACCCGGGCAATGTATTTCCATAGACATCCATTGACCAGAATTTGATCCAGACTTAGGTTCTTTTGACTTGGACCATTAAGTAAACACCCAGAACACCCCAGCACCCACATTGCAATGCACTACAAGCCACACCTCTAGCAACAGCATAGCAACACCCTGGCAACCACCCAGATCACCGAACAGTCATGGTGGTGAGTTTTGCATGAGCAAAACTCTTTAGAAAATGTAAAGTTTCAGTTCTTATTTGGAATATTTTGACATAAGAAATGACATTTTAATTGCTTATACTGCCCTTAGCAGTTTATTGCCAAATGATGAGATAATTTCAACAGAGGAGATATAACAAATCAAAAATACATTTAATACAATTCTTGCCAAAGGTGTATTTAAATATACTTTTTAATGGCTTTTCAAAGACTTATTATAGGTGTAAATGCAATCCAATAGTTGGTCCTACAATAATACACTTGATTAGGAACACCTGTACACCTACTTATTCATGCAATTATCTAATCAGCCAATCGTGTGGCAGCAGTGCAGTGCATAAAGACATGCAGATACAGATCAGGTGCTTCAGTTAATATCCATTAACGAGTCAAAGTTCTTACATTAAATGATGATAAAATGTGTTTATAAAAAGCATTTATAAAAAAGATCAGCAGTTACAGAAATACTCAAACCAGCCCATCTGGCACAAACATTCATGCCACATTCCAAATCATTGAGATCACATTTTTTACCCATTCTGATGTGAACATTAACTGAAGCTCCTGACCCGTATCTGCATGATTTTATGCACTACAAAGCTGCCACACGATTGGCTGATTAGTTAATCGCATGGATGATTGTTGGTGCCAGATGGGCTGGTTTGAGTATTTCTGTAACTGCTGATCTCCTGGGATTTTCACTCACAACAGTCTCTAGAATTTACTCCAAATGGTGCCAAAAACAAAAAGCGTCCAGTTGAGTGGCAGTTCTGTGGATGGAAAAACCTTGTTGATGACAGGTCATTGGAGAATGGCCAGACTGGTTGGAGCAGACAGAAAGGCTACGATAACTCTGATAACCCCTCTGTACAATTTTAGTGAGCAGAATAGTATCTCAGAATGCACAACACGTCAAACCTTGAGAAAAATGGGATACAACAGCAGAAGACCACGTTGGGAACTTAATTAGGACCAAAGTGTTCCTTAGGGCTGTGTCGATACAATAAAATATTGATGTACCGCAATACTTTTTCTCACGATATTGTATCGATACTTTAGCTCTATATATCGATATTTACATTCAACTATTTGTTTTCATATCATGTCCAGCATTTCAATAAAAAAAGCAGGTCATCTAAATAAGTGCAAACTCAGTGTGCTGTTCTTCAGTGTAGTCAGAGGTGCTTCTATGAGGCTCAAGAGAGACTGTAACTGAGCCTGCTGGATTACAGTTTCTCTCACGAACATGCTGGGCATCTCTTGTGCGTTTGGTGGAAAAAAAGCACATCCAAGAACCAATTAATGCAATCGAAAGTCATGAAAATATGTTTCCTATATATATATATATATATATATATATATATATATATATATAAATAAATGGAAGCAGTTGTTATCCATCTTAAACACTTTGATATTTGTTTCTGAGAAAACTTTCTAGCCTATGTTGAAAGAAGATTAATAGTTTGGATAAACCACAAGGCTCTCATGAACTCATGTGGGAGTTCTGGGGGTCCCTTGGGTGGATTCATTGCTCCTGTGTTTGGTTTCCTCACAGTAGAGTTTGAATCCGAGTGAGTGATGCTGATGTGGCCTAATTGCTGTTTGTGTTTTGGGACTGAGAGAAAGAGAGAGCAGCATCCTCCTACAGGAAGTTTCTCAACCACAACTGAGATGGTTAATTGAAAAGTTTGCTTGCCGAATGAATGAACTCTAGGCTCACAGCAGGGCGGAGCTCCATTTATACAAAAAGCTGTGTGAAAGGATTAAAATTTTCCTGAGCGGGGCAAAAAAAAAAAAAAATGGATGTGCATAACTTCATTTCCTAAAGTGACTAGCTGGTGAGTTGCTTGGAGAACTAGGCGACTGAAAAGGCTGGTTTCGGCTTTTCAAAGGATGCATTTTTGCGTTCAAAGAGTGTATACACACTACAGAAAGCTCTGACGGAGTGTTTGACGACTAGAAATGCTTAAGCCCCATTTGGAAGTTGTGGAAAGAGCCATGTCTGTTTGAATTCAAAGTGGGCATACAGGGAACTGGATTTCATGAAAGTCCTACTCTAAAATTCTTATTGGTCAATAAATGGCTACAATAGAGTGCGTTGCTGCAAAAGTAACTTGGTTGCATGACAGAGTGTACATTTTCCATGTGTAACGCTTCCAGTAGCGTTTCCAGTTGAGCACAGCTCGGTACGGTACAATTACAAACCTTTCCTGGTCTGAAGTTCTCAGCACAGTTAGCTGACAGTTCTCAACTGCGCTGGTTGAACGCCTTAAGGGATGTGGTGACTCGCCATTGGTCACTTGCTTAGTCTGTCCATTTTAATCCTCATTTCACAGTAACACAATCGAAAAAGAAACCGAAACCGTAGCAACGAGGTTGGATTGGTACAGAATGGCGCAGTTCCACAATGAGAAATCCTCATCTGGATGGTTGAAAACAACCTTTATTGTTGTCACAATATTGACATTTCAGTAGTCAGTACTAGGGGTGGGAATCACAAGGGTCAAGATACGATATAAATGCGATTTTATATTTTTGTTGTATTGTGATTCAAAACTGCCATGTATTGCGATATTTGTCATATTTTACTCACTGTTTTTCATTCTTATTCATAAGACTTCAGTAAAATGTTCCCTAAATGCATTATTAAATACGTTGATATAAAAGTGCCAAATAAGTAGTGTTTATATGTAACATTACTCTGTCAATTTAAATATAATTTTTTCCCTTTAAATGCATCCTTTTGCGATTCACAAAACGATTTTGTGGCTTCAAGAAACTTTGAATATAATGCACGAGTCATATGGACTACATTAATGATGCTTTATGCTTCTTAATGTCATATAGGAGCTTGACTGTAACGACCATGACACACAATAATGCACAATCCGGTATTGCCCTGGAAAATGCACTAATGACCAAAAGAGCGATCACTACTTCTGGTAATGCAGACTTTAATGTGCAACATAAACAATGTTTTTTTCCAGATCTTTGACTAACCGAAATGTTGCCAAACTGATTTGAAATAGGAAGGTGGATTTTGAATAGTCACCAGCGCGCTCATGCTGTCAACATTTTCCGTATTGTGGGTGACGTCAAAGGAGTTTGGTTCTGTCTCAGCGGTAAAACATAATAACTGTGCCATCTCAGGGGCTGTTGTAGAAGTTGAAAAATTTACATAATATCGATTTTTGGAACGTGAATATCGATACAATATTGTGAGAGACAAATATCGAAATACTATAACTTATCTAGTTTTTCCCCCACCTCTAGTCAGTACCAATACTAGAATAATTTCTAGATCGTCCATACTAATTTTTTATAACAGCAAGAACTTATACTAATTATCAAAGTAAACATTGTTTCAAGTAATTTTTTTTGTGATTCCTACCAGCAGCAAATGTTTCGCTCAAACCTGCATGGTTCTGAGACATATATAATCGGTTTACAGAGATCTGCCTGTAATCTCATTACAGCAACGTAACGTTTAATTAATCCATACAAGTTAACACCTACACAGTTCCTCAGATCAGTGGTGCTATGATTGCCTCTTGCTTTTATTCCAGTTGTTAATATACAGTTGAGAGAAGTATCCTGTACTATAGTTTCTCAATGCTAAGAAATTGGAGAGCACATTTGCGTTCTTATGAAGACCCGTCTGGCCAAGGTACCTTGGAGGAACAAACTCGAACAGACAGGAGGACGTAGAACGCATCTATTGCGAGCTTTGAGATATGCCACGATCTTCCTCTTGCAACTGACTCTCCCAGCACATCTGTAGGAGAGAGATTTGTTTTTTTTTTTTTTACGGTTAATTCGAATTTACGTTTTGAATTAAAACTTTTTTTTTATCAGGGAATCAAGGTTTTGCATAAAAATATTAGCAAACGCTATAGTTAGATGGTTTGTCAATCCACCAAAGGCTGAATAAGGAAGAGAAAAAAATTTGCAACGCTTGGCTTGATGCCGCTCCAAATCTGATCAGCTGCACATGTGTGCGCTCCAGATGAACGTAATAGGTTAACAACATGTAGACTGATATAAAAGAAACGGGTAATGTTTCCATTATAATGGTACAGTGTGATTGTATCTCAGCTTCGTCCATCATGCATGTATACAATGGCTTTATCAGACCTGGCCTTGGCTTTCTGCGTATGTTGATGAACGGTCTTCTTTCTTTTCTTTTTACCTATAATAAAGCATTAGTTACGTGACCGTTATGGACACTTCATTTCATATGGATAAGCTATATATGGGAGAGTTAAACATCAACCTCTCGTTTTACCATGATGATTCAGATAGATCGCTAATTATTTCTTTGTTCTGTGACATATTTCAAGGGTGCTGCATTTATAGCCAACATTTGGGAAGGGATAATTTTGACAAACTTTGCGAGTTGAATTGTAATGATAAATCATTTCATATTGGTGCGCAACAAATGTTGACAGAGTATGGCGACTCTCACAAGCTGTCATACATTCGCAAACTTACAGCTGCAAATCTTGAAGGAAAACACTGATACATTTTCTTTGTTTGCCACCATAGTGCCGCTATGACTTCTGGGACTTTTTTCTTTTTGCGTCACCATCCGCTGCATCCTCGATAGCAGCCTGATCAAGAACACGTCTGGGTAATTTTATGCATTCTTGAATATTGGAATTGAATTTGGGACTATTTAAGGAAGTGACGTCTTTGTTCCTTGAACATTTCCGGCTATATGTCATACTCATTCAAAACAACAGCAGGAGGTGCTTCATTCATAGTGACTTTAACACAATTAACTTTACTAACGTTAACACGATTGTCATAAAATGTCATTATTAAAATGTGGACCATGTTGTGCAGTGGTTGGATGCTTTGATCTAACGGAAATTGAAGTGTTTAGATTTCCAGAAATGCAACCAATAATTAACGCATGAACCGCTGCAATGAAGTGAGATGGCTGGATACATACAGTACTAACAACTGTTGCACCCATCTTATCTAATATAAAAAAAAAAAAATATTAATGCCAACTTATTGCAAGTTTGACAGGTAGAGTCTTAAAAGGGACTATAGATCGCTCCCATTATAATGAATGTAGTCATTTACATTTAGTCATTTAGCAGATGCTTTTATCCAAAACGATGTACAAATTAAGAGTCCTTACCTTTTCCGCAGGTCATGCAGACAGCTTCATTGAATGGCTTTATTGATTACAGTAGGAGCAAGTGTTGTCAAAAGTACCGACACTTTGATATGAAGTCAATACTAAAATACAAAAAGACGTAACGATTTCAGTGTTTCTGCAGTACCGTTAGTACCGAGCACAGTATGACTGACACACGACAGTTTTAAAATGCTCACTGGCTTATTTTGAATGCATGCTCTTTTACTCCTTTTACACTGAAATGGACAATTAATCAAATTAAAATCGTGACATGTCCTAGTGTGATTTATTAAACCGCTAAATGCTGCAATCTTACTGTGGATGAGCTGCGTACTTTGTATGTATAAATCGGACTGCTCGTACACTGGAAACTCCAAAGAGACTGAGAATCATTCACATTGTATGAGATGAAGCAGAGCACTAATCCACTGTGAAACGCGTATTACATGTAGACTAGTGCCCGGTATATTGATCGGCCGATATTTGCCTTTCACTGATATATCGGTATCGGTGTATATTTTACCGATATGCACCGATATGAACACTTTTTTTCAGACAACATATAATGCAGAAAACAGTGCTTTAGAATTGGTGTCATAGCGTAGTTTGTCCAGCAGAGCGTGCTCGGACTCCATTATTTACAGAGCTGACTCTGAACTGACGGTGGCTCTGCAGACACAGCGTAGTTAAACGGTGTGGATTTGAGCGATCTCTTCTCATTAAATTGCTAACTAGTTTGTGAAATACATACTGGAAAGTTAATAAACAATGACCCCATCATTTTATATTACTAATATAACGTTAATCCTGTCCCTGACAACCATGTCACACATGTTTATCACATCTGTTTGCTGTTAGCCAGCTATAGTTTGTCAGTGCAGTAAGTAATGTAGCAGATTGAAAGGTAAACATCAGAGCATCTTTTTGCAGCTCGGCAGACAACGGTGCGGTGGTGGATTGTGTGTAGTGAGTGTTGATTTCACGCTTCGCTGTTACCTAGTTGGTGAGACACGATGCTGGAAAGTAAATAAAGTCCATCTTTTACTCCCTGTGGCAATGAGCTTACAGCTAACTAGCTAACCACATAGCTTCATTCATACCTTGTCAGCGTGTAAATGTGTATTCACCAAATTGTTTTGTTCAGGATTCACAGTTTGGTACCCCCTTCAACTGAACAATTCCAGTCATTGCATTTATAAAATGTAATATTTAAAAGTCTGGTTTTCCAGACATTATAATAGGATACGTAATAAAAGTAGATTTAATAAATAGTATTTTCGCCCTGTGTAAATAATAATTAATAGGAACTGTATCTAAAATAAATGAGGGGTGATAAATACTAATACAACAGGCTGGAAAAATAGACATTTATTCATTTTAATTTCCTATACATTATATTTTGAATGTGTTGAAACTTGACACCGGGCAACGCACCTTAAAAACGGCACCGTTAGATCGGTTTCATGCTGAAGAGCCGCTTAAAAGTAATTTATTTATTTTTTTTCTCTCGTAAATGTAAATGAGTGTAAATGCCAACATCATCATATGTCAAAAGGACTGATGCCTGTCATGCAAAACATGAGCTCATTGATGTCATAAAATATCAGTCTGCTTTTTTATTCCATCAGTTACTCCTGGTCGGAGGCTTCTGTAAATATTTAGTTTATACATAGGGTTTCGTCCTACATAAATTTAATGGTGCAATGCTCAAATATTTAGTAGAGCGTGAATTGTGACTTAGTGCCCATTTATGCCACAACTAGGCTAAGTTGTAACGTACATATAGTTGGTGCAACCGGCCCCTGATGTTTATTTAGCTATTAATTTTATTTGAATTTATTTTTTATTTTAATGGTCAGCCATTGACTGATACGAAACATACAGTACTGATGTTTATTTAGCTATTTATTTTATTTTTTATTTATTCTTTATTTTAATGGTCAGCAATTGACTGACACTAAACATACAGTACTGATGTTTATTAAGCTGTTTATTGTATTTTTATTTCTTTATTTTCTCAGTGTTCATTTCTAGAATTTGTTGACAATGTATAATAATAATAATGTCAAATATTCTTTGATAAAAATATTTACGAAAGCTGCCTTCTGAGTACCTTTGCATAGCCATATCGGTGCAAAATCAGTGCACAATCCACATAGAAAAGGTCTGTTTTCATTCCAGCTCAAAAATTTGCTATATCGGTCACCATATCGATAATCGGTGAATTTTCCCTCTCTAAAATCGGTATCGGTCTCAAAAATCCCATATCAGTCGGGCTCTAATGTAGATTATATATTTATATAATTAAATCACAGCATTTGCACTTTATTCTCAACTCAACTTTATTCTCAAGTTGACCAAAGTGCTTCACACTTATAAAATTGTGTGCAAGTGTGTGGGCGTGAGAGGGAGAGAGTGAGCGCTCAGACCGTGAGAACAGGTACTCTTCAATGCAGAAATAATGCAAAAGCAATGAATGATGGATAAAAAGTTTAAAGTTTTGGCCAGTTTAAAATATAACCAGAATCGGAATCAGAATAAGTTTTATTGCCAAGCATGCCTACACCCACAAGGAATTTGTCTTGGTGACAGAAGCTTCCAGTGCAAAGAGAATACAAAAACATTTACATACAAACATTTGAAATGTACATATAAACATATATATTTGTAAACAGTTAAATAAGAATAAAAAATAAGATACAACAGATAAATATATAGAGGAAACTACAGTAGGGCAAGAATGTTGTTCACATATGTTATTTACAGATAAACAGTTATGTGCAAGGTGATATAATGTATTGTGCAAAAGAGGTAGGATATGTCAATAAATATAAATGGAATATAAATAAAAATAGTTGAATATAGACATGATTGTATTGCCACAATGAAGAGTATTGGGGGCAGTTTTATCTGTTCATAAGGTGAATGGCCTGAGGGAAGAATCTGTTCTTGTGCCTGACTATTCTGACTGTAACCTTGTGAAAGCAAACATTGTTACTATTTTAGCCCCTGTTTCGGAACAAACCAAGCAAGCTACAAGTCTGAAAATGTTCACGTGGTACTTGTTATTTCGGCGAGCTCCATGTGATAGGGAATAAGAGCGAGAGAGTTGCGGTGAGTTGGAATGTTTGTCACCCCTCCACCATTTTGTATTGGCAAGTGTGTCATACCTCCAACTGAAGAAAGGGAGATCTTAGCAAAACGGTCTGCATGTGTGACCCTCTCGGCCAAAATCACATTGTTTGGAGTCTGCTTGTGTTGCGCCGGCTTTAGCCAGTTAGATAACTGTGACAGTTTAAAAAACAGCAGAATTCGGATCAGTGTCCAGAACGTCATAGAAAATCAAACGTGTAAGATTTCAAGGCATAAAAACACGTCACTACATCTTATATTTGTAGATCTTGTACAACACAGCACTAGTCACTGGGCAAGTGAAGATTGGCCTGAAACTTTCACAATGGCACAATCTTTTTTTCAGAGCTTAAATTGACTTGAATTGATAGGTCTTTTGTCCCACCCCATTATTACTTTTGGAGAGGAATCAAAGGGACGGAAATAAGAAGTGCTTTAAGTAGTAAAATATGTCATTTTCAAGATCTGATTGAGTGAGAGATCATTTTGCTGAGCTGGCAAGAGCCATGCATTTTTTTTTATCTTTACAGTCAGCTCCTCATGCTAATTTGTGGAACAGGGAAAGGTCTGGAATCTTTGGGTATGTGTCCATCTGGCCAACTCTTTCTCTCTCTCTCTCTCTCTCTCTCTCTCTCTCAGGGGCTGGTGAATCTGGGAAGAGTACAATTGTTAAACAGATGAAGTAAGTTTCACCCCAATTATGTCACCATTACATGTCACACTAGTTTAAATACCATTTAGAAATCACACTATGCAAAACAAGCTAGTTTACTTAGTATTGCACAGTGCACATTACATTATCATTTGAATATGGACATTACTTAATAGGGGATATCACCCCTGCATTTGTTAGCTGTAAACTATCATGACATTGTAATATGCTCCCATCACTGAAACCCACGACATCACAGTTCCCAATGGCATGAGAATTAATAAAGCACTTAAAGCGGTGTTATTTTGTAAATATACTGATGGCTAAAAAGATGTTGTCAGGCACAACACTCCGCAGAATGGCAGCAACTAGGGATGTCAATTTTCAGACATTTTCATTGTCAATTGTCGTGGAAATTAATGGCCAGTTGATCTATAAAATAACCTTAGTAATGTAAAAGTGTGTGGAGGAGGTGTTTAAATTAATACACTTAAGAAATGCAAGTATTGGCATTTCCAGTTTTAAAATATTCTTAGTTCATTGTATTTTAATACATTTAGGCTATGTTTAGTCCAAATTTGTGAATTGTTAAATTACTGTTATTATAACTTGTATAGAAGATACATATGTGAGTTAATTAAAACTTCACGTTGTGGATCGTGGGATATTTAGGATACTTGGGACTCATTTGAAATGTCAAATTGAAAACTGACATAATTGTAGGTTGGGATGAAACATGTGCTGACATAATTACTGAATGCTTTTTTTCTGAAATTAACTAATCGGTGATCTATAAGCTTAATCGATCAAATTATTAACGACAATTAAACGATTATCAATTAATCATTAACATCACTAGCAGCAACCCCTTCAGCATCATGACTGTTTTCATGATACAGCACAGCCCTTCATTAGTGCCACATTGCTTGAATAAAATGGTTACTACATAATGAATTTGTATAATAAATAAAATACAAAGAAAATGCTTTATGTACCAACCTTCCTGTAGATATTGTCCCTCATATGTAAACAAAGATTATTAGTTGACCTCTAGGGTTGATATAGTAGCAAGGTGAACTGGATAATTTATATTATAGCTCTTACTGTATTGTGGATTTTAACACAGCTGGAACACTGTATTGACCAACGTCTAGGATCAGATCAGTTTATAACTTCATATAATTACTTGAAAACCTGACATTGTCTTTCTCCCACAGAATTATCCATGAGGCAGGCTACTCAGAGGAGGAGTGTAAACAGTACAGAGCCGTGGTCTACAGCAACACCATCCAGTCCATCATCGCCATCATAAGGGCAATGGGCCGCCTTAAAATTGACTTTGCAGATGGTGCCCGGGCTGTAAGTGGTGCTGTTATATTGTCAAGTTCCATTCCAGGAATATTTAACCCCTTAAACACATACCTAGAGTCTTTAGAGACCCGGGACCTCATTCCACCCCCTGTACCTCACCCATTTTTTGGAGTTGTGCCCATACCTCTTTAGTATTCTTCAATCAATCTCTTATAAATTGTGTAACACAAAAGGAAAATGGCAAAATTGCACAAAATTATTATTATTATTTTTTAATGGTTTAAGTACCAAAAATGTATAGGGTCTCTAGAGACTCACAGTATGTAAGAATGTTGGGGTTTTTCTTTTTTGCACTTCCATAAATTATATTTTTTATAATTGTTTCATATATATATTTAAGTTTACTATCACAGGATATATATATATATATATATATATATATATATATATATATATATATATATATATATATATATTATTTATTTTTTTTTTTTTTTTTTTTTTGTGTGTCTTACAAGAGAAATGAGTACACAGTTATCTAACTGGCTAAATGAGTAGTATATTAATACAAATAAATACTAGATCACGTTGACTTTCTGTGCAACAATGAATGATCAACAATGGTAAATTATCAGTATTTTATTTGCGTATATGCATACATAACATACATGCAATTTCTTAATCAAGGTGGCGCTGTTGTTTCAGTGAATTAACTTGTTTACATTTGACATTGCTATTTGATGAAGAAACAACATCGAAGTAAACACATGAACAGTATGATAGGACTATTGCAATTTGGGTGTACTAATAAAATAATGTAAATTGTGCATCTATTTAGACAAGTGCCTGAGAAAATCCACATAGATTACACATGTTTAGATTATGTGTTATGTGTAGCTCAGTATAATAATGTTTGACAGCCAGTTACATCTCATGAAATTTCAGTGTGAAAATAATGAATCCTGTTCTTGATTTTGTTCTCTTTAATTTATGAAAAATAAAACATCAAAATATATTTTATTGTTTTCGAATCATCTTGGAAATATTTTTAAAATGTTACACACTCGGGGCATTTTGTACATCCATTTTTGATAGATATAGGTGCCGGGTCTCTAAAGACCCGAATATATAAGGGTGGTTGGGAAAATTACCGTGCATTTAAGGGTTAATAGGAAAATGAAAATTGTCATTTTTCACTCACCATCATCTCATTCCAAACCAATATGCTAGTATTTTTCTGTGACTTACACTTACAAATAGCTTTATTCATCATTTATTTAATTTTCCCATCTGCCTAATTTGCATCTAGAATGCAAAAATGTTGATGCGCCATTATTAAATATAGACGCGAACTTTGGCGGGAGGGAATATTATCAATGAATTACAACTTAAGTTTCAGTCTGTTCCTCACACAAGGCAGTTGTATTCAGAAGACTTGGGATATAGCACTGGAGTATTATGGACTACTGTTGTTACCTTTACGGTGTTTTTTTTTGTTTGGGTTTCTTTTTGGAGCTTGACAGACATGATCAATAAAAGCTGTTGGATGGAAAAGCTGCTTAAAGATAAACAAAAAAAAAAAATCTACTTTTGCGTTCCATTTTAAAAAAAAAAAAAAAAAAAAAAACTATAGGGGTTTGGAATGACATTGGGGTGAGTAACAGAATTGTTTTAATTTTTCGCTGAACAATTATTTTAAGCATTCCAGCCCACTTAGGATTTTTTTATGTTATACTTTTAGAAATGAAACAGCTTGCAAGAAAAGATGCTGAAACATCAAAGGGGAATTGTGTGTTAAGTCTTCATTGACATTACAAAAGAGAAGGTTCTTTATGTGTTTGATTGGCTTGTCTTGCAGGATGACGCAAGGCAGCTTTTTGTACTTGCTGGCTCTGTGGATGAGGGATTCATGACTGGGGAGCTGGCTGGAATTATCCAGCGACTATGGAAGGATGCAGGAGTGCAGGCTTGTTTCAGCCGCTCCAGAGAGTACCAGCTGAATGACTCTGCCTCATAGTGAGTTTCTCTCTCTCTCTCTCTCTCTCCCACAATCCAACCCATTCCAACATAATGACCTCCGTACTGCCCACAGAATTCTGCTCTTCCTCCTTTTTTACATTTTGGCCACTGACCATTACCTCATTTATTATGAGCAGATGTTTTGTTTTATATTGAGCAGAGTTATAATGAATGTTATTCCATCCATTATGGCTTAGCATTCAAATAGGCTTTATGCAAACTTTTCAAAAATGCAAATTTGTCTTGTCATCTCAAAGCATGCATCAAAACCGTACCTTTTGCATAGAGCCCAAACGAACTAGACATTTACATTAGAGATTTCTATGGTAACTTGCATAATAAAGGTGGCATGCATCTAGACTGACTGGGCTAAAAAGATATTTGAAATTCAACAGTTAAATATTAGGGGTGGGACAATTCGCTCAGAGAATCGTAATCGAATCGAAGTCAGTCTAAAAATGACAATGCATCGTGACCAGTAATTACAGACTAAATGTCATGTGCAGGCAGATACGATCCAGGTTTTGAACGAGCAGGCTCAGCAGGGTCATAGAATGAAAAACTGTCTATTAGTAGCATAAAGGCGGTTACACGGGATATGTGGTAACCGTGAGTTCCTTATTCATTTTGGGATAGGAAAAGTGGCGCCAGGTGGCTAAACAGAGACGCCTCCGCTTGCCAAGCCCGTTTACGAGAATTCAGTCGCATTGTCATGCACACTGCGAAAGATATTTTTTTAAAAAAATTTTATCTTTTCATGGCTGCCTCGTGTCATTGACCAATCACAGGTGACTGTAATCAACTGATTAGTTCCCTTCAGAACAGCCTGAAATCACTCCCTATTTGTAGCATTCACTATAAAGAGAATGAGTGTTTCCGTTCACAGCCAATGACTGCCCACCAGTCACATTTATTTAAGCCAAGTTCTATTCATGGTTAAACTGTTATTGAGGAATTATACATTTTATGGCGATACAAAAGCAATATTAGCATAATATACTGTATATCATTATCAGGGAAGAAGGCAACAACAATGAACTTACGTTGGTCAAATGGATGCAAACAGTTTTGAATAATGACACAGAAAGCCGAACTCGGCAGTATTCATCTGTCTGTCCGTCCGTCCATCCATCCATAAATATGTAGGTTCGCAGGGTGAACTTGGCTGCATAAACGTTCTTTATTTCAAAGTGCGCTTTCTTTCCCTTTAATCTCACGTGCTCGGCTCTGTGTCTGTTGAGAGAAGGTACGTATAATATGAGACGGACACATTGGGTATTAATATATAATGATAATCAATTCTTAAATTTTGTAATCGATGCATCAAAATTCCTTTGATAGATTAATGCATTTTCCCACCCCTATTAAATATATGGTTTCAACTAAACATAAGCAATGTTACTAGAGCGAGTTAAGGGGTGATATGATCAAAATCTTATATCACGACATGAACAATTTTATATCACGACAACGATATGTATAACAAAATAGTAAATTTTTTCTTTAAAAAAAACAAACAAAAAAAAAACAATTAAAAGTTGGTTTATAAATTAAGTAAACATATTGTAATGCCTATTTTTGAATAATCCAGTCAGTGAATTAAATACTTTTATAAATGAAAACCTCCCCCTCATATAATTTTCTCTTTATTTGGAACTTGACATAAAAAAAGAAATAAATAAAAATCTCAATTTAGTTTTAAATCAAATGTACTTTTATATATACTTTTACATAATGCTAAATTTCACACAGTGCCACATTTCAGTCTGATCCTGTTGACTAGTATTATGATTATTATAAACTTTTCTTAAACTCAACGTCTTCTCCAAGCAATGAAACAAAGGAAATTACACAAGTAAAATAATATCCAATAGAAATAAACATCATTCGAACAGAATTTAATTAAGGGTGATGATGTGTAGTTTAAAAATGCACTTAATTATTGATGTATGACGCATTGTTTTAGCTGTTTCCCTTGTCAGTGGTGGTTAAAATCTCCATAGCGCTTTAAGGTAAAAAAAAAAAAAATCTCAGTAGAATTCAAATAGGTCACGTAAGTTTTGTGGTTTGTGCCGCAATATCGAGATTAATTTTTCTGATTGAGTAGCGTGACTCATCTCGCTCTGTGGTCTCCTGTCTCTGGAGCACAAATGGGAAGCCTGCTGAGCTTGCGTGCACTTGCATGCTCCAGAGATAGCATAGTGAGTGCGCGACAATTGTCTCAGTTTCATGTGAAGCTACTCCGCCTTCCTCTTGCATTTCTCCAACAGAATGTGTACCACGTACATGTAACGTGAATAGAATGAGGTGCACATTTCTTACCATGCGGGGGCGACTTTGCATTACTGCGATAAAGACGATAATCCAAAATATATTTGTCAAAATGTATTGTGCCTAATGAAGTTCTGCCTGGTGAACAGCCTGATTTACATTTACACATTTACAGATGCTTTTATCCTAAGTGACTTGCATTGCATTCAGTTTATACATTTTGTCAGTACGTGTGTTCTCTGGGAATTGAACCCATGACCTTGCCATTGCTGGTGCCATGCACGGTCAATTGATTTGAATTAAATTGAATTCATATGAATGGTTCAGTTCATTTAAATCACTAAATTGATCTTGGATTCTGAAATTGAACAGTACTCATCCCAACCTTGGGATTATTAAAATGACTGGAATTATTAAAATGACTGATCTTATCAGAGTTAAAAATGGTCCTCTTGCGTTTCTCACTTTCTAGCTACCTGAATGACCTGGACCGAATATCCAGTGCTTCTTACGTCCCCACTCAGCAAGATGTCCTGAGAACCAGGGTGAAGACTACAGGTATCGTGGAGACCCACTTCACCTTCAAAGATCTTCACTTCAAGTGAGTGCTGCCATTGTATTTGAAATGCCTGCACACTTTCAGCTGGAAAATCTGATATCAAAATTCACAGATTTTTCTGAAATGCGCTGTATGTGTGAGAGAGTAAATTATGGACTATGTTTGATGTCAGCATGATTGTTGTGTTCCTCATTTGAGTTGAAAAGGGAAAGTGACTCATCTGTTTATACATTGCATCAGATAAGTGTTAGTGTGTCTGATCAAAATTACAGATCTTAAACCATTATTAACCACAATTTCCTCTAAATATAACTGTGTATTTGTTGTGTAGTCTGACATAGAATTCTGGTCCTCATTGCAGCTTATTCTGGCAAAGAACTGCCTAAGAGGGGATAAGACAAAAAACTGACCAACATGTAAAGTGACCAACCACAGTTTGTTTTTTTTTTTTTTTTTTTTACTTGCGCTGAAGTGCGGGGTTATCTGACATAATAATAGAACAGTGCCGAAAAATGAATATAGTGCTGGTACCTGACACACAACAGCTTTAAAATGCTCACAGGCTTATTCTGAATGCATGCCCTATTTCTCCTTTTACACCGAAATGGATAATCAAATTAAAATCATGACATGTCCTAGTGTGATTTATTAAACCACTAAAGGCTGCAATCTTAGTGTGGAATGGATAAGCTGCGTACTTTAAATGACGACTGCTCAAACACTGGAAACAGACATCATTCGTGTTGTATCAGATGACAGAACAGAGCACAAATCCACTGTGAAGCATGAATTACATGTAGACTATATATTTACAGAATTAAATCACAGCATTTGCACTTATTTCAACTCATCTTTAGTTTTGACCAAAGTGCTTCACAGTAATGGAATTTTAAACATAACATTTCAAAATTACCACAAACACCAGTAATCTAAAATACAGACACTCTTTGTCCTACATTTCATTTGTCAGACTCAAAGGCCAATGTAAAGAGATGAGATTTCAAACGTGACATAAGTCTTCAATGATCACACTGGGATGTGTCGCGAACTGTTTATCCGGAAAAGTGACGCTTCCGACAAAAAACACGTGTCATAATAAAAGCACGATTCAAAATAAATGTAGATGCCTGAAATTGAAGAAATTGTTACAGAACTATATTAAAACTGTATAGTAAAATGTTCTGTAATATTCACTGTAATAATAATTAAGCAGTATATCACAAGCAAGACTTCTGTTGAATAAAAAAAAAATGCAATGACATGTGAATAGAACTTTAACTTGTCAAAAGTTGTAAGAACTAATTGATTATACACCATTTTGATAATTAAACTAATTATTAATTTAAAAAGAAATTATCATATTCGCATATTTTTGTTGTGGTATCAAAATTGGTATCAAGAACTGTAAAATATCACTGGTATAGGTACCGACTACTGAAATTTTGGTACCGTGACAACACTAGTGCTGCATCAATCTCCACCAACAGTTCTTCAGAAAATACCATATTAACAATTGCATAAAATGTGTATAGACTTTGTAAACAAAATGTATGTCTTTCTGTACAAAAGAAATAAGGTTACTTCACAGGCATCAGAAGTGGTATATACACCGTTCTCTTCATAGATGTGTAAAACTCTGATGCAGCTAACCATGCAAACTTTAGTTCTTGCTCAAAAGTGCTCATTGTTTCAACCTGGTACCTTCTTAACGCAACATTGTTTCCAGGCGGACTAATTAAAAAGACATTGAGGAAAAGCAGCCAGTCGGACTGGAACTGGTGATTTTTGTGCAATATTAGACTGTGTGTTGTGTCTGAGGCTGATACTTTTCAATGTGTGTGACCATTCCAGAATGCATCTCACCACCCAAAACGTATCTCTACTTTCAGAATGTTTGATGTGGGCGGTCAGAGATCTGAGAGGAAGAAATGGATCCACTGCTTTGAGGGTGTGACCGCCATTATCTTCTGTGTGGCTCTCAGCGATTATGACCTCGTCTTGGCTGAGGATGAGGAAATGGTGAGAGCTCAAACCTCAAACACACAATCTTCCAGTGTTGGTGCTCATCTGATCCTTTGACTCAGCAGTGTCACAACAGACACTTTTAAAGACCCCATTAAGTCGCTTGACAAACGCAGTTTTCTTTGCTGTGTTGACGGAGTTGGATATAGCAGTGGGCTCTAGCCTTTAGTTTACATCACAGCCATGAGCCATGATTTGCTGTTAGCTATTGCTAGTCAGAATTTGGTGGTATTAGAGGGAGGGACAGTCATACTAGAGAGCATTTGGTTGGAGAAAAAGATCATTAGATATGCCTGTGAGAGCAAAATGAGTCATCAGAATTTTGGTTTATTTTCTCTTCTTTGGGCAACAGAACCGAATGCATGAAGCTATGAAGCTGTTTGACAGCATCTGCAACAACAAGTGGTTCACAGACACTTCCATCATCCTGTTTCTCAACAAGAAGGACCTGTTTGAGGATAAGATCAA
Organism: Myxocyprinus asiaticus; assembly: GCF_019703515.2. Classification (NCBI taxonomy): domain Eukaryota; kingdom Metazoa; phylum Chordata; class Actinopteri; order Cypriniformes; family Catostomidae; genus Myxocyprinus; species Myxocyprinus asiaticus. Next base: position 15,161,795 of record NC_059391.1, read on the forward strand.
GAAAAGCCCACTTACTATTTGTTTCCCAGAGTATGCCGGTATGAACAGCTGTAAATCTTTTGAATCAAATTAATCTCCTATAGTCTATATTGTCTTTCGTAAATAATATACAGGTATGTTTTCTGTGTCACAAGTGTTCAAAGTTGACTTTCATTGGTTAACTGTGTATTTCTGTATTTAACGTTAATTGTGTAAAACTCCCTCTACAAGGATCCAGCACGTATGAGGATGCAGCCGCCTATGTTCAGTGTCAGTTTGAGGACCTGAATAAGAGGAAGGACACCAAAGAGATCTACTCCCACTTCACATGTGCCACAGATACAAAGAATGTGCAGTTTGTCTTTGACGCAGTCACTGATGTCATCATCAAAAACAACCTGAAAGACTGTGGGCTCTTTTAAGTTCAGCCAACTCACTGGTGAGCAGGAACTCATTTTAAGGAATAGTTCACCCAAAAATGAAAATTCATTTACTCATCCTTATGTTGTTCCAAACTCATATGACTTAAAAAGAGAAATGTTAATGTACTAGTCCCGCTTTTCCATATAATAAAAGTGACTGAGGGGACTTGGGATGCCAAGCACTAAAATGACTAAAGTAATCCACACTAGCTGCTTTTGTCTTGAACACGTCAAATCATTTTTAATTAATAAATGAGTTATTGAAATCTTGGTAAAAATGTAATTTCTTGTTTCTTTATCATGTGTTTACCTTTTGTATCCCATCTGTCTTTCACAGTACAACGTTGAGCGGCCTGATGTGAAATCTTTGGGAGAATCAGAGCGAGAGCAAAGTCAACCATGAACATGAATGTTGAATGCATTACTTAACTTTTTATTTATGTTCTCTGAACATTTTAACATTTTTAGAAAGTTTTAGAAAAAAGTCTTTTGTGTAAAATATTTGTAATAACTGTAATTGTTGCTTGATTTAGGTTTATACTTTGCAGATCCTTTGTATTGGATATTTTTCACTCTAAGGGTTTTTGGGAACAATTTTCTGTCTCTACTCTGAATATTAAGGTCATGTGCTTTCACTATTATTTGCAGTTCATGTTGCAGTGCTTTTTTTTTTTTTCTCGACTAAATTAAGAGCCACTTGCTATTTATCCCCAACGTTATCATAAATATGTTTTCACTTGTGCATTGAATAGAGTATGAATACAAGAGAATTTTAAGACCAAATTACTCTGGGTGATCGTAGAGCTGTGAATTTGAAGGGAACAAAGCCAAGCGTTTAGATATTTGCACATTCCTTCCTTGTGTGGTCAAAATATATATTTTTTTTTATCATTTATGTGAGAAACGTGTATGGTGATCTGAGTACACCCACCTTACAAGGACAATGTGTTCATGCCAGATTTGACTGCGATTGGAATGATGGAAAAACTGTGGTGAGACTCTCATTTGTTAATGAATTTGGTCCTCTGCACCTGCAACTCATGAGCTGTTTTAATGGAGAACTCTGCAAAAGGTCACGATATTTTGTGTGTTCTATGAAGTAATGTGATAACAGGCATTTTATTGATCAAATGGAACAGTTTATTTCTATAAAAGGGACCAAAGGATTTTACACTTCTGAATTCCAATAACACATTTATTTTTGCACTAGGTCCATATAATCCATGTTATGTAACACATGAGTCAACCACCTTTACAATGTATTGTGTGGTGAAAGAGTGCAGACAACTTTTCTGACAGTAATGTATGATGTTAAAATGGTTTTAAATTCCACATCCCTAAAATGTCAAAATGTTGACTAATATCCACTATTTTGCTAATAAAAATGCAGTTGCAATGACGGCATCCTGAAATCGATTTGATTGTTTTTAAACCATAATTTGGGAGAATAATCCATTCTATACAGATATTAGTGACTGATTTCATCGGCCTATACCTGTTTCCGATTAGCCGATTAAAAGACATGTTTGATAACGGTGTTGCTTTTTATAAATTGATTCAGCATTGTCAATGAATACTCAACAAATTCAAATTTCTGTGTTTAAATATGTTTTTGTCAACTTTAATATTGTGTTAAATAAGTCTTCATTTAAATTCAAATCTTATTTGCTGTGTTTAAATTGTGCTAATTTGATATAATATTGTCTCCCTTGCCCTCTATATGGTATCGGCACGTTAAGTTCCTGGCTCAGTACAATTTAAGCTCAATTGACAGCATCTGTCATGATTTTGATTACAAGAAAAAAAGAAACCTTTTTAAACAGTGCATTTTAGCGTTTATGGACTGGCCCCATGCACTGCTATTATAAGTACCTTACTTTAACTGGGATTTTTTAACTTGTTTTTAAGGGGATAGTTCATCCAAAAATGAAAATTCTCTCATCATTTACTCACCCTCATGCCATCCCAGATGTGTATGACTTACTTTCTTCAGCAGAACACAAATGAAGATTTTTAGAAGAATATCTCAGCTCTGTAGGTCCATACAATGCAAGTGAATGGTGACCAGAACTTTGTAGCTCCAAGAATCACATAAAGGAAACATAGAAGTAATTCATATGACTCCAGTGTTTAAATCCATGTCTTTAGAAGCGATATAATAGGTGCGGGTGAGAAACCAATCAAAATTTAAGTCCTTTTTTTTTTTTTTTTTTTTACTCTAAATCTCCAGAAGTAAAAGAGGGATGAGTCAAAATTATTTTTTTTTAGTGTAAATCAACATTATTGCGTTTAATTTGGTTTGAACGTGGAACATTATTTAAAAAAAAAAAAAAAAACATAGGTGGACCACCAATGTATAAAGAGTACTGCTTAGATTTTAAAAGGGTCCATAAATCAACCTTTTGCCCATTTAACTTGAGAGAGCGTTTGCAGTCAGAGACCTGTTGAAACTGGATGCACACTGCGCTCTTGTGGTGATGACAAGAAAAGTTATAAATGAGTTTCCTCACCAGCTCGTCGGAAGTTTGCCTCGCAAAATCGTCACGTATTTGGTGTGAACAGGCCTTTATATGCGGGCCAAACATTTGTTTCTTGCGGGCCGCCTATTGAGGAACCCTAATACACATTATGAGAAACAGTGATTTTGGCCTTTAATGTTATTGGTATTACAGACATGCAAATTATTTCAGTGGCTTTAAGGAACACCATAAACAAAGGCACATCCTATAAATACATTATTCTAAACATTATATATACAATACATTTTATCTCCTTTTCTGCATTTACACACCTGCTATATAGTGTACTGATTATACTGTTTTTATGTCAGAACCGGTTCCTAATAGGATTCATGTTTGGACTTGAAATCTGTGTAAATGAACAATTATGATTGTTTGCCCTAATTCCTCATCTGGAATCACATGTTTGACACGCCCTACAGTTAAGTGTAAAACCTTCCAGTAATGCACAATAACACACTCTATCCTGAACCACAAATCATTTTTCACACTGAGTCACACCATTAGATCATTCATACTGAGCTCATGGATCTTTTTTAAGCTAAGATTGGGATTTAAATTTAAGTGATCTGGCTAATCTCTGAGGCCTCCCGGGAGATCAAACAGATGGCTATAATGTGACTACAAACGGGAAGGTAAGTGGAAAGAGGTGGAAGACCTGATCAGAAGAAAACATACTGCACTGGACCTCCAATATCCCAATCATAGAGCATCAAATGTAGCTATGTAATAGCCCTGTCTGTTTAATCAACCACATAAAAGATTATTCCATTTTATTGCTCTAGTGGTGCAAGTGACTGATAATTTAAAAGGGCTGTGAGATGTGTCTTATAGATGAGACTGACTATTTTAGCAGCTTTTATCCAGCCCTGATGTGTTGATAGGAAATGGTTGTCTTTCTACTTTTGTACATTGCATGAGAGCATACTGCATATGTCAAGGCACAAACAATAGGCACACATGTCTAAATCCATATCTTCAGAAGTTATATGATAGGTGTGGGTGAGAAACATCAATATTTAACTATATTTGATTTGATATTTTATTATAAATTCTCCTCCCTGCCCGGTAGGTGACGATATGCACAAAGAATGTGAATCACCAAAAACAAAAGAAGAAGAATGTGAAAGTGGAGATTGATGGTAAAAAAGGAATTAAATATTTATCTATTTCTCACCCACACCTATCATATCACTTCTGAAGAGTGGTGATGGCTCAGTGGGCTAAAGCACATAACTGGTAATCAGAATTACCAGTTGCTGGTTTGCTGGTTGCTGGTTTGATCCCCACAGCCACCACCATTGTGTCCTTGAGCAAGGCACTTAACTCCAGGTTGCTTCAGGGGAATTGTCCCTGTAATAAGTGCACTGTAAGTCACTTTGGATAAAAGCATCTGCCAAATGTGAAGACATGGATTTAACCACTGGAGTCATATGGATTACTTTTATGATGACAAATTTTGGTCATTCACTTGTATTGTGAGGACCTACAGAGCTGAGATATTCTTCTAAAAATCTTTATTTGTGTTCAGCAGAAGAAGAAAAAAAGTCATACACATCTGGGATGACATGAGGGTGAGTAAATGATGAGAGAATTTTCATTTTTGGGTATTCCTTTAAATATGATTGAGATCAACTCTGATATTAAGTGATATTAAGATGTCTTTTTAAGTGACTGTTTGCAAGATTACAAGTGTTAATGGCTTCATAATTACACAACTATTAGTGTAAAAAAGTGTTTTCTTCATAATCAAACATTTCAACATTGTTACAGATGTACTAAATAATGTTAATGATTCCCTACAAATTACCATTTAATGATTATACCTTTTATGTCTTAAAAATATGTATTATTCTACAGATGTAGAATATGCATCTATAAAAGCAGTTATCAATAGTCAAATAGTCAAATAGTCTAAATAAACCTCCGGTGAAATGGCCAATGACAGAGTTGTTTTCGTAATCCTACTCCAGACAATACTGAGATTAAAACATGATCCACTATGATGGTCAATATTTAATCTTTAATCTGCATATAATCTAAATTATGTAATAATGATCAATCTTTTCTGTTCATATTTTATGCCATATTTGCCAACAATGTAATGAGATGTTTTATAGCATGGACAAAATCTGTCCAAAGTGGGTATAAAAATAAAAACCCAAATGATTAGTTTTGTGGGATTGCAGATTTAGAATAAATTCATTCATTCCAAACTACTAAATCTGTTTATTACATAAATCCAATTGAGACCCAGGAAGACTGCTGTCCCGGAGCATTTTAACAGTCCTACCAAATGTGTTCAAACAAGTATCTTTAGCCTCTTTAATACTGAATGAAACATCCTTGCAATTTCCTGACAAAGTTAATTGTTATTAAAAAGTAATGACAACAAAATGATTTACGCTCTCTGTTTATTTATTTATTTATTTATTTATTTTTTTGTCAGAGGATGTAATGCTGTTATAGTCCAAAAGAAGTTATCATAGGACGTGTCTCAAAACCTAGTGAGCTGCCTACATAGACAACGTTTTTGGCGTTTCAATTCCAAAAAATTCTGTCTAGACAGGCAGCTCACCAGGTTTTGAGTCACAAAACCAATAGTCATAAGAATTCAAACTAAATACATTTTTAAATTAAAAAAAAAACTATTATTTTACTACATAAGTTCCCTTGTTTTGACCAAACAAACATAATTTAATCAAGCGCAAGGGTTTATAGGTATTCCACACAGCCGCAATTTTGTACTTGATAATTTTGAGTTCGTAGTACTTGAAGCCAAAGTTTAAAGAACATATATATTTAAGTTATGATTCCAAAATGTGACATTTGAAGTAATGTTTAATTAGGACCACTTAAATGTTTTTATTAATGACAACTTTAGGATTTAGAGAGTAACAGTAACTTAATTAAAACTAGTAAGAATAGTAAAAATGTAAGATTAAGTTTTATAGTTTGAGATTACTATTAGTATTTACAGTGTACCATTGTATTTAAATGATAGACATCTGAAGTATATAAAATGTTTATGTTGTCTAAGCATCTGGAACCTTTTGAAAGAAAATGTAATTAACACCTTAGTAGTACTAGTTATTATGACTTATTAGAACTAGTTACTTATTATAGGACTAGTTATAATAGTCTGACTGTAGTTATAAGTAGACCACTTTACTGAGTTGGGACTGTGCTAGTGAAAATTTTTCTTTCATACTCCATAACATATTGTTTTCCTTTCATCAGGCTTGTAATGATTTAAGTAATCCTTGGGAATATCTAAAGGAAAACAATGCAATTTTTTTAATCAAACATCATTCTAACAGAACATATATAACATAAGAAAAAAATGTGTCCATAAGCCTTGGAGGTCCAGACTTTAAAGTCTGTTATACACTATATACTTGATTTTTGTCAGGAAATAACACTGAAAAAGTGAAAAAAATACTTTTTGTTATTGGCTGTTTGTCAAAACCTAGTGAGCTAGACAGTAGATAGACGTGTTTGATTCCCAAAAATGCATTCTATGTAGTCAGCGCACTAGGTTTTAAGTCACAGCCTCATATTATCTATGGTCAGTGAGGTCGCATAGTCTGCAAGAAGCCTACATTTTACTGAAAAATGCTGCTAAATTATCCCTAAGAGAGATTTAGATATTAAAGAAAAACATGCTGTTTGGGAAATCTTTTATTTTATACACTTTCCTTCTTTTTGTCTTAGACTTACTTGAACTGACATAATATATATATATATATATATATATATATATATATATATATATATATATATATATATATATTTTTTTTTTTTTTACTTCGTGCAGATTTTTATTGTATTACATCCTCAGACAAAAAGACATCTGTATCCTTGGCTGTGGCTCAAAACCTAGTGAGCTACATACAGAAAGCATTTATGGTGCGTTCAATTCCCCCAAAAATGCTCTCTATGTCGTCAGCTCACCAGGTTATGAGTCATATTCTCGGCAGTCAGTGAGGACAGATAATCTGCAAGAAGCCTAAATCTGAGTAGAAAACGCTGCTAAATGATCCCTAAGAGAAATATATGTAGATATTACATCCAAACATGCTGTTTGGGACATATTCATTTTACACTTTCCTTTTTGTCTGAGACTTACTTGACATCTATGGACATCTTTGTCTAAGTAATGCTCACTTGAACTTTCTTTTGTCTAAGACTTAAAATGTTTTTCACCTTACACTGATTTTGTCACAGGGCATAGGCTTAACACTGACCCCCCGCCCCCCCCCCAAAAAACAAAACTTTTTTTTATCATTGGCTGTGCCTCATAACCTGCTGAGCTGCCTACATAGAGAGCATTTTGGCAGTTCAATTACCAAAAATGCTTTCTAGGTAGTCAGCTCACCAGGTTTTGAGTCACAGCATCATATTCTCTATGGTCAAGAAGGTCACATAGTCTGCTAGAAGCCTAAATTTGACTGGAAAACGCTGCTAAGTTATCCCTTAGAGAAATATATGTAGATGTTACACATAAACGTGCTGTCTAGGGCATATTTTATTCCACAATTTTCCTTTTTGTCAAACACTCATTGGAATCCCGCTCTGAGGAATGCATACTAGGCTTGGCTACTTTTTTGCTGTGGAGCTCATGCCTCCTCCTCCAGACATCACATCCGGGTCACTCGCCAGTCAGTTTGTGAGCGAGTGTACTCCACCATACAGTTGCGTACTCCGGCTGCAACTCCCCTGCATGCAACATGGACACTACGAGCAGCGGCCAGCCACGGAGGAACTGAGCACGCCTCGGCACTGGCGGTGAGACGCTATCAGCCACACCGGGGCAGGGATGCGGTGCCGTCCAGCAGACTCACATTGGTAGGCAGCGAGTCATTTGTCAGCGATGTCAAAGAGTCTGAAGAAGAAGAACCACTGGACTAACAAAGTCCACGAAGCGGTGCTCACCAGGAATAAGGAGGGCGAGCTTGGGTTCGAGTTGAAAGGGGGCGCAGAGAATGGCAATTTCCCTTATTTCGGGGAGGTGAAGCAGGGCAAGGTGGCTGTACAGAGCGGCAAGCTGTCCCAGGATGAGCTGCTCTTGGAGGTCAACGATACGCCGGTGGCAGGGCTCACCATCAGGGATGTGCTGGCCGTGATAAAGCACTGCAAAGACCCTTTCCGGCTGAAGTGCGTAAAGCAAGGTGAGGAGGATGGATACAGCGCCCCATCGTAAACATCAGCGCGCCGCCGTCTGCATGCATGCTCTATCCACTGTCTGCACATTATTCCATCAGTCAAAGCGAACTGAATGCTATTTACACACAAATGTGCATTCTGATCTTGCATTAGTACACAGTATTGTTTCCATCTAAGCAAACCTGTGAGGCACTCACGTTGTGCGTGATTATTGATTGAAACACTGTAGCCGCGAAGATTCCACTGTCGCTATTGGCAACCGAAGTTACAATGTAGCGTTTTCTCACATAAACATGTTAATGTAATTTGAGCCTTGTTTGGATTGCAAGGGGCTGTTCAGACCGAACGCGTCTTGCGCAACGCAGGTGTATCAAGACGCGTTTTTAAATGTTGACGTTCTTTTTTAGGTGACACGGCGTCAAAAAACGCGACGCAACGGTCAAGACGTTCGTCTAGCGCATGTTTACATAGAAAAACAATTGGATAGAGAGCAAATGGACACAAATCGGATTCGTTGTGAACGGCCCTTGAAGAGGAGGGGAGGGGGAGTGTTCGGTTCCACATCGGAGATATTTACCCCGAGGGTCCGCCATGAGCGAATATTTGTTGGCAATTTCATTAATCTTGTCAATTTAACGGCGGCTCTTAAAGAGACATGGCATTTCACTGATGGGACGTGCTCGCGTGAATGGGAGGAGTGATCTTATCGCCACGCGTAACGTTTTTCCACACAGATGTGTGGAGTTCCACAGTGATTTGAGGGCGTGTAACTGTCTTTAGGTGTACAATGCTGAGTTTTTTAAGCTTGCTTGTAGTGCATTTGCAGTGCTTTTCACTTTTGATTGAACCAGACTTCAGCCCCCAGGCTGAGGAAAACATCTCCAGCTCCCAAGTGAAAGCAAAAATATCTTGATGTAAGCAAGGGGGAATCCAGCTCAGAGTAAATATTGACTGGCTGTATGAAGATCAGTACTTGGGTAACTTGCATTTAAGGTTTAATACAATTAAGATAGCCTAATGAATTCATTTAAATGATTGAAATCCTAAACTCTGGAGGAGAATGTAATTTGGCTTTGATGTACTGAAAGGGACACGGTCTGTACTGGGTATGTGTTGGTACTTGTCCAAGGCTCACTTTTGTTGATTGGTGGTAACAGGGTCTTTGATGCCCGACTGGCCATTATGACCCAATTCTGACAGTTATATAAATGTCAAGCCAAGTAGTCAACTAGGACTGCCTTCATTACATCACATTTACTTGTGCCACCATGTTTTATGTGGAATAAAGCATACCTATTGCCATCTTATTTTAGAAGTTGTCTTTCATGTTCTTATTTAATCTTCTGGGTCAGCATTCAAGCAGATATTTGGTTTGGTGGTCTCATAATCCTGTGTCGCTACACTTCTATGTTGGAACTTTGAGTGATCCAGTGTTGCGACCTTCTGTTTTTGAATAGACTCACTTGATATGCTGTCAGTTTTTAAATATCAGCAATATAATCTCATTATTTTTCAGTTGTATAGAGCAATAATTATTTCTATAATGTGTTCAGTTTGCAAACGGATTTGCAAACTGATTCAGGCAAACATGTCACTGAGCACATTTCTGCAGCCTCGGGGGCTTAACTTATTTTGCTTTGAAGTGTAATTTATCTGTGACAGTCATTATTCTGTCATTATGGTTGGCATTATCCTTAGAGATGTGCGATAGGTCCCGTATTTCCACTTTCGTTTACTAATTCTTAAAAAGTAATTTTCTTTTAACTGTGTATTTGAAATATTTCATCATCTCCTCTCATTTTATACAAATTCTCAGTAGAGAGGACATACACCTTAACTGCACATTTCATGGGAACTTTTCATTGACATTGAGTAGATTGCCATCTGTACGTTTAAACCATTTAATCTTTGACAATCAAACGATTCCTGTGAAAAGCACAAGGAAAACTGTCCCCACCTGCCTCGAGATATTTCACAGAACCTGCATTCCATAGTCTTCATCTGTCTATAGACGTTTGAAAATATTTACTTGGTACTTACTTTTGTATCTCGGTATGCTAAAATGGCATATGACGGCTGTGTTTTTTTTGCAAAGAAGTGAAGATTCCCAAAAGCTTAAAAAAAAACAAAAACAAGTTATATGTCAAAAATACTATATTTATCATTGTTTTGGCAAACACACATGAGTTCAAAGTGATTAACATGGATTTTCAGAATTTTTAAATAGATAGATCACTCCAAAATAATGTTTTTTTTTTTAAATCATTTGCTCACACTCATGTCTTTCGAAACCTGCATCTTTTTTCCTTGGAACACAAAAGGAGTTATTTATAGCAGAATGTCCAAGCTGCTCTTTTCAGTATGATGAAAGGTAATTGTGACCACAGCTCTCAAGAAAGATTTTCAATAAATAATTATTTAAATTTCAGTCCCTTCCTCACACAAAGCTCAGAAGACTTGGAAAATAAGGCTGGGTGATATGCAAGAAATAATTGTATTTTTTAAGATATTGCGATATCCGATTACATCATAACCCCCCCTGGCAAAGGGATTGGTGAATATTCTTGCTTTTAATTTTGCTTTAAACATTAAATTAATTTATTGAAACACTAAAAACTTAAACCAAAGATAGTTCTAAATTGAAATTGCATTTCAAACGAATTGAAAAAGCAATTAAAATAACAAAGTGGTCAAAAAAATCATATATATCCACTTTCCTAAATCCAAACATTTAACACACACACACACATATATATATAAAGTTGTGTTCACAATGCATGTAAAGCGCGAACTGCTCCATGGAAATAAAACGAATTAAACTCAGAGCACCTCCTGAGATGACACGCTTGCGCTGCATGGTTTTGAACAAAAAGCGAATCAGACATGCGCATCAACTGCTTTTCGTTGTCTGTTCTTAAAAATATAAAATCGAAATATAATAAAGTGTGTTTCTTTGTGTCAAACAGCATTTATTGTCATGTGTTACTCCGAGATGTCATACAGGTTACTCATCACAATGGCGGTAGATGAGCAAAGCCGCCACTGCGCATGAAATACCTGCATTTGGTGGGTAATAATTTCACACTCTGGGCTACAAGAATATAGGTTTTGTCATTTCCAAATATTGCCGATCATCGTCTATCAATGAGTGTCACAGTCGTCATTGGGATGTTTGTCAGATATCGTCGATATCCGATTACATCGTCCTATCGCTCTGCCCTATGGTGCACAAGTCATACTGGCTACTTTTATGATGCTTCTATGGTGCTTTTGTGTCCTTTCCTGGAGCTTGACAGCCCCTGGTCACCATCCACTTTCACTGAATAGGAAAGAGCAGCTTTTACATTTTGCTAGACTTCCCCTATGGTGTTCCATGAAAAAAGAAAGTTATGCAGGTTTGGAACGGCAGATGGATGAGTTATTTTCACTGTTGGGTGAACTATCAGAAATGTTTTGATATAGGCTAAGCTAAGCTATATCTGCCATTTATGTCCTGGTTGTAAAAACTCTACATAATTTTTAGATGCAGACTGGCTCTTGGCTGGTTACAAATGTGGAACCAATTCTCGAAGAGAGCTGTGTTTGTAGCCTGTGTAGGATTTTTAGCTTTCGTTATGCAATGTAATTTTTCAAAATTTTAGCAATTTTATCCGAACCTAAAAAGATATGGCACATATTACACCTTTCAGCTCTGCATATACAGTAGTTAATGATAAAATTGTAAAATGCATCATAAACCTACTAGCAGAGCAGACCATTGTGTTCTGCAGCCTTCCACTCATGAAGCAAGTGGAGCGCAAGCTTCACCTAATTTGTAAAGCAGATCGGTGTGACATCCCTCTAGGCTGCTATTTGGGATTATGATTGTTTTAACATGCTTACAAGAGTGACTGATTGCAATCAACCGGACAGCAAGGTGGACATAAGACTTTAGGATGATGTTGTGATTGCCACTTTGAAGTGAGTATACCCTCAGCCAATCAGAATGCAGTAACTTTTTTTGATCCATTATTAATTCACAGCTACAAGCAGGCAAGATGTCAAGGACAGCTGCCTTGAATGTGAACATGACATACACGGGCACTGGAGTGTCTGAAGCAAGATTTTCGTTTTTATTAAACTTTTTTTTTTTTTAAGATAGCTGGTTTACTTTCATTATGAGAAAGGCATATATAGTAAATAATTAATTATGATGTGAGTTCTAATCCTTTAGATCTGTGCATAAAAATGCTTTGTCAACTGTCATGAATGGGAATGTACTGCTGTTAATTTTGCCTCTGCGCTGTACACCGTGGAACCTTAAAGGGATAGATCACATGAGAATGAAAATTCGGTCTCATGTGGTTCCAATCCCATATGACTTTCTTTTTTCCGAAGAACACAAAAGGAAATGTTCGGAATGGCAGCCTCAGTCACCATTCCCTTTTATTGTATGACAAAAAAAATATCTCCTTTTCCACAGAATAAAGAAAGTCTTACAGGTTTGGAACAACAGGAGGGTGAGTTAATGAAAATGTTAATTTTTTGGGTGAACTATCCCTTTAAAACATCTTAATTTGCTGGATAGGCTTTTAAAAAGATATAGTACATTTGTCTGGCCCTCCGGCATATTTTTGATAAAACTGCCTCACCATCTGAAATACCAGAGCGCTCTCTGTGCAAAACTTAACGTTCATAGGCGCAGGCCTCAACAATCAACGGTGAGTTTAACAACGCTCAGTGGAGCATGCAACAGCATTCAGCTGTCAGCAGTTGCCCAGACCGGAGAGTGTGTTCAAGCTTTTCTGGTGATTGCTCAGTTACATTTCTTTGCTAAACATGGATCGCACAGTTTAGGTGAGCTATTGATCACATCTTTTTCTTTCTTTTTTTCTCCCCTTTTCTCCCCAATTTGGAATGCCCAATTCCCAATGCGCTCTAAGTCCTTGTGGTGGCGTAGTGACTTGCCTCAATCCGGGTGGCGGAGGACAAATCTCAGTTGCCTCCACGTCAGAGACCGTCAATCCGTGCTTATCACGTGGCTTGTTGAGCGCGTTACTGCGGAGACTGGAGCGTGTGGAGGCTTCATGCTATTCTCCACGGCATCCACGCACAACTCACCACGCGCCCCACCGAGAGCGAGAACCACATTATAGCGACCACGAGGAGGTTACCCCATGTGACTCTACCCTCCCTAGCAACCGGGCCAATTTGGTTGCTAAGGAGACCTGGCTGGAGTCACTCAGCATGCCCTGGATTCAAACTCGCGACTCCAGGGGTGGTAGTCAGCGTCTTTACTTGCTGAGCTACCCAGGCCCCCGGATCATGTCTTTTTCAATCAAATGTATTTATATAAATTGCTTAGTTGTGTGTGGAGTGCAGTCAAATCTACAGATGTAAAAAATGATCACCGCAGTTGTTACAGAAATGTTGTCAGTGCGTAAGTACATCTTGGACAACAAAAGAGAAATTGATGATAAAAACCAAACGTTCAAAGAAAATGCGTTGAAAAGTTTGCTTTTATTCACTATTCTTGAAGTGTCAGACAGGCGTGTCTCATCAGTTCTGAGTCTGTAGGGCTCCTAAAAAAGTGATAATGTGAAGCTGATCCTGCAAATATCCTGATTATATTTGGTTCTGTACAGCTGTGAGTCAGCCCTCTCAATCACGAATAGCATCAAATCCGTTTGTTCTTCTTTTGCCAATGATTATCTTCACAAAAATCTTGCAATTGCACTGGCTATTGTGTGCAAATTCACAATATTTACAGGACTATTTTTTTCCTCACTGAATAGGATGATACTTTATAGAGAAAATGGAAGACGTTTTAAGACATTTCTTAAAAAAAAGAAAAAAGAAAATGTAATTTAAATGCATAAGAGTATAAGTCATGTTTGTTTTCCAGCCAGAGCTTATGAAGGAATTTATGGCCAGACCGTAAAAAATTATAATTCAATATACAGTATACTGCACAGTATTAAAGGTGTTTTTAAGTAACATGTTATTTGCAATGAAAGTGCTAGCTAAGATGAATACTGAAAAAATGTTGGCCCCCGCCAAGTTTTCATCTGGATAATCTGGCCCCTGCAAGAAAGTAATTGAAGAGCCCTGGTCTAATATATCAAGTTTTGATAAAAAAGCAAAGGTTTGAAGGCCTTTTGTTGGTCTAGAGGTTTTACAGAATGCAGACTCTTGCTGTGTGTTTTAACTACAGTATTTGCTTGAGGTTATAAATTACAGTGTCTGCAAAATAAATAACAGTCCATGACCTACTAAAATGCTATAGACTTCTGGAGTCAGCTTTAATTTCACAGCACGCAAATCCCAACTGCATAACACTATATAAAATTGCATTACTGTAAGGCAATGTGTATGAATTGTTTTCATTCGTTGTTTGCTTTGCAACCCACAGTTTCCATATTTTCACTGCGGAGAATAGGGAGATGAGCAAAGTATTTGTTTTGGGATTAGAGATTCATGCACAAATTAAAGAGGTATAGCCTACTTGTGTGGAATTGCTCGACAGTGGAAAACAACAAAAGCAGCCTGGAGTGATAGAGACTGGTAGAGAAGGTCTTTATGTGCAGTAATCACTATGTGGCTGTAGGCTTTAATGTCTTTTTCAATGCCCCAGAATTGATCCCCAGAGCATATTTACTTGAAATTCAGACTATTGTTGTTTTGTCTTTAGTTATGTTAGACTGGGCGGAGGTAGAAAATGCACTCAGTCAGGCTAGAGGAAAGCAGGTTAGTTATAAACTAAAAGATCTACACTGTTTCTTTGATAGATAGATCTTTGCTTTTCTAATCTGAGCGAGGTGTGGAATACATGCTCTGGGAGAAGAGGGAAATTGTGTCAATGGCATGAAATTAGGCCAGCGGTGTTGACCATAGAGATGTTTAATTTATTTAATTTAATACTGCATTCACGCAAATTCAAGATGTTTTTCAGAGAAAAATAACAGTGACCTTCCTTCAGCAGATGGTGAGAGATAGCGCACCGGTTGGGTGGGTCGGGGTCCCAGATGATTTTGCATGACTAAGGGACCTATTCAACATGACATCAACACATTTAAAATCTGGGCTTGATTTTGTGCATCAAGGGCCAGTCATCCCAGCAATGCTTGTCAATAAAACATTTTGGTTACATTTAATATAAGTAGATTTTTACAGTTTCTGAAGAAAATATGAGTGGTACTTGTCCATGCATAACTTATGGCTACAATGCTATGGTTTTCTTGGTGGTTGCCATGGAATTGCATAGAAAAGTAAAAGCACTCCTT